>NC_080590.1:28400000-29025000 GCF_029962835.1 Magnolia sinica
AATGAAGCCCTAAAAGGATCTGGAAAAATGGATGAACGAAATGGATGAAACACATACATCGTGGTGGGGCCATAGAGCGCCAACCACCAACCACCGGGCTGGTGGCAAGGGAGTAGCCAATCCATTTCCGTTTTAAAGGTACTGATGCCCTGCACATTAGCCACGTTGGCAGGTCAGATGCAGTGGTATCACGGGAAACGGATTGGTCGGTGCTATGTGAGCCCCACCATGATGTATGTGGTTCATCCATTCCGTTCATCCACTTTTACCGATCATTTTAGGGCTTTATGCCAAAAATGAGAGGGATATAAATCTCAGGTGGATCACACCACAGGAAAACAACAGTGATTGGATATCCACCATTTAAATCCTCCTTAGGCCCATTGTACTTTTTATTTGACATCCAATCTGTTGATTACGTCATACAGACCCATATGAAGGGAAAAAAACAAAGATCAGCTTGATCCAAAACTTTTATGCCCTAAAAAGTTTTTAATGGTCGACATTCATTCAACACTGTTTCCTGTAATGTGGTCCCCTTGAGGTCGGTATATATGTCATTTTTGGCCTCATATCATAAAATGATCTATAAAAATAGATGGACGGCATGGATGAAAAACAAACATCATGGTGGGGCCCACAGAGCACTGACCACCAGCCATTGGATGGTGTGGGGGAGTAGCCAATCCGTTTCCGGCATCACGAGGGATGCAGTGGCATCACAAGGGCTGCCGTTGCCCGTACATGTCGGCACTGCTTACAAACCGTAAGCACAGAGCAGAGAGCGGATTAGGTGCGGCCTGGCTTCACCCATGAATGTATGTATTCTGTATCCACTTTGTATATCCATAATTTTAACAGACCATGTTGGGGCATGAACCCAAAAGTGAAGAAGAGCCAAAGCTTAGATGGACTATACTATAAGGAACAGTGGTGAGTGACCATTAATGGCCACGTAAGTTTTGGATTCAGCTGATTTTTTATTTTTATTTTTCCTTAATTTAAGTTTACGTGACCTTATCAACAAGTTTGATGGTAAAAAATCATTATGGTGGGCTTTGGAAAGTTTTTAATGGTAGGGCATTCAATTACCACTCTTTCTTATAATGATCAGCATAAATATAGAATACATATATCAAGGTGGGTCCCATGGTAAGGACCACACCGTCTTGAGTGAGGCCGGTTCCCACCTAATCTACTCTCCGTGACAGTGGATGTGGATTGCTGCTGCCAGTAGCATGGTGGCTATTGGACAATGATCTATGGTCCCCACCATGATGTATGTGTTTTACCTTCTTTTTTTTGTTATCTAATTTTATTTTATTTTAATTTTTTTTTTAAGATCATTTTAGAATATGAGCCCAAAAATAAGACAAACCTAAATCTCAAATGGACCACACCACAAGAAAGTGGTGGTGATTGAAGGCCCACCATTAAAATCCTCCTAGGCCCACTGTAATGTTTGGCACACTGCAAGAAGGGAAAACAAAAATATCAACTTCATCCAAACTATTGTTTGGCTAGAAAAAGATTTTCAACCGTGAGTACTTCAATCACTTTTCCGTGGTGTGGTCTACATGAGGTTTGGATTGGCCTCATATTAAGGGCCTGTTTGGGAGCGTAGATTTGGAACCCCCTAGACTGAGAACCCACTACATTTGACACCCTCTTGGATTTGAAATCCTCCTGTTGTGTTTGACACCTAAGGAATGAACTTTAATCCAATAGCTATGCATGATATATTTATGGGGATTTGAATTTAATTACTAAATCAATTTTAATAGCTCTAATTAGTGACATATGTAGTGCTTGACACAATGGTTATAATAAGCCCACTGAAATATATGCTTTGCCAGAAAATGATAAAATTATTAGTCTCGGATGCGCCAAAGCACAAGATCATGTCCGAGCAACTAACTAGCGATTTTAACAGTTGATTTACATGGACAATGTTTGGACGGTGCTGATCATCATATTAAAGTAGTGATGTCATTGATAATCTACTTATTTTTGGATATCACTAGTGGGCCATGTGCCCAATAGAATAATAGTACCGTGAAACATGTTACACATGCAACTATTGAAATGATTTTAGGTGTAATCCAAGCTTTCACAGTGGATTTGAAACGGAAGCGGATTGCGTGGTGAGTAACTCATACGCTTACACGTACTGAATAAACTGTGGGGTCCACCGTGATTTATATATTTTATCCACTCCTTCCATCCATTTTAGCAGATAATGTTAGGGCTTAAGCCCAAAAATGAAGTATATCCAAAGTTCAAATTAATGGACCACACCATGGAAACAGTGTTATTTGAAAGTCTACCATTGAAAAATAATTGAGGGCAATAGAGGTTTTGGATCTAGCTTTATTTGTGTTTTCTCTTTATCCATGTTTTTTTGATCTTATGAAAAGGTTGGATAGCAAGTAAACAACACTATGGGGCCTAGCAAGGTTTCAACGGTGGAAATCATTATTCCCACTGTTTCTTGTGATATGGTTCACTTGAGCTTTGGATATGCTTCAATTTTAATCGCAATCTCTTAAACGAGCTGGAAAAACGGATGGACAACATGGATAAACTACCTACAATCACTGTCGGCTCAACAGGGTTTACTCAGTACGATAAGAGTGTATTGAGTAACTCGGTACGCAATCCGATTTCATTTGAAACCCCTCCTTGAGGGGATTTGAAACCCCCTCAAATCCCCCCAAATCCATGGTGCCAAACGAACCCTGAGGCCCATGCCTTAAAATTATCCATGTTGTGCTATTTTACCAGCTCATTATATGGCATGAGCTCAATATTGAAGCATATCTGAAGCTCATCCGCACCACACATAATGATGTCCACCGTTGAAACCTTCTTACGGTCCACATAAATGTTTATTTCAATCTCCACTGTTTTCTATGGTGTGGTCCACTTAAACTATGGATATGCTTCAAATTTGGGCTCATGCCCTGAAATAATTAAGCTGGCAAATGGATAGACAATGTGGATAAAATACATAAATTACGATTGGCCACATAGAGTCCTGACACCACATGGTTGCATGGTGCTGGGTCACCATGCAATCCGTGGACATGGTTTGTCTAGTGACCCCAACACCATCCAACTATCTAGTGTCAAAGCTACTTGGACCCTACCATGGCGTCTGTGTTTTATCCCAGCTATCCATCAATTTTCTCAACTCATTTTAGGTTATGAGCTTAAAAATGAGGTAGATCCAAAGTTCAAGTGGACCACACCATAGGAAACGTGGATAGTAGCAATCTAAGCTAACTTATACTATGAACATTTTCAAGAGTGGTGGGATAGAAGTGGAGGAATCTAAATCAAGATAAGCAGCATTGTGCTGTGTATAAGAGATTGTGTTCGGCGTGGGCTGTGAGCTCTTAATCACGTGTTCCTTATATAGCTAGGGAGGAGGCAAACCCTCGTCGAGTTTCCTAGCTGGTTTAAGATCCTTGAGACAAGCAATGGTGTGTGGGGGGGGGGGGGTTCAATGCGGTAGAGCTCATGGGAACTTCCCATGTGGTCGAGCTGTGTGGGCCCCACCGTGATGTGTGTCAAACATCAACACCGTGCATTTGATGGGTCCCCTTTAAATTATGAGATATCCTAAAAATCAGCCGTATACGGAATTCAGGTGGGCCATACCATCTAAAATCATGCGAAGACATGCCTAAAACATATAAAAGCACTTGGCGGGGCCCACTTGAAATTTGGATGCATCTGAAACTTGGTCTGACCCCTCATCTTAGTGGGACACACATAATGGATGGGCTGGATTTGTGAACCACATCTTGGTGGGCCCAACAAATGATTATGAATTTTTTAATGGAGGGTAGCCCCTCTCAACTTCTGTATGTGGTGTGGCCCACACAACTCACGGATTGACTTGATTTTTAAGACCTAGGCTCACCATGGAATGGTGCATCTGACTGATGGGGTAGATGTTCAATCACAAATCATGGTAGGCCCCACACAGCTCAACCTCATGGGAAGTTCCCATGAGCTCGACCACATAGAACCTTTTTCCTATATACACACACACACGCACCCGACACACACCGCCACGCAGGCTATAGTGGGATTTCACCACCTATGGGTATCGGACCCAAGACCTCATGTTGAAACTCCCCAGAGACTACCACTGAGGTAAGGGCTCGAACCCATTTGCTATCATTTAGCATGGTAAAAGTAAATCAAACAACCCTACTTAGGCAGCACGCAATCTGCTTCCGTGAAATATTCTGTTTTGTATGATATAATATCGAAAGAGTGCGTATCGCCTATGTATTTTTTTATTTTTTATTTGAAGACAGAAGGAAATTCTAATGCCGTTGCTTGTCATTGGTACACGTCATTTCCAATGACTCCGCCTAACAAAAGACACTGGATTTCTCTCTCACATAATTGCTACAATAAAACGCAACTCTTATTGTGTGAAGCTTTTTTTGATCCCACCATGACTTTTGTGTTAGTTCTACACCATTCATCAAAATTTTCAAGATAATTCTAAAGCATGACCCAAAAGTCAGGTACATCCAAACCTCAAGTGGATCACACCATACAAAGCTGTGGCGATTGAACACACTACTGCTGAAACTTTCCCAGGGCCAACCATGAGGCTTATTTTTTCATAAGATCATTTCCTACTGTCTTCAGTGGTGTGGTCCACTTTAGCTCTGAATCTGTATTGTTTTTAGTAAGGTATCCTAAAATGATCTGAAAAAGTAGATGGACGGTGTGGATGTAAGAAATACATCATCACGGGCCCATGTAAATTTCGAAATTCGTTGTTTGCCATGTGTTGCAAGGGAGCTAATTAGGTGAGACCTGGCATTACCCAAGACCGTGCATCCCTCACTTGGGGCCACCTTGATTTGTGTATTCTACAGCCACTTTGTCCATCCGTTTTTTTTAGATCATTTAGAGTATGATACGCAAATTTTAGAAGATCCAATTATCACGTGGACCATACTCGACGAAACAGTGGTGATTGAATACCTTACCATTAAAAGCTTTTTAGGGCTCACCTTAATGTTTCCGTAGGTTTTATTTCCCATCCAATCTGTCAATGAGTTCGCATAAGCTTGGATGAAGAGGAAAAAAATATATCAGCTCCAAAAAAAAAGCTTTTGTAGCCCATTAATAGTCAATCAACACTGTTTCCTATGATATACATGGTCCACCTATTAATTGGTTCTGCTTCATTTTTTGAATAATACCCTTAAAATGATCTGTAAAAACGAATGGACCGGGCTGATACAGAATACACAGGTAAAGGTGTGCACCATGGTAATGGCCGCACTGTCTTGGGTGATGGCGTGATGCTGGGTCTCAACTAATCCCCTCCCATAGTGCAGTACATTTCAGGTGGAGAAAGTGCTGACATGTGGAACTTTGGTGTGGGGGCGCATTATGACCTATGTATCATATCCACACCGTCTAGTCATTTTTCCATGCCATAAAATGAAAATTGAGATTATATAAAAAATTAAAAAATTAAAATTAAAATTAAAAAATTAAAAAATAAGAAGAAAAAAGAATAAAGTAGATCCAAGGCTCGAGTGGGCCACACTATAGAAACTGTGAGAATTGAAAACCTAGTGTTGAAAACTTCCCGTGGCCATATAAGGCGATCAAGCTGGATCCTTACTCTTGCTTGGAAGGTAGACTCTCAGGAGTTTCAACACCTGGTCAAGGGTTCGGGTATCCACAGGTGATGAAATTCCACTAGCTGGCGTGAGTGTGTGGGGGTGTGTGTGCATGTGTTAAAAAAAATAAAAAAGGCTCAATCAAGCTGATATTTGTGTTTTCCTTTATCCAAGTCTATGCGCCTTTAAGAAAAGGTTAAGCATATGGTCAAGCTGATATTTGTGTCCTCCCTTAATTCAAGACTGTTAATCAAGACTATGTGACCTCATGAATATGTTTAATTGCAAATAAACCTATCAGTGGATCCTAGGAAGGTTTTAATGGTAGTCATTCAATCCCCACTATTTTCTTTGGTGTAGTTCACTTGAGCTTTTGGTGTGCCATATTTTTTAGCTCATGCTTTAAAATGATCTGTAAAAAATGGACGGTGTGGATCTAAAACATAAATCAGTGTGTGCAGTACAAGTTGTACACATTAAAAGTCATGTTATGTAGCAAGCAATCTATTTGTAGAGAAATCCCAGCTACCTTATTAGCTGGAGGCATCGGTGATGACATGGACAATGAGAAGCAATGGCACTGAATTTCCCTATCCTTTCAACACAGACGATCCACACTCATCTCTGAAAGTAATAGCTTGAGGATAAATCCTAAAGAAGCCCAGAGCTCTCTGCTGCTGCTGGCTTTATTGCATGCTGCTGCGGCTATTTTTTATGCTCTCTGCCATTACTAGCCTCTATGTTTCATATTTCTTCAATGAGAATGGAATATTACGTAAAAATAAAAAAGCCTTATCATAGCTAGCCATGTAATATTTGATATAGAAGTAGAACAGGTGACAAATACAAGAAGTAAAAGTAGAGTAGTTAATTACACACATAACATCGTCCAAATATCAATTTCCAATCTTTACTTTCTCCTTGAAATGATCTTCACCTCCACTGGATTCTTCATAACAATAATAAATTCATTCTTCTCACTTAAATCAACATCTTCTCCCTCCTTTGCCTTCCATTCAAATTCCCTCACCAGATTTGCCACAAAATACTCCAGAACCAGCATAGCCAGACCAAGTGCAGGGCATATCCGTCTTCCTGCCCCGAAAGGCATCATCTTTATCTCCCTACTCCCTGTTATGTCGACGACCTCGCCACCATCCAAGAACCTCTCAGGTCGGAATTCCGTCGGATCCTCCCATACCTCCTTGTTAAGGCCCATCTCAGCCACAGGGAAATTGATTGTCGTGTTCTTCGGTATGAGGTACCCACTCAATGTTACTTCTTCTGACACAGCATGAGGCAGCAGGAAGTGGCCCGGCAGGTGCCTCCGCAGCCCCTCCATGATCACGGCCTTCAGATATGGCATCTTCTCCAGATCATCCTCTCTTATTTCTCGCTCCTTCCCAACGACTGCTTCAATCTCTTCTGCCAGCTTCGATTGTATGTCCTGGTGCTTCACAAGGTTCGCCATGATCCATTGCAACGAAGATGAGGTCGTGTCAGTGCCTGCGGCTAGAAATTCTGAGCAAAGGCTCACCATCTCACCTTCGGTGAGCTTCCTCCCTCCCTCTTCAGGAAGCTCGAGAGCGAGAAGCGAGTCTACGTAGGAAAACACAAAGCTCTTCTCATCTTGATCATCTCCTTTACGATCTCGACAAGCTCTTATTAGAGGGATGAAGAGCTGTTCTTGCTTGTGGTGGATCTCTAAGAGCCTGTTCCACTGCTTGCTGAATAAGATATTTACTAGCTTCGGTAGGAAGGCGAAAATGTTGAAGCTAAGCAAGATCATGGTCAACTGTTGCTGTATGTCTTCAATTTTTTTCACAACGCTTTCATCTAGCCTGTGGCCAAAGCACATGAGCAAGAGCAAGAAGAACATAGTGTTCTTGAAGCTCTCCCCAACACAGACAGGCTTGCCTGCATCAGCTTGGTATCGGAGCTGTTTGATCAAAATCTCAAGTACCCACTTGCGGTCCTGAGCGTAAGACTTCACATGTGAAGGAAGGAGGATTTCCGACATGAGATTACGGTGAAGGAGGCGCCATAGTGGGCCGTATCCAGCAGAACCAATGTTATATTGGTTGCTAATAGTGACACGGACTGGCACCGTGGCAGGCGGCCGGTCGGAGAAGATGGATCCCTTCTGGATGAGTGCTTCGTGGGCAAGGGAGTGGTCAGCGATGAAGATGGTTGGCCATGGGCCGACATGGAGGGTGATGATGGGGCCGTACTTGGCGTGGAGGTCCCGGAGGATGGGCTCGATATTGAATGGGGAGTTGCTCAGCCATAGGAGGTTGCCCAATAAAGGTATGGTGGGTGGGCCAGGTGGGAGTTTCTTCTTCTTGGTGTTTGGTTTTTGGAAGAGGTTGGAGAGAAGGAATTTCAAAGCTATGGAGAAAGAGATGGAGAGGAAGATGAGTAACCACATCTTCATGTAGAACTGCTGGTGTTGTTGCTTGTGTGAGGTGTACAATGTGTGGCTTGTTGCAGGTGTTGTTATTTCTTTCTTCAGACGTTGGTCGGCTGGATTACTTTACATGGGGTGTGGTCCACCTAAAAGGACCGATGATTTTTTCAGACTCAGATTGGATAGTGACTCTACCGTCCGCTGTGGAAAAGCTCAGTGGGCCACATCACGTTGTATGTGTTTTACGCTGTCCATCCATTTTGCCAGCTCATTTTACTGCCATAAGCCAAAAAAAAAAGAAGAAGATTTTGGGCATATCCAAAACTCAAGCGGACCACACCACAGCAAACAGTACGTGAGGATTGAACACCTAACGTTGAATAATTTAGTAGGTCTGTACCTAACATGAATTGTTTTTTTTAAAAATAAAAAATCAAGGCAGGTGACCCTCTCTAATTGTTTAAAAAATAAATATTTTAAAAAAGGGACGCCACCTTAATTTTTTATGGGCATACTATGATACATATGTGAGATGACTCCAATTAGAGTGGGTTACATCAAAGAAAAATGTTACGCCCAAGACATCTACCCTTAATTTTTACAAGTCCCATTACATGAAATCCATTCTAACAAGTAGATGCCACTGTGATTCATATTGGCCACACAAAGGAAAGAGTTTAAAGGTTGAGGGTTGCCCCATGCAGTATTTCGAATTGTGTTCCACTTGGAATTTTGGGCCTTAAGCCTACGAAAAAAACCCCAAAAGGGCTTAAAAGGGGATGATGCACCTAGTGGTTGGTGTCAATTTCACATAAAAAATCAAGATCGACAAGTACTTTCATCAAAACAGCTTCAAAAGAAGTCCAAATGAGCCATCCTTATATGTGAAGAAAGAATGGACGCATGATTTTCTTATTGTCTGCCTTTATGTTGATGACTTGATATATACTAACACCAGTCCAAAGATGATATAAGAATTCAAAAGGGTGATCCATAGCTCACGTGGTAGACTGAGTGAAGATACCTCGATTCAATACTGAAGTCTTGGTATTGATTCCCTAGTGGGGGTGGCTAACGCTAAAGTGTGTACTGACAGTGGAGGTGTGTACTAACAGCCTAACCCAAAAAAAAAAAAGGGGGGGGTCCAAATGAGCCATCCTTATATGTGAAGAAAGAAGGTACGCATGATTTTCTTATTGTCTACCTTTATGTTGATGACTTGATATATACTAACACCAGTCCAAAGATGATATAAGAATTCAAAATGATGATAATAAAGGAATATGAAATGATTGATCTCAGCCTTATGAGATACTTCAATGGCATCCAAGTAAGGCAAAAATATAGTAAAATATTTATTTCACAAGAAAAGTATGCCATTGATATCTTAATGAGATTCAATATGTCAAAATGCAAATCCGTCGCAACTCCAATGACTATAAATCAAAATTTGTCAAAGAATGATGGATCACAGTAAGTTGATGCCTCGATTTACAGAAGCTTGGTTAGTTTGCTAATCTATCTTTCAAATACTAGGCCAGATATCATATATCAGTTAGCTTGGTCTCTAGGTTCATGAGTGAACCTAACAAAAATCATTTTGAAGCTGCAAAACAAATTTTAAGGTACATCCAATGGACTAAAAATTACAACATCAAATACTCAACAGAAGTAGATAATATGATTATTAGAATCACAAATAGTGATTGGCCAAGATCAGTTGATGATAGAAAAAGTACTTTAGGATATGTATTATGTATGGGATCAAAGGTTGTTTCATGGTCATCAAAGAAGCAAAAGACAATTGTGTTATCATCCACTGAAGCAAAGTATATTTCAGCTACTAACATGAGGGCATTGACTTTAAGGAGACTTTCTCACCAGTATCTAAAAAAGACTCATTCAGGATCATAATAACTCTTGTAGCTCATATGGATTTAGAGTTACATCAGATGGATATAAAGGCTCCATTTCTTAATGGAGATCTGAATGAAAATGTGTACATGTTGCAGCCTAAAGATTTTGTAGTTAATAGCTTAGAATATTTGGTTTGCAAACTAAAGAAATCCATCTATGGGTTGAAACAGGCATCGTGACAGTGATATCTAAAATTTCATGAAGTAATTTCCTCATATGACTTTATAGAAAATATTACAGATGAACGTATCTACATTAAAATCAGTGGAAGTAAGTTCGTTATGATGATTTTGTATGTTGATGACATTCTGTTGGTTAGCAGTGATACCAGGATGTTGAGCGACACTAAGAAATTCTTATCTCAAAAATTTGAAATGAAAGATCATGGTGAAGCTTCTTACATTATCGGCGTTGAGATTTGCCGTGACAGAATACTTGGACCCCTCAGCTTGTCACAGGGGGAATATATTACTAGGGTACTCGAAAGGTATGACATGCAAAATTGTGCTTCAGGACAGTCGCCCATTGTGAAGGGCGACAAATTTGGACTATTTCAGTGTCCAAACAATAATTTAGAAAAGAATTGAATGAAAGAATTTCTGTATGCATTAGTAGTAGGGAGCATCATCTATGCTTAAGTCTGTACGTGACCGGACATTGCCTTTATCACTGGAACGTTGGGCAGATACATATCTAATCCAGGAATGCAACATTGGATAGCTGCAAAGAAAGTTTTACAGTATTTATAGAAAACGAAAGACTTCAGACTTACATACAGAAGATCAAATCAATTGGAGTTGATCGCATATTCTGATGCAGACTTCGCAGGCTGCATTGACACTAAGAAGTCTACCTCAAGATACATCTTCATGATGGTTGGAGGAGCTGTATCATGGAAAAACGTGAAATAGTCTACCACAGCCTCGTCCACCATGGAAGCTGAATTTATTGCCTGCCACGAGGCATCTAATGAGGCACTATGGTTACAGAGTTTCTTCTCAGGTTTACGGGTACTGGAGCATATCCCGAAACCCTTGAATATTTTGCGATAATTTAGCTACTATTTTCTTCTCTAGTAACAACAAGCATTCGTTAAGGTCAAGGCATATCGACATCAAATATCTTGTTGTAAAGGAAAGACTTCAGAATCATCAAGTGTCCGTAGAATTCTTCGGCACTAAGCAGATGATTGCAGATCCACTCATTAAAGGGCTCCCCTTCACGCCATTTCAGGAGCATGTGACATCGATGTAAGTCATTGATCTTACAGATGTTTTCAGTTAGTGAGAGTTGAGCATACTTTGATCTTCACAGACATTTAGAGATCTTGTTTTATACAATTTGTTTTTGATATATAGATTTATTTCTGTTTCTCTATATATATGCACAAATTTTGAGTAAGTAGAACTACAGTCGTGTCTCTTTGGAGATATATAAAAGCTTCAGGACCTCTTAAGGATAGGCATATATTATCACACTAAGTATGTAATCCTTGTACCACATTTCCTAGTTCTTGATCTATGTCGTTAAGATTGGAAGTACTTATGATCACGCTTAGCCTCACTTCGCCTAAATTAAATGTTGTGATGACTACCGCATTTCAATACTGACAGTCTTGATAGACCAGATTGAATAACATTACTCATATTATCCAACAATTTCATTGGTTAACCATTCGGATGTTTTCTTAAAATTAAATCATTTTTTCGACTTTATTTTATATGACAATCAATGACATTGCTCAATGAGGCCCAAGTGGGAGAATGTACGAACTTTATGTGGTGGGCCTTACTGATCAACGGTCTGGATTGTCCTATCAGTTGGACTATAGGATTGAGTAAACCAGTGGGCCCACTTCAGGTGATACGCTGCGCAGGTAGGCTGCGCAGCAATGCGTATTGGGGTGGAATGCTATTGCTATTTATGCGGACATCAGTTTGAATTAAATTAGGATGCAGTAATGTGGAGCAGGGGAGAGAGAGTTATAATGGGATTCAAACTCTCATCTCCTAGCTTTTATATAAGAGAAGAGCTGGGTCCCCAATCTTACACAACGACAGAACCTAAGTCCCATCTACTATTCTGTGTATTGGTGTGAAGGATGAAGACTACAGCTTTGGTATTCTATTATTCTCAGCAATGGCGTCCCACTTAGGTAAGCCATCCGAACCCTTGATCTCCATGTTCTATGCACAACAAATCTCTGGGATTTCCGCATCCAGAAATTCTTACATACCGTTGATTGTAAGTGCGAACACAGAGAAGATGATGCCACCTGTAATGGCAAAACACCACTGAACGGTTATTTCTTCAATCTAATCTCTGTAAAGGGTCTAGATTGGTCCCACGGAGCTTGTGAGACCTACCTTTTAGACGGGCAAGAGAGAGAACATGGTGGGTTCCAAGTTTCCAATTTCCACATGTTTTTCGTGTGTAGCGCAAGACACATGCGTTGGAGCATATTCAGTTGCATTTCCCAGTTGTTACACACTACTTCAGACCCGTTTTGAATGCTGGAGATGATCTTGAGGATGATCAAATGGCTCGAGTCGATCTTGGTTGTAGCAGACTCCAAGCATAGCTGGCAGGGAAGAAAACTTTTATGATGAGTCGTGAGTTTTCGTTCAATATAATACGCGTGAGAAGATTTGGACGGCCGTGATTTTACCAAGGAATTGTTGAGATTTAACGAGAAATTCTCCCTCGGATTGCAAGAATCTAAGTTAAAATAGGCTTCCTTTCAAAATCTAACTCGTGTGCAAAATCAAGTTTTCCCTCAACTTCGTGTGCATGCACGTGTGCGGAGTGTGTGTTTATGGTTGGAATCTATCACCCACCTTGGATGGTTCGGATCATCTTTACAGATGATGGTGGTGGGCCACACCTAACGAACAGAAGTTCGTTTGAAACCCTGGCAGTGGGAAAAGAACCGGAGAAGAGGAAGACTCCAACATTTTGACCAAAGAAACATTGTCGTATTGCCAAACGCCTCAAAAATCAAAAGGTTTAAGCAAATACTCTAGCTAGCCTTATGACACATTAAAAAAGGAAAAGATGAAATTGGAGACTATTACCTATACGGACCTTCTTCTTCCTTTGTTGCTTTACCAGGACTCTTTTCTTCTTCTTTTTTTCAAGCATGTCTTTAATTTGGGAACCCACCACCACCCTCTTCTGCTGTATTTTTCTGTTTACGGTAATTGTCATCAACTTCTTCGATGTATGAGCACTACCAACAACTTTTATGGCCTTAAAAATGAGTATTGTTTTTTCTTTGACGATCACATATCTTGGAGATGGAAGTCGTTTTGAATGGATTTTTTATTTTTTATTTTTCATAATAACATTTTTTTAGAAATGGAACTCACTTTTGGTTGTGAATAGAGAGTGATGACAATGGTTGTTGTCGTGGGAAGAAGTGGTTGTAGAAAAAAATTTAAGGTAGAGATGGATGGTTGTGCTTGTCATGTAAAAGACAATGGAAGAGATAGAATTTGAATTTTATAATATATTATCTTGGAAGAATATGAACATATATAATTTGTTAAGGGTTGAGGTTGTGTGTTAATGGCCTGGGTCGTGGTTGTCATACATTATGGGTTGGGGTTGTTACGTATTAAGGGTTTGGGCGTGGTTGTTATGTGTATAGGGTCTAGGTTGTCATGTGTTAAGGGTTGTCGGGCCCACCGTGGGATATGTATCGAATCCACTCCGACCATTGGATTTAAAATTTAATTTAACATCATAGACCAAAGATTGAATTACATCAAAAAATTCTATGGGCCCCAAGAAATTTTCAATGGTAGGATTTCAATTTCAATGCTTTCTATGGTATGGTCCACTTGAGCCTTTGATATGCCTCATTTTTTAACTCAAGCCCTAAAATGATGTTTCAAAATGGATGGATGGTGTGGATAAAATACTTACATCATAATGGGCCCTAAAGGACCATCCATCTCTAGCTAGGTCCTACTACCCAACTGTGTCACGTCACATCAAGTTGACACGGATTTCTAGCAAAAGCCTTTTGCATGAAGTTATTGCCATTGGAAGCTATGTTGGGCCCACTATGATGTTTATGGGAAATCTACTTCATCCATCTGTTTTGGAAGATCATGTTAAAACATGAAACCAAAAATTAGACAAATTTGAAACTCAAATGGGCCACATGACTGAAAATGGTGGAAAGAGGTTACCTACTGTTCAAACCTTTATAAGCTCCACTATGATGTTTATATGCAATATAAATCGTCCATAAATTAGCCCAAATGCTCAAAAAATCCTTACCACATGGATGAACTAAAAGAATAAAAATATTAACCTGATCCAAAGCTTCTAGAGCCTCATGAATGTTTCAACCCCGGGCATATGATCTCCACTATTTTTCGTTTTATGGCATACTTGAGCCTTGGATCTACATCATTTTTGGGCTTTTGCTATAAAATGATTTTGCGAGACATGTGAACAGTGTGGATTTCTCAAAAATGCTATAGCGGGCTCTACGGTATTTACCCCATCCAAGCGTTGGGTTCAATGTAAAAGATAGTTGAGGGTAATTTCATCCCAAACTTTTTAAAAAAGGTGTAAGGGGTCTTGTCGGGGCATTTGTATAAACCTTTTCATATTTGGGGCACTGTTTGCAAAATACCATGATGCTACTTTAGTTAAAATCCCTGAGACTCCTTTGGTTTCTTATCGGCTGAAGCCTGGTCGGCAGACTTAGTTATTATTATTTTCATTTTAAAAAAAAAATTTGTTGGACCCATTTGCGATTAATTGGACGATTAGAACCCATCATGACAAACCCCAGCATTGTGCTGGCCTGATGAAATTTAATGATGCGGATTAGACTCCTAGGTGGCGCTTGCATCCTGATTTCAGGTATTGTTGGAATTGTAGTTAGAATATTATTTGTTTTGTTAAAAAAATATAGTTTTGTAAGATCGTTGTAAGCTCTAGGTCATGTTGCTTGGGGGTTTTGTTTCTTTTGAGTTGCTTGGGCATATATGATAGGTGTGGCACTATTTCTTGTGGTGCCCGATATATATATATATATATATATATATCAATCAAAGGGAACTTCAAACCTGCAGTAATTGTGTATGCCTAGCTAACCATGTAGGAGGGTCGGGTAGGAAAAATTAAAATAGTTCCTAGCCTTGCCATGCAGAATCAAGTGGCCCCAAGTAAGCAAGCAAAATGAACAAATAAGTAAAGATAAAGATGGTTAAAGTGAAATAGCATATGGCATGTTAGGATGTACAGAATGAATTGCGTTCTAAGCCTTGTGAGAAAGAAAAGGAAAATTAGACACCCTTTTTTTAGTCGAATATAAATGATTAGACACTCCTGATTCTAACCCTACTCTTGAACCAATTGACTTTCCCTGACAAGTAAGCTTTTCTATAGTGGGTTTGATGTTGTGCAGGATCTAGGTGTGAGTATTTTAATCATGCACTTCCTAAATGGCAGTCTCCTTGTTTGATCCGCGTTTTGACCTAACTTTATGTCTCCAAGGGCTCCACTCTATTGTGAATTGGGCATTGGGAGGTTGAATTTAAAAATGAAAAATGTCGGCTTATGGCATACCGATAGTGGACACTTCGAAAAATTTCACTATGTATAATCTGTCAAAGGGTATCTAAATCAATGGTTGGCAAAAAAATGGAGTTAGGTCCATCAACCCCTTACGACGATCTCTTTTTCTCTATTTCAAACCAATAACAATGTTCCTCCTTATTTCCTTTGGTATTCTGTGGCTGTTTTAGCTTCTAGTGGCTAGGGATCGGGGGATCCGAGCCATTCATCTTCTCTATGAGGAGGTTCAACCCTAATGTTTACCTTTTCGTTGGTTTTCAAGGCTTCTTTTGGCAGATAAGTGTGGTTTTATTGAAATACTAATCTGATAGAGAATTTTAGTGAATGTTGCCCAAGGGCTCCTATTAAGGGACCGAGAGTCAGAAATCTCATAATTGGGGTCTGATAACCTTGTCCAAGACACACTACAAGAAACTAGACTTTTACCGGCGGTCAGAACCGCCGGTAAAAGCCCAAAAATGCTGCTAATACTTGACGGCGCTACACAAGCGTCGATAGTTGGGTATGTCAGCAAAACTTATACCGACGCTAAGTGACCTCTATCGGCGCTTGTCTGAGCGCCGGCGATTAGGTACTCCTTTCGGCCCCTGCCCTTTGTTGCGCTGGTAAAAGTCAATCCAAGCGCCGATAATAGTATGGTTTCTGGACACTTTTTGTCACAGAAAAGCGTGGATAGAAATCTACACAAACACTGGTAAAAGTCTTTGTATAGATTTGAGAGGCCCCGGATTTTTTTATTATATATAATTCAATTAAAACCTGTATTTTTTTAATATTTGAAACATAAAAAATGATGCAATACAATTAAAACTGAATATTAAACAAAATTTATATTACTACATAATAAAAAAATATAATATTTATTAAAATAAATTGAAAATGGTCTTAAAAAAAAAACAAAAAACAAAAAAACAAATCCTCTATATGGTCTAAATTTAGGCTAAAGTGATGTAAATCCTACACACATGGGAAAAAAAAATATCAAAAAGTAGCATTCAACAAATTGACACATGAAAAATTCACATATATAAGTCAAATCAAATAATTATCACATCAAAAACTTTTTAAGCAAACCACTTTTATTAATAATGTCTACTGGAAACCACAAGTCACAATTATGAAAAAGAAATAAAAATCTCATAGGTTAAAAGTATCAAGTATATTACAAGTGTCACATTCCTCAACATTAGAAACAAAGAAAACGTGAAAAAAAAAAAAAAAAAAAAAAAAAAAACATTGTAGATTATGCTACAGATGCTACGTAGTTGTAGCGTACGCTACGACCCCTATAGCGTATGCTACAAAGGGTTTATGCTATTTAGGACGCTATGGAAGCTATTTGAAACACTGCTCATAGTGGTTAAGAGTTGAGACTTCACATATTGTCATAGTTCCCCTATTTCTAAAATATGGGAAGAGGGGTTAGTGTGTTTTTCGGGGTTTGGGGTTGTATTTTTCGTTCATGTTTTCTGTTTTTTTTTTTCTTATCAATTCTTTTTATCTGCTCCCAAAAATTAAAAATTAAAATAAAAAGCCATGCCTCTGACTCAATAATAGTCTATCAGAGACAGGATCTAAGTTACCAGTGCAGGCAACCATGCTCTCAATTCAGTGCCTGAATAATTAGCTCTGGCCCAGGAGGACGATGCCACACTTGTTCTAATATTGACTGTTCTTGCCCAAGAGGTTGATGCCAACAGATCTCAAATTGACCGTAGTACTTGAGTTTTTTAATCAACTTCATTCTGTTTTGTTTGGGGTGCGCATATGTCCCCAATTTGAAATCTAATTGCAAAGAAAGATGATTGGAACAGGCAGGTTTCTTTTTTATAACTTAATTATGATTTTCTCCTTTTCTAATATCTCCAATCCAACTATCTAAGAATATCTAATTGCAAAGAAAGTTGATAGGAACTGGAATTGTTTGGAGGTGAATTTATGCATCTCCCTCTCTCCCTGAGGAATAAAGTTTATTATGACAACATAAATAATGCAATTAAGGGCCTATGCCAAACCACAACCTAGACTGTACCTTGTTCCTAGATTAATAGAAGCCTCCTGTTGTGAAAGAGTATACCTTCGATTGATGAGATGATGTTAGTAAAGAATATGAAAATAGATCATCGAGGAGCAGGTTTTAGAGATGTCTTGTAAGTTTGACTATGTAACGTCTCAAAAAAATCCGTACAAAGACCTAAGTATCACCTCAGGCATAAATCACTAAGGACCGAATCCTTTAAGAATTAGACGAAAGTTAATTAAGTACTAAACTGAATTGATTAGTAGATTAGCTTGAACTGCTTTCTATATGAACTGCAAGGCCCAAAACCAGTAGAATCGCTAACCCAACATTACCTAAAAACCTAAGATCGATCTCAAAACCCAGTTGCTCATGGGAGCACATTGAAACTCTATATCGAACTTGGACTACGCGTCATAAGTACGATGACCGTGAAACTATACGGTTATGACTGCCTTACTAGGCTTGACAAGCATCATGGAATCGAGTCCAAATAGTATCCAGAAACGTACAACTTGAGTCTGGAGTGAAGTGTGTGAGAAACGCGAATATCTTTAGAAAATGAACTCAAACCTAAGTGAATTTGGCCGTTCGCTTGCAGGCCAAATTTAAGGTTTCGGATCGTCAGATCCTGACCCAACTATACCCATGGATCAGGGAAATTTCCCTGCTCCCATTGGCATATTTGTGGCCTTGATTGAATAATAATGACCGTTGAACTGAAACGGGTCTTCCACGATCGATTCACTAATCTGATCGGATCAAAATCTTAACCTGGTATAAATCCATTATCAGGGAACTTTTTTCAGACCGTATGTGAGCAATAGATCTCCATGTGAGCTGCGTTGGCCCGAAACAGCCACCCTTTGGCTATACCCTAAGTATACCATGGCCCTAGGGCCATTTACACCACTTCTGAGCCTATAAAAGGGCCTTAACCCACCCCTCTCTCATTCCATACGAATTTCCTCCAAACCTTAGGAGAGAGAAGAGAGAAGAGAAGAGAAAAGTGTGAGGAGAAGAGTGAAGGTTAGGGAGATCGAGGTGGTGGTTCTCTTGTACAACTACACGCCCTAGATCGCCTCTTTGCTACGCTATTCAACTTGTTTCGACTGTGATTTGGGTAAGGAATCTTAACCCTAATCTCGTTTTAGGAATCCAAATAGAAGAATCTATGAAATAACTAACCTATCTCAATGTATAGGTACCCGTTATTCCATATTCGGGAACATAGGATTCAAACTGAGTTTGATATGAGTATACCAACGAAAAGTGCGGACTATAAACGTTTAGGTTATAGTTTTCAAGGCTTTCAATGTCAGTTAATGATCTATGACTGACTTGATTGCTGTCACATGTATTTAGATGCGATGTTTCCCATATATTACACATATATATGAACTATGTTGAATATAATACATTCCATATGTATGTTGAAATGTTTGAGTGAATATAGAATCATGATTTGTGCTTGCCATGATTATTGATTGAGAATACATGATCGTTGTATGCATGACAACTCCTTTGTGAAAGGATTTGTATAATATATATTATAACTAATTTATTACATGTATGTTGATATGTGTAGTCTAAGTGTTTGACAAAATGTCTAAATGAGGAAATGCTTCTTGGAACGTATTCAATGAGGGTGTTGAGATAGGATTCTCAATTGCCTTATCTATAGTTACAGTTTTCCTCTGTAACCTATCTTACTACTACATGCTTTATGGATGAAATGCATATGTATGATAACATGTGCACTATGTGTTTGTTAAAATGCTCAAATGAGATTTATATCTGAATTAGTTGTCACATGATATATTGATTATCACATATGAATGCCTATTGTGTTTGAATATGATTGGGACTAATACGTAATCTATGCAATCGGTTACGGTTTACGATTCGGGGCCGAACTAGTTTCACCACAACCGATACGTTCGATGAATCCGAGTCGTACGATGATCATCGACAGTGGTTAGGCTAGAGGAGTGTGTATGCACTCCATGTCGATTAATTTAACGTGCACTCATACCAATTAAGCTTGTCGAGTAAACCGATTGGCCTAATGTATGTTCACCATGTATGGATGCTACTGTTTAAATCTAAGGTATCACTTACCATTAGAAAACCCGTTTAACCTTGATATCACAATCCGCTAAGACTCATGAGCTGGGTATGGTGGTGTGGGATACCGTGGTCGAGCTGTTGGCCTACACTGGGGTGATGAGGCTCCCCGTAGTGTCCAGTGAGCAAGCCAAACTCGTGAGCCGAATATGGTAGTATAGGACACTGTATTCAAGCTGTCGACCTACGCTAAGGTGACGAGCCTTTCTCGTAGTGACCTCGAGTATAAACTAGGCCTACGCCGAGGTGACGAGCCTCCCATAGTGACCTAAAGTTGCCTGTCCACTGCTCTTTAATCAGGGGTGACGTTGCCCTATAACTTGCATATCGTATGTGATTAACTAGGATTGACGACCCTATAAGGATCATCGTTTGGGTAAATGATATAAAGGGAGGTACCTTAGCTTCTTGAACCTACTATATGAATAAACCTAATTAAGTATTGGCTAACACAATCATGCACCGCATTGCATGTGCTTTGGCGAAGAAGTGCACGTGTCTGGAGTGGTGGATGTTGCGATCGTGAGATGATGTCGCTGAGGGAGTGCAGGCGAGGGCATGCATCATTACATCATATCATTCCTGCATTAATAAGAGTACTTAGGACATGATTATTGTACTACTTTATCATTACTGATTGATTGAATTGATAACATGTTAACCTTTGCCTTATAGATCCATTGAGTTGATCACTCACTCTCACTCTGGGATGGTGTTTTAAAACACTACCTAGACTCTGTTGTAGCTACAGGTGATAGCGAGACTTACGAGATGGAGCTCGACTTCTATGACGAGGAGGAGGAGTTCTCCTACATGCAACTCTCTGGCGGGTCTATGTAGACCTGGAGTTGCGTCGATGGGATTATAGGAATATAAACTAGTTGGATATTACAGTTGGTCATTTTATATATTTTGGAACAAACATGTATACATTCAGCCTAGTGACATAGTCATACTCTGGGGGTTTACAACTACTTACGTACTTTATATATTTATCACAGTTCCACTTGCGTAATCTAATTGTCTCTGGAGTATGATATGTTGTTTTAGTATAATCTCACTCATATTTAATGCATTAATATGGACAACATTTAAATATCATTATCTATGTTACATAAGTGATGCGTTGAAACTCAGGAGTTGAGCTTCTGCTCGACCCTCGATTTTTAGGGCGTTACAGACTACTATTCAACGTACCCAAAATATGTTTCAAAATCATCATCATCAAAGCGTTAGATAGAACTTGCCTTGAGAATAGTGTCCCTTCAATCTCAAAAATCACATCTGTTATGATCCAGTTATCAAGGTACGGCTTGCCACTTGGTGCAAAGTAATAACCAACACGTCTCACTAAAAGCAGCTCAAGAGAACCCACAGAACATAAAAGCATGTCATTAGAGCAGAATACAAAAGCATAAACATTATTAATAACCAATACGAACTATGTCTCAGAAAGAAGAATAGTAATCAGATATAAACTGAAACTCCTAAACACATGCACATTTTGGAAGAATGTGAACCAAAATAAAATACGAGAGCCACTATTTACATCCACCCTTCTTGATAGCTCACCCTTCAATCTACTATCAATCAAACAGGGTGGTTTGTTTATCACTTCCTATAAGATAACTTACAGTAACAAGTCACTAGTAGGGTTCATGAAACTAATTGTTTATCCAACACATGATACTGGATCCCAGGTTAAGGGATTTCACTGGTACTTATTATTTACAGTTTTAAGAGTTAAACACTCACAAACTTCGCTCATACCCAATGAGAATCCAAATTTGACTGAAGTCAATCTTCAGCCAGGTGCTCAATTGAGTCAATCAATTTTGAGTTTTTTCTTAATAGTTACTATGATGTCCAAAAATTAACTCAGGAATGTCAGGGTTTGACAAATGCAGTGCCACAATTGGCTCAGCCAAAACAAATTACAAATTTTTTTTAAAAGAAGAATTTAGAAATAATTATTATTCAAATAAAATAGCATTACCTCAGTCTTCATATCTATCCCATATATACAGAAAATGTTTTTCAATGGAGGTTTATCCCAAGGTGTAAGAGGATTTAACACTGGATCACCACAATACAACTTGAAATTTACAGCATTAAAAAACATAAGCCTACTGGAAATGATATGACTCCAAAAATGCAGAACATTAGTACAACACATACTATCAAATAAAATAGCTTTTCCACCATCTACCTCGGGTAAGAAGCCAATCCGCATCTGTAAAATCAAAGGGCAGAGGAGAACTTTAATCAGGCATGAAAGTGGAAGGGTCAAAACATGCAAGCCATAGAAAAGCATTTACAGGCAATTTTTAGCATCCAAACACAGACTATAAACCATTTACCTGTAAATCATTTACAGTTAACCCCATTTATAGGCATCATCCAAACACATCCTAACCATACCTATAAATAAACGGTTTAGGAAAAAAAATACAACAATGGTCTGACACAGTAGGGTTTGAGTCCCAAACGAAAGGCGGCCTACTGTTCAGCATTGAGGACTTGGCTTTTCAAGCTAAGGTTACCAACAAATAAATAAATAAATAAATAATCATTAAGAGAAACAACAATGGTTCCCATTCAACCAGCAACAGACCAATTTTCAACCAAAAACCGTGGGTCATTTCGAGACTTAAAAAAACGACGGTAATTCCAGCATTTCTTATGGCTCCATCAAAAGCAATATAACGAAATAGTGCAATTTTGTATATATATATATATATATATATACACAAAATTGCAAATAACCTTGTTTGGATGCACACTTGAATTGAATGGCGAATGTTCAGTACAACCAAGACACAATGACAAAAGCTAATGGAACTTCGAACCGATACGGATCTTGCTGGCCGAAACTGGTCTGCTTCAATGATTTGCTCATTTGGTGAAGCCTCCCCTTCACCTATGGTGAAACCGAACTGCAGATTGAACTAATGAGAGTGAAAGGTGGCAAATGATAGGTTGAACTAGACGGTCTATATTAAGGTAGTTCAGACATCTGTTTTAAATATTTTAAAAATACAGGTTTCGATTGAATTATATATAATAAAAAAAAAAATTTACTGGCATGCCAGGGCCTCTCAAATCTATACAAAAGCTTTTAACAGCGCTTGTGTAGAAATTTTATGGCGCTTTTTCATGAGAAAAAGTGTTTAGAAACCACTTATACCGGCGCTCGGAGCGATTTTTACAGGCACTTATTCGCGTCACGAAAAACTACAATTATTGGCGCTCTGACAAGTGCCGCTAAAATTCACCTAGCGCCGCCAATACTTTTCCCGACATACCCATTTATCGGTGCTTGGTTAGCGCCACTATAACAATTTCCGGCACTTTTAAGGGCTTTTAGCGGCGCTTTCAAGCACCGATAAAAGTCTCAGTTGTTGTAGTGTCAATTCTGTAATGGTATTTTATTTCATTTTTTTAATAACCCATCTAAAGTAGGGCCTACAATTTGGACTTTTGAGTTATGCATAAGAAACATTACACTCGTACTATAGTATGACCATTTTTTCTCTTAAAACAAGCCTAATTAACAAATAACATCCATATTTTGAAGCATAGTTCTAAAACTCGCTAACTCGAAACTTGGCTGAGCCAACTTGACTTGGCAAGATATTGAACTGAATTGACAGGAACTCAGTTTCAGAAGTGGCTTGGCTCCAACTCAGACTCTCACAGAGACTCACTAAATCAACCGTTGACTTGATTGACTCAACACGACTCATGGAGACTCCAACTGAGTCACTCCCCTTGTTAAAGAGTTTATTAGAAAGAATATGGAAAGGCTGGTGTGAATCAGCCACTTGAGATCCCTTAACCTTCATCATATTCAGTGTCTAGCTCTATTTTTTTTATTTTATATATATATTAGTTCTATTTATTTACATTGATTATAGGTAATTATGATAAGAGGTTAGTTAATCCCACGCGTACAGCCAAGTACATCTATGTGCAAAGACGTGTGCAAATTTAGAGCATGTATTAGACATCCAGGCCTTCCATCATGTGATCCCCATCAAGTGGGTGCCCTAGCCCAAAAGCCATGCCAGTCTATACATCAGGATGTTTTAGCCCTCTATTTGTTTTTACATTGTGGCCCACTCGAGTGGACCAGATTGATTATTTGGCCAGAAGATAAAATAGAATTAGGCTGCTCTTTTTTTTTTTTTTTTTTTTTCTTAAGAGAGATTCCCTCCCTTTTGGAAGAGTGGATTTCCATATGGATGGGTGAAAGTTCACGTACAAACATCCATGCCGCCTACCCTTCCCAAGTACCTTCTCCGTTTCCAGATCCTATACAACAGTCTGGAAGAAATATGACTAAGCAGTTATTGGATGTAAGTTGACCAATAGAAATTAAATTTGATGAGAGTTTAGGGACATGAAACACATCACGAAGGGTAAACTGCCGATGGTCAGAAGGAGAGAAAGTTAAGGAACCAACGGACTGAATGGGTAGTTTAATACCATTTGCAGTAGAAATAGCCTGATTGCCAGTATAGGGACGAATATTGCGAAGATGTGAAACATCACCAGTCATATGATTTGAAGCACCAGAATCAAAGAACCATGGAGAAGATGCGGTTATACCTGACATACCGGCTGCAGAAAAGGTCTGCACGATCTGCTGGAGTATCGCATGAGTTAAAGGTGAGGAAAGACCTTTAACAGAATCAATGGATGTAGTATCTGTAATATCTTGGAAAAAATTCGTACAAGGACCCAAGTACCACCTCAGGCAGAAATCACCCAGGACCAGAACCTTTAGCAATTAGGTTAAGATTAGTAAGTGCTAAACTAGAGTACTTGTGAAATTAGCATTAATCACTTTAAATATGATCTGTAAGACTCAAACCGTACATAATTATTAATGCTACATTACCCGAAAATCTAGAATCTATCTCTAAACCCGGTTGCTCTCGGGAACACACTGAAACTCCGTATCGGACCTAAACCGCTTGTCGAAAGTCCGATAACTGCAAAACTATATGGCTATGACCGCATTACTGGACTTGACAACCACCTCAGAAATCGAGTCTTAATTGTGTCTAGAAATGCACAACTTTAGCCCGGAGCAAAGTACGTGAGAAACATGAATATCTTTTGAAGTAAATTCAAATTTAAGTAAACTGAGTCGTGTCGCATGCGGGCCAAATATAAGAATTCAGACCGTCAGAATCTGACCTAAATAGACCCTCGGATTAGGAAAAATTTTTCATACATGGCAATATACTTGTGGCCCTGATCGAGTGATGGTGACCATTAAACTGAAACTGGTCCGCCACGGTCGATCTGTAAATCCGATCAGAGCAAAAATTCAGCCTAACATAGATCCAGTGTCAGGGAGCTTAAGTTCGACCGCACGCAGTAAAGGGGGCTCCAGAAGTGCTCCGTTGGATCGGAACGTCCGATCTTTGGACATAACTTAAGTATACTATGGCCCTGGGGCCATTCCCATCAGTTCTGAGCCTATATAAGGGCCTTAAACCCTCTCTCTTATATTCCATATGAATTTTAAACCTTAAGAAAGAGAGGAGAGGAAAAGGAAAGGAAAGAGAGAGTGAGAGAGTTGGAGATTCATCCTGGGATTTGATCCCGTTGCTCCATGCACTTAGTCACCCTATTTGTATCACAAATCCAGCGTTTCTGACAACGTACTTGGGTAAGAAAACCTAACCCTAATCTATTTTAGGGTTTCAAATAGTGTAAAGCGTGAAATAGCTAACCTATTTCATACTGTAGGTTGCCGTTGTGCCGTAGACAAAGACTCGGTATACAAACTGAGTTCGATACTTCTTTATCGGCGTAAGGTGTGGACTATAAACGTTTAGGTTATGGTTTTCAAGACTTTCAATGTCAGTAATGATTTATGACTGATTTGATTGCTATCTCATATGCTTAGACACGATGTTTCCCATATATTACACATAGATGTAAACTATATTGATTTTAATGCATTCTAAGTATTTGTTGAAATGACTGAACGAATATAAATTCATGATTTGTGCTTGCCATGATTTATGTGTGAGGATATATGATGGTTGTATGTGTGGCAACTCCTATATGGAAGGATTTGCTACGATGTGCGTTTTAACTAATTTATTACATGTACATAATATGTGTAGTCAAAGTGTTTGATAAAATGCCTGAGTGAGAAAATGCTTAATATAATATGCTTAATGAGGGTGTTGAGATAGGATTCTCAATCCCCTTATCTAGGGTTATAGTTTCCTTCATGTAGTCTATTTTACTACCATGTGATTTGTGAATTAAATGCTCAGGTATGTTAACATGTATTCTATGTGTTCGTTGAGATGCTGATATGGGATCTATATTTAATTGTGTTATTATATGCTGTCTTGGCTATTACATTTGAATGTTGTTGATCTAGAGTGTGTTTGGGACTACGTAGTAGTCCAGACAATCGGTAATGATTTACAACTGGTGGCTGAACTATTTTAGCCAAGACAGATGCGTTCGATGAATTCGAGTCGTACGTCACTTGACGATAGTGGCTAGGCTACGCGGAATGCTTATGCACTCCATGTCAATTAAGTCTACGTGCGCTCGTACTAGTCGAGCTCGTCAAGTAATCCGATTGACCTAATATATGTTCACCATGTATGGGCGCTACTACTTGAATCTAAGGTACCAAACTCACCAATGGAAACCCCCGTAACCTTGGTACCTCGATCCGTTAAGACTCATGAGCTGGGCATGGTGGTATAGGACACCGTGGTCGAGCTGTCGGCCTACACTGGGGTGACGAGCCTTCCCATAGTGACCGGTGAGCAACCCAAACTCGTGAGCCGAATATGGTGGTATGGGACACTGTATTCGACCTGTCAGCCTACACTAATAAGGTGACGAGCCCTTTGTAGTGACCTCGAGCATACTCTAAGACCGCGTAGAGGCGACGAGCCTTTACGTCAACTAGAGTATATATTAGGCTTGCACTAATAAGGTGACGAGCTCTTTGCAGTGACTTAGAATCGTAACATCGTATGAGATTTACTAGGACTGACAACCCTAGAATGGATCATCGTTTGGAAATTGATATAAGGGAGGTACCTTAGCTTCCCAATCCCGTTGTATGAATAAACCTAAGCAACCTGGCTAATCATGTGCATGCATCGCATTACATGTGTGTTTGGCGTAGCAGGTCAAGTACTGAGGAAGTGTTTCATGTGCGATCGTAAGATGAAGTCGCTGAGAGAGTGTAGGTGAGAGCATGCATCATTATTTCATATCATTCTTGCATTAATCACAGTACTTAGGGATGTTTGATTGTATTGTGTTATCATTACTGCTTGACTGAATTGATAACATGTTAACCTTTGCTTTATTGTTCCACTGAGTTGATCACTCACTCCCACGTTATGGGACGATGTTGTATACACCAACCAAACCCTGTTGTAGGTTCAGATGATAGTGTAGCCTGCGAGGCGGAATCAGACTTTGAGGATGATGAGGAGGCATTCTCATATATGCAGTATTCAGGCGGGTTCTCATAGACCGTTCTGAATTGACGGGGCTTCAGGACTGATACTTTGTAGTGGACCACTACATTTTAACATTTTGTATTTTGAAATAATACTTGTAACTATTCGACCTGGTAATATGATCATACTTGGGAGACTCATAATCACTTACATACTTTATATACTTATCACAGTCTTTCGCTTGCGTAATGTAACTGTCTTCAGAGTATGATATGTTGTTTTGGTATAATCTCATTCATGTTAAATGCACTTCTACAGATAACATTTAATCATCATTATCTATGTTGTATAAGTGATGCATTGGAACTCGGGAGTTGGGTCGACGCTCGACTCCCAATTTTCAAAGCATTACAAGTTGGTATCAGAGCATGATTTGGATTAAATTGGACCTGGGTTATGGTCACACAAGATGCACACTAACTTACTTTGACCTAGGAGGGTGCGAGAAAATGTAGAAACAGGCATAGGATTCTCAGTTTCGCCAATCGGCGAATTCATCGAAATCGACCACCGAGATTGAGGCCGTACACACCCGTGATTACGTGAAATGATCCCGGATCACTTTTAGACTATCAATTAATGGGTTTAGACCACGATTTATCCCATCCCAACCTTCAACAATTGATAAATGTGAATGTACATCAAAAAGTACTCAAAATGACCCGAAACGACTCAAGAGGGAGTCGGGGGCCAAATGGGACACCTCTAAGGGGACCCAGGATGGGGACCCACACATTTTTAGGGTTTAGGGGGCAGGAGGACCTTGCCCCACTGGCGAGCCATCGCCGGAAGGTCCAGAGACCGGCGAGGCCTCGTCGATTCACTACAAGAAATATGGTCTTTACCGGCGAAACTTTTACCTACGAAATTAATTTTCGTAGGTAAAGATGACTTTTACCGACGAAAATCTTTTTCGTAGGTAAAAGTAAACTTTTACCGCCAAAATATAATTTCGTAGGCAAAAGTCATCTTTACCTACGAAAATTTTCGTAGGTGAAGGCTGTAAACGTACTTTTCACTTCAAAATTTACTTTTACCTACGACATTAGATTTCGTAGGTAAAAGTCATGGTGTTTGAAATTTTTGAAAAAATAAAAAATCGAAAAGTTTACTTTTACCTACGAAATATAGTTTCGTAGGTAAAAGTCATCTTAACCAGCCGTAGAAAGTCATCTTTACCGATGACAATTTTCGTAGGTAAGTAGTATTTTGATTTTTTGAAAAAACCTAAAATCGAAAAGTTTACTTTTACTTACTAATAAATGTGTATAAGACTTTTACCTACGAAACTTTCCGTAGGTAAAGATATAATTTTTCATTTCAAGTTTTACCTACAACTATTTTCGTAGGAAAAAAACGTGTTTGGGACTATTACCTATTTAACTAAAATGTTGAACGTAGTTGAGACATTTACCTACGAAATCGTTCGTAGGTAAAAAAAATAAAATATTTCCCTTGAATCCCGAACGTAGATGAGACTTTCCCTACGAAATGTTTTGGTAGCCAAAAAACGTGTATGAGACTTTTACCTACGAAAGGTTTCGTAGGTACAAATATAATTTTTCATATGTAAAAAACGTGTATTAGGCTTTTACTTGCGAAATGTTTCATAGGTATAATTAGAATTCGTAACTCATAAGAGATTTTTACCTACGACTTTTTTCGTAGCTAAAAAACGTGTATGACACTTTTACCTACGACATGGTGCGTAGCTGAAAATATTATTTTTAACTTTACCTGCGGCCATTTTTTGTAGGAACCTTTCGTAGGCAAAAAAACGTACATGAGGCTTTTACTTGCGAAATGTTTCGTAGGTACAAGTATAAGGTGTAACTTTACCTACGACTATTTTCGTAGCTAAAAATGGTATAAATAGTACTACGTAGCGGAATTTACTATGACTTTTACCTACGAAATTTTTCGTAGGTAAAAAACGTGGCTAATATAAATCTCTCGCTCTTTTTCTTCACCTATTACAATATAGCTCTTCATATTCTTCCTGATATGCACCTGTTATCTAAAATATTTCATCATATTCACATTCACATCCATCTAAACCCAAAGATATATGCTATAAAAAATTTCTCAACAACTTATCGTCATGCTTGAGCAATCAATACCAGAATATACAAGTAAAATCATAAAACCAAAGATACTCAACAACTTATAACTTCTATTGAGAAAATAAAGTTCACTAACTTGGAAAATAAAACAAATTGAATCAAGCAACAAGCACAAACACAAGTAAATATGACTAACCATCCAAGTCCAACTAATCCAAGTCATCCAGCATGCACCTATACTGCCCATGAGTATGTGTATCAAAGCCAAGACAGGTGGATGTGCATAGACCAGCATCCATGCACGCATCAGAGGAGGTGTTGAGATGCTTCAAACCATCAATCTGTTTTCATCTCTAAAGGTGTTGTTTGCTCTCTTATTGGATGACAAGCCTTTTCCAAATGGTCAAGAAGAAAGTGACAAAGAAGAAAACCCTCATAACATATGGGGACTAGGACTGGCTATTGTCAGTGCTATGATTTGCTCTTTGGGGGATGATCCATCTTGTATCGATATTGTGGAGAGCATGATTCCTTACTTTTTCGAGAAATCGTATTTGATATTATTCTATCTTTCCGCACCAGACGTCCCGACTGACGATCATAGCAAGAAGAGAGCCCGAACTCAGAGGGTACTAACCTCTCTAACATCACTGAGAGAAACAGAGAACACCCTCATGCTTATCTGCATGCTCGTGAAACATCAGCACTCATGGAGTAAAGCCATGAAAGAAATGGATTCACAACTAAGAGAGAGAAGTATTCATCTTTTAGCTTTTATAAGCAAGGGACCTCATCGCATTGGAGAATCTCCACGTAGGACTGCACCTCTCTTATGTCCTCCGATATTAAAAGAGGAGGTCGAATCTAATGGAAGACCGCCATCCATTGACAGCAAACATGGTTGGTTTATTCTTTCTGCTCTTGGTTGTGGGTCTGAAGCTCCCATCTCTTCAGTTTCAAGCATGGCCCTGTCTCTCCCAATCAAGGATCGAGCAAATGGAAGAGCTGATTCAATCCATAGAACATACTTCACTGATTCTGTTGCTATACAGATCTACAGAATTGCTTTTCTTCTTTTGAAGTTTCTGTGTCTGCAAGCTAAGGCAGCAGCTAAAAGGGCAGAGGAGGTGGGATTCATTGATCTTGCGCATTTTCCTGAGCTTCCCATGCCTGAGATTCTGCATGGCTTACAGGTAAAATGATAGCATGTGTTCTTCCAGTACCGGTAAGGTTGCATGTGTTAAAATTAATAGGAATGCAGAACGGTTGAAAATACAGTGGCATGGTGCGCTTTTGCACTTAATATAGTAGCAGTGGAAATTAGCTTCTGCCTTAGAGGAAGCAGTTTGAAGAAGTGAGATAACAGGGCAGAAAAGTGGCTGTAAGAAGTGGACTACTGTGATGGTTGACCTCCATTTTGAATTGGTGGTGACTCATCCTCACATGTGGCATTCATGTGCATCTATCCATACCATCCCGTAAGAAATGTTGTGTATGGATCATCTCTCTAAAATCACCCTGATCAAGAAATCTTAACCATCCAATTGATGGATGCCAAATGGAGGGTTAAAAGTAAATTGGTGAATGGTCCAAATTCCAAGGGCAAAAAAGATGGTTACAGTGATATTCTTAGTATAACTTTTGGTTATGTGGTTCAGAGATTTGAACACTCTGGATTGCCTTGAAACTGTCATGTGTATGGTTGAAGAGTCACCACCATTTTTCGTTTCTTTTTTCTTTTTTTTAAATGGTTCTGAATTATCACAGCATCCAGCTCGTAAAAAGTAGTAGCTTTCCAAGTAATGGCTCCACCTCGTAATTACCCAAGTGCTCTTTATTTTGGTTTGTAACCCTTCCATGTCCTTCAATAATGCATAGCTTAAGCAATTTGAGAAACTAATTGCATGCAAATTTTTTTCCCTACTTCTCATGATACATGGTAGAGATTCTAAAATGGAACCAGTTCATAAGAAATGCGTCCAGAAACCAAACTTTTTAAAAACAGCCTTTACTGAATTGTTTCTGGATGCATCAGGACATGAAAAGTCTTCCAATGCAGCCATTCCTTACTATGGGGGCTTATGGTCCAAGTTCTCCAGACCATTGGTCTGATGGGCCACACCATGGATGGGGGACACTAAAATTCTTGAAATTTTAAAGTCCCTAGCCATCCAATATTTTTCCCTGTTTTTTTTTTTTTTTTCTGAAATTCCATTGTATATTCTCCTAAATGGAGACCATTGATCAAAGTGCAAGGATTTCCAGCAACTCAACATATGTTACAGAAAGCCTCCATATAAGATAAACTGAGAAATATAGACACAAAGATGGAAAAGAGAAGAAAAGAAAACCAACATCAAAAAATTCCATAGAAAAGAAATTAAATAAATACCAAGGACGAAACTGGAAGGACAGAAAAATTAATTAATTTTTATTAAAAAAAGGAATATAAATAGAAGAGGCATTGATGAGACGGATGAAGATTCAGAAAAACAAACCAAAGGATTATGATGAATTGACTTTATTGGACCGAAATAAATGCTACGTACATCAATGGGCAACTACCCTTGTTAGCTAATCGTATTCCATCCTTGATGATTTCGTTCACGACCATACCCTATGAAGTGGCAATTCATACACAGTCCAGAAACCCCCAAGAGAAATGATGGCCAAATGAGGTAGTACATCTGACAAGGAACAAAAAATGGATAGTACACAAGAGTTACAAGGGTAACCAATAAGCATTTAGAATTCCAAACAAAGAAACAATGGTTTACTACCGCATAAATATCTTTTTCGGCTCGAGAAGACAACCATTACTAACTTTCTAGCCAACAAATTTTCAAAGCATTACCGCTTTGAACTGGGATAGGTAGTGGTTGAGCAGTGCATGATCCCCAGCGTTCTTTGCAGCCACGGCACTAAGGGCGCACACACCAGCCCGACCACAGATGAATGTCACATGTCTGCATATACAAAGATGCACACAGTAAGCAGCAAGATGATAATAGTGCAATACCCGTCAAGGTCCACCTTAAAACAAAATGCTCCTTCTAGAGGCTCCTTTCACGCACAATCCACAGCATATCCCAAGATCGTTTGTTATTACACCATATAGTCACCCAGGCAATGCATATTTTTTATTTTATTTTGAAAGATCAATGCAGAGTTTTTCAATGATTTCTCATACTAAACATTCTTCAGAATCATTTTAGAGATAGCCTGGATATTGTACCTATGCAAAGATTCACATCAATCGAGTAAGATAGGTGAAAGATATATGAAATTAACTAAGAAAAAGATTCACACAAGTACCTTGATTCTCGTGAAGCAGTATCACAAGCCCTCACAATTTCAATGCAGAGATTGAGATCATTCTTGTTCTTGGTGACTTCATATGCTTTGAAAAGTAAGAATGCTGTCCCAAGGGAGCCAGTGTAGAGAGTGAAATCCCTAACACACCGTCCAACCCGTACCCAAGTCTCCTTCACAATCTGAAAAATAAATAGGTAATGGGAATGATGTAAAGGCAGAAGTCACCAAGCCTTGAAAGTGAATCCATTTTTCAGCACGAACCAATCTCAAGCTTTTTATCTCTGCATTCAACGAAAATGTGACCATCTAAATAAGAGGGTCACTAAGCCTGCAGGCATCAATATGGGTATTTTAATGTGCCATCCTAATTTGTCCTATATATGCCTAAAAGTTGGAAATATGGAGGGATTTTTCAGAATCTAAAGTTTCAAAAATGATGGGATAAAAATAGAGTTTGTGGAATGCAATTTTAGCAATTTTAGTAATGATATGAGTGCAAAGTGAGGAATTAATTAAGATTGATTGCCACAAGGTAACCCAAAATGACCATTTCTGACATCTTGGGTCAATAATTCATGACAACAGAGAGATTGAGAAGAATGTTGCTCATTGAATTAGAGAAGGTAGATGAAAGAGAGATGAGCTTCAGAAGTTTATGTGATCCCTGCATACCAATCAAAATGAAGGGGAGATTTTATAGGACAGCTGTCAGATCAGCCATGCTTTTATAGAACAGAATGTTAGACAACAAAATGTTTATATAATGAGTGTAGCTAAACAAGGATGTTGAGATAGATGAATGGCAAGGCAACGAAGGATGGAATTAGAAGTGAATGCTATGACCGAAGAATGCAATTATTGCAATTTAGAGTCGTAGACTCACTGTAATTTTCGATTACATGGATGACCCAACAGATCGAATTATTGCAATTATGTCCAACTGAACACCCATATATCAAATGCTTTCCACACACACAAGAAATGAATGTAAATATTCAGCTCAATCAAGAGACGAGATTTTTTTAATAACATCATATTCTTGCAATCAACTATGTGCATCCAAACAAATCATCCATGACAAGAATAAAAGAAGCTTGCTTTTCAGGTACAAACCAAAATGGTTTAATAAAGTTCCTTTGCCTCTGCTGGACAGGACGGTGGAGCCTCATTCTTGAACAATAACACTCTGTTGGAATAACCTCCTCCTTGAACAAAATAAATTGCTGGCATACCAATTAAGCCACATTCTGTTGGTAAGTTTTTTCTTTCTAAAACTGCAATGTAAGCAAATCTGAACATTCTCATGCCATCAAAATGATCCATAAGCCTGTATTTAAATTGAGAGCTTTTTTTTTTGTCCATAAGCCTGTATTTAAATCCGAACAAAATAAATTATTCTTCTAATGGGCTGAGCCAAACACAGTTCAATTGAATTGTGCATTCAAATGATCTCCATGTTGAAACCACCTTACACTCAATTGGAGTCAAAAGAAACATAACTGCATTTTGTGGGCTCTGTCCTCATTATAATAATAGGACACATTTTCATCATTTAAAATTGAGTGAAAAGCTGCACTTGTGGCTATATTAATTTGTGATTTTGGAATTTCTACTCTTAGTAGATTTCCAAAAATCACAAAATGGGGATGTTTTGTGTTGTATTAGGAAAAAACAAAAGACTTCTTTCAAATTCACATGAATATCATTTAACTGTTTTTGGATTTTCTACTAATAGTGTAAGAGTAGAAATCCAAAATCACATATTAATGTTCTCAGATGCTAAGCCAAACACAAGCTAAACTGATTAATGGTTCCTTTTTTCTTTTCTTTTTTGAAATGTGAGAACACACACACTCTTACACCCCCATGCACACTTTCAAGAGTACCCCATGGAAAAGTTTCGAAATGAAACACCCAGATCAGAAATTATCCATATCCGATTTTTCTGGCCATCAACATGAGAATCCAAACAAGGGTTTCTCATGAAACAACTGCTGGAGAAAGATAAAACCTAGAACACTTGACGTAGTTTACTAGTTACCTTTCTTTTCTTTTCTTCTCTTTTCTTTCTTTTTTTTTTTTTTTTCTTTTTTTGTATCAAAGTCACCATTTCTAAATGTGGTAAATGTGTATGAAATCCGAAACAATCATCCAGTGGCGTTGCTTAAATGGACCATATATACCCATAAAAAACAACAAAAGACCCATAAAAACAACAGAAAATGAAAAATACCCAGATTATAATTAATCCAGTAACATTATCTCAGCACATTCCAAATACAAAACCCATAAAATGAAGCGGAACAAATTCATAGCAGTAAAACATTAAGTTTCAGTAGATAAAGAGATGTTTGCTCACTACTTCGAGGTTCTAGCCCCACAGGCACCTCCACATGTGGCTATGCATGCTAACTGGGCACGTGCATATGACATCCAGGCCACGTATCAGGTGGAAAATGGTGTAGATTATCCAGCCAAAAGCCAGTCCAGAAAACCACTCAGGCCAGCCACAAATGAACAAAAACATTGGACAGTCGTTTTCAAGGCCACCAAATCTGCCTATTCCCGTGCAGCTGACCTGACAGTTGAATAGCTTGAGTTTCTGGCTAGATGATCTACACTGGTTCACACGTGATACATAGATAACATTTGCCAGGTTGGCATGTGGAGCCCCAAATAGAGGTGCATGTGGACTAGTGGAGGATACATGAGGGGTTAGCAAACCTCCAGTCTCAGGTATGCTGATTGAAATTGATTTCATCATGCATTGAGGACATAATGTTCTTGCATGATTACTTGCTGATGACAGGAGATTCAACTTGGCATATAAAGATAATAGATACAAACATTGTCCGAGTCCTTGAAAAGCCCTCATGATGACAGTTATAAACAACAATGTAAAATTCAAAATCAAAGGGCACTTTCTACCAATTATCTTGAAACTAGCACTGATAGTTAACAGCAGAATTAATCCAGTTCAATATCTGCGCCATAAAATAAGAGTAATCCACCAAATTTGGCGAATGAATCATTGAAAGATAAATGATAGACAACAAGGAATTATTCCAACAAGAATGTAAAAACATTGGTTGGGTAGAGTAGTACAAAAATATGCACCAACAATTAAAATCTATGTATCTAACAAGTAAGAAAATTTTATTCAATACAAAAATCATTCCATACTTATAGTTTTCTAGTAATAAAAACACTCCAGATGATATCAAGAATTAAGGGTCAAATACGGACAACACAGTAAAACATTTAAGGGATTAAATTCAGTAAGAAATTGATGAAAGGAGTAGTCCATATTCAAAGCAAAGGTCCGGGTGTGGGCTCCACGAATCAAAAGTGAAAACCCAATCAAATCAACAAATCCAGGGAAGTTTATCCAATTGAGAATCCAATGCTAGCCATCTCAACAAAATTCAAGTAAAAACAAACTAAAAATGAAAGAAATTCCAACCACTATTCAAATCACATATGCAAATCTGAAGAGAAACATCACGAAATGGATCTAAGATTGAAGAAATTGCAACCACTATTCAAATCACATATGCTCAAGAAGACTACACCACATAATTTGTAAAATCAGAAATCCCTAATTCTGGTTGGATCCTCAGATCCCCAAAATCCTCAAATCCCTAATTTGTAAAATCAGAAAAACCCCAATTCGGGGTCCACATTCAAATCTGTAAGCCCTAAAATCCCCAAATCCCGAAATGAGGGTCCTCATCAGATCTAAAATCCATAAATTAATAAATCCCCAAATTCCTAAATCGGCATTGAGAGAGAGAGAGAGAGAGAGAGAGAGAGAGAGAGAGAGATACCTCACGTTCGACAAATCCCTGTCAACCGAACTTCAGATAGAGAGAGAGCGAGGGCGTGCGTGGGCAGGGTTTAGCTACTGATGGGTTGAGAGAGAGAGAGAGAGGATTAGGGCGAGAGAGAAAGGAGAGGGGAACGCGGATTAGTTAGAAAGAGAGAGAGAGGGAGGGAGAGGATTAGGGCGAGAGAGAGAGAGAGAGAGAGAGAGAGAGAGAGAGAGAGAGAATTAGGGCGAGAGAGAGAGAGAGGAGAGGGGAACGCGGATTAGTTACAGAGAGAGAGAGAGAGAGAGAGAGAGAGAGAATTAGGGCGAGAGAGAGAGAGGAGAGGGGAACGCGGATTAGTTACAGAGAGAGAGAGAGAGAGAGAGAGAGAGAGAGGGAGGGAGAGGACTAGGGCGAGAGAGAGAGAGAGAGAGAGAGGTGGGGAGAGGTTCTTGCCGGACGCCGGACGCCGGACGCGGATTAGATACAGGTTGAGTAGCGAGTTGGCTACTGAAGTGACGTCACCAATTTCTGTGGGGCCCACTATGATGTATGTGTTGTATCTACACCGTCCATCCATTTTGAGATATTATTTTAGAGCGTGACCCAAAGAATGAGGCAGATAAAAACATGTAGTGGACCTCACCACAGAAAACACTGGAGAGAGTGATTCCCACCATTGAAACTATCCTAAGGCCCACCATAATTTTTATTTGAAATCCAACCTGTTCAAAAGTTAAAAAAGACATGAAATAAGGTAAAACACAAATATCAGCTTGATCTAAAACTTTGGTGGCCTTTAGAAGTTTTTAATGGTGGGTGTCACTATCCCCATTGTTTTCTGTGCTGGGGTCCACTGGAGCTCTGGATTTAACTATGGATATCGCTCTAAAATGATCTCTCCAAATGGATGGAAGGTGTGGAGTTAAAACATAGGTGGGGCTCAAAAATGAGAGGTATATAAATATTAGGTGGACCACACCACATGAAAACAATAGTGATTGGATATCCATCATTAAAATCCTCATAAGGCCCACTGTACTGTTTATTTGGCTTCCAATTTGTTTATTAGGTCATACGGGCCTAGATGAAGGGGAAAAACAAAAATCATCTTGATCCAAAACTTTTATGGGCCAACACTATTTCTTGTAACGTGGTCCATTTCAAATTGGTACATGCCTCATTTTTTGTCTCATGTCATAAGATGATCTTTAAAAATAAATGGATAGCATGGATTAAACACAAACATCAGCTTAATCTGGGACTCGAATTGGGTAGTGATGGCCCTTACCATGGGGCCCGTCCAGATGTATGTAATTGGTTGCAATGGCAGGTGATTGTACATTTCCTAGTGTTATATCCTACTCGAGATTTTTCATCTCATATCATGACATTAAGTAGCAAACATGTGTGATATGGATTTTACAATGCCATTGCAATGGCCCTGCAACGACTCAGTTACACAGTATACCTACTTATATGCTCCTTGATGGCTCCACACAGAGAAGAAGTTCGAGGAGTCTACTTGCATCAAAAAATTAAAAAGATAAAAGTACTTAGTTGCAAATCAAATATAGGGCACATACGATAGCCTATAAATGAAGTTAAATGGAAAATGAAAATGGAGGTAAATGAATTGGGAATAAATGACTTACTAGTTGTGTTTGGATGGGAGTACATGAAATGTGTTGGTGCTGTTTTCCAGCAGACCGTGGCCAATACAGGGGACTCTTCGATGCCTAAGTCAGTATCAAGGTTTTATAGAGTATGGTAGGATCTCCAAAAAAGAAATATTAGTCAAGTATTTAGGGTTTCTCAGTGAACGTACCTTGGATAGTGGGAGGTACCTATATATTTATAAAAGAACCAGAATACAATTTCAGGAGGACTCTCGCCTGATATTTTGGCTGTAATTTGGGATGTCCGTGAGATGAGTGGTTCTCAAGATCGTGGGGATACGATATTATCCTCTAAAGATCTTAAGTGGGATCTTTTAGGATGTTAAAGGATATCCCAAATCTCGGTGGATGTTCCATCAACACTGTTTCTTGGGGCACACAACAGTGGATGTTCTATCAACACTGTTTCTTGAGGCGGGCACACAACGGTTTTGGATCAAGCTAATGGTTGCGTTGTCCCAAAACCACTTTTGTGTGACCATAATTCAATGTGGCCCACTGATGAGCAAACTTGGCCTGGGCAAGTTCATGATGTGGTATCCTTGATTAATGTCCAGGATCTTCACCATAAGTGTATCTTTTTAATAATTTTTTTTAAGGTGACTGAGCAAGACATGGTGGAAACGTTCCTCCGCCCATTCGAGATGTGTGTGAAGCAAGGAGACGAGATGTGTGTGAAGCAAGGAGACGTTAGCAACATCATGTGCTCTTACAACCGTATCAACGGCATCCCCACACGTGTGCGATCCAAAACTCTTATCTCAAACAATATGAGGAGATTGGAATCTTCGTGGGTAATGTTGTTTTATTTATTTATTTTAAACTTTTTTAAAAAAAAAAACAAGAAGTTATGTTGGTATTTTCTTATTTCAATCATATAAATGAAAATGGTTTTAAAGTATCCACATATAGCTACAAAAATCAATAATTATTAATTTTTTCCACTTAATTAATTTAACTAGTAAATTTCTACTAGCTATTTTGTTAATCATTGCCTAATATATTAGGCATTTCTTTGCATGATCTAATCATTGTGATTTTTTTCAAGAGCATTGCCCATTATTGTATGGAAAGAATGGAAAGTCCACATCAAATATTGGATCATCCAAAATGCTCAAATCAACTAATTGAGAAATTAGGTATGATCCATCCATGATGGGGAATAAGTCCAATGGTCTAGATCAACAAACTATTAGGCCATAATTAGGTCATGGGAACTCCCCTTGAGGTCAAGCTGTGTGGGCCCCACCATGATGTGTGTAAAACATCAACACCGTGAATTTGATGGGTCCCCTTTAAATTTGATGGGTCCCCTTTAAATTATGGTATATCCCAAAAATCAGCCGTATACAGAACTCCAGTGGGCCATACCATCTAAAATCATGTCAAGACATGCCTAAAACATATAAAAGAACTTGGTGGGCCCCACCTGAAAATTGGATGCGTCTGAAACTTGGTATGACCCCTCATCCAAGTGGCACACACATAATTTATGGGCTGGATTTGTGAACCACATCTCGGTGGGCCCAAAAGATAATGGATGAGCATTAGGATAGTTTCAATGGTGGGAATCACTCTCCCCGCTGTTTTCAGAGCTGGGGTCCACTACAGATTTTTATCTTCCTCATTCTTTGGCTGATGACTTAAAATGATATCTCAAAACGGATGGACGGTGTGGATATAACACGTACATCATAGTGGGGCCCACAGAGCACCGACCAGCATCACTGGCCAAACGGTGTAAAACGCACACTGTGCGTAAACCTAAACCCCAAATTCGTTTTCCCGGTCTCGCTCTGATTTTCGGATTACCGAAACGATTTTTCCCCTCTCGCTCTCATTTCTTCCCCCTCTCTCGCTCTCATTTTCGGATTACCGAAACCCTAAAACCCGATTCTAGCTCTCATTTTCTCCCTCTCTTGCTCTCATTTTCGGATTCAGGAAACCCCAAAACTCGATCTCCATTTCGGGCGAGATTCCGTTTCCATTGGGTGCTCATTTCAGAGGTTTTAGTTTCTCATTTTTTGCATCGGAAGGTATGCGATTCGCACCCTCTCCTCTCTCTCTCTCTCTCTGTCTCTCTCACACCCTCTCCCTCTCTCTCTCCGTTTCTCTCTTCCTCTCTCTCTTTCTCCCTCCATCATGTCGAGGTAGACCACACCACAGGAGACAGTAGCGATTGAACGCTGACCATTAAAAACTTCCTAAGGCCCACTGTAATGTTTGTTTGCCATCCAGCCTGTTGATTAGTCACACAGACCTGGATGAAGGGAAAACCCAAATATCAACTTGATCCAAAACTCTTGTAGCCTGGAGAAGTTTTTAATGGTGGGCATTCAATCAGCACTGTTTCCTATGGCGTGGTCTGCATTCAAACACATACATACTTATAATGTATCTTTTGTCAGGAAGATAATATGTCATGTATCTCTATAGATAGAGCTTTGCTAAGCCCACACAAGTGTGGAATAAAGCTAATGCACAGCAAGTTAGGTGTTTCCCAGTGTAATGTTTGTGAAAGATCCACCCCTTCATCTGTTTTTTCAGCTCAGGTTCACCTGCCAAACTTATTGTACAGCTCAAATTGTGGGCCCTACTACTAATCTGCTGTCTAAAGGACATATCTTGATGATTAAAATGAATAATAGTCACTATCCCAATTTAAAGATAAATGGTTAGATGGTAAACATGTCGAGTATTAAGTAGTAGTGTCCATGACGAACATGCCATTGTCCAAAGATAGGTCAATCTTATCATAAAATGGGACACACATATGTTGAATCTGGAAATTTATTTTTTCGGTAATTACATGTTCATCGTTAGCCCATCCTCTTAGTGGTCTGGACTTTGCAGATGCATATGGTCGTTTCAGGTGTGCTTTAATAATCCTTTCTATCTCACCTCCTATTTGGATTTTGTTTTCAAATTATAGGATGAGGGTTTTAGTGTGCTGCCATTCTTTTGACATGGTGCCATGTTGTCACAGGAAGGTCATTCTCATGGGTGCCAAGTTGTCACAGGAAATTCATCCTCATGGGCCTAAGTCATGGACTTGACTAAATTTACGGTAAGTGCTTTCTATTGTAAGTGTCATCTGCAAGTCTATTATGCTGGTACTAGTCCAACTGAAGTGGATCAGTTCTGAATGTCCTTGTGCCGATCTGGCTACCTGTCTCCAACATTTTAGCAATCACCATGGACGTGGATTACTTTCAGCTGGGGCTGCAATGGATTTCAGCACTTGTAAGGTGCAGAGGTACTCTCTTTCAGAAGAGCACTTTGTTTTTTCAGTAGCAGTTTCAATGGGAAAGTTGTAGCAGGGGAATTATGCAGTGTTATTGATTGGTGGAAAAAAAGTGGTTTCAGAGATATTGGCATATTACATATGAATTTGGTCTGGAGATATTGGCCATTGCATGCAAGCTTTGAATCAGTTTTGTTGGAATTTTGTTCTATTGTTATTGATTTGTAGCTGTTAATTTCACATAATTATTCTATCATAATGTTCTGTTTTCTTCCACACTTCTTTTGTTCCCAAGCTGATAAATCAGGTAGTTTGCATTTCCTGCTTTCCGTCTCGAAGCTGGGTAGTCGTGTAGGATTGGTTGATGCTTGTTTAAGTCCTATAACCATGCAAGATTGCAACAATTTTTATTTTAGTTTTCTTTTGGGAATGACAAAGAAGTGAAGATTTTGGTAACTAACATATGAAATATAAGTGGAATGTAAAAGATTTCGAATGTAGTAAACTCACAAGTGAGTTATGAGAGGGTTCATATGCACATGATGAGTGTTGCCAACTCTGTTGCTGGTGAAACAGTTGAGATGGAAATGGCAACTGTAGACTGGTTTCCTTCTCTTTGTAAATAAGACAAGATTAATTCATCCATTCTCTCTCTAAAGCTGCTTGCAAGCAATGTTGATACAGTTCTCCTGCAAATAGAATAGAAAAAAAAATCATGATTTTAAATACCCTTCAATACAACCCAATATGAGTTGAGCCAAATCACAAGTAATGTATCAGTGTTCTACCATTTACAGTAGCCAAGTAATAACTAATGTTTGTGTAATTTGTAATTTCATTGATCTTCTACAACTAGTTGCAGATGAAGAAAGATTTACTGGAATAAATTTATCAGGCCCACGGAGAATGGTAAATTTTGGGGCTGTACTTATAAGTTCTTACTCTAACAATTTTGGGCTTACAGTTCTTTCTTTTTTTATTTGTTTGCAGATGAAAGGCTTAATCTGAATTGCCCAACCTGTGGACCCGACTTCAGATATGGTACATCACAATCAGATTAGTTTGACATCATGATTTCTTATTAATGGGTATTTGTTTGTTAAATTGGAACCATTGATTTTCTTAATTTATCTTTTTTTTTTTTTTTTTCATTTAAACTCTCAAATAGATGTCCAAATCTCATGTAGACACTCTTGGCTTGGAAAGCAAGGTTGCGTGCTAGGGGCCATTGAACAAACCCCACTTCAATTGATGAGCTTTTCCGTGTTGAATATGGACCACTAGATGGTGATGTTTGGTTGGACAAATTAATTTTATTTTAACAGTTACACAAGGTGAAGTGATGTGGAATATGGTTGGACACATTAATCTCTTGCTTGTATTCTTTATTTTGGTTTAACTTAAATTCTGATGCAGTCCATGTGAGCCCCACTTATCTTTTGGTTTCAGAGTTCATTATTGCAATACAAGTACTGCCTCAAAACTCCTTTGCATTATATGTCACTGTTCATGAAAAATTGATTCATGGTCCTTCTAAATCTGTTGTAACTCCTTTGGAATAATTAGCTAATTGCTTTGGTGCAAGCGGGACATGGAATTACTCAGGCATGATTTTGGGGTATGTCAATTGTTTTTTTTTTTTGGATGTGGTCACTGAAAATCTTAATTTTTTCGACCCATTTCACAACATTAGCTGGACCAACGACGCAGAGTGGATGTCATGCAAGAGTGGATCATCTTCTTCAAATTGAAAATGATGTAGTTTATTTCTTTGACTTTGATTTAATAAAATGGTGAAAGTTGCATAAGACTTTGAAAGGTTTGGGCATTGTGTTCAAGTGGAGATTTCTTGCATTGATAGTTCTTTGAAAATAAAATGTATTGCTCTGTTTAGCAGTACAATACTTGATTTATTCTTCAATTTGGTATTGTGCCTTATGTTTAAATTGGCATAAAACTCCGATAAATATTGAGTCAAACCTTTGTTTCGGCATTATTTGGGATTTGTATTTAACATTCTAGGTTACATAAATCTCTATAGGCTCCAAGGATCATTTGCCTATTAGGAATTACTTCTATACCTAATGGTTTCTGTCAGTTTTTATTTAAGGATCATTTGCCTATTAGGAATGATCTGCTGGGTAAGAAATTGGAGCATGGCCAGTTTCCTAGTTTGGCCCTGAACAATTCTCTCAACGCAGCAAAAATTAAAATGGAAATTTTGAACTGAAACATTGAACATGCAACGAATAATTATGGTTGCTACTTTTTGTTCCTATTTTCTACTTTAATATAATCAGTCCCCTTTCTTAAAATTTTTGTCATTAACAATCCACCTGCAATGTAAATTAAAATTAGTTCATCTCATTTTAGTTAAGAGTATTTATGTTTCAGTGATCTTGGTTTATATAAATTATCCATGTCATTGATATAAGAATGTGAACCTTTCATCCATGATTCAAGTTTTTCCCAAGACAAGGTGTGGTTGTGAAAGGATCCAGGGAAATTGTTTTTCATGATTGGTTGAAAGGTCAATTGACATATCGTCCCATTTTGCTTTGTTGGAAAGCACACATAGTAAAGGTGAAGTGCCTGTTTACTTGTTAGTAAACTTAATTGATGTAGTGTAATTGAAGATTTAACTTAGAATTGGATTCCTGCGAGAACTCTTTTCATGTTTCTAGTCTTGTTGAGTCCGGATCAAGACAGGATCTCCAGTAAGTTTTTTTAAAGAGTTAATCTCCAACGAGTTTTGAAGAGACGCAGCTCAAAATCTTGCCAAGTCGAGTTGGATGATAGGGTAATTAGGTTCTCATTGTCCTTTTTTAAAGTGTAAATCTTACTAATTGTATTCAATATGTGCAGAGAAAAGCAGTTGTCTAGCACGTACTTGGGAACGAACCTGCTGATGTTTACAGAGAAAAGCAGTTGTATAGCACATGACTTTTCCTTTTTGTTTATAACCATCTTTTGAGATGGTTGGCTCAGTTGTTTTTTGTTGCATTGAATGGTTGGTGTAGACAACACATCGTGGTCCAAGATGAAGTCCTAGCCAATAGGTTGGGCCTTATTCCCATCAAAGCTAACCCAAGGCTGTTCGAATATGTTTGGTTGACAGTTCGTTGACTTTTTATTTTTATTTTGGCTTTCATTAATTTGAATTGGGCTTATTTGTACATTGATTTTTAAATTATTATTATTATTTTTTTAATGTATGTATTAGGTACTTCTTCAAGGTCTTTCTTCAAGGGATTTGATATGTGGAAGGAAGAAACTGTAACGAAGGTAAAAAATCAAAGATAATATGGTTTGCTAAATCTGTTTCAGGCATATGAATTACTAAAGAATAAGCGGAGAATTGTGAAATCTGAACGTTTGAACTTTTTAACTGTCAAAATGCAAAAGGTTGTCCCTCCTGAAAGACTTTTCAATGATTTAGATTATAGTAAATGATTTCCTTAGTCAAGGAAGGTTTCTGGATTATCTTTTGTTGTTTGACAGGAGCATGAATGTTAACCATGAACAAAGCCTTTTAACTAAGCTGAAGCAACAATGGGGTGGCCAACTTATGTTGTAGATGGAAGGAATGGTCTGTCATATACTAACTACTTGCCTGAGCTAGTTGCATGCGTACGTGTGTTTTCTTCTTCTTTCTAAAAAGGATTTCTTGGTGGCGTTCTTTCATGTTTTTTGGCAATGCAGGTTACTGATTTTCCATTAGCAAGGGAGAATCAACAGAATGTTTTGAAGCTCCATGCCCATTTCCATCTTTATATTGCTAACAGAATGTCCTTTACCTTCACTATGGTTTTATTTAGGATGATGGTTTTCATATCTTTTCTTTTCTTTTTCAAACTATTCAACAGTCTATGTTTGTAGCTTGCTCAGCTCCAAGATACATACATGTTGCATCATATTCTAATTAGACCAAGCTATTCAAGATGATGGTATTTTAATTAGACCAGGCTATTCAGGATGATGGTATTTTAATTAGACCAAGCTATTTGTGACAAGAGGTCTTGTGAAAAAGCTAATTGTTTTGCTAAATGTCAAATGTGCGTAGGTATGCTCGCGATTTTGTTCTGACATCTTTTGAGAAAAGCTATTGTATTTTATTACACCTTTCAAAAAAAAGGCTCTTGCGGTTTGTTTTGCCAATGTGTATAGATGTATGCTAAGTGTAGTTGTGTGCTCTGTGGAAGTCAACCCAAGAAATGTGCTGATTGGCCCCATGTATACTACTGCCGTGTTGAATGGGAAGATGCCATTTCTTTCAATATTGCCACTTCTGACATACCTACTCATATTCTTTTTATCTATTTTTTTTGAGCAAATAATTTGGGGATTTTCCATATCTGTTTGGTTGTTGCTTGTTAGGTAACTTTTGCCTCACCTTTGTTTGCAGGTCAGCTTACCTAGATTTAACAGATGGGGATAGTTTCTCCATGGCCTTGGAACTTAACGGTTCAGAACTTGGGGACTACGCCTTGAGCCAAGAAGTGACAACCGTGAAGGTGGTGGCAGGAGCGGCGGTGGTAGAGGTCGTAGAGATAGTGGTGGCCGATTTGGAGGCGGCCGAGGTGGTAGTGGTTTTGGCGGTGGTAGGGGACGTAGAAATAAAGTAAGCATGGGCCCAGCTGGTACAGGTAGCTCGTGAAGTCTCATTACTTGTTAGCCAGTGTCGGGAACAAATGAATTGTATGATCTGCAACCTGAGGATGTTATGTAATATCTCAGTTCCTACAAGTTGAGCTCATTAGCGTGAATGAATGTGAATATGATAAAATATATTACATAACAGGTGTATATCAGGAAGAATATGATGAAATATATTGTAACAGGTGTATATCAGGAATTTTTCACTAGAATATTGGAAAAAAAAACAGAAGAAGAATTTTCGTAGGTAAAAGAATGCATTTTTACCACGAAACTTTTCGTAGGTAAAAGTCTCATCATCTTCTGTAGCTACGAAAATATCTGTAGGAAAAAGTTTGATAATACTTTTTACCAATGAAAAGATTCGCAGGTAAAATTTTTGTAATAATTTCTACCTACGAAAGAAGTCGTTGGTAAAAGGTTTTACCGACGAAGAAATTCATCGGCAAAAGTCTTGTCTTTGGCAACAAATGTTTTTTCGTTGGTAAAAGTGTTCCTCCTCGGTCTTTTAGCAACGAAATTATCGACGAAAATTTCCGTTGGAAAATTTTTTTGCCTACTATAAAAAGGCTCTTAGCGACGAAAAACATTCGTAGGTAAATGTCTTAATACAGTTTGTACCTACGAAACATGTCGTAGGTAAAAGTTTTAATAAAGTTTGTAGCTACGAAAATGCTCGTAGGTAAAAGTCCTAACACGGTTAGGGGAAAGAGCTAACTAAGTTTTTAGCTACGAAAATGTTCGTAGGGAAAAGTTTTAACAAAGTTTTTAGCTACGAAAATGTTCGTAGGGAAAAGTTTTAACAAAGTTTTTACCTACGAAAACGTTCGTAGGTAAAAGTCTTAACAAAGTTTTTAATCTCATTGGTAAAAGTCTTACCATTGCCGACGATGACATTTTTTCGTCGGTAAAAGTCTTTAGCCACGGCTTTTTACCAACGAATTTATCGACGAAATATTTCGTAGGTAAAATTCTTTACCTACAAAATAATATCATTTACCTACGAAATTTTTCGTAGGTAAAAGTGAAATTTCTTGTAGTGATTGGACGGTCAGTCCTGTCGGGCTGATGCGGGCCGATGTGGGTCGGCGCTGATGTGGTGCTGTGTGGCCCATCGAATCATGTGGGGATATTTTTAAACACCCCATTTGCTCCTCTCCTTCATTTCCCACCCCTCCAAGCTTTCCTTTTTCTTCACAACCCTTGTTTCTCTCTCAAATCTCCCCTTCATCCACCTATTTCCTCATTTTCCTTCAATACACACATCCCTTCATCGTTTTCCATCAAAACCCTCTCCTATCTCTCTCTTTTCCTTCGATTTGAGTGCACAAAACTCTCATTTGTGTCTCATATATCTCCAAGTCCAACAACCCATCTTATTCCCCACGTATCATTCCACTCTAATGGCTATATTCAAGCTTGTGACGGCCTTTTTCTCAATTTTCACCATTCTCTCTATCATGGGAAAAAAAAAGGCTCCTGTGGATGAAGCCGGGCATAGTCGCCCTACTCGTTCAAGGAGGCCGAGAGGCGCCACCGAAAGTGCAAGCGTCGATCGAGAGATAAGGACCAAGCGGGAGCTTGATTCCAAGGCTCCCTTCGAAAGGATCCTTCTGACGGATATGTCTCATGGGAGATTTCATGGTCGCAGGGTCCTTTTTGAAGCTCATGTGGATGAGAGGCTTTTTGGGCAATATCTGGTGATGGATCGCCTGGTCGAGGCCGGGTGGGGTCCCGTATTCGATGGTGAGTACTGCTCAAATGTGGGCACAGTCCGAACCTTTTATGCCCACATTCGAGAGCTTACGCTGGAGCCCTTGCAGTTTAAGATCCCAGTGGGGAGAGATCGGGAGGCCACATTGATGTTGGCTTGATAGCCCGACTTATGAGAATGCCGCTTAGTAAGACCCATGCAAGTGAGAAGAATTTGAGGAGTGCACATGAAAGGGATCACCACATGCGATTCCTTTGTGGACAACTGGCCCATTGGAATCCAAACAACAGCCTCCTAGCAACCAATATGACTGATGACTTCCGCCTGCTCCACCACATCTTCACGTACAACGTGTATCCCAGGTGGAGCAACCGCAGCGAGTGCACCCGTCTGATGGTAGATTTCCTGTACCAAGTGGGGCAGGGAGAAGTTGTGCATGCCTACGCATGTTCTGCGATAGATAGTTCTTACCGTACGTTCCACTAGAGCGTCTAATTCACTCCCATTCGACCGACTCATATGCAAGATTGCACGTGAGTTTGGCTATAGACTTGAGGTGGAAATGTCGGTGCCGACCCATTACATCAATGAAACTACTCTCAATTAGATGAAAATTGGGCCGCAGCAGCGGCAAGCCCGACTCGATGAGAGTGAGGACGAGCTAGCTAGTGAGGAGTATGGAAGCGAGGAGGAAAGCAGAGAAGATATAGAGGAAGAACAGGAAGAAGAAGTAGAGGCTCAGGACACGATGAGAGCTCCCCTCCTACGACAACGGAGCATGACACTGATCGGGCTGTTAGGGAAGCCCGCTTAGCTCGACTTGAGGAGGGCCAGGCTGCCCTGCGACAGGAGATCATTACTACTCGGGCCCTCGTGAAGCACAAGTTTAAGAAGGTGACTCGCACCTTGAAAGCTATCCTGTGCTGCCTGCAGGATAAGGGTGCCCCTCCTCCGTTGCCACACTCAGATGTCTAGTCATCCATGTTGTTGCCCTGTAGCTTGTTTTATTGCTGTTTAGGGATGTCTGTGTTTCAATGTTGATGGGCCTAGTAGTATTGTGGGTAGAAAGTGTGTTTGTGTTTGTTAGTTGTTTTAAATGTTTGTAGCCTTATTTGTAATAACTCATATGCATTTCCTGTCATGATTCATGTAATGTCGTATCTCATGTAATTGTGACAATTTTGGTAAACGAAATGCATGAAGTTTCTTAAAACTGTGTGTGAATTTGTGTGGTTGAGTTAGTGGGCATGTTGAATCTGACCTAGGTTGCACCCTATGTTATGTATAGGGAATGCCACCTAAGGCTACACGGAGTACGACATATCTCACTATTGGTGAGTCGTTTGACGGGGCACCTCCCCTAAGCGATAGCCATACAGACCCCAGTTCGGGCCCGTCTCCCTCTGACACCATGCCGAATTCTCAGCCGGCCATTGGCCCACCAATGGGCCTACACCTATTGTACCACCGGTTCCAGAGCAGAATCGTGCGTCCTCTTCGATGCCATTTGGACCTCAGTCAGTTCCCCCTATTGATAGGTTGGAGCAGATGATGTTGTTGATACAGCAGCAGCAGGTACAACAACAGTAGCAGCAACAGTTTTTGAGCACCAGCAGTTTTTGACCACCACAGCAGGAATTTTTGCCCAGGGCATGGGCGTGGCTCCACCTACATTACCTGTGCCCCCTGCTAGGAATGTGGGTGCTAGCGGCCTTTTCGAGTGATTTCAACGCTTGCGGCCCCCTACCTTTGCGGGTACTCACAAACCCGAGGAGGCTAAGTATTGGCTTGACCGCATCTCTAAGATGTTAAAGCCGCTGCACTGCACAGAGCCTGAGAAGGTGGAGTTGGTTACCTTTATGTTCGAGAAGGAGGCCAGCTTATGGTGGGACAGTGTCCTCCATACTGTTGCGGTCAGACACATATGGACGTGGGCAGCCTTTGAGACCCGCTTCTATGAGAAATACTATCCCATCACCTATCGCCACAAGAAGGAGAGTGAGTTCCTTCACCTCCGACAGGGAGGGATGACAGTGGCAGAGTATGAGAACAGATTTACGGAGTTGGGCAGGTACGCCCAGTTGATTCTGGCGGATGTGGTGATTTTCTAGGAGTTTGCGACCCGAGATCCGCTCGAAGATGTACTGCGCTAACGTACCCAGCTATGTTGAGCTAGTGAGCATGTCTATGCGAGCTGAGCAGGACGGGGACAGGCAGTCCCGTATGCGAGCACCTATGGCTCCCAAGCTGTTACCTGATCTTTCGAGTAGATCGTTCCTCGGTAAGAGGCTGCGTGTAGACTCACCACCGAGGCTGATGGCCCCACCTGCCCTCGTGAGGCGACTCGATGTATGGTGTGCCTGCTACAAGAGGCCTGGCCACACAGAGGTGAACTGCTTCACCAAGATGAGAGATAGCGGCTTCTCATCACCCTAGAGGATTAACCGCTAGCATCCCCAGGTTATATCAGCACTACCTCTACGGTTGGCACCAGCTCATCCATCATTCCGGCCACCCACACCTCTATCTAGGCCACCTCAGCGACCTATGACTCCTTAGCCCAACCGATCTCAGCATGCGCACGTCCATGCACTCGCAGCGAAAATGCCTGATTCTACAGCTACAGTACCTTTGGCCTTTGAGTTCACTGCCCACATTGAAGGTACCCCTATATTTCTGTTGGTGGATACGGGATCCACTATATCCATGATATCATGTTCTGCAGTCCAGTGCTTAGGGCTGAATACAACCCCGATGGTTGAGGTACGAGTTATTGCAGCACCAGGGACTTTTACAGATGCCACCAAAATGTGTGAGGGTTGCTTGATAGTCTAGGGAGCAGGACGATATGCATTGACCTGATTGTCACCACGATATAACATTTCGACGTCATCCTTGGTATGGATTGGCTAACTGAAGTGAGGGCCGAGATTGACTGCAAGACCCGACTAGTGACATCTCATGGGTCTGAGGGCACGCCCTTTACGTTTCTCGTGCAGGTCAGTTGCCCTTTTCGAGTTCTTTGTTATGCTTCCTTACTGAAGAATGTTGATGGCCCAGTACTTGAAAACACACTAGTGGATCGAGAGTTTGAGGATGTGTTCAGTAAGATACCTAGACTACCTCCTCGACACAAGATCGACTTTACTATCGACCTTGTGCCTGGTGCGACACCTATTTCATTGCCGATGTATCGCATGCCTCCGTGTGAGATGGAGGAACTGAGGAAACAGATCAACGATCTATTAGATGCTGGCTTCATACGGCCGAGTGTGTCTTCTTAGGGAGCACCCGTGTTGTTTGTGAAGAAGAAGGATGGGTCGCTGCGATTGCGCATTGATTATCGCAGGTTAAACCAGGTGACGGTAAAGAACAAGTATCATTTGCCCAGGATAGACGATCTGTTTGATCAATTGAAGGGGGCGCAGTACTTCACGAAGATCGATTTACAGTCTAGGTATCACCAGTTGCGCGTCAGGAATGAAGACGTGCAGAAGACGGCCTTCAAGACCAGTTTTGGGCACTATGAGTTTCTTGTTATGTCGTTCGGCCTTATGAATGCACCGGCCGTGTTCATGGACCTGATGAACAGGGTGTTTCGGCCGTTTCTGTTTCGATTCGTCATCGTGTTTATAGATGACATTCTGATATACTCCAAGAGTTGGGAAGATCATGAGGAGCACCTGCGGGCAGTCTTCGATACGCTCAGGAAGAACCAGTTGTTTGCATAGTATAAGAAGTGCGACTTCTGGAAAGAAGAAGTCAAGTTGCTGGGACATGTGGTGTCTAAGGAAGGGATAGCTATGGACCTTGCCAAGGTAGCCGCAGTTCAGGACTGGGAGCAGGCCAGTTCGGTTACTGAGGTGAGGAGCTTTCTTGGTCTGACAGGGTACTACCGTCGATTTATTAGGGACTTCTCCAAGATTTCCAGACCGCTATCTCAGTTGACATGGAAGGATCTGAAATTCTCCTGGAATAAGAAGGCGAAAAAAGCTTTTCAGGAGCTGAAGGACAAGCTAACGTCCGCCCCTGTGCTAGTATTGCCAGAGCAAGGGGTTAAGTATACTATATACACCGACGCGTCTCGCATTGGTCTGGGTGTGTCCTTATGCAGAAGGACAGGGTGATTGCTTACGCCTCGAGACAGTTGAGGAAACACGAGGAGAACTACCCTACACACGACCTAGAGTTGGCAGCTGCCATCTTTGCACTGAAGCTCTGGAGAAATTACCTCTACGGAGAAGAGTTCGAGCTCTTTTATGACCACAAGAGCCTTAGGTACATATTCACGTAGAGGGATTTTAATAGCAATGCCAATATTGTGGCAGACGCGTTGAGCCGCAAGAAGGCATTGGCATTTGCAGCTCTGCTGATGATAGTAGAGTGGGACATGGTAGAGTTTGTGCGAGACTTTGAGCAGAAACTCACGGTGGAGGAGTCGTATGAGGGCATCGCTCATATTCGGGTACAACCCCTTATTGATGATAAGATCATCGCGGCTCAGAAAGATGATGAGCTATTGGCGAAGATGAGAGAACAGGCTAGTAGTGATGAGGAGGCCGAATGGAGAGTTGGTATGGATGGGGGCTTATGCTACCAGGGTCGCCTATGCGTCACGAACCTTCCTGACTTGAGGAAGGAAGTTCTCAAGGCTGCTGACAATTTAAGGATGGCAATGCATCCTGGAAGTACGAAGATGTATCGCGACATGAAAAAGTCATACTGGTGGGACAACATGAAGGCCCACATAGCAGAGTATATATCACGCTGTCTTACGTGCCAGAAGGTCAAGGTCAAACATCGCCGACCTCCTGGACTGCTTCAGCCCATGCCCATTGCTGAATGGAAGTGGGACTTCATCTCTATGGATTTCATCTCAGGGCTACCAAAGACGAGGAAGGGGTATGAATCCATATGGGTGATCGTGGACCGGTTGACGAGATCGGCTCATATCCTCCCTATCAAAGTTTTGAACTCTGAAGACGAGTTGGCCAGGTTGTACATCAAGGAGATTATGCGTCTGCATGGAGTTCCATTAGAGATCGTGTCAGACCGAAACACGCGATTCACATCTATCTTCTGGACTCATATCCAGCAAGCAATGGGTGTGAAATTGAAGTTCAGTACCTCGTTCCACCCATAGACTGACGGGCAGACGGAACGGGTAAATCAGGTGTTGGAGGATATGCTGTGAGCTAGTGTACTGGATTTCAAGGACAGTTAGGATTACTGTCTTCCTTATATAGAGTTCGCCTATAATAACAACTTCCAGGCGAGTATTGGCATGACTCCTTACGAGGCACTGTATGGGCGTCTGTGTAGGGTACCGCATTGCTGGGCAGAGGTTGGTGAGAAGAGCCTGATTGGCCCAGAGTTAGTTCAGGCAACTTTAGAAAAAGTTGACATTATCAGGTGCCGACTTTTGGCAGCACAGAGCAGACAGAAGAGCTATGCCGATACGACGCGACGACCATTAGAATTCGAGGTTGGGGACCATATATTTTTGAAGATTTCTCCAATGAAGGGAGTCCTCCGGTTTGGGAAGAAGGGGAAGATCACGCCTAGATTCATTGGCCCATTCCAGATACTTGATCGAGTAGGGGCAGTAGCATACGTATTTCATGTATCCATGCTGAAGAAATACATTCCCGATCCTTCCCATGTTATCAGATGGGAGCAGGTATAATTGAGTGAGGACGCTACATATCTACTACGACCGACGCGTATCCTAGACAGGAAGGAGCAGGTATTGCGTAGCAAGGTTATCTCACTTGTGAAAGTACTGTGAACGCATCACATTGAGGAAGAGGCTACTTGAGAAACAGAAGCCGAGGTCCGAAAGAACTACCCTCAGATTCTCGAGGAGTACGAAAAGGTACTAATTTCGAGGATGAAATTTTTCTTTAAGGGGGATAGATTGTAACGTCTCAGAAAAAATCTATACAAGGACCCAAGTACCACCTCAGGCAGAAATCACCCAGGACCAGAACCTTTAACAATTAGGTTAAGATTAGTAAGTGCAAAACTAGAGTACTTGTGAAATTAGTACTAATCACTTTAAATATGATCTGCAAGACCCAAACCGTGTAGAATTATTAACGCTACATTACCCTGAAATCTAGAATCCATCCTTAAACCCAGTTGCTCTCGGGAGCACACCGAAACTCCGTATCAGACCTGGACCGCACGTCGAAAGTTCGATAATCGCAAAACTATACAGCTATGACCGCATTACTGGACTTGACAACTCCCTCAAAAATTAAGTCTTAATTGTGTCTAGAAATGCATAACTTGAGCCCGGAGCAAAGTGTGTGAGAAACGTGAATATCTTTTGAAGTAAAATTTGAATTTAAGTAAACTGAGTCGTGTCGCTTGTGAGCCAAACATAAGGATTCAAACTATCAGAATCTGACCTAAATACACCCTCAGATCAGGGGAAATTTCCCATACATGGCAATGTACTTGTGGCCCTGATCGAGTGACGGTGACCGTTAAACTGAAACTGGTCCACCACGGTCGATCTGTAAACCCGATCAGAGCGAAAACTCAGACTGACCTAGATCCAGTGTTAGGGAGCTTAAGTCCGACCGCACACAGAAAACGGGGCTCCAGAAGTGCTCCGTTAGATCAGAACGGCCGATCTTTGGACATAACCTAAGTATACTATGGCCCTAGGGTCATTCCCATCAGTTCTAAGCCTATATAAGGGCCTTAAACCCTCTCTCTTATATTCCATACGAATTTTAAACCCTAAGAAATAGAGGAGAGGAAAAGAAAAGGAAAGAGAGAGAAAGAGAGAGAGAGAGAGAGTTGGAGATGTATCCTGGGATTTGATCCTGTTGCTCCACGCACTTAGCCACCTTATCTGTATCACAAATCTAGTATTTTCGACAATGTACTTGGGTAAGAAAACCTAACCCTAATCTATTTCAGGGTTTCAAATAGTGTAAAGCGTGAAATAGCTAACCTATTTCATACTGTAGGTTGTCGTTGTGCCGTAGACAAAGACTCGGTATACAAACTGAGTTCGATACTTGTTTATCGGCATAAGGTACGGACTATAAACGTTTAGGTTATAGTTTTCAAGGCTTTCAATGTCAGTAATGATTTATGACTGACTTGACTGCTATCTCATATGCTTAGACACGATGTTTTCCCTATATTACACATAGATGTAAACTATGTTGATTTTAATGCATTCTAAGTGTTTGTTGAAATGACTGAATGAATACGGATTCATGATTTGTGCTTGCAATGATTTATGTGTGAGGATATATGATGGTTGTACGTGTGGCAACTCCTATGTGAAAGGATTTGCTACGATGTGTATTTTAACTAATTTATTACATGTACGTAATATGTGTAATCTAAGTGTTTGATAAAATGCCTGAGTGAGAAAATGCTTAATGTAATGTGCTTAATGAAGGTTTTGAGATAGGATTCTCAATCCCCTTATCTAGGGTTACAGTTTCCTTCATGTAGTCTATTTTACTACTATGTGATTTGTGAATTAAATGCTCAAGTATGTTAACATGTATTTTATGTGTTCGTTGAGATGCTGATATGGGATCTATATTTAATTGTGTTGTTACATATTATCTTGGCTATTACATTTGAATGTTATTAATCTGGAGTGTATTTGGGGCTATGTAGTAGTCTAGACAATTAGTAATGATTTACGACCGATGGCTGAACTGTTTTAGCCACAACAGATGCATTCGATGAATCCGAGTCGTACGTCACTTGACGACAGTGGCTAGACCACGCGGAATGCTTATGCACTCCATGTCGATTAAGTCTACGTGCGCTCGTCCTAGTCGAGCTTGTCAAGTAACCCGATTGACCTAATGTATGTTCACCATGTATGGACGTTACTGCTTGAATCTAAGGTACCAAACTCACCAGTGAAAACTCCTATAACCTTGATACCTCGATCCGCTAAGACTCATGAGCCGGGCATGGTGGTATAAGACACTGTGGTCGAGCTATCGGCTTACACTGGAGTGACGAGCCTCCCTGTAGTGACCAGTGAGTAACCCAAACTCGTGAGCCGAATACGGTGGTATGGGACACTGTATTCGAGTTGTCGGCCTATACTGATAAGGTGACGAGCCTTTTATAGTGACCTCGAGTATAATCTAAGACCGCGTAGAGGCGATGAGCCTTTACATAGCAACCAAAGTATATACTAGGCCTGCACTGATAAGGTGACGAGCCCTTTGCAGTGACCTAGAACCGTAATATCGTATGAGATTTACTAGGACTGACGACCCTAGAATGGATCATCATTTGAAAATTGATATAAGGGAGGTACCTTAGCTTCCCAATCCCACTGTATGAATAAACCTAAGTAAGCAACCTGGCTAATCACGTGCATGCACTGCATTATGTGTGCATTATGCAGATTTTGTCCCACTTCCTGTGCTCTCATTGCTGGGCCCAACTTGGATAAAATTTTTATCTCAACTCCTTTAGCATTCTATGTCTATGCATGTGGCACATACCTAGCAGTTGCTTTAATATGCTTGGACAATCCAATTAATCAATGGTTGAAAGTTATTTTTGTCATTCCAATAATCAATATCTAGCAGTAGTAGCATTTCTATTATCCCAAGAAACATAAAAATATTCATTTCAAGCTTGGATGCTCTACTTTTGATATCAAAGGTTTTGTTCTAAAGATAGGATGCAACATAGTTTCAGAAATTTCAACATGTAGTGATAGCAAATATTTGGCCTTTCATTGATTCTTTTCACTTTCTTTACAGATTGGTTTATTCTATTTAAATGCTAAAGCATTGAAATTGAATCAATTTTTGGTCGGTGTTTATAGCAATGTCTGTTACATGTCATTGCAATTCTTTTAGTAAGGTAATTTTCTTCGATTCTCTTCTGACTCCTTCCCTTTTCTTTTTTATTAGCTGAACTTGGAAAAACACTTACTGAATTTTTTTAGCCTACTAGACAAATGGAATGAAACCATTGAAAAAAAATCATTACGAGTAACCTTCATACATTAAATGTTTATTAGAGTTGTACCAAATGGTTTCTTGATATCTTGTAGGCGCAGTCCAATTTTACTCAAAGGAAATACACTCAATTGATCTTGATCCATATTGTCCATATCAGTTGAAATTTCTTCTTGATGATGGTTGATAGGTTGGGGAGATAATTCAATTTTCTCTCTATTCATAGCATCGTGTTGCTTGTTATTTAATGTTTTCTGGACAATCACAAATATGGCATCATTACTGATGCTAGCCTTTGGATATGTACTTTGGTTGTTATGTTTAACTATATCCCATTTCATTAGGTGCATTCTATACATTCTGCAATGCAACATGCTGATATTGATAGTGTTCTGACATGACTAACTCTATACAATAGATAAGTTGCAGGCTGATATTTGCCCTTCTACTTGTTTGACTTTAGAACTGATAGTAAGCGGAAACTATTAGTCATAGGTCAGTGAGTGGCGCATGCTTTATAGACAATCATGCCGTATGGGATATCTAGAAGTTAGTAATTTCCCTTTGCATGTGCTGTAAAATCGATATGAAAAGGGCCACAAATCTCACATTGAAGTAGATTGGTTTTTTTTTATTTTCAAATGGTTTGTATTATGGCTACTATCTTGCCTAAGGAGTGCTTTACTTTTTATCATCTTAGAAGGGACTGTTTACGTTATGCCTTGTAGTTGTTGCAGTTTTTCTGCTCAACATTGTTGCTCTAGCGTGGTGGTGCAGCCACAGTTAGGATTTTGCACCTTCCCTCGTAAAGTCCCTTTCGTTGGAGCATACGATGCACATTGTTCTCTGTTGGCTACTGAACTCCAGCTGTTGGGAGCCTTTCTTCTACTTGATCAAGAACTATGGCTGTCCATTTGCTCATTCCAACCATCTATTCAGGAAAGTTGTTCTTTGCAGATGGACTCCACTATAAATCTGATTTTTATATTTTGCTTCTTGCTTGTGCCACGCCAAGTGTGAAGAGCTAGTAGCCAAGTCCGAACATCAACTTTCCCCTTTTAACCAGGCCCTGGAACCGCCGAACCAGTTACTGGCCATGGCAAAGGCTCACACGCAACTTATCTCCAATAAAATACAAAATGTTATATAAGCGATCAGATAGGTTTTCTAATGAACTTGGTAAGCCGGTAAGTATCTACTTTATGTCATACACCTTTTTGTGGTTGCCATTTATTTTCTCTACTTTAGGATTAGAATCATGTAGATATAGACACATTATTCAGTAGTTATTGCAATGAAATCAAACATTTAAACATAATGCGGGTTTCTTTTTATTAAAACTATATTTTAATTTTCTTGAAAAGAAGGTTGAAAATGCTGAAAACGTATGATTTTTCTTGATTTTCTTTTGCAGAATTTGAGGATTTACTTCACAACAAGTCTTTGCTTGATTGTGGATGTGTGGTTGGGTACATTTGTGCAGAGATCAGTCGGCAATTTGAGATAGGTAAGGAGCCTATTTTCAACCTTGTTCCCATCCTAGGTCGGTCGAAAGTTTTAATCATGTTTATGTTGAGGTCCAATTCCTTCCTCTTTGGTGAACCTATAAATCTGTAAGGAACTGTAAGTTCTCGAAACCTTAAATTAATCTTGAATGATTTATATCTTTATTGCTTCATTTATATGCTGTCGTTAGGTTCAACTTGTAACTCTTCAGAACCCGCTCTGCCATAAGACATTACGGTGCATGACGATGCCCAGTAGATTAAGTTGCAAATTATTATAAAGAGTTGGTTAGATATCTTTTATTTTTTATAAATGTTGTTAATAGTTGGATGGATGATGAATGTATTTGCGAATTTAAATGAAAATAAAGAACTTAATATATATATATATATATATATATATATATATATATATATATATATGTTATCAATGGAGGACAAGGTATCCCAAATCGGATACGTATCGGCCGTAACGGCGGATACGTATCAGTAACGGTGGTACCCGTTACGCGATACGGGGCTGTATCGGCCGTTCCGAGTTTTTGTACCCGTATCGGCCGATATGGGCCTGTTACGGGCGTAATGACTGTTACTGACTCGTAACGGCTGTTACGAGCCTTAAGAAAAAAAAGACGTACCTCTTTTCCTTTCTTTTCTTCTTCTTCTTCTCTTTCTTCTTCTCTTTCTTCTTCTTCTTCTTCTTCTTCTTCTTCTCAGGCAGCTGCGGCTGCGGCTGCGGCCTTCTTCCTCATTTTTTTCTTCTTCTTCTTCTTCCTCTCTCTCTCTCTCTCTCTCTCTCTCTTCTTTCCCTCTTTTTTCTTTTCTCTCTTCTTTCCCTCTTTTTTTCTTACAGTTTCCCTCTCCTTTTTCTTTTTTTTTTTTGCAAGCGTACCACGCACCAGGTAGCTGTAGGTACGTGTCACGCTAAGACAAGCGCTGACACTCCTCGAGCTCCGAGTTGTATGAATGGTTCACACTAAAAATAGCAACAGAGATAATATTTTCACCGTTAAACAATTCGTAGGGCCCACGGTAACGTTTATTTTCCATCCAATCTGATCTGATCAGACCCGAGTAGGCGATGATGTATATATTTTATCCATGTCGTCCATCCATTTTGCCATGTCATTTTAAGTGAGGATCTAAAAGATTAATAATATCCAATTCTCAGGTGGACCACACCATAGGAAATAGGAAACAGTGATTATAAAATGGCCACCATTAAAAATTTCTTAAGGTCCACTGTAATGTTTATTTTCAATCTAACCTATTAATTGGGTCACACTGACGTGGATGAAGAGAAAACACACATGTCAGCTTGATCTAAAACTTTTGTAGCCCCCAATAAATTTTTAATGGTGAACGTTTAATTATTGTTGTTTCTTATAGTGCTGTCCACCTGAGCTTTGGATGTACCTCATTTTTGGGCTCATGCCCTAAAATTATTTGGCAAAATGAATGGACGGTGTGGATATAACATGGATATAACATATTCATCACGGGTGGGGCCCAAAATTTTTTGACACATGTGTTACACTTCACAATCCGAGTCCCGCCTAATTTGAGCCCTAAATAATTGTACATGAGACATATATTAACTTAAAATTTAGCAATTAAATTATGGACTACAATTACTAACTCACAATGCCAAAATCAAATTGTTTGAATAGTTTTAATTGTTAATTTGTGGACTTTTATTTTTTAAAATAGGGCCTTTTGATTTTTTTCATGATTCACTATCTAATAAATGTCCACCAATTCATAAGTGGGATAATGACAATAAATTGCATGAATTTAAGGCTGATTTAGTGCATAAATTGGTCCTCCATGTCAGCCCTAAATTAGCAACGCCATCTACCTGAATTTAATTTCATTTTTTTAAAGAACTATTGGGAGAAATGATATCAAGTTATTAAGTATATAAATTAGATATTTAGAAAATTAAATATATGAATTTTGTAGTCAAATTCAGGTTATCTGGTTCATAAATTCACCAGATTGTCTGATACAACTTCTCACCAAAGAGTGGACCGTTACACTACCATAAACATGTTCCAATTTATAAATGAATGCATATTTAGAATGCTTAGAATATTCCGAATTTAATCCATATTTTTTCATTTTTTTTTGCGCCGTTACGGGCCGTTAAGCCCCCGTATCACCGTTACGCCCCCGTATCCGTATCGGTTTCAGAGGGCACCGTTACACCAACCGATACCGATACGGGACCCCTTGATGGAGGATACCTTGTTTAGGGGGACATGAAATTCTTGTAGCTTATGGTATGATGCCCCAATATTGGTTGTATGTTAATAGTATGTAGTAGATAATACTATGTCCAATATTTTTTGTATGTGGCTAAAATTTTTATCTCAACTCCTCTACGCAGATTCTGTCCCACTTCCTGCAACTAAATTCCTTTGTATATTTATTGTTAGGAATGGAAGGACTGTAGATAATATGTTTCATTGGAGGATTTACATTTAGTGTGAACTTTGAATATATCCTCTGCAGAATAGAGAAATTAGAAAGGAAAAATTGCCTTTGTATAGAAGGTAGGCCTAATCATGTAAATGCTCTTCACTGTCCCAAAGCCAACTCCAAAATTAGATCCAAAGACCCAATGGATACCCAACATGATCAGAAAATTAGATACCAGAATCCACATCCACTGTTTGGGAATAGAGGTGTCGTGTCATTTATAAAAACCTTGCTTAATACCAAGTTGGTAGAATGGGTTTATCTTATGGAGATCTATTGTATAAAGCATCAATGGAGGTGTCGTGTCATTGATTTGGCCAAATAGTTTCAGTGGTTTTGTCATATGTATGGAATGTATTTATGATGCCACTTGAAACAATGGATCTACTTGTTAGGAAGTGCCAATCTTGCTATGCTGGATTTCAAGAATATTTGCATTGGATTTAAGAAATTCACTAAGGCCCTGTTTGGGATCAAGGAAATGAGATTGGATTTGATAAATCTATGAGCTTGTCAAATTCATGAATTTGCATTGGATTTGGATTTGACAAATACCAAAATCCACATCCACTGTTTGGGAATGAAACTTCGAATATTTCGATTTGTGAACATTTATGGCAATGTCAAAGCATTTAATGCAATGGAATAACCTTTATTGCTTTTAAGCATGTCTCTCCTTTTGTGGATTTACAAAGTCTTTAATTTTTTTGGGGATTTGGATTTGGGAAATCCATGAATTTGACAAATCCTCAACAAAAAAACAAACAGGAGAGGCTTGAAATTCCTACCCTTCACAGATCCTTGAAATTCCTAGACTTCACAAATCTGTAGGAGGTTACTATGAATCATAGTAAATGAGTCCATAACAGTAACATCAGCGTATCTTACAAGTTAAGTTGTCTAGACGATTGTGATTCAAGTCATTAGTCAAGACGCCACCATTTTAATGGGGCCATGCCCATTTTTTGTCATCTTGTAGACGGTCCTACCATTTGTCATAAACCATGACTAATAGGGCAACATTTTAGTCTTGGTGGATCCCTTGTTCTAGCATCAATATCCATCCCTGTTATGGGCACATTTTTGCATGCTAGGCACTAGGACATTGCAAATCATGGAATCAGAAAAAGGTTAGGGATTTTATGAACTTTTCTTTTTTCCTTGCTGTAATTGCGGGTAGGTCCGGCGAATGTTCGGGTGTAGGATGGGCTGGCTTTATGGGCCGTTTTTTTGGGATAGATCTAGGTTGAAACATGGGATGGATTTTGCTCAAGTTATGAACAGTTTGTGGCTGAAATCTGGGAAAGGTTTTTGGTTGAAATGTGTTATAATATGGGCTCTTTTGGGGGTAGTTGATGGGATAGTTTTGGGGACTGATTACAGTGCAACTTACCTGGACTGTTCTAGTTCAGTGAATTGGACTGGAATGGGCTGAATTGCGGGTAGATTCTGGGACAGATTTCCAGGGCAGTTGGTTACAGTTTTGAGGCTTAAAATTCAACAAGTCAAGAAATAAAAAAAGAGGTCACACTTAGATATGTTTGAAAGCAAAGAGACAAATTTCACATGGAAATATGTAGTTAACGATCCAGATTCACAGTAAAAAACTCATAGAAATTATGCATTTTATAAATTTTATCATTTTTTCTATTATTTCAATTAAACCATATTAAATATTGTGTAGCTTATGCTACACGCCATAGAGGCCAAACACTACACTATATGCTATGTACTATTTAAAACACTGGGTTCACCTTTGAAGCCTAGTTGAATGAGTTGGAGGCAAGTTCCTATCAGCAAGAGAGACATACACCTTTAGTCCCATGGCATTTTTTTCAAGCTGATGTGCAGCTGAAGTGCATTGGTAATTACAATTGTTACATTCAGTATATCGAATTTGTTGCAATTATTTGGTTCTCATTCTACAAAAAGAAAAAGTTGCATGATAGTTTCAAATGAAGATATTGGGCTAACAGGTATGTGGATCTCAACCAGATAGGCATTGCAGGTGGATCCTCTCCCACCAAATAAATCCATTGCATTTCTAGGTATGTGGATGTCGACTAGATAGGCAGTGTTAATGATTTTATTATTTATCTATCTATTTGAAACAAATATATGAATATAAGCAAATTGTTCTGACTCCTGATATTTGTGTAGGCCTTGGCACGCTTTCAGGAAGTCACCAACAGATATTGCCAAGTAAAGAAATCTGTCTTGATTCGCCCAACATCTTTTCATATACATTATTTTATAAAGCAGAATTATATTAGAAATTGTAGTCTTAATTGAGTATGGAGTCTTAATGTCACTTGTGATTATAATTTGGTTCAGACCAAAAATTAAATAGGAATTCGAGTTGTTAATGGAAATATGCATCCAGATATTGCTTGCCTATAACATTGGACTTGCTCTTGTATAGACATTGTGCCAAATGTTTATCATCAATGCTGGCCCTGGTTTTAGGCTGCTGTGGACACAGTGATGTCTTTTATCGATCCAAAAACTACTTCAAAGATTCATGTACTCTCAATGAGGCTTTTCTTCTATTTGTATTTAATTAATTAATGTTCCGTCTTCTAGAAATACTGTGACAATGTGTCTAGTAGCAGTTTTTGACATGCTTCTCTAATTTGGAAGGGCAGGGTTCTCAGAGTTTGATGAATATGCTCCCATGGTAGACAAAAGCTGTGGATTCAAGCTGGAAGAAGTGTCCCATCAAAAGCTCCCGTCTTCTAGAAGTATGTAAGTATATATTAGATTTCATTAAGGAGTTGCAGGCTTTTGCAAGTCAATGGTTATATGTTGTTATATGATGTATCATATTTAGTGGATCCCATTTATGTGCATGTATTTGTCATATGAGGTATCATATAGTGCTTTGGTAGGGGGTTTTTATTTTCAGCATGCTTGAACTTTTTAGTTTGATGAATAGGATTCTTATTAAACAATCATGTGAAGAGGAATTATTTTGTGAATAGAATTCTTATTAAACAATCGTATGAATTATTTTTTGAATGACTATCAGGTGTAAGATTCAAAAATAAAAAAATAAAAAAAAAATCTGATGATATATATTTTTTAATGCATGGATATTTTAGCGACGGACCAAATCCGTCACTAATTTCTAAACGCCAAAACAGAATTGTCCATTGCTCCCGTCGCTAATATTTTTAATGACCAATAATTCGTGAGGGGTTTTTCGAATTTTAGTAATGGATTTTTAATTTTTGCAATGGATCTTATCCATCGCAAAAAAAAAAAAAAAGACCTAGTGAACAGCTACGGACGAAGTGGCGGATGAAATCCAACGTTATTTGGTTTTACGATGGATTTGGTCCGTCGCAAATTCACAATTTTGGCATAGTGCCAATCTGTTTCCATCTCACAAATGCATGCCAGCCCTTCTATCCATCATCATGCACATTGCCTTGCCAGCTCGCAATCCTTTTGTAAAGAGACTGACACCCTTGTACACATGCACGTCACATGTCATGTGTCAAGTAAAAATAATGGAATCACGATCCTTGGCTCGCTACAAACAGGTTTTTCGTCTTCTACTTCATTGTGATTGTTTCTCAATTCTCATTATTATTAATGTTGTCCACGCTACTGCACACATTAAATGGAATCTATAATAACGTGGCCTAATATGTTACGTTATAACAAATAGGTTTTTCTTGTTCGAGCAGACGATCGGGATTCTAAGTAAGGATGTTACAAGTTACAATGTATGACGTGGAGCAAGGCATTACAATTTTGTGGGATCATATCGTGCAATTTGTCTAACACATTAGTAACGTGTAACGTGAAAAAAAAAAAAAGTTGGCCCTGAAAATCACCTGGAACAAAATGCAGATCATTTCATTCATTAGGTGGGCCATGCTGTTAGCATTATTGGACAACCAACGGTCTGACTCTAACATACACTTTTGTCTCTGATAGTTAGGGGTGTACGAACTGAGCCAGCTCGGTCGACTCGCTCGATTCGGCTCGGTTCAAAGCTGAGTTCGATCAGAGTCGAGCTGGTTTTTTAGAGCTCGACTCAACTCAGTTCGATATATGGCTCGAACTCGGCTCGACTCGGATCGACTCAGGCAGATGGTATAAAAAGAAAAAAACCCCTAAAATTATCCTTTTTCCCTTTTGTTTGAAAAAACCCACCTGGCACTCGATCCTAACTCTCTACCTCTCTCTCTCTACTCGTCCCGAACTCCTGCCCAACCAGCATTGGATCTGTCTCCCTCTCTCTACTCGTCCCACCCGACCAGTAGTGAGCCAACAACTCCTCTCTCTCTCTCTCTCTCTCTCTCTCTCTCTCTCTCTCTCTCTGCTCGTCCCACTGCCCGCAACAGTGGCTTTGCTCGGAAATTCGGGTCGAAAATTTGAGCTCGAACTTGGTTCGAAAGCTGGAGCTTGAACTCGGCTCGAAAGCTCAAGCTCGAACTTGGCTTAAACTTAGCTTAAACCGATCCATTCTACTAACCAAGTTGAGTCGAGCTGGAGATGATGGCTTGGTATTTGAGCTGATCCGAGTTTGAGCTGGGTGTGCCGGTTGACTGAGCTAAGTCGAGCTATGGCCAGCTTGACTCGGTTCAACTCGATGTACACCTCTACTGATAGTGAGCGAATTAAATCGATTTTCACTAATCTTCATGGTTGGCAGAATAGATGCTTCCGTATCACAAGTGCTGTTATTGCCTGTACGTGTCAGTATTAGTTACAAACTGTAATGGTCGTGGTAGGGTACCGGTAGACGCCTTGCACTGAACGATGCACTGAGCCACTTTTGAAAATAAAATGGAGAGAGAACGTAGCCTGGAATGCTTGATTTCCCTCAAGCCAAGAAGAGTCATCGAATCTACATTTTTCCCGTTCGACCAACGGCTACGATGAAGCCAGTCACAAAAATAGTCTTCCATTTATAAAATTTAGAAAATAGATATCTTATAGATGACTAGTGGGGCCTATTGTGATGTTTGTCAGACATCTTGACCGTCAATAAAAGACACCTCGAAGAAAATGGGGCTCCCAATAAATCGATGTTGAGAAAAATACAGAAATAATGATTTTCTGTGAAATTATGGAAATTGAAAAACCAAAATGATCTGGAAATAAGGACAGGCTGAAGCACGTTTAGAACGCTATCCTTAAAGCGTTATTTGCCCCTACTTAAGTAAATTGAGTATGCTGAAAAGGTTACAGGCAAATTGCTTCTAGGATACGATGAGCCTGGTGTGGGTTTGTGTTCAACAAACACGAAGACCCATTAATGGAACTCTATTACACGGTATTTGGTAGAAAATAAAAAGAAAAATCATAGAAAGAGAGAAGAAGAAGTTTGTGAATTAGACCACTGCACTGGTCTATTCTTCAGCAAGTGCAAAGTGCCCCACTAGCACCTCTACAGCCACACTGCCTCACATGCCCACACCCTCGCACCGAGCTCGTGATCGTGACCGAGCCCGAGCGCGAGCGCACGTGCGGGTGTTCTAGTGCGAAGCCTGATTATCCTCGAACTAGGTGGGTAAACATTACAATCTCCACCAACCTCATTTAAACAAAAAAAATCTTCTTCTCCTTTTCCAATGTGGGACTGTTCCCACAATCTTGCTCAACACGATTAATGGCCATGTGCTCATCTTATTTCATGAACAATCCCGAGAGAAAACTCCAACTCTCATGAGAGACGACACCATCTCTATGTTCACATAGGTGAAATCCTTCCAGTGTCTTCGTTACTATAAGACACTTGTCCTTTAGACTGGATTTCATTAAGAGTTCTACAACTTAACCCTCTTTCGTAACGCTCAACACTTATCTATTATAGATGAGCTCTTAATAATATAGTGCTGAAAACTTTCTACATACCAGGAATTTGTTTTTACCCATTAAACCCGAAATTAGAGATTTTTTAATTTTAGGTTGGGTTACCATCACTGGTGGAACTTTGGTTGAAAAGTTTCAACCCCATCCCTCTAGATGTAGCCTTTACTACCTCTCTCAGTAGAGGTTTAGTAAGAGAGTCCGCTAGGTTATTACTTGATTTCACATAAGAAATAACAATGATTCCATCTCGAATCAATTGTCTGACATAATCATGTCGAAGACTTATATATCCAGATTTACCATTATAGGTGCTGTTATAGGTTATATCTAATATGAGTTCACTATCACAATATAATGACACAGTCGATATACGCTTAACATAAAAAAGAGATTTCTAATAAAAGATCCCTTAGCCACTCAGCCTCTTTCTCTGTTATAGCCAGAGCTATAAATTAAGACTCCATAGTCGAGTGCATTATACAAGTCTATTTCTTGGATCCCCAAGATATAACTGCACCTCCTAGGGTGAATACCCACCCTATAGTAGACTTGTTGTCCCCTGCATTCAATATTCAGCTCGCATCGGTATATCCATCTAATACGGTAAGAAATTCTAAATAAAATAGTCATATGTCTTTGGTTGCTTTTAAGTAGCCAAGGATTCGACTAATTATATTCCAGTATTCAGTACTGGGATTACTAGTAAACCTACTGAGTTTACTCATAGCATATGCAATATGAGGTTTAGTACATTATATAACATATATAAGACTCCATATAACACGCATATTCCAATTGTGCAACTGTTCTTCTGTTATTCTCTTTTAGCTTGATACTTGGATTAAATGGGATTTTCGCTTCTTTTATATTTAGATGGTTAAACTTGTTTAGTATCTTCTCAATATAATGAGATTGACACAAAGTATAACCCCCACAATATTTTCTAACTTTGATATTTAGGATGATATCTACTTGTCCAAGATCCTTCATTTTGAATACGGAAGATAAAAACCTCTTTATGTCAGTCACACCTTCCATTTTATTACTAATTATTAACATGTCATCAACATACAGATAAATAATAATTATACAGTTACCGTCTACTTTAGAATATATGCATTTATCAGCTACATTATGCATGAAACCGTGAGATGGCATTTTGGAATCAAACTTCTCATGCCATTATTTTGGTGCTTGTTTTAATCTATACCAAGATTTAATTAATATACATATTTTATGTTTATTTCATGGTAGAATGAATCCTTCAGGTTGTTCCATATATACCTCCTCATTGATGTCACCATTCAGAAATGCGGTCTTTATATCCATTTGGTGGATGTGAGATAATGTATGGAAGCTAATGCAAATAATATCCTAATGGATGTTATCCTAGTTATAGGAGAATATGTGTCAAAATAATTTATCCATTCTTTTTGTCTAAAACTCTTAGCTACTAGTCGAGCTTTAAAGGTTTGGATAGTCCCATCAGTGTGATATTTCTTCCTAAATATTCACGTGCAACTTATGGGTCTAGAACCTGGAGGTAAGTTTACTAGTTCCCATGTTTCATTTGACATTATAGATTCCATTTCATCATTAATAGCTTCTTTCTAGAAAGCTGAGTCTTTAGAGGATACAGCCTCTTTATATGTTTTAAGATTATCTTCTATAGTCATTACTATAGGTATTTTTCTTATAACATTTTCTCTCTCCTTCTGTAAGATGTAAAAAATGCACTGAAATTCTATATAGTTATCATCTAGACTCTTTTCTATTCTTATCATTTGACTCCTACGAAGTTCAATAGGAGCTTCTACTACTTGTGGAGTTGTACTTTCTAGTTCTCTATCAGGAGTTTGGATTTCATTATCCTTTAACTCCAAGGATAGTAAGTTCTTAAAGAACTCAACGTCTTTTGATTTTATTATGGTATTAGACTCTAGATCTAGAAGTTTATAAGCTTTACTATTTTGTGCATACCCTACGTAGTCACACTTAATAGCTCTAAGTCCTAACTTAATTTTTTTTTTTTTGTATCAGAAGTTCTGCAATATGCAAGACACCCTCACACTTTAAGATATCCTAGGTTGGGTTTTCTACATTTTTATGTTTCATATGGAGATGTTTTATATTTTTTAGACGGAATTCTGTTTAATATATGACATGCTGCAAGCAATGCCTCACCCCATAGACTGAGTGACAACTTTACTCGTACTAGCATTGAGTTGACCATCTCTACTAATGTTCTACTCTTTCTTTCTGCTATTCTGTTTTGTTGAGGTGTGTATAACGTAGTATACTGATGTATTAGTCCATGTTCTTCACAAAAGTTATCGAATTCATTAAAGAAGTATTCTCCTCCTCTATCGCTACAGGGAATTTTTATCTTTTTGTTTAATTGATTTTATATTTCTTCTTTATATATTTTAAACATATTTAATGCTTCATCTTTGCTCTTTAACAAGGACACATACACATATTTAGAGTAATCATCAATAAAGGCTATAAAGTACATTTTACCTCCACAAGTAAGAATGTTGTTTAACTCACAGATATCACTGTGCACAAGATCCACTACTTGAGATGATCGCTTGACACTTGGAAAAGGTTTCTTTGTCATTTTGGATCGTATGCACACTTCACATTTATCGGTTTCATTTTCTGTGTATGAGATTAAACCATTCTTAATCATAAACTTCAAGGTATTATACCCTATATGGGCTAGTCTATCATGCCATAGTCCAACGGATTCAACCATATACGTACAAATGCTACTTTCATTCAGAGAAAACTTAACCATACCGTTACAAGCATATTCCTTTCCGACAAAATTTTCATTCTTAGATAGAATTAGTTTTCCTGACTCGTACACCACCCTTATTCCTAGTTTGCCCAGAAGATCCCTAGAAATTAAGTTTCGCCTCTTGTCTAGGACGTGCAGGACATTTGTTAGAATCACTTTCTTTCTAGAGGTAAATATCAGTTTGGCGGTTCCTTTATCGACAACCTTCGATTGGACTTTATTACTCATTTGGACTTCTTGACCAGTAATAGGACTTCTTGACCATCGATCAATTCCTCATAGGTTTTGAAGGTTGATCTGTCGTAGCACACTTGTATGGTAGTTGCAGTATCGTACAACCAACCGGGAACCTTTCCTTAGATAGTATTCACCTTAGTGATCATTGCCATAATATCACCTTCTTCTACTGCACTTGTTTTTTTTTTTTTTAGATTTGTGATATCAACAAACTCAAGCATACTGCCCGTTTTTCCCACAGACATGGCATGGGCCTTTGAACTTTCCGTTCTTCTTTTGGGTATTTTTCTTAAATTTTCTTTATTGGGTTTCAGGGAACCATCATTCTCGGAATTCTTGTTATTTATATTTTATACTGCGTGTACTTTGAATGAGGAATTCCCGTTGTCATTCTTTTTATCGTGGTTACGGGATTCTTTCTTAATTCTGAGATGTTTTTGGATTTATTCCAGTGTGTAGTCCTCAATCTTATGCAACAATTTCTTTTTACAATCTTTTCACATCGGGGGCAATTTAGCGATAATAGCCATGACTTGGAATGATTCAAGAAGATCAATTTTTATGACTTTGAATTTGTTAACTATTAGTTACAGTTCTTAGATTTGGGCTAATAGCGGTTTGTTATCTAACATGTTATAGTCGAAGTACCTGGCAATCAGAAACTTGTTGGTACCTTCTTCTTCAGCCTTGTATTTTAACTCCAGAGCGGTCTAGATTTCTTTTGCTGATGATGTTTATGTGTATAGATCATACAGATAGTCAGAGAGCGCATTTAGAATGTGTCCACGGCATAGGAGTTCGTCTCTAGCTCGTTTGGTGCGGACAGCAACTTGTTCAAGTGTGTCTTTGTCGGATACTTCAAGTAGCGGTTGTAGAGTTAGATCTAAAATGTAATAGATCTTCAGCGCTGTCAGAAGAAACTTGAGTTTATCTTGCCATCTAGTAAAATTGGTTCCATCGAACAGGTCAAGACGAATCAAGTCCTGATTCATCAACTTGATAGATGATACACTATTGGCTTCTATCAGAAATAACGCTTTAAGATTGTTGAGAAAAATATATAAATAATGATTTACTGTAAATTATGGAAACCAAAAAATCAAAATGATCTGGAAATAAGGACAGACTGAAGCACGATTAGAACGTTGTCCTTAAAGCATTATTTGCCCCTACTCAAGTAAATTGAGTATGCTGAAAGGGTTACAGGCAAATTGCTTATAGGATACGACGAGCCTGGTGTGGGTCTGTGTTTAGCAAACATGAAGACTCACTAATGGAACTTTGTTACACAGTATCTGGCAGAAAATAGAAAGAAAAATCCTAGAAAGAGAAAGAAGAAGTGTGAATTAGACCACTGCACTAGTTTGTTCTTCAGCTAATGGTTCAGATGAACTATTCTAGATCACACTGCTGGTCTAATCTTCAGGCAATGGTTCAAATGAACCTTGCTGATTTGCTAGAATTTCTGGTCTACAGGAGTGGAGTGGCTATGGTTTGTATGGGTTCTATTGGATTGAGTTGTAATAGATTGGAAACCCATCTAGGCCCTTGTTTATATAGGCATTGGTGGCTAGGGGTTATGGTCTAGGGAAATAAATCCCAATTGACCGTTTTCTAGCTATTAGAGAAACTAATTGTTATTGGCAGTTTCTAGTTGATGCATGCTAACTGTTGTGAGATACTGTCTAGCCGTTTCTAGCTATTGGGCTAGCCACATGCAGCAGTTTCTGCATAGTCTGCAATGAATTGCATGAGGAGTTACACCTCTCTGCAACAGCTATATTTCTAGCCTATATATAATCCGAGGAACCTCATCAGTCCTCTAGTCTTCTAGCCAACCATCTGCCTTAGCTCTTAGTCGCATCGTGACTCGCGCTGGTTCGTGTAAGGTCACGAAGGAGTGACCCTCTGCGACACGATGTGGGCGTATGAAGTGCAAAGTGCACCACTAGCACCTCTACAGCCACACTACCTCATATGCCCATGCTCTCGCATCGAGCCCATGACCGTGGCCGTGACCGAGCCCGTGCTCATGCCCGTGCCCGAGCGTGAGCTCTCGCGCACGCAAGCCTGATTCTCATCGGACTAGGTGGGTAAACATTACAATACTCCACCATCCTCATTTAAACCAAAAAATCTTCTTCTCCTTTTCCAATGTGGGACTATTCCCAAAACCCATGAAAAAGTTATTTTTGCAAACATTATATATATATATATATATTATAATATTTTTTTATTAAAAATATATTAAAAATCAATATATATTAAGCTGATTGGCTGGTGTTCCACACACTAGCAATATAACTAGAGTAGATATGTGTCGTGCGAAGACGAGCGTCGACACTCCTCGAGCTCCGAGTTGCACGAACAGTTCGAAGGAGATCAAAGTTACATGGGCCCCACAATGATGTATTTATTATATCCACACCGTTCAACCATTTTTTGAGATCATTTTAGAGCATTACAAAAAAATGAATCATATCCAAAGCTCAAAGCTCAAATGGACCACACTAAATATAGCAATAAGGATAATGATTTTTACTGTTAAAAAATTTGTAGGGCCCACCATAACGTTTATTTTCCATCCAATCTGTTAATAAGGTCAAAAATACATGGATGAAGAGGAAAAACAAATTTCATATTGATCCAAAACTTCTATGACCCCCAAAAGGGTTTCAATGGTAGACGTCCAATCCCCCACTTCCTTTTGCAGTGTGGCCCACTTGATCTTTAGATCTGTCTTATTTTTCCTCTCAAGCCTTAAGATGAGCTCGTCAAATGATGGATGATTTGGATATAACACATACCTCATGATGGGACCCACAAAACTTGTTGAATTCAATACACCAGCTATATAGTTGGTGTCTGACACACCAGCCAATCTACTTCCAATAAATCAGCTTGTCCCAATCGCAGGAAAGGATAACCTGACACTTTAATTAAAAAAGAAAAAAATGGAAACGGATTGGCTGGTGTACCACACACCAGCGATATGGCTGGCGTGAGTACGTGTTGTGCAAGACGAGCGCTACGCTCCTCGAGCTCTCAATTGTATGACTAGTTTAGAGGAGATCAAAATTACATAGCTCCAAAATAATGTGTTTATTATATTCACACTACTCATCCATTTGTTGAGATCATTTTAGAGCATGAGCAAAAAAAAAAATGAATCATATCCAAAGCTCAACTGGACCATGGATAATGATTTTCACCGTTAAAACATTCGTAGGGCCCACCATAACGTTTATTTTTCATCCAATATGTTCATAAGGTCATAAAGACCTGGATAAAGAGGAAAAACAAATATCATATTGTTCATCCCCACTATCTTCATCCCCTGTAAGGACTGATTAGGGGAGTTACATGTGATCTGTACGGATTTGCATTGTGCATTTGAAGATCTACAGATATATATGGAGAAGATTTCTTGATAATCGTAGCTAGAACGTATTAGACAGTATCGTGTATTGCTTACGTGACTGATGAATAGGCAATCGTGTGTAAACGGGACATGTGGCGAGAGGAGAAGCAAATGAGTTCAAGTAGTGTTGAATAGTTGTAGTAATCGTCGGAACGTGGTAAGGATCCAAATGGATGAATCAAAGCTATAAATAGTAAAGAAACCAAGCAAAAAAATTTTGTCTCATACTAACCAAATCAAACCAAATCTATCTTTCAAATTATCATTTCAATTTACCAGTTCATTTACATTCCATAGTGTAAACCTTTACCTTTCCTGTCTAGCAAATTACATTTCTTAGTGTAATTATTTACTTTTCAACTTGTTGTTTACATTCTGTAGCGTAATCTGAAGCGTTAACCAAGTAGTTGGTAATCTTTAGCTGTAATTTGAGTCCAAGCTTGTGTGCTAGATTCAGTTCATCAATCAGAAAGGTGTTTTGCAGCTACTCTTCGCGATCGACTGTAAGCGTCTCTTTTCCCATTTCATTTATGTGTTAAAAAGGTCATTTTATACGGAAGGCAAAGGTGCAACCCATCATTAGAGGATGAACCTCACCCTCTGAATATCAACTAATCCAATCAATTTTACACGTTGAGCGAGTGGCTAAATAGGCGACCGATCTCACCAGATATCAGTCATATACTACGTGTCTGCCTATCTTGGTGCTTGGGGTCATTGTTGTTCGGTTTGAAGTGAAGCCGCAATTTCAATTCTAGCACGCCTGCGCACACCCAGTGCTGAAAACAACGGCATCAAGTTTTTGGCACACCTAATAGGACCCTCTATCTAACTTACTGGTGTAGTATTGCCAATCATGAATAAAAGAAGTGCTCATATTACAGTGGTCGATTCCTCTACACCAACCACACCACCTCCAGTTGAGGATGTACCAGTTCCAACGGCCCCTGAGGCATTAAACTTAAACCATAGTTCAACGCCTGTTGCTGGGGATCAGGGAGAAGTATCAACTTCCTGAACTGTTCTTCCATACGAGGTAGTCGTTATGATCTGAGACGTACAAATGAGCATTCAACTTGTGCAAAAGTATGGAAGGGCTTAGGGAGAGCAATTACGTATTCAAGCTGAGAATACCAATTGATATATGGCTAGCCAAACTAAAACCATGCATCGATTGATCACTATGATGACCAAACGAACACCATCAGCAGTGTAATACAATGTTGAGGGAAGTTCTATTAGCAATGCAGCTCTATTATCACCCATGTTGCCTCTGCATCGTAACTCACCGGTTCCTATCTCGGAGATGAGGAATGTGCCACCTCCTATGGAAGTTAGGCGATCGGAGCGAGAGGCTGTGAACTTTATGCCTGAGAATAGGAATCAATGACTGCTAGGAGGATTCAATCTCCAACAATTCTCTAGATTTCAAGATAATGTAAAGTGATCGATTTAGTCCAGATCACCCATCAGTCTTAAAACCTCAACAGATGGATCGTGACCAGATTGTGAAAATTATCCAAGAGATTGCCAGCCAGGTACTTGACCACAACACTATCCTGGTGTATCATAAACCATACCCCCAAAAGGGTTTTAATGGTAGACGTTCAATCCTCCACTGCTTTTTACAGTGTGATCCACTTGATCTTTAGATTTGTCTTATTTTTTGGCCCAAGCCTTATGACGTGCTCGCCAAATGGATGGATGGTTTGGATATAATACATACCTCATGATGGGACCCACAAAACTTATTGACGTCAACACATCAGCTAGATTGTTGGTGTGTGGTACACCAGCCAATTCGCTTAAAAAACTGCATGAAATTTCAAAAGATACAACATAGTGGGTCCCACCAGAATTCGGAATAGGGAAGCGGATTAGGTACTGAGTTACGCTTGAGTAAACTCTGTGGGGCCGCAGAGAATGTGTGTGTCTTATCCACGCCATTCAATCATTTTTCTATATCATTTTATGGCGTGAGCCAAAATTGAAACATATCCAAATTTCAATTGTACCATACCATAGAAAACAATGGGATAATGACATTCACCATTGAAACCTTCCTAGGGCCTTGATGTAGGATGTGGCATAGATATATTCCTGGCATGGTTGAACTAAAAGAAGGTGAACTGTAAATTGATCATAACTTTTGATTTGGGTATCGTTACATCGCACCTGATCGAGTATCAAGAACCTAAGCAGGACGAATTTCTTTTGAAGTGGAGGGGACTGATGTATAGTGAGTCACGGACACTTTTATGTCCAAGATGGACCAGAGAAGGCCCGATTGGAGTTAGAAGTCATCAAGATCGTCAGAACCTTAAAACATGCATTTCTCACAAACTGAATGAGTTACTCGATGTATCATATATGATTTTAGGGTAGGAGAAGCTACTTTCACCAATCGGGTAGTCGGGTTTCCCACTCCGAATTTGCGAGATTCCATTAGATCGACGGTTGAAAATCAATTTTATTTCCATTTTTACTATTTATAGTAATTTTTGGTTTGATTGTAACTCTTCATCTGTTGGGCTTTAGGAGTTGTGTCCAACATGAAAAGTGCTTAGAAAAAGTAGGAGAAATAACATGGTTAAGCCACATAGGACCCTTATTATAAATAGTAAATTTACTATTTATAGTAAGTTATGAATTTTAGGGAGTTTCAGTTGGAGTCTTATGCTGAAACTTCTTCCAAGGTTTGGTATCACTATTTAAAGGGTCGTAAATTCGTTTTTATTATTAATCAATCAATTTATCAATTTTCTAGAATATTATTTCTATTTTCTTACTTTTTTTCCTCGTGAATTCGAGAAGTCTCTGTGTAACATCCCAAATTTTCATGACCAGAGTTTATACTTGTATCCAAGAAAATTGGGTATTAATAATGTATAAATTAGATGCTTTAAAAATCGCACCTATTTTTTTTAGATCACATCCAGATAAATTCATGAAGGTAACATTCACGAGAATAAGATCGACTGTATTGATTATTTCATCGGAGTAAAGAAATTCAGTAAATCATCAAATGCCCTCTCAATGAGAGCTTATTACATTTATCGAGTTCACAACGGAAGTATAAAACTAAATTATAAGACTATCTTCTTATTCTTCAGCATAATCTTCCATAGGGAGATAGTCTTTTACGTCTTTGATTTGTACATCTCCTGCATCATGTGTACGATTGGAGAGGGTCAACGCCCTACTCATAGTGATGGTTTTCCTTTAAGATTAACAATGATTCAAGAAATTTATAAGAGCAATGTAAGGGTTCTGATACGTCTCGTACTCCACAACTACGAGGGTATCAGCATGCACAAACAACCTATGTGAGATGCATATGCTTAGCATAGTGTGTGTGACTCATCATACGTAGTGATCATTATAATGTGAAATACGATTCATAGAAAACTTGGATTGCCCTGCATTCCACACTACGAAGATTCACCAACATGTATGACACTACCATGGAATTACGTGAACACTTCAATGCGGCACAACACATGAGTTGGATGAATTATGCGATATGATTTGTTCATGGAGCGACTATTTGCGACATCTAATCCCTAAAGTGATGTAACACGCATTGAGAATTACTTACATCGATTTGTGTAACACTACTCAAAACCCATGAAATTACGCGACGACCAAGAGGGTCTCTACCTAGAGCGCTTTACGTCCATAATAAAATATTTGAATCACTAGTTATGATACCTCTTAACACATCACTTGCACTTATAGAGAACAAAAATTGAATCATGGGGGTTCTGGAATATCAAGATATATGCCCAAGCCTCAAAGGTAAATAGCATAAGGCTAGTAAAGTAAAGAAGAGAGTTGCAATGGCTAACTCACAAAGAGGAGGGTGACAATGGTTAACTTAATAAAAGGAGAGTAGAAATAGTCAACTCAACAAATAGAAGAGTGGCAATGGCCAACTCAATATCAAAGAGAATGGCAATGGCCAACTCAATAAAGAGAAGAGTAACAAGGTCTAACTCAACAAGTTGATAAAGACAAAGGAAAGGCCTGTATCCATTGCCCCACATAAATTCATGAAAATCACTTGTAATTAACATCATATCATAGTTCTCGAAAGGGTGAACATTTGTTGATGATAATTTAAATAATTACAAGAAGAAAATCATGAAAGCATGTGGAAGGCAAGATAATCAACTTAAATTAATGCAAGCTTAAAGGAAAGACCTTCTCATAAATTTTAAAAGGCTGTGAATGAGTATCATCACACCTTATCCATTATTCCTTAAGGATAAATAGTTGGTATTGATAAATTAAACAATTTCAAAGAATATCACAGTGTCATGAAAGCTTATAAATGACAGGATAATAATATCTTAAATAATGTAAACTTAAAGGATGAAAACCCTCACCGTTGGCTGTTTGGCCACTCACTATCAAAATTATCTGTTCAGATGTAAACGTTCGTCTTAAATCATATAGTTTGAATGATTAAAGCTAACCCAGGGTTTAAAGTATGATGAGGTTAAATCTAGACTGCTTGAAGTTTAGACTAGAGGATATGGACATCTTACTTTGCTTAGTCTTGCGATCCTAACCTAGCAATCTAATGTCAACGGACCATATCCTTGACTGACCTTGTTCTTCTTCTTTTTCTCCTTCTTTTTCTTGGGGGAGTTGGGTAGAAAGCTTAGGCGCACCGGATTAGTTAGCCAACTAAATCAAATTGAGTTAACTCAGTTCCCACTGCCTCTCTCTCTCTCTCTCTCTCTCTCTCTCTCTCTCTCTCCTTTTTGTGGTGTGCTGCCCCCAATCGAGAGCCTTATATGCCTTCCTAGAAACTTCCTGCGTAAGCCAGTTTTGCTTGGCCGATTGGTGCGATAACATCTTGCACAAAAGTCGACGATAACATCTTGCACAAAAGTCCGTCGTCAGATTCATTTGGTTTTCTTTAGTGTTTTATTTCTAAAGGGTGTAGTCTGTTTTTGGTGATCATCAGATCGACCGTTCGATTGCTATGATTGTGTTGGGATAGCGTTCATCGTCATGCACCTGGTAGGTGAAGACAGGCCCTGTTTTAATGGTGGGTCTTATTCCAGCCACTTTCTGTCCGATCGGGTCCTTTAAACGTGTGGATTGGTTATTTTCTGTTCTCCGAGCCATGGGGTTAACGGTCTAGATGAAATCCTTTGGTGGGTTTCTGTGAAACTCTTCTTCACACGGGCGAGTATCGTTGTGTGAAATCTGACGCCTCGGTTAGCATTGTTCCCTTGTTTCCTTAGATCTCTTTTCTTAGTTGGAAAGATTTAGAAACTCCTGAGGTTCCAGTGTGCATGGAACTCCTCACTTCCACAAGATCAACAGTGTGAGATTCTTTGTGTCACTCCTTGAAATTCGGTACCCAAGTTGGCCAAACCCGATTCCGAATCCTAGGTCATGATTTAATATTAAACTTTCACAACCGCATTTTGATAAAAAAAATCATTATAATACACAAACGTTCATCCAATACAATGTATAACATTATCAATCTAGATTTACTTCTGAATTTCTGCTATACATTCTTTTTTTCAAATACAAATAGAGAGGTAACTACAACTAAGCCGATTGCTAGATTTTCGCTCCGCTTTGTCCTGATTAAACTCTGAGCCCTAAAACACTGTTATTTTGGGTATGAGCATAACAGCTTGTGGGATTTTATCTAACCAAAATCTGAAATTTCTAGAATTAAATCATATGTATAGATAATGAAATACTTTGCTTAAAGTTCATATCAAAATAAGAATAAAAAACGAATAGTAAGAATATCATGTATGCAATTTTGGAATAATAAAGATTATTCTAAATACCATACTTTTTATGAATTTCATAAATAATGAAATCAAGTAACTATTATCTCTTACAACACCATACCCAAGTAGATGGCCACGTTGTATTAACGCCCACGCACTGGTACCTCATGGTGAGGGATCCATTTATACGTTAGATGGTCAAACTACTGCTCCAGTTGTACCTCTGACGTATGTCCACGCACACAATTGTACTCATATGTCGTATACAAAGGAGACTCCGAAGGATCCAACAGGTTCTAAGATCTTTCACCCAAGGGACACGATTACCCTACTTGCTAGTTTTAGGGTCTTTCACCCAAGGGACATGATATCCCTACTTGCTTTTACCATTCTCTCTTCTTTTTTTTTTTTTTCCACAGTTCCATAATAAATAGAAATGCAAATATGTTATAAATGAATCCAAAATCATTAATGAAATGATTTAGTAAATTATATTTCCATACAATAATGCAGGTTTTATACAAAATTTACAGAAATTCAGTATTGTTATAATTCAGTCCATTGATTTGCTGAAAATTATATTTAAGTCACGAAATTCTAATTTTTGAGTTAATTTAATTATATATATATATTGAAATAAATTGATTATTTTATAACTAATTTTAATTTCTCTTTGATAATTCATTGAGAATGTATATGTAGGTTTAATCGATAAATTTATTTAAATTTTATTTTGAACAAAAATTTTGAATATAAGGAGAAGATTTATAGTTTTAAATTTAATATTGTACTTTAATAAAATTTCAATCTAATAAAGTTTAAATATATATTAATCACTAAATTATAAAATATAAAAATCTAATCAATTTAGCTTCAATTCCAAAATTTTGAAAATTTTCTTAAACTTGAGTTCATTTAAAATTTAAATTAATTAACTCTTTAAAATTTTAGAATTAAAATTCATATTTTAATATTTACAGAAACAAAATATGACATCGATTCCATAAATTTATAACATTAACAATGTAATTAAATTATTATTTAATAATTTAAGTTAATCTATCTTAAATTAAATTAAAAAAATTAATCTAATTATTTTATATCAAATACTCTAAATTTAGAATTTTATTCAGTTTTTTTTTTTAAAATCTAAATTTAATAAGTTAAAGGAAGTTATTAATTTGGACTTTGGATACTATTATTTTTACACATTCAAATTTTAATTTTAATTTTTATAATTAATTTTAAGTATTATAAATTATTGGAATTTAAATTTTGGTTTATTTTTTAACTTGAATTTTTTTTAAAAGAATAATTCGGATCAATTACACGATTAAATTTAATAATTAACGTAATAATTAATTAAAAATATTTTGAAATTAATTCAATTTACTAATTTAAATAAATTCATTCCTTTATAAACTTATATATTAAAATATATAATCCAAAATTTTCATTTATTTCAAATAGATTAACATAATCATTATACTTTCATATGCCCATCAACAAATTATATTTATCAAATAAATATGAATTTCTTGAAAATTTGGGAGGAAAAATAGAAAGATTTTAAAAAATATATATAAATAAACAAGTATCTAAAAAGTTCACATCTGGGATTGGATTACCCACCTGGTTCGATGGATTGATCTGAACATGACCCATAATTGACTCAGATTCAATCATGAAATAGCCTAATCAACGGTCTCTCTCTCTCTCTCTCTCTCTCTCTCTCTCTCTCTCTCTCGTTTTCTCCAAAAATTTCTAGATGTTATTTTTTTTTTTTGAAAGTTGTCGTATTGATCAATCTGCCATTACCGTTGTGAAGATGCGAAGTAGGATAGTGGAAGGATAGTCTTAATAGTAATGGGTTGACCAAAAATAGGTATGTTATAGATATTTTTATATATAAGGGGTGGTTGATTTGGTAGGGTACTCCAATGGATGGTCTAGATCGTTGTTTTGAGCCCCACCATAATAGGATGAAGATGTGGTGGTTCCCACGAATAGCTTATGGTGAGAAGAAGACGGAAGTGATAGAAAAATTCAGGCAAAACTCCTCTCATCACGCAGTAATGTAAGATATTTACTGTGAATGTTTTATCTATTATTATTTTTTAAATAATTAAAATTAATGGCCCACTATGATGTTTATTTAAAAAAATCCATCCTGTCCCCTTAATTTATCATATTAAGATAGGGCATGAGTCTAAAAATGAGGAAGGTCTAAGACTTATGTAGGCCAGACGCTGGGAGAAATTGAGCAGGGTAACCATTCATTTCTTCATTCTTTTCTTCTTCTTTTAAAAAAAAAAAATTTAACAAAAATAATAAGAGAAACCGTTTCAAGCTAGAGGAAAATAAGGGATATGGACTCCCACATCCATTCTCTTGGTTTGATAAGTGTGCACATACGTATGTTATACATGGACACACACACTCATGTGGTGATTAACTGGTTAACAGGTGTACATGTGTGTAACAAATTCATATAAGGTGTGATGCACACAAGCATGCATGAATGGATGAGGTGAAAGAGTGGTTTAGAATGAAGACTTGGTTTGGATAGATGATTGAGACATATGAATAGTTTAGATGGGCTGATGAATAAGTGGATTGGATTGAAGGGTGGTTGGAGAAATAAGTTAAGTTGAACTGCCTTTGATGATAAATGGTTGGGATAGTTGATAGGATCGAAGAATGGATTGCTAGATATGAATGAAATGGGTGCATGAGCAACACTCACCTATACTTCTCTATTTCATTTTTTTAAATTACTTTTACACCACCTTACTTTAAAAGGTCCAGATGTGTCATGCCTTTTTTTTTTTCCTTTTCATCTTTCAATGTTTAATCTGATGTATTTTATGCTCAGATCATTGGATTGGGGTAAAACTTAACTATGGCCCATTACTTGACAAGCTCTACATAATGAATCTAATATCGACTTATTATCCTTGGTGGTGGACCGAAAATAGAATTTCAATGGCTCCCTCTATTCGGATCTCATATGACATGCACGGGGGTTCCATTTTGATACTAATTAGTGGATTTAGATTATACTTTATAAGCTATGAAATGGACAATTTACTTTAATAATTGGGTGACTCAACTGAAGGATACAAATGGGTTATACGGTTAGAATGTGAGATACGATTAGGATAATTACTTGTTTAAGAGTGTAATCATGTAACTAGGTTAATGTATGGTCACTTTCACTAATAAATAAGTACCATGCAGGTTTTTTTTTTTTTTAAAAAATTTAATTTTTAAAATTTTTATTTTTTTATGGATCTGCCAAATGGTTAATTGAATGAAAAGTTTAGATTGATGGTTAGAGAAATATACCATGACCGTGCACATGGATAAACAAGTGAAAGGCTAGGTGAGTTTAGTACATGTTCAACCGTTAATATTGGATGAATATATGAATGGACGATTGGTTCTGTAGACATAAGTGATGAGAGTGCAAGTATATTTGTGCATACACAGACGCACACAAAAATCACATAATTAACAATCACATGAATCAATATTCACCCTAATTAGATAGAAAATGCATTTCAATAGTCACAAGTTTCATAGAATGGTGGATGCATATATGCATGGATGCATGGACCTATGCATGTGTGCTTCAATGAATGCAAGTGTACATGCATGCACGTGTACACTTATGCATTGAAATCCTGGGTCATTACACTTTGTATTTGGACGGAAGGAGGGACGGAGTGCAATCTTGGGTTTTGGCCGGAGAAGGGACTGTGTGTTTCTTTCTTATTTCCTTTGGTCAATGTGGAGAGGATCGGACGTCCTTCCTCCTTGTTTTGGACGGTCTAGATTGGTAAAGTTGCAGTCGTGGAAGGTGTGGAAGGAAACCTATTTTGATTACCAGTTTGTGCGGCACGGCTGATGTTCACTTGCTTGTGTGCATGGACCTCCACGGTTTTGTATTCTTGTTTGTAATAGTGTGTTTGATTTGTGAATAGTTCAGATCATCCAAAGGGGTTGAAGTGGTGGTCCAATCTGGATCGACTGTAAGGAGTTCATTTGCAACCCGACCGTTTGAGCTTAAAACCATGCACTCGTGACAGCTTGAAATTGTGCAAGAGGATCTAGGGTCTGGTTGGCCTTACCCTAGGGTCAGAACCCGTCAGGAGTCTTCTCAGTTTCGTCGGCCTGGGACATCTGCAGGATGCGCAACCCCTGCACGACTTGGGGTGCCAGAATCTAGAATGCTAAGATACCGCCCAAGATCTCTTTGCTAATCTGGAGGATTATCAGGGGGGCGTTGCCGGTCGATGTTGCCATCCAATCCCGAGGAATTCGATTAGCTTCTCGCTATTGCTACTGTGTAGATGATCATCGGCTGAGGCAGAGACCAGCAGTGGAGTCCTCTGTCCACCTGTTTCTACAAAGCGTACCGGTGAGAGCAGTATGGGCCCACTTCGCTTAATTTTTTGATGTTCAGCTAGACCATTTCCCGTCGGTGGAGGATGGTTGATCCATTGGTGGGGTTCGCGTTCAACGCATGGGCCGTCAGCCCCTTTCAAAAAAGTGGTGCACTATTTCATTCTTTGGGAGCTGTGGAAAGGGAGAAACGCATCGAGATTCGATAGGGTGATCATAAACGCGGATTTGCTCATCTCGCGCATCATGGGCTGGATTTGAATCGTTATGGAAAATTGGAAGTCTCTGCGGTCTCATGCAGGCTCTTCCAGCAGGGCTCTTGCGGCCATGGGCATTGCAGTGCAACCACAACCTATGAAGCCAGCCCAGGTGGTAGAGGAAGCCACCGCCGGGCTGGGTAAAGCTGAATATTGACGGTTCTTCCAGGGGAAACTCGAGCGCAGTGGGAGGCGGGGGCATTTGCAGAGGAGACAAAGGTGATTTCTGCTTTCGGTTTTATGCAGGCTACGGCTGTGCCTTGAACATGAGAGCGGAGCTTCGAGTTGCTCATGACGGCCTGTTGCACAGCATTCACCATGGTTTCTCCAACATTTTAGTGGAATTCGACTTTATTTTGGTGGTGAGTTTCCTCTCGGGGCTATCTTGCTCGGGCCGGAAATGGAAGTATTGGGTCAGTAGAATCAAGAGCCTCAATGTATCCATCAATGTCAAGTTTGTTCATACCTGTAGAGAGGGGTAATGGGCCTGCGGACTCCCTGGCCAAATTAGGTAGCGAGAAGCAAGGGTCAGCTCTGTTTTTAGCCTATTCCGACCTTCCCCAGTAAGTCAGGGGTCTCCTTTTTCTTGACAGGATGGGTTTAGGTATGGTTAGGAGGGAACATTAGGGGTCATTGCCTCTACTTTTGGTGGTTCTCTCAACCCCAATTTGAGCATTTTTCCTTTCTTTACGATAGGCTTCCCCTTCCTTTTGTTTGGGGGAGCCCGAACCTAGGATGTTGATTGTATCATCTCTGTATTTCCTTTTGCTCTATGAAATGAATGCATTTCTTTTTTTAAAAAAAATTAAGGTACATATGTTGAATCATATGATGGATGGTCTTGTGTTAAAATCAACGGTCAGATGGCTTGATTTATGAATGGAGATTATTCCCAACGGTCAGATTGGTGTTGAAGAATAGACATAAGGTTAAGATAGCTAAATTGGTATCATACACATATACATATTACATTAAATTTCATAGTAACGATCGAGAACTTTTAATACTCGGGTATTGAAATGTTCGGGGTGTTACACTCTGTGAGGAGTCCAGAGAAGCTCGGTGGATTCAAAGTAGTTATCCTTGAGGAAGACGGTGATCAACCTTATAACGTTCATCCTTGCGTTAGGCCCACAATGTTGTTTATTTATCATCCAACAATTCATACTAACATGGATGAAAGGAAAATGAAAATATTATCTTGATTTGGTAGGGGATTGTGTCCTGCCCCTGCATGGAGGCATTAAATGCTTAATGCGTCCTTACAATGCGTCCTTACATGGGCTTTGCGGGGCTGCCGTGATGCATGAGTTTTATCCACACTGCTGATTCATTTTAGGGTACGAGTCTAAACATTAGCAACAATGATAATGAAACTCACCACTGAAACCTTCCTATGGGCCACCATGATGTTTATTTTCCATCCAACTTGTTCATAAGGTCATATAGACATGGATGAAGGGAAAACACAAATATCAGATGGATCGAAAGCTTCTGCCACTTAAAAGAAGTTTTTAATGGTGAGAGTTCAATTCCCACTGTGTGGTCCACTTGAGTCTTGGATCTGTCATTTTTTTGAGTTCATATATTAAAATGATGTAGAAAAATGGATGGACAATGTAGATAAAACTCATACATCATGGTGGACCCCACAAAGGCCTCCCTGGATGGATTACTATCCAGGCGAGGGCAGGACTCAATTTGTTTCCCTAAATTTAAAATTTTGTAGGCCCTAAGAAGTTTTTAATGATAGGCATCCAATTCATTCTACTTCCTCCAGCATGGTTCACTTGAGCTTTGGATATACTTCAATTTGTTGGTTGCTCGATTTGTTTTCTATTGTGCTAGTGTGTCAGAATTGATATAGCAGCTCGATCCAAACTGATTAACCTTGACCCTCAAGCGCCAAAATAACCAAATATGTCCAACATGAACGTATATGACCAACTTCTGAGAAGATCGATTACTTACTCAGCCACTTGCAAAAGTTTATAATGATCAAGTAATAATTGAATGGTGGGGTTTTTCTCCAAAAATGGGCTACTTTGTGCATTCTACAAGAAATGACTTTTAGAATACTAATGCAAATCAAACAAAATAAAAAACTCACAATCGATCACTAGGAACAATTTCAAGAATGCATCTCTTGAAAGAACTGCTTGATATTAGATAAAGAACAAATCCAGCAAGTAAACTTGGATTACAACTACAGATTACAGAACTAATGTTATTCTTACGATAAAAAGATATAAAAGATAAATTGATAGATTTGATTGATTGTTATTCGTCGGTTGATTTTTTGCTTGGTATGGTCCACTTGCATTGGATTTGTATCATTTTTTCCTCATACATTAAAATGATATAAGAAAAGAGGGATGGATAATCAGATACATCATGGTTGGCCCCCACACGTATTTGCCTATTCTTGGCTAGTAGGGATTATGTTGGAAAAATGCATTAAGATTATGAAGTCGCATAGTGGGCCCTTGAGTTATGGAATATTTTACTGACTTTTGGTTTTGCCCCATGTCGGATGCCAATTGTGTGGTCACCCAACACCAGGTAGCTGCACAGTGTCACAATTACGTGGGACGCACTATAGTTATGTATATGTTTTATCCAAGTCATCCATCAATTATACCAGCTCATTTTTTAGAATGAGCCCAAAATTAAAGCATATCCAAAACTCAAGTAGACCACATCACAAGAAAACAGTGGGGATAATGATGCCCACCATTAAAACCTTCCTAAGGCCCACATATATGTTTATTTGTCATATGACTTGTCCATAATGTCGCACAGACCAATGAAGAAAAACTATAGATATCAACTTGATCCAAAACTTCTCACACCCAAAAAGTTCCCTGCGGTACGCTTTGAATCACGACTATATTCCTATACTGCGATTGATATGCTTCAATTTTGAGTTCATTCTCTAATGGCAAAACCCTGGCACCTTGTACCTACGTGGTGTTGGGGTCATGGGGCAATTCGTGCCAGTCATACAGGTGGGATGATGCTCACAGTGAATAATAGGGCTTACATATGTTAAGCTCCACATTGTAATATACGGTAACATGGCTATCATCACAATTATCATTTAAGCCCAAAATTCCAATTAATTGCGTCAGCTACCTGAATCATTTCCCCATTTCACTCTATGGAAGGCCAAAACAAGATTTTCTTGGCTAGCCAAAAGATGGGCAAAGCACCCCTCTCCAAGAAGGTAAAGCAACTGAAAGTAGGAGCGCATTATGATACCAGATGAAAAGTAGAGATGCGTCGGATGAACAATCGAAATTCAAAGCGCGTGGCTCACTTGAAAGGTGTTCCTTTTGATTTTTGGTAGATGCATGTGTGGTGATAGGCACTACATGAAGAAATGGCCCAGATATCCCTGGAGTTGGGATTTTCTTCTTCTTGCAATGTAATTGGTCCACATCATCGCATGGAAAATCCCTAATCGTGACAAGAAAAGGTTCCGGATTTCATAATATGCCATAGATATGTAATCAGGCTCACCTTTCTAAAGAAGCTAATTAAAATAATCTCCTTTTGAATTCTAAGCTAAAACACCTTTTAAATGGAAAGGATTCCGTTGATCTTTTTATCTTAGAGGATAACTAGCTCTTATATTATCTATTATGGATATAAAGGTTGAGGGAGGCCCACCAGCACTAAGAAATTAGAGGTTTGCTGACTCCTCAGACGTGCACATATGCAACTAAACACATTTGCTAGATCCGAGTTTTCAGTAAGATGAAAAATCATGCTCAGATCTTCTGCGAAAAATTCAAATCTAAAAGATGTACCTTGCCTGAGGGAAACTCAAATCTTATACACACATCATACTGTTATAAATGCTAATTTGGATATGTATTGCTCCCACACGGGCCTAGATAGTCCCCCTCTCAGGAAGGGGATTGGCTGGTGTACCACCACCGACGTGGCTGGTGTCTTGAACTCCCCAAGTTCTGTGGGTCCCACCATGAGGTATGCGTTATATCCAAACCACCTGTCCATTTCGTGTGGTAGTTGTAAGGCTTGAGCTGAAAAAATAAGACAGATCCAAAGACTAAGTGGACCACACTGCAAAACGCAGTTGGGAATTGAACGTCTACCATTGAAACCCTTTTGGGGTCACAGAGGTTTTGGATCAATATAATATTTGTTCTTCCTATTCGTTCAGGTCCATGCAACCTTATGAAAAGATTGGATGTAAAATAAACATGATGGCAGGCCCTACGGTGAGAATTATTATCCCCACTGCTATTTGTGATATGATCAAGGAACCATATACTAAAAGCCTAAAATTAATAGCTGGCCCTTAAACGAGCAAGAGCCGGGGCCAGGAACCTTGTTGCTTTGTCTCTAGACAGTCCCACTTCCATGAGAGAGATCATCAGCACTGATGGAGGAAGGCAAAGTAAATTCAGCCTCTATCTTTGTTAGAGAAATGTTAAAAACCGAACCAGTATGCAAAACCCAATACTAATATAACGCTAAGACCATGAACCACCGAAGGAAGGGACCAGGGCCCATATAAAAATAAACAAAAATAAAATAAAAAATAAAAAACTCAATAGTATTACTGCCTTGAGGAGAATCCTTCAGAAGATCACCAAGAGCCCCCTGTTTTCTGCTGTGCTGCTCTTTCTACCATCGCTAGCCCCTATGTTTCATGTTTCTTCAATGAGAATGAAATGTTTCAGAAAACTTTAAAAGTGCCCACATCACTAGCCCTCATATCTCAAGATCGAGCAAAAATTAAGTACCTATCCTTACTTACTCCTTGAAATGATATTAGCCTCCAAAGGATTCTTCATAACAACAGTAAATTCGAGGGCCTCAGTTAAATCAACATCTTCACCATCCTTTGTCTTCCATTCGAATTCCCTCACCAGATTAGCCACAAAATACTCCAGATGCAGCATTGCCAGGCCATGAGCTGGGCATATCCGTCTCCCCGCCCCGAAAGGCATCATCTTTATCTTCTTACTCCCTGTTATATCTACGGCCTCACCTCCATCCAAGAACCTCTCCGGCCGGAATTCCGTCGGATCCTCCCAGACCTCCTTATTGAGGCCCATCTCCGCCACCGTGAAATTGATCGTTGCGTTCTTTGGTATGACATACCCGTTCAACGTTACCTCCTCGGACACAGCGTGGGGCAGAACGAAGTGGCCTGGCGGGTGCCTTCTCAACCCCTCCATGATCACCGCCTTCAGATATGGCATCTTCTGCAGATCTTCCTCTCTTATTTCGCTCTCCTTCCCAACTACCGCCTCGATCTCTTCCGCCAGCTTTGATTGTATGTCCTGGTGCTTCACGAGGTTTGCCAGTATCCATTGCAGCGACGTCGAGGTCGTGTCAGTCCCAGCGGTTAGAAACTCCGAGCAAAGGCTCACCATTTCACTTTCAGTGAGCTTTCTCCCTCCCTCTTCAGGAAGCTCGAGAGCAAGGAGCGAGTCGACATAAGAAAACACAAAGCTCTTCTCATCTTGATCATCACCTTTCTGATCTCGACGAGCTCTTATCAGAGGGATGAGGAGTTCTTCTTGCTCGCGACACATCTCTAACAGCCTGTTCCACCGTTTGCGGAACAAGATCTTTCCTAGCGTCGGAAGTAAGGTGAAGATGTTGAACCTAACTAAGTTCGTGATCAACCGCAGCTGCATGTCTTCAATTTTTTTCACAACGCTCTCGTCTAGCCTCTGGCCGAAGCACATGAGCAAGAGCAAGCAGAACATGGAGTACTGGAAGCTCTCCAGTACACGGACAGGCTCGCCTGCATCAGCTTTGTATCGGAGCCGCTTGATCAAAAGCTCAAGTACCCATTCGCGACCTTGTGCGTAAGACTTCACACGCGAAGGGTGGAGGATTTCCGACATGAGGTTACGGCGAAAGAGGCGCCATAGAGGGCCGTATACAGCCGAACTAATGTTATGTTGGTTGCTGCTAGTGATGCGGCCTAGCATCGTTGCAGGTGGCCGGTCGGAGAAGATGGATCCATTCTGGATGAGTGCTTCATGGGCAAGAGAGTGGTCGGCGATGAAGATGGTAGGCCGTGAGCCGATATGGAGGGTGACGATGGGGCCGTACTTGGCATGGAGGTCTCGGAGGATGGGCTCGAGATCGAAGAGGGAGTTGTTCAAAAATAGGAGGTTGCCGAATAAAGGTATGGTAGGTGGGCCAGGTGGGAGCTTCTTCTTCCTGTAGAGAAGGAATTTCAAAGCTATAGAGAGAGAGATGGAGAGGAAGATGAGTAACCACATCTCCATGTTGAATTGCTGGTGTTGTTAGTAATTTGAGGTATGTAATGTGTGAGGTTGGCTGGCTATTTATTGATGTGGTGGTTGGTTGGATTACGTTACATTGCGTTGTATCCCACCTGAAAGCAACTTTGATTTTTGGACGAGGATTGCGTCCTACCCCGCCCGGCTTTATTCACGAACTGGCAATTATGTTGCTGGGCACACCGTGATGTATCTGTTTATCCACACCGTCCATCCCTTCTATTGGATCATTTTAAGATACTGTCACGAAAATGAGCCAAATCCAACGCTCAAGTTGGAACCCATATGACTCTTGCATTTAATGCAACTAAGTTGGCCCAGTGTGATGTATGGGTCTTATCCACACCGTCCATCCATTTTTTAAATCATTTAAGGGTATAAAACCAATAATGAGGTATATCCAAGGATCGAGTGAACTACACAATGGTGGTTAAACTTTTGCCGTTAAAAACTTTTTGGGGCCACAGAGGTTTTGGATGGAGCTGATATTTGTGTTTTCTGTTCGTGCATGTCTATGGAACTTCATGAATAGGTTGGATGGAAAATAAACATCACGGTGGGCCTTTGAAAAGTTTCAACGGTGAGAATCATTATCACCGCCGCTTACTGTGGTGTGGTCCAACTTAGCCTTGGATCTTAGCCTTGGATCTGCTTAATTTCTGGGTGTATCCCCTAAAACGATAGGGAGAAATGGATGGTCGGTGTGGATAATACCCATATATTACGGTGGCTACTCAAAGCTGCTGCCGACGAGGATTTTCTGCGAAATCCATCCGGACGAATTTACTGCGCTCCAAACCTAGGTGGGGTACACCGTGATGTTTGTGAGAAATCCACTGTGCGTACGTTTTGTGAGCTAATTTTAGGACTTGAGACCAAACGTGTGAATGACATAAGACTAAAGTCGGCCGTACTAAAGGAAAAAAGGTGGGTAAGGAAATTTCTAGAGAAAATGACCACTGTAGACAAAACCTTTTAGGCAGCGGTTTTTATGCTGGAATACAAACTTAAGTTACCAACTTCGACTAGCACGTGCGGACAGCGACGTTGAGGACGAAACTACCCCTCCTTTTCACTTTCACTGCGAAGACGAGCGCTGACGCTACTCCAACTGACAGTTGTGCGAGCGGCTTAAAAGAGATCAAAGTTACATGGCCCCACAGCTATGTATTTATTATATCCACAACGTTCATCCATATTTCGCGATCATTTCGGAGCATAATCCAAAAAAAGAAAATCATATCCAATGATCAACTGGGCCACACCACACAGAGCAGCGGAAAATTGATTTTCATCGTTAAAACTTTTGTAGGGCCCACCATAACATTTATTTTCCATCCAATCTATTCATAAGGCCACAAAGACCTGGATGAAGAGGAAAAACGATTTTCATAATGATCCAAAACTTGTGTGGCCCTTAAAAGGGTTTCAACGGTTGACGTTCAAGTAGAATGGTAATGGCGTGTGGACAGCGATACGGATATAGCTACGGATATAATCCGTAGCTATAGCGGTGAGTCGGCGATCAATAGTACATTCCAGGATTCCACCGCAAGTTGCTGTCCCTATCGGCGATTAATTGTGAACCTTGTGATTCCACCCCCGATCTATAGCTACGGATTATAACCGTAGCTATTGCCGTATCCCACCACAAGTTGCTGTCCCTATTGGCGATTAATCGTAAACCTTGTAAATCCACCCCCGATCTATGGCTACGGATTATAACCGTTGCTATAACCGTAGCTATAGCCGTATCCCAACACACTTTCTTTCTTTCTTTCTTTCTTTTTTTTTTTTTTTTACATGGAGAATTTTATTCTACCTACATTTTTTTCTAACACATATTTATATAAATATGTAAATATAAGAATATAAAAAAAAATCTCTTTTTTTTTTCATTTCTTTCTTTATTCATATAATAAGAATATTTTCTAAACCCAAATTAGTTACTTAACGTACCATATATAATTTTAGGGTTGAAAGTTGGGCGGGCTCAACCCGACCAACTTGTGACTGACCTGACATTGGGTTGGGCTTGGTCAAGATGTATCGAGTTTGGTCTTGGGGTTGGGCCATACAAACAACAACTCAATAAAACTTGGGTTGGGCTTGGGTTGAAGTCTTGGAAATTGCCAGGAAATGCATGGAAATGACCGTGAAATGAAGGAAAATAACCATGAAATGCATGTAAATGACCATGAAATGTATGGAAATGACCGTGAAATAAAGGAAAATGACCATGAAATGCATGGAAATGACCGTGAAATGAAATGGAATCACTAGGATTGACCGTGAAATGCATGAAAATGACCATGAAGTGAAAGGAAATGACCGTGAAATGCATGGAAATGACCGTGAAATGAAACGAAATCGCTGGGATTGATCGTGAAATGCATGAAAATGATCATGAAATGAAACGAAATCGTCGGGATTGACCGCGAAATGCATGGAAATGATCGTGAAATGAAACGGAATCGCCGGGATTGCCCGTGAAATGCATGGAAATGACCGTGAAGTGAAGGAAATTGACTGTGAAATGCATGCAAATGACCGTGAATCAAAACGGAATCGCCAGGATTGACCGTGAAATACATAGAAATGACCGTGAAGTGAAGGAAATTGACCATGAAATGCATGGAAATGACCGTGAATCAAAACGGAATCGCCAGGATTGACCGTTAAATGCATGAAAATGACCGTGAAGTGAAGCAAATTGACCGTGAGTGAGGGAAGCTAGAAATTCAGCGAGGCATGGAAATGACCGTGAAGTGAGGGAAATGACCGTGAAGTGCATGGAAATGACCGTGAATCAACATGGAATCCCGGTGATTAAACATGAAATGCATGGAAATGATCGTGAATCAACACGGAATCACCGGGCATGACCGTGAAATGCATGGAAATGACCGTGAAGTGAAGCGAATTGACCGGGAATTGAGCGGGCCGAACTGGAAATTAAGCAGGACAAACTGGAAAATGAGCGGGCCAAACTAAAAATTGAGCGGGACAAACTGGAAATTGAGCGGGCCAAACAGGAAAATGAGCGGGCCAAACTAGAAATTGAGCGAGCCAAACTAGAAATTGAGCAGGCCAAACTGGCCTAACTGGAAAATGAGCGGGACAAACTAGAAAATGAGCGGGACAAACTGAAAAATGAGCGGGACAAACGGGAAAATGAGCGGGACAAACTGGAAAATGAGCAGGGGAAACATGAAATCAGCGGGGCAAACTAGAAAATCATTATGCCCACTGTTTCCTATGGTATGATCCACTTGATATTTTGATATGCTTCAATTTGGGGCTCAACCCCTTAATCAGATAGAAAAACAGATCGATGGCATTGATATACTACATGAAACGGATTGACTACTCCCCCTACCACCAGCTAATGGCTGGTGTTCAGTGCTCTGTGGGCCCCATCATGATGTATGTGTTTCAACCATGCTGTCCGTCTTTTTTTATATATCGTTTTATGATATTATACAAAAAATGAGTATATCCTGATCTCAATTGGACCACATTATAGGAAACAATGTTTAATGAACATCGACCATTAAAAACCTTTTGGTGGCCATAAAAGTATTGGATCAAGCTGATCTTTGTTTTTAGCCTTCATCTGGGTCTTTATGATGTAATAAACAGATTGGATTTCAGATAAACAGTACAGTTGGCCTCAGGAGGATTTAAATGATGGATATCCAATCACTATTGTTTTCCTGTATTGTGGTACATCTAAGATTTATATCCCTCATATTTTTAGGAAAAAGCCCTGAAATGACAATAGGGAAGGATGAAGATTTCCTACTAAGCAGTTTCAGCAACATAGCCATTGGAATGTTGTCTATGTAATGAAGGACTTGGTCCCATGGCTGGCTAGTGGTAGACTCAGGACATGATTTAAGGTCTAATTTGAGGCCCACATATCCAATCAAATTCCATTGATTGGAATTGGTCCCACATATCCAGAACTGGTAGCCTTATTGCTGGGTTTATGCAAAAAACCATAGAGTATGGGAGGGTTTCATACAACCATACACATATCCAAGCCCATGCGGTTGTACATAGAAGAAGTAGCTAAGTGGGTTTTTGGAGTCATTAAGTTGGGACCTCTTATTAAATTTTCTTTCCTTCATGATGGATGGATTAAGTCGAGTTCGACTCGTGTCGAGGTGGGCCAAGCTCGGCTTGACTCGTCCATGCTGAGTCAAGTCGAGTTCGAGTCGAGTCGAGTTGCAATACACCATGGTCGAACTCGGCTTGAACTCAACTTTACTCACCTCGAGTTGGCCTTTCAATCCGAGTTGTCTTAGGTTTGATGTTAATTTTGTAGGAGCTGTATATTGTTGTGAATGATGTCTTTACTTCACAGTCATTACCATGCATTTCACGGTCAATTACGGCGATTTCGTATCTTTTCACGATAATTTCCATGCATTGTTCAGGTCTGTTCATGGCTCTGGAGGTGGATGGCCCGCTCAATTTCCAGTTTGTCCCGCTCAATTTCCTGTTTGGCCCACTCATTTTCCAGTTTGTCCTGCTCAAATTCTAGTTAGGCCCGCTCAATTTCCAGTTGGGTCCGCTCAATTTCCAGTTTGGCCCGCTCAATTTCCAATTTAGCTGGCTGAAATTCTAGTTTGGCCCGTTCAATTTCCAGTTTGTCCCGTTCATTTCTATGTTTGCCCGCTCAATTTTCAGTTTGTCCCACTCAATTTCTAGTTTGGCCCGCTCAATTTTCAGTTTGTCCCACTCATTTTCCAGTTTGTCCCGCTCAATTTTCAGTTTGGCTCACTCAATTTCCAGTTTATCCCACTCAAATTTCAGTTTGTCCCACTCAAATTTCAGTTTGGCCGCTCAATTTCTAGTTTGTCCCGCCCAACTTTCAGCCATAAAATCCTATATGATACATCAAGTAACTAATTTTGGTTTAGAAGATATTCTTGTTATATGGTTAAAGAAAGAAATGGAGAAAAAAGAGATAAAATTTTGTTTATATATTTATATATACATATTGATTATAACTATGTGTAGGTGGAATAAAATTCTCCATGTCAAAGAAATGGATACGAATAAAATTCTCCATGTCAAAAAAATGGATTAATCGCGGATCTTGGGATTCCACCGCAAGTCGCCCTAGAAACATGGCAATGGTGGCGTATGGAGAATTGCTGTGAGGTTCGCCGATCTATGGCTACGGTTTATAACCGTAGCTATAACTATACCCTGATTTTTTTTTCGTTTCTTTTAGATGGAGAATTTTATTCTACCTATATTTTCTCTTAACACATATTTATAAAAAGTTAATCCCACATGTGACTAGCAGGCAATTTCCTACATTTAAAAACATTATAATCATTCATTCATTTAATTACCACCTGCATAATTATATATACATTCAATGACAATCATTCATTCAATAATGAATCAATTACAATCCTTCATTCAGACTAAAACTTACAATTATAATCATTCGTTTAATAATGAATCAATTACAATCCTTCATTCAATCAATTACAAGTACAATTACAATACTGATGAAAATACAAATCTTGGTGAGTCTGTGTGCACTCGCATATGGCCAGGTGCATCCTATGGTGAGTCTGTGTATATATATACATACATACAATCCTATGGAAAAAATAAATGAAAAGAGAGAGATCATATGAGAGGTGATCCTTATCTCCTTTGATGGTTCAAGCTGCATGTGCCTTACCCAACTTCTTATAAGGAGAAGTTATATGGGTCTTGGAATAATGTTGGTGACAAATCCACCTTGCCTATTAATATTATCATATTGTGTTAGGACATGACTCTAAAAATGAGATAAATCCAAAATCTCAAATAAACTATGCTATAAGAGATAGTGGAGATGGAAATTGATGCATTGTGATGCTTGAGTTCGAGTATGCTTGCCAACAAAGCAAGATTTTTTTGTTTGTTGCCATGTGATTGGGCTACAGTATTACATCAATCAAGTTCGGGTTCGGGATCGGGTTTAGGTTTAAGTTTTCAAGTTTAGGTTTAGGTTTATGTTAGGGAGTTGAGATTAAGAGTAGGTGTAGGTTTATGTTTAGGGATTTAAGAATACATTTAGGTTTTAGATTTAGGTTTAGGTTTTAGGTTATATGTTTAGGTTATAGGTTTAGAGAATTGATAATACGTTAAGGTTTAGGTTTAGGAAATCTGGTTCAATGTGTTTAACCTCCACTAAAACCATTTGCTTGTTTGCGTAAAAATAGACTTGTTGATGCTTTATGCCATGAGAGTTTCACCTTCTCTATTAATTGCATCGTACCACAACAACATAATCACTAAATCATGTGGATGATGAACAAAATCATGAAATCCAGTAAAAAAAATGAACCTCTTTGTTGCTAGCACTGATAACTCAACCAAACAAAGAAGAGACTATCTTCTAGCCAGCAAGATTAGAAAAGAGTGACCCTGAAATGCATGAAAATGACAACAACTCGATAAAACTTGGGTTGGGCTTGGGTTGAGGTCTCGGGAATTGCCAGGAAATGCATGAAAATGACCATGAAATGCATGAAAATGACCGTGAAATGAAATGGAATCATCAGGATTGATTGTGAAATGCATGGAAATGATCGTGAAGTTAAGGGAAATGATCATGAAATGCATGGAAATGAAACGGAATCGTCGGGATTGACCATGAAATGCATGGAAATGACCGTGAAATGAAACGGAATTGCCGGGATTGACCATGAAATGAAACGGAATCGCCGGGATTGACCATGAAATGCATGGAAATGACCGTGAAATGAAACGGAATCGCTGGGATTGCCCGTGAAATGCATGGAAATGACCATGAAGTGACAAACTGAAAATTGAGCGGGACAAACTAGAAATTGAGCGGGCCAAACTGAAAATTGGGTGGGCCAAACTGGAAATTAAGCGGGCCAAACTGGAAATTGAGTGGGCAAACATGGAAATGAGCGGGACAAACTAGAATTTCAGCGGGCCAAACTGGAAATTGAGCGGGCAAACATGGAAATGAGCGGGACAAACTGAAAATTGAGCGGGCCAAATTGAAATTTGAGCGGGACAAACTGGAAATTGAGCGGGACAAACTGGAAATTGAGCGGGCTAAACTGAAAAATGAGCGAGCCAAACTGAAAATTGAGCGGGATAAACTGGAAATTGAGCGGGCAAACATGAAAATGAGCGGGACAAACTAGAATTTCAGCAGGCCAAATTGGAAATTGAGTGGGCAAACATGGAAATGAGCAGGACAAACTGAAAATTGAGCGGGACAAACTAGAAATTGAGCAAGACAAACTGGAAATTGAGCGGGCCAAATTGAAATTTGAGTGGGCCAAACTGAAATTTGAGCGGGACAAATTGAAAATTGAGCGGGATAAATTGAAAATTGAGTGAGATAAATTGAAAATTGAGCGGGCAAACATGGAAATGAGCGGAACAAACTAGAATTTCAGCAGGCCAAACTGAAAATTGAGCGAGCAAACATGGAAATGAGCAGGACAAACTAAAAATTGAGCTGGAAAAACTGGAAAATGAGCGGGCCAAACTGAAAAAAGAGCAGAACAAACTGAAAAATGAGCGGGCCAAACTGGTAATTAAGGAGTCTTAAGCACTTTCGTGGGTCCTAAAGGCAACTATCAGCAGTTTGGATAACTGAACAATGGCCCCCACATGTAGAACTCCTTAAATCCTGAATGGCATGTTGTATAAGCTTTAACAAACACTTCAAAAACCAAAACATGGCATACTATATTAGCTCAACCAATAGCTATTAAAAACACAATTGAATCTCTAAAAATATAAAAATAAGAAAAGACCTAAAAAGGGCCACAATCAACTGAAACCAAAACTAGAATTTGACGAGCCAAACTGGAAAATGAGCAAGATAAACTGGAAATTGAGCGGGCAAACATGGAAATGAGCGGGACAAACTAGAATTCTAGCAGGCCAAACTGGAAATTGAGCGAGGCAATCTAGGATTTGAGTAAGGAAAGCTAGAAATTGAGCGACGAAACCTACAACAATGTCGACGCTGAGACTGTGCGGCATTTCTACACTTCAATTTGAAATCCAAACATAAAGTCACTGACCTTTGACCTAGCATTCGAAAAATCCCTGATACCCTTTAAGGTGACTGACATTAAGAGGATTTCTAGGGTGCCACGCGGGACAGTGATTGTTCGACATAGGGATTCGAAGCAGTCCAAGTATAGGGACGAGAGGACTGTTCAGATTTGTGGCGAACCTAAAAATTGGATGATCATGTAATAATGGTGTGGGGCTGATCATGTTTGCATGTGAGTTAAGTTGGTAATCAAATGTGGGCTTAATTGTGTTTGCATGTGAGTTGGCAATAATGTATCGGTGGGTTCTGTGCTATTTTGTGCTACCAACTACTAAGCATGGCATATCTTGTGTGTGGGTGTTTTGTGGTTGGCCATTTGTTTGGCAACTGCTGTTCCATGATCCTACTTTGCTTGCTTGCCCTCACCCTTTCGACAATCTGCCATTTAAGGGCCAATCCCAAATCACTATGAGAAGGAATAAGATAATGATGATGCCGATGGCAGCGGCAACGATCAAGAATAGCAAAGCACGGATAAAGACTAGGTTAGAAAGTCCCAACGAACCAAAACTAGGAGATTTTCCATCTAACCTGCCTTTTATTTTATTTTATTTTATTTTATCTATGCATACACTTGTGCCACTATATTCATGAAAGTCTGGGAAAACCTTAGAAGAGTCTAAGATCATGTTTTAATTCCCCATGTTTTTCACTCGCCGCCTAGAAGTTGGGGCAAGATTTATGACCAAAAGGAATTCATGGGAAATGTAAAAACCAACCAAGAACTGATTTATTTTTTATTTTGCCTAGAAACTAAGGAATTACTAAGCTAAGAAATGTAAAACTGAGGGGGCCAAAATTTTCCTCACATAATGAATGTATTTTATTCAAGCCCACCATTCATCTTTTCAACTCATTTTCAAGCTTGAATCCGAAAATGAGGCAGATCCAAATCTAAGGTGGGCCACACCATAGTAAATTACGTAATCTAAGGTGGACCCCTGACTCTCCTCTTTTATGTAGTAATACTTGGTGGCCTTATCCTGTGTCGATTTTCTTTTGGATTGTTGGAAGCTGGCATTCTGAATCAGGTCAAGATGATCTCTTAGTTTTTTCATATACCTTCTAATATTTGGTCATCTATGACTTGATGCAACAGCTCATTAGAAGGATGATAATCATCTATAGGAAATTAAGGATAGCATTCATTCCTTGTAAGTACTGAAAGTATTGAACGATGACAGACTATAGTAAGTTTTCGTAGATGCAACATGCTAGTGTCTTTATGTGTGCACATGCATGTATAAGTGCTTTTGTGGCATGCATATGTAGCACTTATACGAAATTCATGTTTATCTTGGGGCTGTTTGGTTAGCCTTGAAGTTGTATTCAGATAGAACTTTTTGAATGCATTTGTCTAGCTACGCTTGTTCGAAGCTTCTTGTATGGATAAGCAAATCTTCAAATTTTAAAGATGCTAGAGAACGAGATGGAGGATAGCAGGAGTGGCACCATTAAGACAAGTGATGTATACTATGACGTTCTTCCCTCCTTTGTACACTACTTGTACACTAACACCCATTTGTTGTTAGTGAGTCCATACATATTTATGTTGAAAGCACTAAAAAATGAGAGTACCAAGCTTCTTTAAGCTACCTCAATAGTATGTAGAAAACGGGGACATAAAACATGCATATGAAAAAGATTTTGGTCAGTTGGGGTTCTCCCCAAGTTGATGAAAGAAAGAAAATAGATGGATTCTTGCTTCTTCCAAGCTGCATTTGCAGTTCTACTGACAGTTCTTGGCCTTAGCACCATGATCTGATGAACATTTGCATTGCATGCAGTTTGCAATACTTATCCATTTATGTCGTCAAACCTGTACTTTTTTCTTTTAAGTTGTTTCTTTATTTCTTAGCATATGCTTTGAAGGACAAAAATCCTTCATATCAGTGACCTTGCTTTGATTTTGTATTATGATTTAATAACAGTCACTTGAATGGGTTGCTTTCGAGTTTCAACACTTGATGTAAAAGTGCATTTGGATTTCATAGTTCCCATGGTTGTCATAATTCATTGCAGAACATACTGACATAGGATGGTCTTGGTGGTGTGGGCTGTTTTTTTGCCTATTTTGCATCTTCTATTTCTCTTGATTTAGTTACGTTAGGTCACTCTTTTCTAATCTTGCTGGCTAGAAGATAGTCTCTTCTTTGTTTGGTTGAGCTATCAGTGCTAGCAACAAAGAGGTTCATTTTTATTTATTTTTACTGGATTTCATATTTTGTTCATCATCCACATGATTTAGTGATTATGTTGTTGTGGTACGATGCAGTTAATAGAGAAGGTGAAACTCTCATGGCATAAAGCATCAACAAGTCTATTTTTACGCAAACAAGCATATGGTTTTAGTGGAAGTTAAACACATTGAACTTGATTTCCTAAACCTAAACCTTAACGTATTCTCAATTCCCTAAACCTATAACCTAAACATATAACCTAAAACCTAAACCTAAATCTAAAACCTAAATGTATTCTTAAATCCCTAAACGTAAACCTACACCTAATCCTAATCTCAACTCCCTAACTTAAACCTAAACCTAAACTTGAAAACCCAAACCTAAACCCGATCCCGAACCCGAACTTGATTGATGTAATAATATAGCCCAATCACATGGCAACAAACAAGAAAATCTTGCTTTGTTGGCAAGCATACTCGAACTCAATCATCACAATGCATCAATTTCCATCTCCACTATCTCTTATAGCATAGATTATTTGAGATTTTGGATTTATCTCATTTTTAGAGTCATGTCCTAACACAAAATGATAATATTAATAGACAAGGTGGATTTGTCACCAACATTATTCCAAGACCCATATAACTTCTCCTTATAAGTTGGGTAGGACACATGCAGCTTGAACCATCAAAGGAGATAAGGATCACCTCTCATATGTTCTCTCTCTTTTCATTTGTTTTTTCCATAGGATTGTATATATATATATATATATATATATATATATATATATATATATATATATATATATATATATATATATATATATATATTAAAACTAGATTAGGCTCAACCTAGACTATACTTAATTGAACCCAACCAATTTTAACTAGCTCTAAGATGATGAACTCGTCTAGCCTCAATTTCGAGTTTGGCCCGCTCAATTTCCAGTTTGGGGTCAAATTGGAAATTGAGTGGGACAAACTGAAAATTGAGCAGGCCAAACTGAAAATTGAGCGGGATAAACTGGAAATTGAGCGGGCGTCGCTCAATTCTTCAGTTCCCTCGCTGAATTTCTAGGTTCCCTCGCTAAATTCCTAGGTTCCCTCACCAAGCACACTGGAAGGATTGCAAATCTAGGGGGTTTCTAATCTTGGGGGTTCCAAATCCAGGGTTTTACAAATCCACGCTCCCAAATAGGCCCAAGGATTGTTAAGTAGCTGTAATTTTTGAGGCGTAAATGATCCATGCTGATTAGTAAATATGGATGGACAGATTTGCACCTCACACTGCCAAGTGTACTGGGTATAGATGGCTTTACCATACTCCGATTTTTTCCTCTCCTCTATGTCATCGCCCTTTGGATATGCCCACTACAAGTTCAACCGGAATACGTAGATGCGCCGAACGCACTGAAGCAAGCCCACCCATCGGCCAACCGACACACTCATGTTGATTGTATACCGTCGGTTATAATTGTTTCAACCGTCCGTTTCTTTATACATGCCTGACCCACCCAACCAACAAAAATTTTAAGAAACAGAAAATTCACCATCAGAACCACCTTTATGAGCGCCCATGATCCCACAAGGATGCGGTTTGGTCGGTGACCCCAGCCAGATAGTTGGTGTCAAAGCTATGTGAGCCACACCATTATGTATGTGTTTTATCAACAATCTATCCAATTTATTTCAGCTCATTTTAGGCTATGAGCCAAAAAATGAGGCAGATCTAAAGCTCAAGTGAACTACCCCACAAAAAACTGTGGGGATTGAATGCTTACTGTTGGAAACTTCTTTAACGCACACAAAAGCTTTGGATCAAGTTGATATTTGTGTTTACCCATCATACATCGTGTGAACTCATGAGCAGGTTAGATGGCAAATAACCATCACTTTAGGCCCTGGGAAGGTTTCAAATGTGGACATCATTCTCACTATTGTATCTTGTGGTTTGATCCACCTGAGCTTTGGATCGCTTCATTTTTGGACTCATGCCTTAAAATGAGCTGAAAGAATGGATGAACATCATGGATTAAACACATACTTCATAGTGGGGCCCACAGCTTTTGCACTAGATAGCTGGCTCATGTTGGGTCACCTACTAGTTTTTAATGGTGGATATTCAGTCAACATTGTGTTCTTGTAGTATGGTTCACCTTAGATTTGTACGTCTCATTTTTTGTCTTATGCCATAAAATGAGCCGGCTAAATGATTGAACTGAGAGGATAAAAGAGATACATCATCATGGAGCTCACAGATCAGCTAATTGGCTAGTGCTGCGGTCAATAGCCTAATTACATCCTTGATCGTGCGTCAGTAATCAGCAGTCCTATTCTAGTTTCGATGGACTGCTTTCGATAGATGAGCCTGATTAGCCAGGGTTTAGAACATATGAAAGCCTAATTAGCCAGGGTTTAGATTCATGGTCATTTCAATGCACTTCACGGACAATTCCCTTCACTTCACGGTCATTTCCACGCATTTCACGTTCAATTTGCTTCACTTCACGGTCATTTTCATGCATTTCATGGTCAATTCCGACGATTTCGTTTAGATTCACGGTCATTTCGATGCACTTCACGGTCAATTCCCTTCACTTTGAGGTCATTTCCATGCATTTGACAGTCAATCCCGCCGATTTTATTTCCAAGTTTTATCGGTTGGTGTTTGTATGATGGCATATCGAGGGTTTAGAACATATGGAAGCCTAATGGACAATAGGGTATTTTCTCGTATTCCTCTTGGTTTTTCCTCTCTGTAGTTTCGGGATGCCTCTACACTGAGAGAGTTCCTCTTTTTATAAAGAGAATCTGAGAGGATTAGGAAGAGTTGGTTTACAATAGGGATAAGGTCTTTGTATCCAACCTCATCTCTATCCCCTTTCAATTAGATCCCAATTTGAGAGAGAGGCATGCACATAGATAAAAGGATATCTACTCAGAGATATTCCATGGGAAAACCATGTAGGACCCGCTCAATTTCCAGTTTGGCCCGCTCAATTTCCAGTTCGTCTCGCTCAATTTTCAGTTTGGCCCGCTCAATTTTCAGTTTGTCCCGCTTAATTTTCAGTTTGTCCCACTCAATTTTCAGTTTGGCCCGCTCAATTTTCAGTTTGGCCTGCTCAATTTTCAGTTTGTCCCGCTCAATTTCTAGTAAATTTCCTTCACTTCATGGTCATTTTCATGCATTTCACGGTCAATTCACTTAACTTCACGGTCATTTCCACGCATTTCACGGTCATTTCTAGCGATTTCGTTTAGATTCACGGTCATTTCGATGCACTTCACGGTCAATTCCCTTCACTTCACGGTCATTTCCACGCATTTCACATTCAATTCGCTTCACTTCACGGTCATTTTCATGCATTTCACAGTCAATTCCAACGATTCCGTTTAGATTCACGATCATTTCCATGCACTTTACGATCAATTCCCTTCACTTCACAGTCATTTCCATGCATTCCATGGTCAATTCGCTTCATTTCACGATCATTTCCAACGATTCCGTTTAGATTCGTCGTCATTTCGATACACTTCACGATCATTTCCACGCATTTCACGGTCAATTTGCTTAACTTCACGGTCATTTCCATGCATTTCACAATCAATTTCGACGATTCCGTTTAGATTCAAGGTCATTTTGATACACTTCATGGTCAATTCCTTTCACTTCACGGTCATTTCCATGCATTTGACAGTCAATCCCGGTGATTCCGTTTCCAAGTTTTATTGGGTTGGTATTTGTATGGCCCAACCCCAAGACCAAACCCGATACATCCTACCCAAGCCCAACCCAATGTTGTGTGGGTCACAGGTTGGTCGGGTTGAACCCGCCCAACTTTCAGCCCTAAAATCATATATGGTACGTCAAGTAACTAATTTTGGTTTAGAAGATATTCTTATTATATGAATAAAGAAAGAAATGAAAAAAGGTGAGAAATTTTTTTTATATGCTTATATATACATATTTATATAAATATGTGTTAGAGAAAAATGTAGGTAGAATAAAATTCTAAATGTAAAAAAAATTAAAAAAAAATTAAAAAGAAAAGTATACAGGATACGGCTATAGCTATGGTTATAATCCGTATCCATAGCTTTTTGTTTGAATCTGGGATTAATCCCGGATTCCGCGATCCATCCCCAAATCGTACAGCAAGCTGCGATGGAATCCCGGAATCCGCGATTCATCCAGGATTTTTTATTTTTTTTTTATGAAATTTTCGTTGCCTTTGTGGGCCCCACCATAAGGTTTGTGTTATATCCAAACCGTCCATCTATTTGGCGAGCTCATATTAAGGCTTGAGACAAAAAATAAGACAGATCTAACTATCAAGTGGACCACACTGTAAAAGGCAGTGGGAAATTGAACGTCTACCATTGAAACCCTTTAAGGGGTTACAGAAGTATTGGATCACTATGAAATTTGTTTTTCCTCTTCATCCAGGCCTTTGTGACCTTATGAATAGATTGGATGGAAAATAAATGTTATGGTGGACCCTACAAAAGTTTTAACGGTGAAAATCAATTTCCCCGCTGCTCTTTGTGGTGTGGTCCAGTTGATCTTTGGATATGATTTTTTTTGGGGATAATGCTCCGAAATGATCTCGAAATACGGATGACCGTTGTGGATATAATAAATATATAGCTGTGGGGCCATGTAACTTTGATCTCTTTTAAGCCGTTCGTACAACTCTCAGTTGGAGGAGCGTCAGCGCTCGTCTTCGCAGTGAAAAGGAGGGGTAGTTTCGTCCTCAAAGTCGCTGTCCGCACGTGCTAGTCTAAGTTGGTAACTAAGGTTTGTATTCCTTCATAAAAACCGCTGGATAAAAGGTTTTGTCTACAGTGGTCATTTTCTCAAATTTCTACCGTTGAAACCTCCCTGGGTTTGACAGTATGTTTACATGGATCTGATTTTTCGACCGTGGGCGTTTAATCCTCACGTTTTCAACCCACTTGATTATTGGATCCTGATTTTTTTTGGTTTTATGTACTAAAATGAGCTCATATAACGGATGGAGAGAGTAGATTTCTGACAAACATCACAGTGCCCCACCAAAGTTCTCTGCGCAGGAAGTCCGGCGAAAGCCAAATCGCATCCTTGATTTTTTATTTACTGTGTAATACTGGCCGCGGATTGGATAGTACCCACAAGACCTAACTAGACACGGACGGTCATCTCAGGGGGTTCCGTGCAACCGTAGGAGCGCTTTAGAAAAAGGCAAAATGGATGATGCCGTTACCATCTCCTGTGAGCCCCACAAAGATGTATTTGTTATATCTATGCTGTCTATCCATTTGGAAAGTTCATTTTAGAACATGAGCGCGAAACCTTAGGCAGATCCACAGCTTAAATGAACCACACTAGAGAAGGTAGCGGGGACAATGATGCCACCATTGAAACATTCCTAGGGCCCACCATGATGTTTATTTTCCTTCCAACCTGTTCATAATGTCACACAGATCTATAAAAGGGGCAAAACAAATATCAGCCTGAGCCAAAACTTTGGTGGGCCCTGAAAAGTTCTGAATGATAAGCATTCAATCCCCACTACTTTCTATGTTGTGGTCAAATTTAGGTTCGAATTTATTGTATTTTAGCCCTAATGGACTAAAATGATCTCGCCAAATGCATGGACGGTGTGGATTTAACACTTACATCATGGTATGGTCCACGGGACTTAAAGAGTAACATGCTACCAAGGTCGGGGGCTTGTGGCTTCAGCCATTCTGCTTCAACGCGGACCGTGGAAAGCGGATTACCTCACCCTAGACAGTAGGTGGTTATAAATAGGCTTAACTTGATTTTTGTATTCTTTATCCACGCCCTACATCCGTCTTGGAAGAACATTTTAGGACATGAACCCAAAAATGAAGATCTACACAGGTGGACCATACAATAATGTTTACATGATGCTTATTATTCATCCAACCTGTTGGTAAGGTCATATAAACTTTGATAAAGTGAAAAATAATAAATAAAAAAATCAGCTTGGTCAAAACTTATGTACCCCATTAATTGTCAATCACTACAGTTTCTTTTGATATGGTCCACCTGAAAATTGGATCTACTTCAGCTTTGGATTCATTTCCTAAAATGATATATAAAAATGGATGGGTGGTGTGGATATAGAATATATACATCAAGATGAGCCCATGGTAAAGCTACACTGACTTGGGCAAGGCTCTACCTAATATGCTATCGACCCGGGAGGCAGCGGATTTCCCGCCAAAGGCTTTGACAACAATGCTGAAAGAAAAGCCTACCATGTTAAGACCTCCATCGGCTACATTTTGATGTTTATGTGACACTGTTTGCAATGTAACCATCGGAATGAACTTAAAACACTAAAAACTTGGCTTGATATAAAATTTTTGTGACCATAAGAATATTTAAGGGTGATTGTTCAATTCCCATTGTTTTTTCCCATGTGGCCCATTTGAGTCTTTAATTAAGTTCATTTTGATCTTAAATCCTAAAATGATATCATAAAACAGATGAACAGAATGAATTTATCATACCATCATGCTCAGGCCCAAAAAACTTTGGATAGTCCACTGTGTTGCCGCCACCAAGTTCTGTAGGCCCCACCATGATGTTAGTGTTATATCCACACGGTCCCCCATTTAGAGAGATTATTTGGGGGCATTAAAATGAGGCAAATCCAAAGTTCAAGTTGACCATAATATAAAAAACAGTGGGAATTGAATGCTTACTAGGGATCCATACCAAGACCTCAAGTGTTGAAACTAGGTATCTCATCATTTTTAGAAGATCACTTTAGGGCATGAGCTTAAAAAGATGCAGATCGAAAGCTAGAGTGGACCATATCACAGGAATCAGGGGTGAGAATGACACTCAACGTTGAAACCTTTTTCAGGCCCACCGTGATATTTATTTGCCATCCAACCTGTTAATAATATCACATGTACCTGGATGATAGGAAAACATAAATATTAATAAATATCAGCTTGATCCAAAACTTCCGTAACTCAAGAGGAATTCAGCGGTAGACATTAATCCTTAATTTTTCCTCTAGTGTGGTCCATCTGAACATTCAATCTACCTTAATTTTGGGATTAATATCTAGAATGATTTTTCAAAATTGATGGACGGAATGGATAAATTTTATACATCACGATGGCCCCAGGGAACATTTCATAGGACCGTCTGTCTCCACCAGCCCTGGTGCGAGTTGCGCCCAGTTCCCGCCCGTGTCATACTTGCCCCATATGATTCTTCTCGGGATACTGAACGTGGGGCCACTTTGATGTATGTGCCTCATATCCACGCCGTCCATCAGTTTTGAAAACTCATTTTATGGCATGATCCAAAAAAATGAAGCAGATCCAAATCTCAGGTGGACCATAATTCAGGAAACAGTGGTATTGGACCATTAAAAACTTCAGAAGTTTTGGATCAAGCTGATATTTGCGTGGTCTCTTCGTCCAGGTCTTTGTGACCGTATAACAGGTGGATGGAAAATATACATTCCGTTGACCCATGAAAATTTTAATGGTGGGGATTCAATCACAACTATTTCCAATAGCATGGTACACCTAAGATTTGGTTCTGATTCATTTTTTGGATAATGCCCTATAATAAGCTGTCAAGATGGATGAACGGTGTGGATGTAAGGAACATACATCACAGTGGGACCCAAAGTTACGGGGTCGGTGGATCCGGGGATCATCAGGAGATCCACCCAGACTGCGCCCATTTTTCTCCCTCAGTATTGCTTTTTGCTACGAAATTCGTTTTCCTTCTCAAGCAGACAAAATGCAAAATCCACTCCATCCATCAGTTTGGAATCCTTATTCTAACCGTTCACCAAAAATTACGCAGCCCGTTCCTTTTGAACGGGTCAGATGTCCTACAATTTTGACGTGCGCCGCAGATAAACACGAGGATTTATATCCGAGTCCATAAGATCCTTTTAACCGGAAAATTAGAAAAAGAAAAGAAGAGAGCGTTTTGACTCCGTCGTGATTACGGGCACAGCATGGGTCACCACAGTGGGCCCACATACTGATGACAGCTCCCCTGTTTTTTATTAGATGCTATACCGTCTACCGTAGGAAACTTAAGCTGAATGATCCTGACCATCAATGTCGTAGATCTGGAACATTAAGATAAAACTTTCAATAGCTCATATTCATCTCCGATCAAAGATTATGGTCATCGAGGAAGTACGATTATTAGATTATAACTTACTCATGATAGTACAGTGAACATGGATGGTTGAGATCACAGCACCATTTCAGCATGTGGCCCGAATTGGATGACACATGATACATGCTGGCCAAACGAATTCAAAATTTAAATGACGTATCCTAAGTTAAGCCAGGTTTATCATACATACGTCACTGCTCACGCTAAGCAAGAAAAATCCAAAACCCTAAAACTTTAAAATATATTAAAAATTAAATTTAATAAAAATAGTAACTTTCCTTAAAATTCGTATCTAAGTAAAAGTATGCGTATTATGAGGGAGGGGACATATGCGACCCACTTTATGAGTTGGTTTACTTTTAATGCCCATTTCAATAAAGATCGGTAGGTTGTGTGTCCAATAACATTATCTGTGACACATTCTACATCAGAGCTAAATCTAAACCACTAAAAAATTTAATAATCCATATTTTGGGCCAATGTCATCTACAAATTAAGTTTGGACCCCTGACGCATGGCATCTGTTTGTGTGGATGTATGTGTTCGACTATCAATGGGCCAAGTTCGGGTCACATCCCATACGTAGGCTAACCATGTTGAAATCCCCTCAAACCCCCAGAATTCATGGTGCCAAACGACCCGTCGGGGTTTTGCTAGGTTCAGGTCCTTTCTATTGATCAGAGTCTTAGTTCTTAAAGACAGTGCTCACAGGGTTTTTTAAATCTAGGTTTCAAGTTGGGTTTAGGTTAAGTAAAAGCATTTAAATGGTTGGGCCCATCTGATGGATGGATTATATCACACACAAGTGCCACTTTAGCAATCCCAAGGCAAATAAAGTCTCTTGCATAGGTATGCATTAGAACATCATTCCTTCTAAAATAGTCAGTATATATTGAATATATATACTTTTATTATTAAAATTAATTGGAGTTGACTAGGACCAGCTGGACATAACCTGACTTTAACATGACTAGGCTAAATTTTTAACCTGGTCTAAAAAGTGAGACCCAAACTCAACTCGATTTCTGAATGGGGTCCACCGGGTACTCCGAACCATGGTTCGTTTACCCATTAGGGTTGTCAAGAGGCCAGATTCGGGCTAGGCGAACATTTGCCAAGTTCAGATTACAAAGTAAAGCCTAGGTCCAAATTTGGCTTGAGCCCATGACAGGCCGAAACAAATTACAGGCTCAAGTTCCGCTTGGCCCATCATGATTATGCACGGCTTGACCCTAAGCCGGAGCTGGTCACCCACTTTAGTGCAAGATTTAGGCTGTTCTCAGGTGTGTGTGTGTGTGAGTAATGCTCCCACAATAGTTGGATATTGCATTTTCGTCAAGCTAGCTATGCATTTAATATAAAAAATTCCTCATTTATATAATACATGTGCTTACATGGAGGGATTTTAGAATGCCTGTCATAGTTATGTAGAGTGACACATGTGTCAAAGATCTAGGCCATTCATCAGGTAAGACTCATTAAAGAGAAATTATGTACCAGAAACTAAGAAACGACACTTGTAACGAAAGTACGAGTGAAAGTACATATGCATGTTAAGTCTGAATCGTTGGACTGTTTTATTAACAACCAACACTTTTTGAAAGTATTTGACATGATTGATGATAATATCATCAAATTCTTTTTTGTCCCTGGCATGTTGACGTGTAATCTATCCAATGCATGGATCTGATTTTGAGTTGGATGGTCCAAATCTATAATAGCATACATCCCATCCTACATGTACTCTCCCTTCACACGTGTCCTCTTCCCAAATATTAGTACAAAGTTTGCATGACCTTCTTAAGGGTAACGGGGCATTGCTTTCGCAGACTTAGAAGGAAACAATTCAAGTGGAGTAGATCCATCCCGTCCATCATGTGGGCTACCTCATGTTTCGACAAGGGCTTAAAACTAAGGTAGATTCAACACTCGATTGGGTTACACCATGGTAAATAGTTAAGATAGAAATTCCCACCATTAAAAGCAATCAAATTGTGTTTAGCCTACTGGCTTATATATATGGTTGTTTTGGTGTTTTACAAAAAGTAATGCTTGTAATGGACCAACCTATTAGACAGGTTGGATGTCATATTTACATAAAAGGTTGGATGATAGTGCTGGCTGGACATAAACGGTACTCCAACTTAGACTTTTATTGGAAAAAATAATAATTTCAGAGGACGCTCTATCTTAATTTTTTATGGGGCTCACCTTGATGTTTATTTGTGATCCACTCCAATCATCAGATGTGTAATTTTATTTAGGATTCAAAAACTAAAAATCAAGCCCAACCGTGATTCAAGTGGACCACACCGAGAAAATTAGTTGGAATAGAGATGTCCACCCTTGATTTTTTCAGGGCCCACCATAGAGATTATATCAAATCCACTCCAATCAATAGATGTCACACTAAAATTTAGTCGTAGGGCCCAAAATTCAAGTCCTTCTATCTTTCAAGCAGGCCACACAAACGTAAAGAGTTTAGAGGGTAAGCTTTTCTTTATCAAGTATTTCCAGCTGCGTGGTCCACCTGAAACAAGGATGGACCTGCTTTTTTAACCTTAGGTGTAAGGTGAGGTCACCCACCTGATGTTCGGAGTAGATTTAAAATTAACCCCATGGTGGGCTGACCCGAACGGGCCACTCTTTTCCAAAGTTAGTTTAAATCACTTCTCTACCGGCATTACGATGCGAGGATTAATTACCAAAATAATGCCACTTCTCTTTTCTGCCAAATCATTAATTATCATCTTAGATTACGCCAAGCGGTAGTGTGTCGAGAACAGCCGAACATGCACCACACGGACTCCCACATCTGATTTTCCATGGGCCCACTCTGACATGTATGTGAGATCCACTCCAACCATTATATGTATAATCCAGTTATAGGCTCAGCCAAGAAATTAGGCTAACTCGTGATTCAAATGGGCCACACCAATGGAGGAGGGAAACATCCACCTTCGATTTTTATAGGGCCCATCATAACGAAACTGTGATATCCATTCTATCCACTAGATGTCACACCAAAACTAAGCCAAGGTTCCAAAAATCAGGTCCATACATGATTCATGTGAGCCACACCAAAGGAAATAGTTTAGTGGGTGAACCTTTCCATGTATAATGCTTCCAATCGTGTGGTTGACCTGAATTAAGGATGGGGATGAAATTTGAGATCTTGATCTAATATGGGGTGACATAATCGATGGTTAGGGTTGATTTTATATTAACACAACGATGGGTCCCACCCAAGCCGTGGCCCCTTATCCATGCCAAGATGAAATTAGTATGCGGTGGAAGCATTTACTTTCATTAATTAAGAGGGATTTCTTTCATTAAATGCATGGCTAGTTAGACGAAAATGTAATGTCCAGCAATGTGTATGAGCATTACTCTCTCTCTCTCTATGTATATATAATGGTTTCTCTCTCTCTCTATATATATATATATATAATGGTTTTATGCCGTCAGCTCACGAGAACTTTCCATGAGGTTGAGCTGTGTGGGCCCCACTATGATGTGTGTTGAACATCTACCCCATCAGTCAGATGCACCATTCCATGTTGGGCCTTGGACTTAAAAATCAAGTCAATCGATGACTTTGTGGGCCACACCACGTACAAAAGTTGAGAGGGGTTACCCTCCCATTAAAACATTCATAATTATTTTTTGGGCCCACCAAGGTGTGATTCACAAATCCAGCCATCCATTATGTGTGTCCCACTTGGATGAGGGGTTAGACCAAGTTTCAGATGCATCCAAATTTTAGGTGGGCCCCACCAAGTGCTTTTATATGTTTTAAGCATGTCTTCACATAATTTTAGATGGTATGGCTCACCTGAGTTCTGTATATGGCTGATTTTCGGGATATCCCATAATTTAAAGGGGACCAATCAAATGCACGGTGTTGATGTTCACCATGCATCACGGTGGGGCCCACACACCATGCATTTGATGGGTCCCCTTTAAATTATGAGATATCCCAAAAATTAGCTGTATACATACCAAGCTCAAGTGGGCCATACCATCTAAAATCATGTGAAGACATGTCTAAAATATATAAAAATACTTCGTGGGGTCCACCTGAAATTTGGATGCATCTGAAACTTGATCGGACCCCTCATACAAGTGGGACACACATAATGGATGGGCTGGATTTGTGAACCACATCTTGGTGGGCCCAACAAATGTTATGAATGTTTTAATGGAGGGTTACCCCTCTCTACTTTTGTATGTGGTGTAGCCCACACAAATCACAGATTGACTTGATTTTTAAGACCTCGGCCCACCATGGAATGATACATCTAACTGATGGGGTAGATGTTCGACACGCATCATGGTGGGCCCACACAACTCGATCTCATGGGAAGTTCCCATGAGCTTGACCGGATAGAACCTTTTCCATATATATATATATATATATATATATATATATATATATAAAGCCCTTAAAACTATAAACAAACCGAACCAACTTTGATTCGGGCTAGGCTTTTGGGTTCTTAAAGACAACTCAAGCTTCTGGTCCATCAGGGATGAGATAGGGATACACATGGTTTTCATGTTTTTCAATGGATATCCAATTTTAGGAATCAACTAAATGTAATAACATTAAATTTCTAAATATGACTGATCATATATCTGGTTTAGATTAGACCTGAACACGAATGATTGTCCGGAAGATTTTATCGATGTCGCTCTTCTAATATTAAAAGAAGCCTTTCCCAAATCAATTATTATTTAAGAAGATGAAGAAACCCACCATTGTATATCTGGCAAGGCCATGATTAACACACAACACACTACAAGAAAAGGGAGTTTTAGCTTCGGTTCAAAATTGAGGCTAAAAAGGTTAAAAACTGAGGCTATATCACCCTGTAATTGCCCCTGTTTCGTGCATGGGGTAGGCAACTATAGATACGATGCATAAAACCATGCCCTGACCCGACCCGATCCCAAATCCGACTCATTGTCGCCCTTAATTGGCACCCAGCTCTAATTGGTAACTGTTTATCCTAATAAAAACAATAGCTTCCTGTGAAGAAAATAAAAAACACTGTAACAAGACAAAAATAATAATAATCAAAGTAGGTTTGTCACAGAATTGGGAAATTAGGTTTCTTGAAGAGAGATGGAAACAAAAGAATGATGTATTGGATATTTGGATGGAGTGAAATACCTGGAGCTTTTTGTGAGGCCCGCATCCTAGCCCATACTGTTTCGTAGGCTTCTGCGATTCTCCCGGTCGAATTCCAGCAACCCGCGATCCATAATCAGCAGTTGCGCACGACCCTGAGTCGTATTTCATATTTTAGAGTCGGCTTGACCTGAGACTTATACCTTAGCAACCGTGCCGTCGCCGCGGTTCCGATGCTGCGTCTCACGCGTCGAGGCGATACCCAGACCAGGAGATGCGGGCATGCGTTCAGTTCGAGGAAAACACCACGAATTTGTAATCCCAAGAGAATCTCTACAACATGTCCTATCAATCGAATACACATCAATCACATCTTATGTCAAGTATACATCACCTCACACCTCATCCCCAAGCAACCCCAAAGTTAAACTCTCTCTTACAACCCATATATGTCAAGTACACCCATCACCCATCACTCACTCAAGTACACCCATCACCCATCACTCACTCACCCATCTCTCTTTCTCTTTACATCCCATCCTCTCTTTCTCTCTCTCTATCATTTCTTCATTTCCAAGCAAACCCCATGAAAAAAATTCCAACGTCCAAGGGAGAGGAGAAAGCTAGGTGTGGCCTACCTCCCTACCACTCAATCCCACCATTCAAAGTCCATCTCAACCATTGAAGTTTGTCCATTGGAGCTCTAGGATGCATTGGCGGAAGAAGGAAGAGGAGATCTAACGGTGGGTGTTTTTCTAGGGTTAGATTTGTGTGGATTTGATGATTTGAGAGCCCACATGTAGTGGGACTCATTTGATGCATGTATTGAGAGGCCCATAGTGGCGAGGTCTCTCCATCACACCGTTCCCTCTCTTTCTCTCTTTTTTCCCTTTTTGATGGCCCACCTTTGATGTGTGAATTTTATCCATGCCGTCCACGACGTAGGACGCACTGCTGTCCAAGCAGGGCCCACCTCGCTGTCATGTCCGGGGCCCACCATTTCTGTCCGTTTGGACTGCGCCGGACTGTGAGAAAAATGCAAATATCAGCCTTATCCTAAAGCAGTGGTGGGCCACGCATGGACCCACCTTGATGCATATGTTGTATCCCCACATCCAGTAGGCTGGACGATGGGGCCTGCCTTAATGTATCTGTATATCCACGCCATCCAGACCGTCCATCTCTAGATGGTGGATGTGGAGCACCACCGTGATGTATTTGTATCCAAACCATCCGTCCGTTGAGGACGTGGGCCTGACCATGATATATGTATTTCATCCCACCGTCCATCTGGACGGTGGGGACCTCTGATATGTGTGTTTCATCTACAGCCGTCCATCTGTATGGACGTCATCAAGTGGGCCTCCACCATGAGGGACGTGTTATATCCCAACCGTCCAGCCAGCAGCTCTAGCTGCTGTACCCATGTCAGCAGGTTTTGTGGGACGTTGGGTCCCCTTTTGATGTATGCTCCTCACCCACCGTCCACGTGTACGTGTGGGGCCTGCAGGTGATGCGTGTGCGGTCCGCAACGTCCAGTTGGATAGGACGGTGGGACCCACCAGTTGTATGTATTTTATTCACACCGCCCAGAGTCTCTGGACGGTGGAAATCCACCTTTGAATGGGTTTTGTCTGGGCCGTCCATCCTTGGACGTGGCCCACATTGATGCATGCGTTCTTTATCCACACCGTTCCTCTGCTGCTACAGCTGCTGCTGTAATGTCAGTAGGCCGTTGGACCACCTTGATGAGGTGCTGATCCACACCGTCCATAGAAAGGTGGGACGGTGGGCCCCTTACAGCAAACGCTGCTGCTGGATTGTTAAATCCACACCGTCTGTCCATTCTTCTGCACACGTGGGACTCTCCTATGGTGGAAGCAGATTCAGCTACATAACTACTGTGTGTGTGTATATATATATATAATATTATATCTATATATAATATTATATCTATATAGCTGGTGAGCCCCACGTGGAACCCACCAGATGTAAGTATTTTATCCCTCCCATCCACGTCCAGTAGATTGGACGGTGGATAACCCACCATGATGTATACTTTCATCCGCACCATCCACTATCTGGGACGGTGGGACCCACCTCCATGTACGTTAAATCCACACCGTGCATCCACCGTGATGCATGTGTTTCATCTGCACCGTCCATCTGGACGGTGCCATGCACAGCCCCTCCCCCTGGCGTGTTTCATCCTGCCGTCCATCCGTTTTGATGGTGGGACCCATCTGTCCCACTGACGTCAGCAAGTTCTGTGGGTCCCACGTGATGTATATGAACATCCAAGCTGCTCAGATGGTGGGACCCATCTGCTGACTGACATCAGCAAGTTCTGTGGGTCCCACGTGATGTACATGTACGTCCCAGCCGTCCTGATGGTGGGACCCGCTGTTAGACAATGTTTGGATGGTGCCGGGTTACATCGACAATATTTGGGTGGTGCTGATTTACATGGAAAAATGTTTGGTTGGTGCTGATTTACCCGGGCAATAATGTTTAGACCGTGTTGATCATCATTAGTGGGCCATGTGCCGCATGGACTGAGTGTACAGTGATACACATGTTACACCTACAACTGTTGAAATGATTTTTGGTGTGGTCCAAGCCCACTTGAGGCTCATTTACGCGACCCATCCACGAGGCCCATGATGATGTATTTTTGGCCCATGAGCAGGGTCCACCTATTTGTATTGTTAGGCCCATGTCATGTGGCCCATTTGATGCACATGAGGCCCAGGCTGTGCCGCCCGCTTACGGTATATGCCGCCCACTTGATGTATGAGGCCCCTTGGTGCGGCCCGTGGATGCGGCCCACTTGATGTATGAGGCCCATGTAATGCGGCCCACTTGATGCTTATATGGCCCATGTGGTGTATTTGAGGGCCCATGAGCAGGGCCCACCTATTATGTATCTGTGGCCTTTGTCGAGGCCTAATATAATGTTCTTATGGCCCACCTTGATATATTCGTGGCTCATCCCTGAGGCCCACCTTGATATAATAGTGTGGCCCATTGATGCACCTCACTTGATGTGTATGAGGCCCATTAGTGCTGCTCATTATGATGTGTGTAACCTACGGTGATGCGGCTCATTGCGACGTGTATAAGGCCCGATGTGCTGTATAAGACACATGTGATATGGCCCTTTGTGATGTATATTAAGCCTGTGTCAGAGGCTCATTGCGATGTATATTAAAACCATGAGTGAGGCCCGATGTGAAGTATATGAAGCCCGTGTGGGCGGCCCCTTGTGATATATGTTAGGCCCTTGCATATGTGGCCATGGGCCTACTATATGTTTGGCCCTGTGTGGGTTATTCCTTGGGAACAATGTTGATTAAATGGCCACATTGATGGGCAATGATGGTTTAATGTCCGCGTTGTGATCTCCCCTTAGGCCTTGTTCGGCCCATTCTTATCGAGCCCGATTATCGATCCTGATTCTGATTATTGTAGCCGATTGTCGATTGACATGGTTGATTGTCGATTTTGATTGTCGTGGTCAATTGACCGATTATCAATCGAGGCCGATTGTCGATTCTGATTGTCGTGGCCGATTGACCGATTAGTGATCGAGGCCAATTATCGTGACCGATTCTGATTCCGATTTGTCGAGACCGATTTCGATTTGTCGAGGCCGATTCTATAGGCCGATTCCGATTGTCGAGGCCGATTGTATAGGTCAATTCCGATTGTCGAGGTTGATTCCGATTTGTTGAGGCTGATTCCGATTGTCGAGGCCAAGTATTGTGGCCGATTTCGATTTATCGAGTACTATTGTATAGGCCGATTCCGATTGTCGAGGCCGAGTATTAAGGTCGATTCCGATTTGTCGAGGTCGATTGTATAAGCCGATTCCGATTTGTCGAGGCCGATTGTATAGGCCGATTCTGATTGTCGTGGCCGAGTATCGAGGCCAATTCCGAGTGTCGATTCTGATTATTGAGGCCAATTATGATTGTCGAGGCCCATTGTGATGTATTCGTGGCCTATGGGCAAGGCCCATTGTGATATGTATTAAGCCCATGATGCATGTCCCATTTGATGTATTCGAGGCTCAGATACGTTGCCCATTTGATGCATATGAGACCCCATGTGTAGGGCCCGCATGTCATGTATTTAAGGCCCATGAGCAGGGCCCGCCTGTTGTGTATATGTGGCCCTTGAGTAAGGCTCATTGTGTTATATATTAGGCCTTTGTGTGAGGCCGTGGGCCCATTATATGTTTGGCTCTGTGTGAGCCATTCCTTGGAGGCAATGTTGGTTAAATGTCCATATTATCGAGGCCGATTGTTGATGCCGGTTATTGATACCGATTATGAGTGTATGACAGCATAGCGTCACGATACATGCCCATACGCATTATTTGCATGTTTGTTATAAGATGTGGTTGACCATTGCATATGTCATTTGGCATGTTGTTATGAGACTTCCTGATAGGCGGAGATTGTCTCACATGAGTACACGGTATACGCAGGATTGATGCATGACTGGATTGTATGACTCACTCATCTTGCATTGTGTGTTGTAACTACTGTACGCCCTACCGACATCAGGATCGTACCTCCACAGGTATTTTATGGTGGCCAGATGGGACACCGGAACTCTGTGCTTCATGGGGTGTTATAGATATCCCTGGATGAAAGTCTCTAAACCCTTTTAGTTCCAGATGTTGCTCCAACGTCTAAACTAAGTGGATGCATAAGCGCATGAGGGCTGTATACCGTTAGGTTGTATCTCCCGCTATGTCGTGGTCGGTTGAAAGGGGGTACAACCTTACCTGCCCGAGAGGAGGGGGCAATGCTAGGCTGAGTCTGACCAACTCGAGGAATGAGTCCGCTATCGACGAGCCGGGCCCGACATTGGCAGACGGATAATGAGGTCTCTTCCACTCACCTTGTTGTGCGTGATGGGGCGGCAATCTGGTTTGAAGTGTAATAGACCCCAGTAATTTTCCAGAGAGGAACCGTACTAATATGTAGACTTATTGAATAGGAGTTGCATACTCATTCATTTATTCATTCACTATCCACTTAGGTTAGTGGTGTGCAACTATTTGTTACGTGTACTTTCGCAATGGCTAGGATTTCGGTTGGGGCATATGACTAACCTGAGATGAGGAGTTTACCACATTGAGTCTGACTATCTAAATTTAAGTATGAGACTGCTTTGGATAGAAGTCCCTTGTAATGGACCCCATAGCCTACGATACTACATACTATCATCCCGACTTCACACTCCAATATGGTCATTCCATCCGCACCGTATATCACATTATATCTGTAGCATATGACATTTTGGGTTACTATGTTTCTGCATTTATACTGCTCAGATATGACTGACGGTATTCGTGGACTCATCAGGATTTGCATACTGCATTGCATCATTGGCATCTGATATTTAGTTTGCTGTCTCCGCATTATATAGCTAATATACATTACTTCATTAGTATATGATATTATTTTTATATCGCATAACATGGATAAGGCTGACGGTATTTATGGGCCTATCAGTATGTTTTCGCATTATTCTGATATTGTATGATTTATGAGCTTGTCAGTATTTCCACTTACTCTGATTTCTCTGATATTGCTTACTTAACACTTACCTTGTGCACACACTTTCACCACCCTCTAAGCTTTCTATAAGCTTATGCATGATAGATGCGTGCAGGTGGCGTTAGGTCGCAGCAGCGTTGAGCTTGGAGCATACAGCGGTTTTCAGGAGCTTTAATTTTGATTTCGACATATGTATTTTCCTTTTAGCATTGTATTCAAATATTTATATTAGTGGATATATGATGATGATGTTGCCTTTGTGATTTGGGTAAACTTGTGGTTATGCTTCTTACGAGATAAATGTACGTTGAAATATCCTCCTTGTAGGGTCCCAGGATCAGAATCTGGCGTATGCTGCGCTGGGAGCCGAGAATTTGGTACTACGGAGATTGTCGGCACCGGATTTGGCGATCGGAATTCCTGTGAATCCGATCTCCGGGTTTGGGGCGTGACACTTTTGCCTTTCAACTGATGAAAATGGGCATCAACCTTTTTGAAATCTACAGGTTACTAATCTCTTCAAGAAAAGAAAAACATAGAAAAAGTGAGCTTTTCAATATCCAACAAGAGAGAGAGAGAGAGAGAGAGAGAGAGAGAGAGAGAGAGAGAAGCAGATTCCTCACAGAGCTCTTCTCAAATCATCAAGAAGCTTCTCAGAATCATCAAAGAAGAGAGACACTACTTCAAAAACAAAATCTGGGTTGCTCTCATCTTGCAACTGCTGCAGCTGTGTGCATTTATCATCCAAGAATCCCTTCCCAATAGGAGGGAAAAAAAAAACAGATTAATAAAAGAAAAATTAGGATTTACCTGAACAAGTTGGTCTTCATTTACCTGAACAGATTAATCAGATGATGATAACTAAATATCAAGAGCCTGCAAGTTGGAGAGAGATTTGGTATAATAATCCACTAGGGATTGGGATTTAGAACCATCTGATCAAAGGGGTATGCAATCTGGGGTAGACACTCCCCTATTCCATAATACTCAAAGGTGTAGCAACTGTCCAAGCATTGGACTTGTACTAATACACCTGGCCCAATTCCATTTGGGAAATTGAATTAGTGCATATTCGTGTTGTTCCCAGCTACCTCTTTTATTTTCATATACCTGTTCCAAAATGAAAAAAGTATATGAAAATCGAAGGGTGGGTGTGCATATCAATTCCCATGATATAATTAAATCTTTCATAGTACCAACATATGGTTTGTGGTATTGGTAATACTGAATAACTTGAACTTCAAAACTTTTAGACGGTAAAAAAAAAATAAAGAGAGAGAGAGAGAGAGAGAGAGAGAGAGAGAGAGAGAGCAAAATAAAGTTCAGCAAAATAAAGTTCTCAAGCTTCCCTTCTTGGAGAAGATGCACCCAATGGCTGAAGCAACAAACATAGAATCTGATCAACATTTGTATGTCTTTATGGTGGGATTGCCCAACTCAAAGTTCAGAAATTTGAGCACATCAGTTTTTATCTTCATGACCTGCACATACATCTGAAATCATTCAAACACTCCAAGAAGAGATTCAAAACCATAAGGCGAACATCACCTCTTCTTTGGTGTAGGTTTTTTTAGTAGGAAAATCAAAACTCATGATTTAAAAATAACATTCTGCAGTACCAAAATCCAGCCCACACAAGTTACGACATTCATTGTTCCTCTTCAAAATTCCAACATTCATGCCATCAATGTTCCAAGAATATCATTGCAGGGAATCTCATCAATGACAGCTATGCAAGTTACTGTTGATGGAGGAAGAATATCCTAAAGTGTCAGTGGATGAGCTAAATCCAGCTACAATCAGATAGTGATTATCGTTTCAAGAAACTATCTTTATCTAAGGAAGCAGAGGCATGAAAAGTTATAAACAGTTAGAACTGAGCTGAATTCCATTGCCAATGCCGCATAGAACTATTTGCCAACATGCTAACTATTATAAAAGAATTCAAAGAAGAATGTACAAAGTGAAAATTGCAAAAAACAATGGGTAACAGAAAATTGAGAAATCTTGATATGGAAGCAAGATATTCAAACACACCCTGGAACCTACATTTCATGCATAGTTTCTAACATCTTACATCAGAAAGTCATTCAGGCTGCATTTGGCTCATGAGCATTTCACAGGCATAGAAAAACAAATTTATGACTTTGGAATTTCTACTCTTAAGCTCTTAGTAGGTTTCTGTAAATTGTGAAATATGAAGAAAAATCTCTTTAGTGGCAACCAAATGTACTCTAAAACTAATAACCAATCCATAATAAACTGCAATTCCAATCATTTAAAACAAGGCTTTCCCGAAATGTGGCAACCGATATCCACAACTTCACATGTATCTCAATTATTGCAGCTCAGACATTTCAATCAGACTTTGGTTCCATCCTTAAAAAAGACTACATATAGTGGTGGCAACAATGAAATGGGCAATCTTCTACAATCCTCGCTACTTCCTAAATGTTCATATTGACACTAAAGACTTGCCATAATAAGAGGGATCTCTGCTTCCTTCACATGCTCCTCATCATCCGCCTTCCTGACATGAACCGGATCATCTCATCCTGCTCCTCAACGTTCTGCCACACCTTCCCGACATAGATCCGCAATTTGGCCTCCGATTTCTCCATATCCTCGATTCGGAGTGTCGGATCACAGATTTTAACGATACTTACCTCAATCGAGAGAGATGTTCCGAACGGAAGGTAAAGATCTTAGAAGAGAGACGATTCGGTGGGGATGAATCAAGGTCGAGTGAGAAAAGCTAGCAGAGATGGAGTTTCAAGAAGTGAGAGAGAGAGAGAGCTGTTGAATTCGATTGACGCTGAGAAATGAAATTGGGATTTCAAATGTATAGGGTGGGGTAGCCGCGGATTAGCTACTGACAGGTCGAGTAGCGACGTCACCAACTTCTGTGGGCCTCACCATGATATACGTATTATATCCACACCGTCCATCCATTTGGAGAGATCATTTTAAAGGATGATCCAAAGAATGAGTCAGATCCAAACCTCGAGTGGATCCCACCACAGAAAATAGTGGGGAGAGTGACACTCACCGTTAAAAACTTCTAAGGTCCACAAAAGCTTTCGATCAAGTTGATATTTGTGTTTTCCTTCTTTCATGTCTGCGTTAACACATAAATAGGTTAGATTTCAAATAAATATTAGGGTGGACGTTAGGAAGGTTTCAACGGTAGGCGTCACTCTCCACTATTTTCTATGGTGGGGTCCACTCCAGCTTTGGATCTACCTCATTCTTTGGATCATGCTCTAAAATGATCTCTCCAAATGGATGGACAGTGTGGATATAATACGTACATCATGATGGGGCCACAGAACTTGGTGATGCCACTTCTGTGACAACTCTCGCTACTCAACCTATTAGTAGCTAATCTGTATCCCCTGCCACCTGCCAATTTCTAGTGGTCAGTGCTCTGTGGGCCTCACCATGATGTATGTGTTTCATCCATGCCGTCCATCTATTTTTATAGATCATTTTATGATATGAGACCAAAAATTAGATATATCTCAATCTCAAGTGGACCACATCACACGAAACAGTGTTGAATGAACATCGACCATTAAAATTGGATTGGAGATGCCCCTTCAAAAAGAAAATATCAAAGATAAAGTGGGGATGGTAAAATTCATTGGTGGCCCACACCATCGAGATGAATGGACGGCCGCTGGTCCAACTCAAAATATAGGCATAGTCAAGACGGGCATCTTCATGGTGGGCCCCAAAACCTGCAAGCCCAAATGTAGTGATTTCGATTCTAAAAAATGCTTAAACAGAAAATCATGGCATGCTTCACACCAATGTATCTGAACGGGCTCAAGGACGCTCTATTGGGTGGGGCCCAAAAATTAGGTCCCATCAAATCAACACAGTTGATCACTGAGCAATGGGCCCCACAATAATAATACTAATATTTCATATCTTGTTATGCTTTAGAAGACATTTGCTAAACAAAAGAGAAAGTCCACATTAATAAATACATAATAAACTTTTAACCTTGGTTCCTATGCAATTAAGGCTAAAAAGTAGACATTTCGCCTCGGTTCCTATACAACTGAGGTTAAAAAGTAGACCTTTCGCCTTGGTTCCTTGCTAAAATGTAGACTTTTAGCTTCCTATGCAATTGAGGCTAAAAAGTAGACATTTTGCCTTGGTTCCTATGCAACTGAGGCTAAAAAGTAGACCTTTCGCCTCGGTTCCTATGCAACTGAGGCTAAAAAGTAAACCTTTCGCCACGGTTCTTGTGCAACTGAGGCTAAAATGTAGACCTTTCGCCTCGGTTTCTATGCAACTAAGGCTAAAAAGTAGACTTTTCGCCTTGGTTCCTATGCAACCGAGGCTAAAAAGTATACTTTTCGCCTCGATTCCTATGCAACCGAGGTTAAAATGTAGACCTTTTGCCTCGGTTCCTATGCAACCGAAGATAAAAAGTAGACCTTACGCCTCGGTTTCTATGCAAATGAGGCTAAAATGTAGACTTTTCACCCCGGTTCCTATGCAACTGAGGCTAAAAAGTAAACTTTTTGTCTCGGTTACTATGCAATCGAGGCTAAAAAGTAGACTTTTAGCCTTAGTTCTCTAACAACTGAGGTGAAAAATGAACTTTTAGCCTCAGTTCTTTAACAACTGAGGCTAAAAAACACATTTAGCCTTTATTTTTTCAACCGAGGCTAAAAAATCGAGGCAAAAGGCGTACTTTCTTGTAATGGTACATGCATAAAAATAAGGCATAGCTAAAGCTCAAAAGTACCACACCATAGGAAATAGTAGGAATTAGGGCTACCGCTGAAAATTTCTTGGAGCCACTGAAGGCTTTGACCAAGCTGATATCTGTGTTTACCTTTGTCCAGATGTGGATGAGCTAGCTTAGGAGCAGGTTATATGGCAAATAAGCCTCACCTTCGGGTCAAGGTTTTAAAGGCAATTTGTTCAATCCACAGTCCGTTCTATGGTGTGGTCCACTTGAGTTTGGATGTGGCTCATTTTTGGGTTCATATGCTTTACAATTATCTCCTGTTATGGACAGTGTGGATCTAACACAAAAATCATGTTGAGCCAGGAGAAGTTCGTGCACTAATTGTGTAGCTTACAATATATTGGGAGCAAAATTAGGCGATTTCAGTGAGCCTAACGGCTGTGTTTGTTAAATCGAAGCCTGAAGTCTGAATCTAAAATCTGAATTTGCAGTTGGAATCTGAAGTGGGAAACATAGTATCGAATCTAGAACAACCGGTTTGTTATCTAACGTTAGAAATATTTGGAATATGTTAATTTGATACATTTGCCCTCATTGAACGGTCATGATTGAATCCCTACCATTAAAAACTTCATGTATTCATTCAGAATGTTTATTTGCCAATCTGTTGATAAAAACACTTGACAAAGAGACCACACAAATATCATCTTAATTCAAAGCTTTTGTAGCTTGCAAGAAAATTTTATTGGTCATTTATCACTTTTTGGCATCATTTTTGGATCATATCTTAGAACGAGCTTTCAATACATATGGACAATACGAATATAGTCACATGCATCACAATGGGCCTCATAGGTAGGGTCCCACTCACCTTGGTGGATCTGAATTGCATACTAACGACATCAGTAGGGCCTAGCTATTGAACGGTTTTGTGTAGCCCCCATCATAATGTATGTGTTTTGGCCACGCGGTCCATTCATTTTAACAAATCATTTTATGGATTGATCCCAAAAATGAGGATGATCCAAATCTCATGTGGCCTGGAACTTTCCAGGCCCATTAAGGGTCACTCACCACTATTTCCTACGGTATGGCTCACTTGATAGTTGGATTTGCTTAATTTTTTGTATAATGCCTTGGAATGATTTGAAAGAACGGATGGACTGAGATATAGAATACAAACATCAAGGTGGGCCCCATGGTTAGGGCATGAGGCACACCACGCAATCCGCTTCCCCATCATAATGTGTGTTTTATCCACACCATCCATCCATTTTCCAAATCATTTTAGGTAATGATCGAGGATGATCCAAATCTCATGTGGCCTAGAACTTTTGTGGCTGATTAATGGTCACTCACCACTGTTTCCTGTGGTATGGCCCACTTGATAATTGGATTTGTTTCATTTTTTATATAATGCCCTAAAATGATTTGTAAAAATGAATGGATGGAGTGGATATAGAATATATACATAAGGTGGGGCCCAAGGTAAGGGTCAATGTCGGTGGCGTGTGGCACACCACGCAATTGGCTAGACCCCAGAAAATCTGGGAGTGGATTAGGTGAGATCCCATATCCACCCACGTGGGTGGGACCCCTGACTGTGGGGCTCTGTGCACCTTAAATCCAAACTATCCAGCCATTTTATAAGTTCATTTTAGGGCATTATTGATGCCTGCAGAAATTTTATGCGGACCACACCATAGGAAACAGTCATGATTTAATTCTCACCATGCATTAAAAACTTCATGGATTCCACCAAAATGTTTATTTGTCTTCCAACCGGTTGATAAGGACACAAACACCCAGATGAAGAGGCTACATAAATATCATCTTGATCTAAGGCTTTTGTGGGCCATGAGAAGTTTTTAATGGTTAAACACCATTGTTTCCTGTACCATGGTCCATGTGGGATTTGGAGCTGCTTCATTTTTTGGATTATGCCCCAAAATGAGCTTTCAATATGGATGTATGGTGTGGATGTAGTCACATACATCACAGTGGGCCCATAGTTTGAGGTCCCACCCACCGCGGTGTATCCAGGGTCTCACCTAAACCACTCCTCCCAAATCCGGGTGGGGATTGCGTGCTACCCCACTCGGATATAGCTATAGATGATGTTCCTGTCAAAGGGTTCTGTGGGCGTACGATGATGTACATGTTTTATCCACACCCTCCATTCATTTTTCCATATCATTTTAAGGGAATAAGACAAAAACTTAGCCAAATCTAAGAATTAAGTGGGCCACACTACTTGAAAAAGTGGAAGATGGGTGCCTACTATAAAAATTTCTTGGGGCCATAGAAGCCTCTAATCAAGCTAATTTTTGTGTTTTCCCTTCATCCAGGTTGTGTGACCTTATGAAGAGATTAGATGACAAAGAAACTTCACAGTGGACCCTAAGAAGGTTTTAATGGCAGTCATTCGATTCCCACTGTTTTCTATAGTGTGGTCAACTTGAGCTTTGGATGTGCCTCATTTTTTGGGATCATGCTCTAGGATGATATAAAAAGGTTGATAGGCGGTGTGGATCTAACACATAAATCTTATTGGGCCTAGAGAAGTACCACACATTAAAAGTTGGGTGGTGTATTTCGCAAAGGAGAAAGCTCAGGGCAATTTTGGATTAAAAAAAAAAAAAAGAATTATAGAGCGCATTAAGTTAGGCCTCCATCTTTGAAAAAATTCAGCAAAAAATTAAGAGCACTTTCCACGTTCGATGTTAACAAACAACACTAAATGCAGAATGCTATCCGAATTCTGCATTAAGTAAAAATTTTAAGCATTACCAAACAGGTCCCCGAAGTCTTCCGAAATGAGGTGGACCAATGAGAGGTGCCGGCAAAAAAAGTTGCGGTGGTTTCAACACAGACAAATCACTCTTTATTATTATTGTTATTTGGGGTTCAAGGCAACATCCGATATAAAACTCAATATATGATAAGCCTATCGTTAGCTTGAGGAGAAGCCTTTAATTAGAAGCCCATCTAAGAGTTCTCTGTTGTTGTTGCCTTAATTGGGGCGCAAATTGGATACTTCCTCCACTTGTACCGAGCTCAGGACAGCTGGGGCTTTGAGGGTCCATGCAATGTATGGGTTTTATTGCTGTATTTTTTGTGTTTCAAAATAAATAATTTTAAATGATTTGAAAAAATTCCCTCAAATTTTAATTTAAAAAAGCAACAAAGGCATTTTGTCTTATAGTTGTGTGAGTTTAATCCTACATCAGGTAAGCAAGATGAAAATTTTGAATTTATAAGAAGAAGATTTTACATAGGGATTAGGCTCTTTTCAGGGGACATGTGAATTTGGTTGTTTGGGGGGTTATGCTATCAACCTTAATCAATGAACCACACACGTGCGCCTTTTAAAATTTCAATTTGCAATGGTTATTTGTTTTATATTTCTGAAATTAAATCAAAAAACGAAAATGTTTCTTCTTTAAAAGACCCAAAAGCCATGACCATTGGTAGGGGTGCGTAGACACACATTCGAGGCAACCTTCGCGGTCTATATAATAGACTTCTTTGTTCCGAATTTTAAATAACTTCAATCTTTCGGCTCTCTCTCTCTCTCTCTCTCTCTCTCTCTCTCTCTCTCTCTCTCTCTCTCTCTTATTTCGAATCTCTGCAACTATTTCATCTAGTTTAGTCTTTGCGTCAAACATACAGTGACGGTTCGGGTCTTCATACATTGAGTGCACTGATGTCAGTATCCAGGAGATTGATTGTCTAGTATTACTATTGCATTAGGGACATTGTCCAAATGAGGACAAATCAATTTCAAGTCAAGTGACTTTCATTGCGCCTCGTATCAAATAATTTCCTTTTACGATTAATTTTATTTCTAAATTTTCATAATTACGAATTTACAAATCCAAAAAATCCTACATTTATCACACCGTCCATCCATTTTTCTATATTATTTTATGTTACAAGCCAAAAAATGAGGAGACCACAAAATGGAAATTAACATGGAAGAATGGATGCACGATGTGATAAAACCCATACATTGTGTGGGCCCTTAGAGCCCCGTTATGAGCTAGGTACAAGCGGAGGAAGTATCCAATCCAACTTAGGCAAGGCCACAAAAGTTTTAGCTCAAGCTAATATTTGTTTTTCCCCTTCATCCAGGTCTATATGACCTTATGAACAGGTTGGAAAGTAGATAAACATCACGGTGGACTCTAGAAAGGTTTCAATGGTGGGTATCATTAGCACCACTTCTTCCTGTGGTGTGGCCCACTTGAACCTTGGATCTGCCTCATTTTAGGAAGCTTAACCTAAAATGACATGGAAAAATGGATGGACAATGTGGATAAAATACAAACACCATAGTTGCCCCTCATAGTCCTAGCCTATCCCGAGCTCGGGACAAGCGGGTAAGTACCCAATTCGTGCCCGCGTCCGCTTAATTGCATGTTGTTGCTACTTTGATGTTATTCGTTCCTTGTTGTGTTGCTGGCAATGTATCATGTTTCTTTAATGAATGCAGAAAAAAAAGGGCCCACCATAGCTGGCGTTATATCTCAAGGTAACATGTGATATATAAGAAGTACAAAGTGAAAAATACAAGGGAAGTTGTCCATACTGGCATCATTGTATGGTCAAATTCTCGAAAGAGATTCAACCTTCCAGATATTCTAAGGGTGGCCTTCTGACAGGCTTTGGAAATTTTTTTGAGCCAAAATGCCATTATCCTTGAATCAATAGTTGTAACGTTTTTGAGTGAATAAGAATTTACGTCGTATTTAATGCTGAGAAAGTGATGTGGACGGAAGCCATTTTGGTCGTAGGTAAGGCCCAACTTGTGGGGCCAACATTAATATATGTGTATAATCCACGCCACCCATCATTTTTGCCATATCATTTTAGGGCTAGGGCCCAAATATGAGCCTGATCCAGAGCTCATGTGAGTCAAATAATAGAAAATAATAGTGACAGTGACACCTATTGTTTAAACTTTCCAGGCTCACTGTGATGTTTGTTAGAAGTGGACACTGCCCAAGTCAGGACATTTTGGGCCCATGGTGAGCGGAACAGATCATCCCATTGTAGGCCCCGACCCCTATTATTTAAAAATAATTAAGTTATTAATTACATGAACCTCACAACCCCGACCCTCAACACATGACAACCCTGATCCTCAACACATGACAACCGCGACCCTTACTATGTTATAACCACAACCCTTACCACTTTACAACCACGACCCTTACCACGTTACAACTACGACCCCGAACTTTATAACATGATAACCTCGACCCTTAACACATGACAAGAACCTTAATGCATGACAACCTTAACCTTGAATGTTGTTTCTATCTACTATTATTTAAAAATAATCAAGTTATTAATGATAGGAACCTTACAATCCCGACCCGAACCTCGACCCTTGAGGGTCGAGGTTGTCAGGTTCCTGTCATTAATAACTTGATTATTTTTAAATAATAATAGATAGAAATAACATTCAAGGTCGATGTTGTCATGTGTTTAGGGTTAAGGTTGTCATGTTATAAAGGTCGAAGTCATAGTTGTAATATGGTAAGGGTTGTGGTTGTAACGTGTTAAGGGTTGATAAGGGTAGTGGTTGCCAGGTTCTTGTCATTAATAACTTAATTATTTTTAAATAATAGTAGATAAAAACAACATTCAGGGTTAATGTTGTTATGTGTTAAGGGTTGAGGTTGTCATGTTATAAGGGTCGGTCGTGGTTGTAACATAGTAAGGGTTGGTAAGGGTTGTAGTTGTAATGTTATAGTGGTTGCAATTGGTAAGGATTGTAATTGTAACATGATAAGGGTTGTGGTTGTCATATGTTGAGGGTTGGGGTTGTGAGGTTCATGTAATTAATAACTTGACTATTTTTAAATAATAGGAGTTGAGGTCCTACAATGGGGTTATCCGTTATGTCCACCTTGTCAACTAATTCGCCGTTGGCCTAAAAAGTCATAACTTAGTCAGTATCCACTTCTAACAAATATCACAGTGAGCCTGGAAAATTTCAACAGTGAGTGCCACTGTCACCATTATTTTTTATTATGTGGCCCATACGAGCTCTAGATCAAGTTGATATTTGGATCCTAACCCTAAAATGACACAATAAAAATGATGGGTGGCGTGGATTATACACATACATAATGTGGCCCCACAAGCTGGGCCTTGCCCATGCCTAAAAAGACTTCTATCCACGTCAATTTCTCAACATTAAATATGACGTTATTATTCACTCAAAAAAAAAAAAACTTACAAAAATAAGGACAAAGGAAATTTGGTTTAAAAAACTTCTTAAGACCTGTTAGAAGGCTGCCCTCGGAATATAATATACGGAAGGTTGAATCTCTTTCAAGAGTTTGACCATACAATGATGTGGAAGGTCAAAATCCTAAAATACTAAAATGACAATAATTAATTACAGAAACAAGACAAGACCGCAGAAAAATTAAGTACCTATCCTTATTTTCTCCTTGAAATGATATTCGTCTCCAAAGGATTCTTCATAACAACAGTAAATTCGAGTTTCTCAGTTAAATCAACATCTTCACCATCCTTTGGCTTCCATTCGAATTCCCTCACCAGATTAGCCACAAAATACTCGAGATGAAGCATAGCCAGGCCATGAGCAGGGCATATCCGTCTCCCCGCCCCGAAAGGCATCATCTTTATCTCCCTACTCCCTGTTATGTCAACGGCCTCACCTCCGTCCAAGAACCTCTCTGGCCGGAACTCCATCGGATCCTCCCAGATCTCCTTGTTGAGGCCCATCTCTGCCACCGTGAAATTAACAGTCGCATTCTTTGGTATGACGTAACCATCCAACGTTACCTCCTCCGATACAGAGTGGGACAGCACGAAGTGGCCCGGCGGGTGCCTCCGCAGCCCCTCCATGATCACTGCCTTCAGATATGGCATCTTCTGCAGATCGTCTTCTCTCATTTCTCTCTCCTTCCCAACAACCACCTCAATCTCTTCTGCCAGCTTCGATTGTATGTCCTGGTGCATCACCAGGTTCGCCATGATCCATTGCAGCGACGTCGAGGTAGTGTCAGTCCCTGCATTTAGAAACTCCGAGCAAAGGCTCACCATCTCACCTTCGGTGAGCTTCCTCCCTCCCTCCTCAGGAAGCTCGAGATCAAGGAGCGAGTCGACATAGGAAAACACAAAGCTCTTTTCATCTTGATTGTCTCCTTTCCGATCTTGACGAGCTCTTATCAAAGGGATGAGGATCTGTTCTTGCTCGTGGCGCATCTCTAAGAGCCAGTTCCACCGCTTGCGGAACACGAACTTTCCAAGTTTCGGCAGGAAAGTAAAGATGTTGAAGCCAATTGTGCTCGTGAGCAGCCGTCTCTGTATATCTTCGATATTTTGCACATCATTCTCATCTAGCCTCTGGCCAAAGCACATGATCAAGAGCAAGCTGAACATGGAGTACTGGAAGCTCTCCAACACACGGACAGGCTCACCAGCATCAGCATGGCATCGGAGTCGCTTCATCAAAAGCTCGAGGACCCACTCGCGACCAGGAGCGTAAGACTTCACACGCGAAGGGTGGAGGATTTCCGACATGAGGTTACGACGAAGGAGGCGCCATAGCGGCCCATATCCAGCCGAAGTAATGTTATGTTGGTTGCTACTAATGATGCGGCCTGGCACCGTGGCAGGTGGCCGGTCGGAGAAGATGGATCCCTTCTGGATGAGCGCCTCATGGGCAAGCGAGTGATCAGAGATGAAGATGGCGGGCCGTGGGCCGATATGGAGGGTGATGATGGGGCCGTACTTGGGTCGAAGTTCCCTTAGGACAGGCTCGATCTCAGAAAGGGACTTGGTTAGCCATATGATATTGCCCAATAAAGGTATGGTGGGTGGGCCAGGTGGGAGTTTCTTATTCTTTCTGTTTGGTGTTTGGAAAAGGTTGGAGAGAAAGAATATCAAAGCTATGGAAAGAGAGATGGAGAGGAAGATGAGTAACCACATCTCCATGTATAACTGCCTTGTGTTATTTGTGACTTGAGATGTGGAATGTGTGGCTTGTTACGGGTGTTTTTATCTGTTTCTTGAGGCGGTAGTGAGTTAGATTACGTTACATAAAGGTGTAGCCCACCTAACAGGAACTTTGATTTTTTCGTGGGCGATACCCGGCCGCCAGATATCGTTTTTCTTTGGATATTGCTCTTTGCTACGAGGATTCGTTTTCCTTTTCGATTGACTGGAGTCGTCTATAATTAAAACACACCAACTCCGTGGGGTCACCATTTTGTATATGTAGATCTACTCCGTCCATCAGTTTGGAATCTTTGTTTTGACCATACATTAAAAATTACGCAGTCCGTTCATTATGTACGGGTAAGATGTAATACACATTTGACAACTGTAGCAGATGAACATGTGGATTTACATGCAACGGCTGTAGTTTGTTATTCCTCAGCCGGCATGGTTTGGGGACTTTAGTTTTCTAGAATAGATCCTGACTTACTGTCATAGGATACATCGCGTCGTTGGCCGTTGGATTGGGATCCTTTTCAATCAAACCGTTCATTGGATGGGTCTCACTGTGTCATGGATATGTTTCAATGGTTGGATAAGCTCTTTCCGTGGGATTAGTGCAGTTTCTGGCTGTGGCCTCACTGAAAGATGTCCCCTGATTGGACGGATCTGATCAACCGTCGGGACGTATCCGAGTCTATGAGATCCTTATGACTGAAAAGTGAGGGAGAAGATAGCGTTTTGACACTGTCGTGATTGAGGGCCCCAGCACGTGTCACCCCCCACATACTTATCTCGGCTCTCCTGTTTTTCGTTCAATCTTGGGCTGGATGATTCTGACTATCACTGTCGTAGATATGGAACATTGAAATAAAACTTTCAATAGCTAATATTCATATCCAAAATTCAACTCATGGTCATCGAGGAAATACGATTTTTAGATTATGCCTTACTCATAACAGTACAGAGAACATGGATGGTTCAGATCAGAGGACGATTTAAGCATGTGGGCCTCAATTGGACGATGGCGATCATCATTTTCCACGGACGAAGTGAATTCGCAACCTAAATGATGTAATTAATACCTTTGCTGGGTCAAGCCATGTTCATTTTGTATGAAGTGCGGATCCTCTGCCTCCCGTCCTGCCTCCAGCGTTTTCATTGGTCAACGTTGCCACGTCATTAAATTTTTAAATATATTAAAAAATACATTTAATAAGAACCGTAGCGGAGACGTTAAACCGAAGCGGTTTGCGCACCGAGTACCTCAGTACGGTAAACGTAATGAGTGAAGTCTGTGGAGCCCACCGTTATTGTCATTCCCACATTGTATCAACTCCATCCATCTCTTTTATCATCTAATTTTAGGATTTTACAACAAAAATTAATCATATCCAAAGATCAAGTGGACCACACCACCTGAAACCGTGTGAATTGAATTCTACGGTTGAAAAGTTTTTGGGGATTGAATTCTACCGTTGAAATGTTTTTGGGGCCCACGGAAGTTTTATATGAAGATGATATTTGTTTTTTCCATTCATCCATGTCTTTGTGATCTTATGAACAGGTTGGATGAAAAATAAAAATAATTGGGGACTTAGAAACACTTCAATGGTGAAAATTAATACTTCCACGGTTTCCTTTGGTATGGTCTACTTGAGCGTTTGATATACTTTAGTTTTGGGCTCAACTCCTAAAATGATTTGAAAATATGGATCGACAGCGTGGATAAGCCACATGAATTCACAATGGGCCCAATAGAGTTTACTCAGTGCGATAAGACTCGGTACGCAATCCGATTTCATGTTTTAGACGTAGATTTCCTGCCAAAGCCTTTTGCAGTGAGATCCTGTGCAAGGATTTCAATTGGCCTACTGCGACGTTTGTGATAAATATAACCCGTTCATCCATTTTTAGATATCATTTTAGGACATCATACCAAAACTAATGAATATACAAAACTCAAATGGGCCACACGAGAGGAAACAATGGGGATTTAGTGTCCACCGTTGAAATATTTATATGGCCACAAAAGTTTTGCATCAGTCTAATATTTTGGTGTTTTCACTTCATCCTAGTAAAAATGACCTTTTAAACAGTTTAGATGGCATATAAACATCAAGAGACCCAGGAAGGTTTCAACGGTAGGAATTTCTTTCTCCACTGTTTCATCTTGTATGGCCCAGTTGAGTTTTTGATCATCCTAATTTTTGTTTACATGTCTTAAAATGAGCTCTAAAAATGGATGAATGGATTGGAATTCTTATAAACATCACGGTGGACCCCACCATACATCCAGCGTTGGAACTTCATGCAAAAGGCTTTCCCCAGTGAATCCGCGTATACAGTTTCCATTGGAAATGTATTGGCTACTCCCCTGCCACTTGGTGCTCGTGGGCCCACCATGATGTATGTGTTTCATCCATGCCGTCCATCTATTTTTCTAGATCATTTTATGGTCTGAGACCAAAAATGAGGTATAACCCAATCTCAAGTGAACCACATTACATGAAATAGTGTTGAATAAATGCTAACCATTAAAAACTTTTTAGGGACCATAAAAGTTTTGGATCAAGCTGATCTTTGATTTTTCCCTTCACCTGGGTCTTTATGACCAAACCAATAGATTGGATGTCAAATAAACAATACGGTGGGCCTTAAGAGGACTTTAATGATGGATATCCAATCACCATTGTTTTCCTGTGGTGTGGTCCATATGAGATTTATATCCCTCTCATTTTTGGGATCAACCCCTAAAATTATATGTAAAAATAGATTAACGGAATGGATGAAACACATACATCATGGTGGGGAAGTGATGTCACCCATTTATATGGGTCCCACTATGATGTATGTTTTGTATCCACACTGTCCATCCATTTGGAGAGATCATTTTAGGGCATGAGCCAAAGAATGAATCAAATCCAAAACTCGAGTGGACCCCACCACAGAAAACAGTGGAGAGAGTCACGCCCACCATTTATTACGACTGAATCCAATCCAAACCTCGTCACTTTGTCTACTGAACTCCGTCACTTTGAACTGCAACCCCGTCACGTTGTCTACTGAACCCCGTCACTTTGTACTGCAACCTCGTCACTTTGTCTAGTGAACCCCGTCACTTTGTACTGCAACCCCGTCACTTTGTCTACTGAACTCCGTCACTTTGTACTGCAACATCGTCACTTTGTCTATTGTACCCCGTCACTTTATGCTACAACCTCGTCACTTTGTCTACTGTACCCCGTCACTTTGTGCTGCAATCTCGTCACTTTGTCTAGTGAACCCCGTCACTTTGTACTGCAACCTCGTTACTTTGTCTTCTGAACCCCATTACTTTATACTGCAACCTCGTCACTTTGTCTACTGTACCCCGTCGCTTTGTACTGCAACCCCGTCACTTTGTCTACTGAACCTCGTCACTTTGTCTAGTGAACCCTGTCACTTTGTGCTGCAACCCCGTCAGTGTCTAGTGAACCCCGTCACTTTGTACTGCAACCCCGTCACTTTGTACTATAACCCCATTACTTTGTCTACTGAAACATATCACTTTGTACTGCAACATCGTCACTTTGCCTACTGTACCTAGTCACTTTTTGCTGCAACCTCATCACTTTGTGTATTGTACCCCATAACTTTGTCCAGTAACCCTACTTAATCCCATTACTTGGTTTAGTAAAACCTCATCACAAAGTGACGGGGTACTTTACAAAGTGACGAGGTAAGGTAGACAAAGTGACGGGGTACTTAACCCCATCACTTTGTCTACTAAACTCTGTCACTTTGTATTGCAACATCGTCACTTTGTCTATTGTACCCCGTCACTTTATGCTACAACCTCGTCACTTTGTCTACTGTACCCCGTCACTTTGTGTTGCAATCTCGTCACTTTGTCTAGTGAACCCTGTCACTTTGTACTGCAACCTCGTTACTTTGTCTTCTGAACCCCATTACTTTATATTGCAACCTCGTCACTTTGTTTATTGTACCACATCACTTTGTACTGCAACCCCGTCACTTTGTCTACTGAACATCGTCACTTTGTCTAATGAACCCTGTCACTTTGTGCTACAACCTCGTCACTGTCTAGTGAACCCCGTCACTTTGTCTAGTGAACCCTGTCACTTTGTGCTGCAACCCCGTCACTGTCTAGTGAACCCCATCACTTTGTACTGCAACCCCGTCACTTTATACTGCAACCCCATCACTTTGTCTACTGAACCACATCACTTTGTACTGCAACATCGTCACTTTGTCTACTGTACCCAGTCACTTTGTGCTGCAACCTCATCACTTTGTATAATGTACCCCATCACTTTGTCCAGTAACTCTACTTAACCCCATCACTTTATCTAGTAAAACCTCATTACAAAGTGACGGGGTACTTCACAAAGTGACGAGGTAAGGTAGACAAAGTGACGGGGTACTTAACCCCGTCACTTTGTCTACTGAACTCCGTCACTTTGTACTGCAACATCGTCACTTTGTCTATTGTACCCCGTCACTTTCTGCTACAACATCGTCACTTTGTCTACTGTACCCCGTCACTTTGTGCTGCAATCTCGTCACTTTGTCTAGTGAACCCCGTCACTTTGTACTGCAACCTCGTTACTTTGTCTTCTGAACCCCATTACTTTATATTGCAACCTCGTCACTTTGTTTATTGTACCTCGTCACTTTGTACTGCAACCCCGTCACTTTGTCTACTGAACCTTATCACTTTGTCTAGTGAACCCTGTCACTTTGTGCTGCAACCCCGTCACTGTCTAGTGAACCCCGTCACTTTGTACTGCAACCCCATCACTTTATCTACTGAACCACATCACTTTGTACTGCAACATCGTCACTTTGTCTACTGTACCCAATCACTTTGTGCTGCAACCTCATCACTTTGTATACTGTACCCCATCACTTTGTCCAATAACCCTACTTAACCCCATCACTTTGTCTAGTAAAACCTCATCACAAAGTGACGAGGTACTTCACAAAATGACGAGGTAAGGTAGACAAAGTGACGAAGTTGTAGAACAAAGTGATTGGGTACAGTAGACAAAGTGACGATGCTGTTGTACAAAGTGATGGGGTTCAGTAAACAAAGTGACGGGTACAGTAGACAAAGTGACGATGTTGCAGTGCAAAGTGATGGGGTTCATAGACAAAGTGACAAGGTTGCAGTACAAAGTGATGGGGTTCACTAGACAAAGTGACGAGGTTCACTAGACAAAGTAATGGGATTGTAGTACAAAGTGACGGGGTTCACTAGACAAAGCAATGAGGTTGTAGTACAAAGTGACGAGTTTTACTAGACAAAGTGACGAGGTTGTAGTACAAAGTGACGAGGTTCAGTAGACAAAGTGACCGGGTTGTAGTACAAAGTGATGGGGTACAATAGACAAAGTGACGAGGTTACATTACAAAGTGACGGGGTTCAGTAGACAAAGTGACGAGGTTATAGTACAAAGTGACGAGGTTCACTACACAAAGTAATGAGATTGCAGCACACAGTGATGGGGTACAATAGATAAAGTGACGAGGTTGTAGCATAAAGTGACGGGGTATATTAGACAAAGTGACGATGTTGCAGTACAAAGTGAAGGAGTTCAGTAGACAAAGTGACGGGGTTACAGTACAAAGTAATGAAGTTCACAAAGTGACAGGGTTGCAGTACAAAGTGATGAAGTTCAGTAGATAAAGTGAAGGGGTTGCAGTACAAAGTAACGAAGTTCACTAGACAAAGTGACGAGGTTACAGTATAAAGTGACGGGGTTCAGTAGACAAAGTGACGGGGTTGCAGTACAAAGTGACGGGGTTTAATAGACAAAGTGACGAAGTTTGGATTGGATTCAGTCGTAATAAATGGTGGGCGTGACTTCTCCACTGTTTTCTATGGTAGGGTCTACTCGAGTTTTGGATCCGATTCATTCTTTGGCTCATGCCCTAAAATGATCTCTCCAAATGGATGAACGGTGTAAATACAAAACATACATCATAGTGGGACCCATATAAATGGGTAACATCACTTCCCCACCATGATATATGTGTTTCATTCATTCTGTTAATCTATTTTTACTTATAATTTTAGGGGTTGATCCCAAAAATGAGAGGGAAATAAATCTCATATGGACCACACCATAGGAAAACAATGGTGATTGGATATCCATCATTAAAGTCCTCCTAAGGCCCACCGTACTGTTTATTTGACATCCAATCTATTGGTTTGGTTATAAAGACTCAGGTGAAGGGAAAAATCAAAGATCAGCTTGATCCAAAACTTTTATGGTCCCCAAAATTTTTTTAATGGGCAACGTTCATTCAACACTGTTTCATGTAATGTGGTCCACTTGAGATTGGGTTATACCTCATTTTTGGTCTCAGACCATAAATGATCTAAAAAAATAGATGGACGGCATGGATGAAACACATACATCATGGTGGGTCCACATAGCACCAAGTGGCAGGGGAGTAGCCAATACGTTTTCAATGGAAACTGTGGACACGGATTCACTGGGGAAAGCCTTTTGCATGAAGTTCCAGCGTTGGGATGTATGGTGGGGTCCACCGTGATGTTTATAAGAATTTCAATCCAGTCGTTCATTTTTAAAGCTCATTTTAAGACATGTAACCAAAAATTAGGATGATAAAAAACTCAACTGGGCCTTACAAGATGAAACAGTGGAGAAAGAAATTCCTACTGTTGAAACCTTCCTGGGCCTCTTGATGTTTATATGCCATCCAAACAATTTATAAAGTCATTTTTACTAGGATGAAGTGAAAATACCAAAATATTACATTGATGCAAAAATTTTGTGGCCATATAAATATTTCAACGGTGGACACTAAATCCCCATTGTTTCCTCTCGTGTGGCCCATTTGAGTTTTGTATATTCATTAGTTTTGGTATGATGTTCTAAAATGATATCTAAAAATGGATGAACGGGTTGAATTTATCACAAATGTTGCAGTGGTCCTATCCGGAATCCTTACGTAGGATCTTATTGCAAAAGGCTTTGGCAGGAAATCTGTCTAACATGAAATCGGATTGCGTACCTAGTCTTATTGTATTGAGTAAACTCTATTGGGCCCACTGTGAATTCATGTGGTTTATCCACGCCGTCCATCCGTATTTTCAAATCATTTTAGGAGTTGAGCCCAAAACTAAAGTATATCAAAAGCTCAAGTAGACCATACCAAAGGAAACTGTGGAAGTATTGATTTTCACCATTGAAGTGTTTCTAAGCGCCCAATGATTTTTATTTTTCATCCAAACTGTTCATATGATCACAAAGACTTGGATGAATGGAAAAAACAAATATCATCTTGATATAAAACTTCCATGGGCCCCAAAAACTTTTCAGCTGTAGAATTCAATTCACACTATTTCAGGTGGTGTGGTCCACTTGATCTTTGGATATGATTAATTTTTGTTGTAAAACCCTAAAATTAGATGATAAAAGAGATGGATGGAGTTGATACAATGCACAAATGACAATGACGGTGGGCTCCACAGACTTTACTCATTTAGCTTGCCGTACTGAGTTACTCAGCACGCAAACCGCTTCCGTTTAATGTCTCCGTTATAGTTTTTATTAAATGTACCTTTTCTAATATATTTTAAAAAATTGATGAGGTGGCACTCACAGTGATGTTGACCAATGAAAATGCTAGAGGCAGGGAATTCTTGCCTCCTGGAGGCAGAGGATCCGCACTCATTTTGTATACGTCACGACTCACGCTAGCTAGCATCTGTTGCGGGATACGAAATGTAGGTGTTTGAAATACAAGCTCCCAAAGGGGCCCTACTAAAAAAACCCCTGGATGATCAGAAGTGTCCATCTTCTCAGCCCCATCGTAGATGGGCTACTGTTTATTAATCACATTGAAATGATAACCATCAACATGTGGAGCTGAATGCCTGAATGTAAAGCGCTAAAGGATTTATTTTCAATTATCAGTATTTAATTTATGGCTATTTTTCAAAGAAATTTTTGTATCATGGCCAACCAAACTAGAGATTAGAAGATGGACGGTTCGAATCATCTGAACATGACAGAATATGGCTCCATGGAGCAATGGAGGTTTTATTCTCTCCTGAAAATTAGGACGGTCAAATCATTGGCTCTTCTCTTCCTTTTCAGGACGGTCAAATCATTGACTCTTCTCTTCCGTGATCGAATCTTCTATTGTAATTTTTTTTTAACAACTCTATATGTTTCATTGCAAAATGATCAAACGATCTACTTTACACTGCTTCGGGACGACCAGAATGAAAAAAACTGGATCGACCTATCATAAGGAAAAAGAAAAGGATTGAACAAATCTACATGGTTCTGATCGAGCCTAGGCCTACTTTGTCCAAAAAGATAAGGCCTCTGATGGGAGAGGGGTTTTCCGCTGCTCTGTCTGAGAAAAACGTGGAATGGGTTTCACTACCCATTCTGGCCAATGCGTTTGCCGCGGCGTTGCCGTCCCTTAAAGTGTGAGAGAATTGTACCTGGGCATGGGAGGAAAAGTCATGAACTTTAGTGATCTAAGGAATCCATTTCGAACCAGGGGACGCAGAACCCGAAAGGAGGTTGATGACTAATTCCGAGTCTGACTCAACGATGATTTGGTTAAACCCTCTGCCAATGCCAAATCTCAGGTCATCATGGATGGCCCTGAGTTCAGCGTGAGTGTTAGATCCAGTCCCATAGCCCTTCGCAAAATCGAAAAGAAAAGCGCCAGAACTGTCTCTGGCAATACCCCCACCACCCGATCTACCCGGGTTTCTGAGGGAGGATCCATTTACGTTGATCTTGATCCAACCTTCGGACGAGCGAGACCATTTAACCACTGAGCATCTAGGCCTGGAGTTGTGCCCTTACTGCCGCAACACCTAAAGCAGGGAGATAAAAGCCGACCGAAGCTCCATATTGTTCTGAAAGTACCTGATCCACCAGAAGATACGTGTAAGGAGGGGATCTTGTCATAAAAAAAACTACGGCATTCCTTGCTCTCCACACCTCCCAGAGGAGCACGCACGGAGCTAATTTCACAGCCAGCGAGGATGATCTGTCAGTTGCCACCGCAGCCCACCACTGTGAAAGCCGCTGCCTGACCAAAGATGCCTCCTGGATTACAATACCACGATGGGTGCTGATGTTGTTCTATGCCAAACACGCCATGTCACCATGAATGAAGAGGTGTGTGATGGATTCACATCCTTTACCTGGATTGACTGAAGATGAATCACCCTTGCAGTAAACACACTTGGGAGCCATATGGATTCCTTTTGCTTGGATTTCCATCTTGACAGGGATCTCTCTCATCAGAATTTTCCAAACCAGGATCGATATTTTCGGGGGGGAGAAGAGGATACCAAATCCGCCTGGCCCAAAACATATGTGGCTGACTTCTTCTACACAATTCCCATGCCGAACGAATCGTGAACTGACCGGAAGGTGTGAACGGCTAGAAAGGAAGATCAAGACCCTCAAAGATGCAGTAGCCAGCTTGAAAAATTAGGTTCGTGACGACTTAAGGAAGGATATTTAGAACTGCCGAAGGAGGCAGCGGGCCTATTCTGCCCAGGAAGTGGTTTATCTTCATATTACAGAGGTCGAGTGGGATTTGGATACCGTCAATCCTTTGGAGAGGCCCTAGGCCTGTCCAATTCGAGGACCACAAATTGTTGTTGCCTGCTCTAAGCTGAATCTACACTGCCTCATCCAGCCTTGGGAAGAGCTGGACAATCTTTTTCCACATGGGAGAAGCGAAGGCTGGAGTATTCCGCTGCCCGTTAGCGCTACCACTTTACACATATTTCGCCTTCATGAATTGAGCCCACAAGCTATGGTTGTTGCTGTTCTTAAAGGTCCAGGCCATCTTATACCTGAAAGCAACCATAATATTTGATAGCCTATGAATATTCAGGCCACCCTCCTCTTTTAGAACCGCGGTCGCTTTCCAACTATGCCAATGTAACTTGCGCTTACCCTCTGACCACCCCCATAGGAAGTTAGTCATCCTCTTTTCGAGGGCTGACAAAATCGGTATTGGAAGATTTACTGTTGCTAGAGAATGGATAGGAATACTGCTCAGCACATTCTGAATTAACACCATTCTACCTGCTTGAGAAAGAAATCTGGCTTTCCAACTCGAAATCCTGGCCTCTACCTTCTCCACTAGTGGCTGAAAATCCATTACTTTGAGCCTACCGATCACCAAAGGCACCCTGAGATAGGTGAAAGGGGAGGCTGCTCTAGAGATGTCATTGGCCTGCTCTACAGCTCTAATCCTGGTTGGCGATAAGGAGCTACCGCAAATGAAAGAGCTCTTATTGAAATTAATGGATTGGCCAGACGCCACCTGGTAGTCGTCTAAAAACTCCTTCGTGGCCCTCATTGAGGTAACACTGCCATTAAGGAAAAGCAGAGTATCATCTGTATAGAGCAGGTGTGAGATAATGGGGCACCCTCTTCTAAGCTTGAACGGGAGAATAGACTCTTGGGCAACTTACATCTTCAAACCGCGGCTCAGGACCTCCGCCGTTAAGATAAACAGTGTTGGAGATAGCGGGTCTCCCTGCCTCAGCCCTCTATGGGACTTAAAGAAACCATTCATCAGCCCATTTATTAGGATCGAAAACCAAACGCTGCTCCAACACCTTTCCACTAAACCAATCCAATCTGGGTTGAAACCGAAACGAGCTAAAACTTTCTTGAGGAAGCCCTAGTCTACTTTGTCATAAGCCATCTCCATGTCGACTTTCATCACAACGTTTCCTCCCTGAGTCTTCCTGTTGATATCTCTAAACAATTCCTGGGCTAGCGCAACGTGCTCTACTATAGCTCTGCCTTGAATAAAGGCACCCTGCTCTGGGGAAATCAAGGAGGGGAGAATGTCGCTCAACCTATTAGAGATGATCTTTGAGATTATTTTGTAAAGGTAGTTGCAAAAGCTGATCGGCCTGAAGTCGGCAAAATTCCTTGGAGAAGAAGACTTTGGGATGAGGCAAGTAAGAGTCGCATTTACTGCCCGGGGGATAGCCCCTCCCTAGAAAACGAAGGTAGCAGCATGGAAAATGTCCTGTGCGTGATATTCTAGCATCCGAAATAAAAGGCCCTAGAAAAACCATCTGGGCCTGCTGCAACGTCGGTTGGCATGGCAAGGACGGCCTAATGAACTTCTTGCAAAGTGGGGACAGCAATCAACCCTCTGTTTTGCCGATGCGTGACTAAATTCGGAATGGTATCTAACAGACCTGGATAGTCAGCTGCATTTGGAGCCGAGAACTGATCAGCAAAGTGATTAATAGCTGCCTGATTAAATGTTTGCGGATCAAAGATGGTTTCCCTTGACAGTGTTCTGATGGACCTGATTTCAATTTTTCTCTGCCTTTCAGTTGCCGCCACATGAAAAAACCGAGTATTCCTATCCCCCACGTCCAATCAATTTACATGGGATTTTTGTCTCCAATAAACTACTTCCATGGCTTCAAGATGGCTAAGCTTGGTTTGTGAATCATAGAATTTCAAGAGCAATTCTGATTGCTTAGTATCATCATCTAGCTGATTCTGCATTTCTCTTTCAACCTCTTCTAGAACAGATGCTGCTTGTCCTACCTGCGCAGTAATATTGCTAAAAACCACCTTGTTCCAAATTTTTAGGGCCTCTTTAACACGCTTGGGCTTGATTAGCACATTAAACATTGGGTGAGCTGATCTCTCAGCATTCCAAGCTTCCTAGATAACCTACTGGAATGAATCATGGAGCATCCATATGCTCTGAAAACGGAATGACTTTGGGCCGCTAGACTGTCTGCTCGAGAAAACCAAGAGGAGTGGAGAAAGGTCCGATTGTACTCGGGGAAGGTGGTTGACATGGAAGGAGGGGAAAGCCAAAGACCAGTCTGCGTTGTGAAGAACCTTGTCCAGCCGAGCCCAAACACTAGCCTGCCCACCTCGATTGTTGGACCAAGTGAATCGGTTCTCAGTAAAGGCTGCATCAATCAGGCCAGCAGAATTTATCACGTCCGCAAACTCTCTCAAACTGGCTAAATCTCCTGACCTGCGGCTTCTTCTCTCGTCTGAAGAAAACGTCGCATTGAAATCACCACCTGCTACCAAGGCCCTTGAACATTCGACGAGATGGCAGCCAAGGAACTTCAAAGAGCTCTTCTCTGAATTCTATTACAACTGGCATAGACCACAGTCAGACAGATAACCTGATGGAAGTTTGGGATAGAAGATGCAAAAGAAATAAACTGGTCAATGGAAATCGTGACCAAGAGAGAAATCAGGTTCTTGTGGAAAACCCAGATTTTCCCTCCTTGCTGAGCATTTGAGACAGAGTTGTGGAAGCCCAACGTTAGACTAGTCCCAACTCTCCTATCGTCGCCAATCATAGGCTCTAGGATGGCCACAATGAGAGGGTTGAACTTTCTGATAAGCCTCTTGGCAGTACGAATGGTGCTAACATTTCAAATCCCATGAGCGTTCCAAATGAGGATCTTATCCATCAGTAACATAACCTATGTTAACGACCCTCCTTTAAATCTTCTCAATCATGATTCCCATGATCCTTTAGAGTGAATAATCTTTAGCCTTCTTCTTCTTCTCGAACAGTCAAGTTCGCTTGGCAATATAGGAAACTCCAGGGTAGCCAAAGTTGTATAATCCTGGTTATTCCTGATGGGGTCGACCATCTCCTCAATGAGATTTCCAGTGCTTGGTATTCCTAATAGTGTCAGGCCTGTTGAATTTTGAGCCTGCTCAGTGATGGGTCTAGCTTCCGGGGAGAAAAAGGGGGAAAGATCAACTTCTAAACAGTGTCCATCTTGCTCCGAGGAGGGAGAGGCCAGATCAGTAGCAGCATGGGTGGATGTGGGGCTGCTCCTAGCAATGGGTAGGTGGGATATACAGTCATGGGCTAAGAAAAGGGGTGAAATGGAGCTGGAAACAGGGTGATGGAAATCGAAGGACTGGAGTGTAGGAGATGAAAGGTTTTGGCTAGGAGAGTTTCCTTCCAATCTAGCCCTTGTCCGGAGTTGTTGCTTATGACCTCTTCTAAAGGATTCGAGGAGCTATTTATCTGGGGTTAGATGGTTTGGATATGAACGGGGATGGCTGGGCTCTATTGCAGATAGAGAGTTGATAATGTGAGGAGTATTATCCATTTGGTTAGTCTGAGAGGTTTGTTGAACTCGCTTAAGGATTATAGTTGAGTGGGGTATTGGGGGAGGCAGCTGGAAGGAAGGGCTTTGAGGTGGGTGCACTGGCAGAGGGTTCGAGGGGGAGGGGTGGCTAGGTCTGGGGGGGCTGGATCCTGCTCCTGGGCAGGGCTGTCTCTCAGGATCCCTAAAGCCTGGTGCTGATCACTAAAATCTCGATAGTTCGGGCTAAAATACACATCACGAAACGTCTTAGCCATGACCAACAAGCGAGATTGTTGTACCTGTCTTAGGTCAGATTCCAATTCAGTAAGACTCTGCGACATGGGGCCAGTCAGCAGCAGGTTGTCGTTGAGGTTAGAATTTTGTCCATCATTTAAACAAACATCTGGACTGCAATTACCCAGTTCACAATTGCTGGAAAGAAATGCCTGATCACCCAGTCCCACGTGCTCTCATTAGCCTTCACACCATTCTTCTTCGGGGGTTGAACGTAGGAGGAGAAGGTGTAGCCACATTGATCTGTTCAAGAACCGCCATGACCGGGAAAATCTCATCTCCTACTACCAGCTTTAAAATCTTCTGCAAATTCATCCCTAGATTGAGCCAAATCTATCCTGGCAAACATTTGAAAAATGCCATATCTACTGTTTTGATCAATCCTGGTGACACGTCCAAAGTAGCTTGTAAGATCAAGAAGGACAAATTCGATCCAAGCGTGCACAGGTATCCTAAAGAGTCTCACCCAAAGACTTTTGTACCCAAATGTATCTGACGACGACCAAGGGGATATCTCCCCCTATGCCCATCTATTCGTGGAGAGTCAAATCAGTCTTGAAAAGGGTCAACTCCTTCTCACATTTGAAAGTTAAGAGAAAGTGAGTGGGTAAAATTCGAACAATATCAACTGCTGAGCTTTGAAATCGGGATTGCTTCATTAATCCCGAGATATGAGTAACTGAAACAGAGGAGTTCCCTGTAGGGGCGACCAGAGCTAGCTTTAGCTACACTCGTCTGAAGGCAACCACATTCTTATCTGCAACTGTTGTGAAATTTTTCTCCTCAACCGGGGGTTAGCTGGGGGCCAATCTGTGACTTTCTCTCCTTGAGGATGCCGAAAAATACCAGCGAAGGAGGATGTTTCCTGAGAAATGGGTCGCAGAAGGGGCGAAAGAGGGTTATTGGGTCTATTGCTTGGAAAGGGGGCCGACTGATAGGGGGCGACTCTCGGTTTCGCCACCTTCACCTGAACGATCTGCCTGTCTATTCTGTGACCATCAAGGACACCCATGGCCGCCCGACCCTCATCTTCATATTGGAATCTTACAAAAGCGAAACCCCGGGGATGAGTGGAATTAGGGAAGCACGGGATATAAACATCGATTACCTTGCCGTAGCGTTGGAAGATCTTGTAGGTGTCTTCGTGATTGCAGTCAAAGGGGAGGTTCCCCACGAAAAGAGTAAAACCCCTAGGCTCCGATTCCGCCAATCTTCTTCTGCTCCTGACATTTGGGATCGACGCCTCATGGATTCTCCCATGAAGGGGAGCTGCCATTGCTGGTGGCGAGAGGTGTTAAACTCGCGGGGTTGCCATGGCGAGAGGTTCCCTTGAGAGGTACTGAATCTTCTATTGTAATTCAGATTCCAGTTTTCTTCTTTAAAGTCAAATAGTTGACTCTTCTCTTCCGTGATCGAACCTGCTATTGTAATTCAGATTCTAATTTTCTTCCCAAGCTTTTTGTTTCAACACCTGCTAGGAAGCCGATTCTAGACTTGCATAATTCTAGGGTAACAACTTGGTTTCAGTTGCTTGAATCCAATGGACCCTACTCGACTTCAAGATTTGAGGGTCTTCAAAGTCAGGGTAGGAATGATGACACATGTTTGGATCGGGTTGAGTTGGGTGAGTGCAGGGTGTTGTAATCAAAATACAAATGAAAATAGCTAAATAAAAGTTAAAAGGGTCAAATCAAAATAAGATACAAGAAGTATAATAATTTATGTGATTCGACAACATGCCTATTCCATGAGGCAATAATAAAGTTTTCTTCTTTATTAAAAGAAGATAGACAAAAATACAAAGCTTACCTCTCTCTCTGCTCGTATAAAAAATCACACACCAAGAAAAATCTCAAAAGATGAATTAATGAATTAACTCTCTTTAACTATGCTTATCTTAATATAGATCACATGAGAGACCCAATGACAACTTATACAAACTAGGCTTCACCATACGTCACTATACGTACGGACATACGTACATATGCACCGGAGAGGGAGTTAGAGAGAGGCAAGCAAAGAAGGGATATATGTACATAGGTCACCCCTTTAATATTCTCTCACTTGAAGATTAGTTTCTCTAATAGCGCAAAAAACACTTACAGTAATAGTTATCCAAACGTCACCATTCGCTAGATAACAACAAGCTTAAGAGAAGTCCTGCACCAAACAAATTTCTCCCTTATAATAGGCTTCGTCAGCATATTTGCCACGTTATCGTTGGTGTGAATCTTTTACAATGACAGCTGACCATTATCCATCACGTCTTAAATAAAGTGATATTGAACATCGATGTGTTTTAGCTGAACATAAAATACTGCATTTTTAGCCAAATATAATGTGCTCCGAGTGTCACAAAGAATCACCACTACTTTCTGCTTGAATCTCAATTCCTTTTACTACCTCTTTAGCCAAATAACTTCCTTGTATGCTTGTGCAATGTAGATGATAGGTCTTAGACGAAATTGACTCATGCTTCCACAGGTGCCTTTTTCAAGGCCTTTTACGTTGTGTTCGAAAGAGTGCTTATATTTGACTGGAGTCGCCACTAGCTAATTACTTCGTCACCACAGTCGACTAGACCCTGTAAAAATGTTAGAAGAGAAGATCCGAAGATTCTCAGTCCTAAGATGACTTCTTGACCTGCGACTGAAGATTTAGGATAAGGGACCGCAGTTACAAAATGGAAAGGTGTTAGACACCCACTCTGCCCGTACAAATATACGATCTCTACTTCACAGGATCAACCAAATTCTTAATAATCAGAATTAGTTCTTGCACATTAATAATGCAATAGTGTGTACGATGATGTGTTAAATGCAATGCCTATGACAGGCTTTGGTTTGTTCTAGATAAATCTTTCATAAATCTTCCACTTGCCAAAGTGACTAACTGATCAACACAGGTTTCGGATGGGCAGGATCTAACTGTGTCGGCAAGTCATAGAGCAAATGTTTATACTAACCATGTGTAAGATACAATGCAATACAGAAATGATGAACTTAATGAGCAGGGGGTTGAGAAGGGAATAGGTGTTGAACAATGCAAATGCAAGAATAGATGAAGTTGATTGAGAATTGGACGGCAGGATGGACGGTGGTGTCGTAAGGATTGGATTGAGTAGATTGGATCTAAACTTGGGATGCTCAGGAGGGCAGGGATTTGGCTAAGCTAGGTTAGACTAGAGTTAGACCCTCTCTTTCACTCTCACTCTCCTTGATAGAGGGATGGGATGGCTAAGGTTAATGTTCTCTCATTAAGTGGAGAAAACTTAGGTTTTTTGTGACTCTTATGATGGATCAAATGTGTGTGTGTGTGTGTGTGTGGGGGGGGGGGGGCTATTTATGGTCCCCAAGCCTGATTTTCTAGTCGTTTTAAGTAAGTTTGGGGTTAGAAAGATTGTTGATGGTTGGAATTTGATAGTGTCACGACATGACAAGATCTCATGGGTTGGATTAGATGGCATGGGTTGTATTTTTGGTTAAGGGGGAAGGGCAGGGCATCAAGGTCAATTAGCAGTGCCACACGGATGTGGGTTGCAAAAGGAGAAACTCCACACATGTAGGGATCCTTCCACGTGGCCAGCGACATGTAGCTAGAGATACATATGGCTCCCTACTTTGGCAGGTAAGCTCCCCTACACATGTGGGAACTCCCTGCCAAGACAGGGGAGCTGCTACATGGCTAGTAGCACACTGGTCGTCGTCAAGATCATGGATCGCCCTTAAATTTTGTAGGAATGCTCCTAGGGTGGCGTATTGCCTCTGGTTCGCTCGATTTTAATTTATTATGGTCCTAATTACTAATGGGCCTAGGTTTGGGCTTGAAATGGGCCTGGATTGGGTTTGGTTTCAGGCTTGAATCTTGCTTGGTTTTGGCCTAATTGGATTGACTGTATTGACTAGGTTGACCGGGATTAACTAGGTTGACTGGGATTGACTAGGTTGGACTGAATTGACTACGATAACTGGGTTAACTGAGTTGGACAGGGTGTGAACGGGATTTAGGGTTTCTATTTAGGATTTGGGTTCCTAAGTTAGGTTTAATATCGGGGTTAGGGCTTAAGGTTAGCCACTAAGTCGGGTTGAGTTGGTCCAATCCTAATCAGTTTTTTGGCCCAAGGTGGGGTGTCTACATGTAGCTGATATGTACTATGCTTTTGTAGTAGACAAATCCACCATTGACTGCAATCTCAACAACGAACTAACCACACCGTCAACCAAAGATATAATATAACATTTGGTAGATCTTCTTTTATTATGATCTCATGCATAATCTGCATAACGAGGCATTGGGAATGCATCATAATATCATATTTGTGACAACGCGCTTGTGGTTAAAATCTCACCAGTGATTAGGTGGGATAGTAACGATCGAAGAGGCTGCAGTTGATGCATGTGCAGCCCCCAAGGTTATAATAGAATGAAGCCTTACATGCCATTCCTCTGCAAATATGCAGCTAAACTAATATAAGATTGTAAGTGCACTTAAGCACCTTTTTCCCAACTCTAAATTTTGGCTGCTAAAATAAATAGTCACCTCAGAAGCACCCTTCAACTAATAAAGCGTTCACTTCACAACAGTTTAATGATTACTTGCGCAATGTTTGGTCTGGTGCACATCATGGTAAACATAAGGCTCCCTATCACTGATTAATATGGTGCTTAAGACATATTCACTTGAGCCTTGAAAATTACTCATTTTTTGGAGAAAGATCTAAAATGATTTCGCCAAATGGATGCTTAACGGTGTAGATATGATAATTACATCATTGTGGGCCCATATAACTTTAATCTCCTTTGAACTGTTTGTACAACTCGGTGTACCCACACCAACTAGATTGGTGGTGTGTGGTACACCAACCAATCTGCTTCCGTCCTGATGGGGGTGGTTCCGGATGTGGATTTCCTGTTAAAGCCTTTCACAAGAAGTTCCTGTGCTGGGATGCTACATGGGGTCCACCATGATGTTTATGAGAAATCCACACCATCCATTCATTATTTCAAATCATTTTTAGGACATTAGAACAAAATTTAGGTGGATCCAAACCTCAAGTGGGATGCATGAGAGGAAACAGTGGAGATTCAGTGATCACCGATTAAACATTTGTATGGCTACAAAAGTTTAGTATAAGGCTAATAGTTTTGTGTTTTCACTTCATCCTACTGGGAATGAACTTATAAACAATTTGGATGGCATATAAACATTAAGATGGAGCCCAAAAAGGTTTTAATGGTGGAAAACTCTTTTTCTGGTTTTCCTTCTCGTATAGACACCTGTAGTTCTGGATCCACTTGATTTTTGGTATCATCTTCTAAAATGATTTGAACAAAGTATAAACATGTGGATTTTTCAAAAACATCATGGTGGCCCCCACGTAGCATCCCAACGCAGGAACTTCCTGCGAAAGTTTCGCAGGAAATCCGCATCCAGGTGGTATCCATGCATCGAGGGGACGCGGATTGCCTTTTGACGCTACCAGTCACCAGGTGGCTACTGTAAGGTACTCTGTAGGCCCCATCATGATGTATGTGTTTAATCCATGTCGTCCATCCATTTTGAATGATTATTTTCTGACCTGACCTAAAAACAAGGTAGATCCAAATCTCAAATTGACCACACCACAGGAAAGAGTGGTGATTCAACTCCCACCATTAAAAACTTCTTAAGCGCCGCAAGTTTTGGATAAATTGGATAAATTTTTTTTTTTCTCATCATCCAAGCCTGTGTGACCTAACGAACAAGTTGGATGGAAAATAAACGTTACAGTGGGCCCTAGGAAGTTTTTAATGATGGGTGTTTAATCACCACTGTTTTGTTATGGTATACGGTTCATTTGAGATTTGGATCTACCTTGTTTTTGGGCTCATGTTCGAAAATGATCTGAAAAATTAGATGAACAACATGGATAAAACACATACATAATGATCGGTGCACAGAGCACGTCCAATATCTACCTAGCTGCAGACAGCGTGCAATTCCTGTAGGCGTGTAGGAGTCTCAACGCTAGTCATTATTTTCGAGACACTCATTCTCAATGTTGCTGAATCCCTGCTGTGAGTGTAATCTAACAACTCATATCAAAGCTCGCATAAAAGTTCCATGCAGCCTTATGCGCAAGAGACCAAATTCATATATATATATATATATATATATATATATATATATATAGGCGAATGCTCAGCTGCGTACCAGTTCTAACAGAACTAGTGTGAACTTTTTTGAGAACTCATCATACATGATGTGACTACAAAATCCGAATGGTCCATGTGAAGCAGCAGCTCATGAAACTCCCGTGGCCCAATTTTTACTTTGATCCAAAACTTTGGTGGGCCATGAAAATGAAAACAGTTTTCTCCCTTGATTTGCATTTCTTTTTGCTATGACCCACCAGAATTTTAGATCATGGTGAAAATTTGTATTTTGGAGTTTCATGGGATTCTGCATCACATGAACCGTTCGGATTAGACGCCCATGGCATGTGTGCAAAGGTGCAGACATGCCCAGGTGTGCATGACTCTCTCTCTCTCTCTCTCTCTCTCTCTCTCTCTCTCTCTCTCTGTATATATATATATATATATATATATATATATATATATATATATATATATATATATAGTGTGTGTGTGTGTGTGTGTGTGTGTGAGAAATTTAGATTATGAACACGAAACGGTTCTGAATTGAAGGCTCCAGTAGATCACACCATAGGAAGCAGGGGATTGAACTCCTGCCATAAAAAACCTGTTCATAAAGTCATGTAGACCCCGATGAAGGAAAATATAAATAGCAGGTTAATGGAAATCTTCTGTACCCCCAAGAACCACAGAACTTTTCAATGGTAGTCTTTCAATCCCCACTGCTTCCTATGATGTGGTCTACTTGAGCCTTTAATATGCCTCCTTTTTAGGCTCATGCCTTAAAATGGACGGTGGGGATAAAAAATATACATCACGGTGGACCCACAGAGCCCTCAACAAGACCGCCCCTCTCTAGCTAGTTCCCGGTGGGAGTACTACCCAATCCGCGTCCCCAAACATCAAGCATATCCCAAATAAGACCCACCTGAATTCTTGAATAGACTGGCTTTTGTTTTGTCCCTTTTATCCGACGCAGATTACATGGTGACCAACAGTGTCAGACTCTCTGAGGCCCACCGTTATGTATGTTTTTATCTATGCCATCCATCTGTTTTGCCAGCTCACTTGAGGGCGTGAGCATAAGATTGAAATAGGAAACAGTTAGATAATGATATCCATCACTGCAATCTTCCCAGGGCCACAGATATACTTATTTATCATCCAAAGTTTTCATAAGGTCACACGGACACGAATGAAAGGAAAACACAAATATCAGTTTGATCAAAAACTTGCGGCCCTGGGAAGTTTTCAATGGTAATCATTCAATCCCTACTGTTTCCTATGGTGTGGCTAATTTTGGGCACATGCCCTGAAATGAACGGGCAAAACGGATGGAAGCTACGGATAAAACACATACATCACGGCGCCCATATTGTTCTAATCGCACATGTTTACTTGTGTTGGGGTCACCACCAATATGTGTCCTCATCCACATGGGACAGTCACGATGAACAGTAGGGCTTCTAAACGCCAGCCCTATCGTGACTTATAGGAGACTCGAGTATCATCTCATAATTAGAGCTGGGCATTGAGTCGGGTCATGCTGAGGGCTAACCTGACTCGACCTGCTTTTGAAATAGACATGACCCGAACTCAACCCGACTCGGTGCCAAGTCCAGCATGCCTGAGTCCTGGTTTGGATTGGACTAATCCAGACCAAGTTTGAACTGGTTAGAGGTACCAAGTCAAGTCGAGTCAGCACTTAGTCAGGTTGGATGCAGTGGGTATCCACAGGCTGAAATCATAGCTCAAAACCCAGGTGCACCTGCCGGAATTGCAGCCTCCATCAACTACAAGGCATCTCAGATCTGAAACATCAAATCTGGATTTTTTTTTTTTATATGTACGAGTCGGATTTTGGATCTAGTTGAGTCAGTACTGAATCGGATTTCGGGTCAAGTCAAGTCACTGGGTAACCCAAACTTGACACAGTTTGAGTTCGGATTATACGAAGTCTACTCAGTTCGGATCGACTCACCCACTCGGTTTGGGTCGAGTCGGGTTTGGACGAGTTGGACGAGTCAAGTATGCCGAGTCGAGTCATCCCTTGCCCAGCTCTAATCATAATCATTATCTAAGCCTAAAATCTCAATTAATTAGTCAGGAATATCATTTTCCACGTTTCACTTTACCGAGGACCATAGCTTCACTTAGACTATAGTCTATAGGTATTCGGTAGATATGACCATGCTAGATCAAAACTCAAAAATAAGGCTTTTCTTGACTTCTTAACAGATATCCCAAAGGCATGCATCCTCAAGAAGGAAAAACAAATGAAAATAGGAGAGCTTTGTGATGGCAGATGGAATGCAGAGATGGGTTGGACCACCAAAAATATTAATCTGCTGATAAGCAAATTACACTTGCATGATGAAAATGTGTGGCTAGAAAAGAAACCCAACAGTCCAAATTCAAAGCATGTGGCTCACTTGAAAGGTGTCCCCTCTGATTTTTGGTGCATGGCATGTGTCATAGTACGCACTATCTGAGAAATGGCCCAGACGTCCCCTAGTATGCCATCAGATGTGCAGTCAGACCCAACATGTTATCTCTGCCATCACCGAATTCTATCAAATTACAGCCCTGGCTAAGGAATTTAATAAAAATAAAGGTAACCAAACCTCCTCCAAATTCTGAGCTAAAACATCTTCTAATCAGCAAAGATTCCATTGAGCTTTTCATGCTATAGGACAGCGAGCTCCTATATTATTTATCATGGGTATGAGGGTTGAGGGAGGCCCACCGGCACTAAGAAATTAGAGGTCTTCTAAATCCTCACGTGAGTAAAGCCATATGTATCTATCAGGAGACCTGCAAATATGAAATACTTCTGTTAGATCTGAGCTTTTAATAAGGTGGGAAATCATGCGCAGATCTTCTGCCGAAAATCAACAATTTCAGTCTTTAAAAATGGGCCATAGCATGCAAAATAATTTCACCTTTTAAATTTCTTCGAACCATTTGTTTGTTTTAATATGCTATGGAGCGCTTGAGATGTGAAATGGTTTGATTTTTGTGTTAGAGGATCCAAAAAAGTATAGCTCATGCATGCGGATGTGTATGACATGGCATTAGTGTGGAATTACATTAAGTAAATTGGCAGTTAATTCTTGTTTTTCAAGCTTTTCATTTGCTTTAATATGTTATGACTCCCCTAGGTTCTGAAATAGTCTGATTTAGTGTTGATATACCGAGAATACGGAAACAATATTGTTATTGTTGATGGTATCACTGATAATTGAAAATGCAACGAACATGGAGAAACATGAGAGGAACAGTGAAATTTTTCGATGAAACTTCAAAAGATGTTAAAATACATATTTGTAAATGCATACACAAACATGAGACCTAAAAGCATGTACTATTGTAATAAATCAGTCCAATGAATTTATAAAATTCAAATGAAGGTACCATACAATAACCTATATCCATCCGTAATCTTATATAATACAAATGTATGTATCATACATCCATCCATCCATGAAATATCTATCCATCCATGCATACATACATATACACACACATAAAACATGCATTTCATCATACAACCACGCACCCATAGAAAGAATTTAATATGAATTTTTTTTAATAAATAGATTTTTGGTGATATCGATACATTGGTGATATTATTAAAATATCACCGATACACTGGCAACACCTGAAATTTACACAGTTGAAAATATTAGCGATACATTTAAGTTACACAGCTGAAAATATCAATGATACATTGATGATGTTTAGTGATATATCTATATCACCGAGCTGGAGATACAGATGATATCAGGAATATTATCAATATATCAGGAATACTTTGATCAATTAATAGTCTAATTTTTATGCCAGAATATCTAAAAGGTATAGCTTGCCTAACAAAGTTCAAATCTTATATGATGCAAGCATTTGGATATGTATTGCTCCCCCGACGATGTGGAATTTGATTGAAGGAGAAATGCCATTAAGATGTAAGTCCCACATGGACCTAGGTAGTCCCACCCCGAAGGAAGTTTGGTCCCATCTTCGTCATAAAATGTCAACAACCTAACCAATATGCTAAAAGCCAAAATTAATAGAACGCATCAAGGTAGGTGTTAACAGCCCTTCCTTATCCCAACCGCAACTGGGACTACCTGTAGATGGCTGGCTGAAATTCATTCATTCGATTGGTTTCATATATTGTAATCCCTTCCATTGAGCGTATAAATTAAAATAAAATAAAAAAGTTCTCTTTTTCGGATCAGATCTTTGACCCTCAATGTTTTTTCTTTGATAGTTATACATCGCATTTCCTTTACTAGGCCCTTAAACTACCAAGGACTAGGGCAAGAACCTTGTTGCTTTGTCTCTAACCTAGACATCCCACTTCCATGAGAGAGTCATCAGAACTGATATAGGATGGCTAAGTAAATTTAGCCCCCATCTCTATTAGAAAAATGTTAAGAATCGAACCAGTACCCTAAAACCTCAAGACTAATAAGACTCGTTAAACTAAGCCATTGAACTACTAAGAAAAGGACCAGTGCATGAACCTTGTTACCATGTCCCCGTACATGGGTTATTTTCCAGCTTTAAATAAGGAACGCATAGAGCATATAAACTGTACCCCTGTCATTCTTTTTATTATTATTATTTATTTCAAACCAACATCCAATCTAAAATTCAATGTAAGGTAAGCCTACTATCGCTAACTTGAGGAGAAGCCTTCAAAAGCTCGCCCAAAGCTCTCTGCTGCCCATGTGGGTACTTTTGATACTCTCTGTTTTCTGTTGTTCTGTTCTTCTCTGCATTGCCACCATGTTGAATGTTTCTTCAGTGAGAATGGAATATTCCAGTGAAAATAAATAAATAAAAGAAAAAGCACCCAGCATCGCTAGCCTTCATATATCAAGATAACATGTGATATAAAAGTAGTACAGGTGAGAAATTCAACAACTAAAATTACAAGAGTTAATTACAGAAACAAGACAAGACCGCAGAAAAATTAAGTATACCTATCCTTATTTTCTCCTTGAAATGATATTAGCCTCCAAAGGATTCTTCATAACAACAGTAAATTCAAGTTTCTCAGTTAAATCAACATCTTCACCATCCTTCGCCTTCCATTCGAATTCCCTCACCAGATTAGCCACAAAATACTCGAGATGAAGCATAGCCAGGCCATGAGCAGGGCATATCCGTCTCCCCGCCCCGAAAGGCATCATCTTTATCTCTCTACTCCCTGTTATGTCAACGGCCTCACCTCCGTCCAAGAACCTCTCTGGCCGGAATTCCATCGGATCCTCCCAGATCTCCTTGTTTAGGCCTATCTCCGCCACTGTGAAATTGATTGTCGCGTTCTTTGGTATGACATACCCATCCAACGTTACCTCCTCCGAAACAGAGTGGGGCAGCACGAAGTGGCCCGGCGGGTGCCTCCTCAGCCCCTCCATGATCACTGCCTTCAGATATGGCATCTTCTGCAGATCTTCCTCTATTATTTCTCTCTCCTTCCCAACAACCGCCTCAATCTCTTCTGCTAGCTTCGATTGTATGTCCTGATGCTTCACCAGATTCGCCATGATCCATTGCAGTGAGGTCGAGGTCGTGTCAGTCCCGGCATTTAGAAACTCCGAGCAGAGGCTCACCATCTCATCTTCAGTGAGTTTCCTCCCTCCCTCCTCAGAAAGCTCGAGAGCGAGGAGCGAGTCAACATAGGAAAACACAAAGCTCTTCTCATCTTGATCGTCTACTTTCCGATCTCGACGAGCTCTTATCAGAGGGATAAGGAGCTGTTCTTGCTCCTTGCGCATCTGTAAGAGCCAGTTCCACCGCTTTCGGAACAAGAACTTTCCAAGTTTCGGCAAGAAGGCAAAGATGTTGAACCTAATAAAACTCGTGAGCATCCGCCGCTGTATATCTTCGATTTTTTTCACTTCGCTCTCATCTAGCCTCTGGCCAAAGCACATGAGCAATAGCAAACAGAACATGGCGTATTGGAAGCTCTCCACCACACGGACAGGCTCACCCGCATCAGCATGGCATCGAAGCTGTTTGATCAAAATCTCGAGCACCCACTCGCGGCCAGGGGCATAAGACTTCACACGCGAAGGATGGAGGATTTCCGACAAAAGGTTACGGCGAAGGAGGCGCCATAGCGGACCGTATCCAGCCGAACTAATGTTATGTTGGTTGCTAGTAATGACGCGGCCTGGAACCGTGGCAGGTGGCCGATCAGAGAAGATGGATCCCTTCTGGATGAGTGCCTCGTGGGCAAGGGAGTGATCGGCGACGAAGATGGCGGGCCGTGAGCCAATATGGAGGGTGACGATGGGACCATACTTGGCTCGAAGCTCCCGAAGGACAGGCTCGATATCGAAAAGGGACTTTCTCAGCCATAAGAGGTTGCCGAATAAAGGTATGGTGGGTGGACCAGGTGGGAGTTTCTTCTTCTTGGTGTTTGGTGTTTGGAAGAGGTTGGAGATAAGAAATTTCAAAGCTATGGAGAAAGAGATGGAGAGGAAGATGAGTAACCACATCTCCATGCTGAACTGTTGGTGTTGTTTTGTTATGTGAGGTGTTGAATGTGTGGCTTGTTGGGGTTGGGGCTGATTTTATCTCTTTCCTGAGAGGTAGTCGGTTGGATTACGTTACATAGAGGTGTGGCCCACCTGGAAGATACCTGCCAGATGTCCGTTTCCTCTGGATATCGCTCTTTGCTAGGAAGGTTCGTTTTTCTATTCGACCGATTCGGAATCGTCTACAATTAAAACATACCAACTCCATGGGACCACGATTCTGTATATTTTAATCCAGGCCGTCCATCAGTTTGGAAGCATTATTTTTAACCGTACGTTAAAAAGTACGCATCCGTTCCTTATTTAAGGTTCAGATGTACTACGCATTTGCCATCTGCAGCAGATGAACGCTGTTTTATTATTCCTCAGCCGGCGACTGTCATTGGAATAAGGATACATCGGAACGTTGGTCATTGGATTGGCTCCTTTTCAATCAAACCGTTCATAGGATGGGTCCCACTGTCATGGATATGTTTCAACAGCTGGATAAGCTCTCTGTAGGATTATGGGCCTCAAGCCAATATCATTCCATTTATTATAATCTCTTTACTGGTGCAGTTTCCGGCTGTGGCTCCTTTGAGAGATGTCCCCTGGATGAACGGATCTGATCAAACGTCGGGATATATCTGAGTCTATGAGACCCTTTTTCACGACAGTACAAAGAACATGGATGGTCCAGATCACAAGATCATCTCAGTATGAGGGCCCAGTTGGATGACACATGCTGGCAATCCTCATTGGCGACTGACGAAACGAATTAAAAAAAACTAAATGACGGAAGACTTCTCTAGATCGGAACTGGTTCATTTTGCAAACGTCACCACTCACGCTAGCATAAATCGGGGGATCTTCACTAAGAAATCTCTGGATGAACTGTCAATCTTCTTGGGCTCATCGTAGATGGGCCACTGTTTATTTATCGCATTGAATTGATAAACATCGGCATATGGAGATAAATCTAAGCCGCTAAAAGATTTATTTCGAATAGTCTGCATTTAACTTTATAACTTCTGTTTCCAGAGAAAATTTTACATCCTGGCCAACCAAAACTAAAGCATGGAAGATGAACGGTTCGAACCATCTATCCATCGCAGGATGCCCCACGGAGCAAGGCAGTTTTTATACGGGATTTTGACCAAAATAGCACCGGGGTATATCCAAACGCACCCAAAAAAAAATAATTTAATCGCGTACTTAAAATATTCCCCTTATGGCTTAAATATCTTTTTAAAATTTTAAGGGACAAAACTGCTCCTACGCAAGCAATGAGTGCGGTGGGGATGCAATTTCTTTGTCCAAAGTTCCCACGCTGGCAATTCAGGTGAGGCCCACCCTGTGAGAAATTCATCCCCTTCAGCTGTTTCTAAGCTCGTTTTAGTTGATCTGGATCCAAGTTTTAAGTAGGCTATATGAGAGAAAAAACTAGGGAAAGAAATGTCTCATTTTTTGTCTTATATCGTAAAATGATCTTGCAAAAAGGATGGACACGTAGATTTCTCACAAACATCTTGGTGGCCCCACCTTGGTTGCCAACGGGGTGGGGTAGGACACAATCGGCTTCCGTTTTCAAGAGAAGGGGAGCGGATTAGGTGAGACCCCACCTCACCCAAGAGGTATGTAGTCTATATCTTTTTTCTAGATCATTTTAAGGCAATATCCTAAAAACTGAATCAGAACCGATAATGAAGTGGACCATACCATAGGCAATAATAGTTATGAAACATTCTTCTATTAAAAACTTCTCAAGGAGCACCTTCATGTTTCCATAGTGTTTATTTGCCATCCAAACTGTTGATAAGATATCATAAGCTGGGTGTAGGAAAGAAACAAATATCATCTTGATCCAAAACTTTTGTGGCTCATTAATGGCCAATCACCATTGTTTCCTATGACATGATCCACGTAATAATTGGATCTACTTCATTTTTTTGGATAATGTCTTTAAATGATTTATAAAAGCAAATGGGCAGTGTGAATATAAAATACATACATCAAGTGGGCCCCACAGTAAGGGCCACAGTCTTTGGTGAGGGTAGTTTTCCACCAAATCCACTCCCCCCTCCCTCCCACTTATGTCGATCGTTGAGCCCACCATGATGTTTTTAAGAAATAACTCCTTCATTTGTTTCACAAGCTCATTTTAGAACATGAAATTTTTATTTATTTATTTTTAAGTGAGATAGATCCAAGACTCACAAAACCTAACAAATGATAATAGTGACCATTCACTATTAATTATTTTCTTGTGGTGTGGTTAACATGATCTACGGATGTGGCTCAATCTCTAGATCATAGCTTTTTGTAAAATTCCAATGAGAATCGATAGAGTGGATTTGACAAACCCCAAGGTGGGCCCCATAGATGATGTCTAAAGCCTCACAACCCTTAACACATGACAACATAGAACCTTAATACATAACGACCTTTGTAACCCCGACCCTAATAACCTAGACCCTTCACATATAACAACCTCCACTCTGACCCTTAACACTACAAGGACATCATCTATGGGGCCCACTGTCTAGTATGTGTTACGGGTCGAGGTTGTCATGTGTTAAAGGTCTGAGTTACAGTTGTCATGTGTCAAAGGTTTTGGTGCCTATTGTAGGATATGTGTCAAATTTACTCTGTACATTGGATTTAGAATTTGATTTAATGTTATGGGCCAAAGAATGAGTTATGTTGACGTTCAAATTTGGTCATCCTTGCTAGACCGTCATGTATCTACAAAACTAAATAACAATGGGGACCTTGGCTATAGCAGGGGATCCATCGATGTCTAAGGCCGATCTGGTTCGAGACCTCCTTTTTGAGCTATTGGCTTTGTGTTACTTTCATATAATTCCAGTTGTCTGGTCAATCCTTTTTTACCCATAAAAGTGGCCCCCTTGCCATGACATTAAAAGCCTTCCCGCACCTTATCTTCTCCAGTGTGTGGCATAAGTCGGAGTCGACGAGGGCGGTGGTTCCCACGATGTGGGTGGGCGCATGGTTATGCTGCCCCGATCGTTGCTTGGCTTTATCCGTAACAAACACTAAAGGGCTATAAATAAGAGGTCATAGTTCTCATCTGATGCCGACCTCTAAGTCAAGTTAGTCGAGGTCTTGCAGATCGAGCCGAACTTTTGGTTGTAGTTGGTGCCCATCTTCAAGGTCGGGTTGGTACTTATAGTCGTTCGTTGGTCATGATAGCGGGATGTAAGCCAGGGCCGAGATCACTGCAGATGGATCATGGGAATTGTACCCGACATTTGAGGCCAATCTTGTTCAAGACCTCCTTTCCGAGCTATTGGCCGTATTTTGCTTTCATATAATTCCAGATGTCTAACTAGTCCATTTTTACCCATAACAAGTTACATCCAAAAAATTTTGTAGCCCCCATAAAATTTTCAATTGTAAATTTTCAATCTCACTACTTTTCTATGGAGTGACTCACTTAAGCCTTTAATATACATCATTTTTTGGGCTCATTTTCTAAAATGATCTTTCAAAATGCATATAATATAATATACGTAGACCCGTAGAGAACTTGTTAGGTCCTGAATTGGGGTAGTACCCAATCTGTATCATGTCCCATCACATGGGATGCCAATTTTTAGTGAATGCTTTTCCTAGTAAGTTCCTACCATCGAGAGCTATGATGGGCCTACTATGATGTTTGTGAGAAATCCACTACGTCCATCCATTTTGTCAGATCCTGTGAAAACATGAGACAAGAATTAGGCAAATTCGAAGCTTAAGTGGACCATTGGATGAGAAAAAAGTGGAAAATGGTTACCTACTATTCAAACTTTTTTGTGCTCCACTGTAATGTTTATATGCAATCTAAATGTTGATAAATTAGCCCGAATGTTCATAAGGTCATTACCACTAGGATAAACTGAAATAACAAAAATATTAGCTTGATTCAAAGCTAATATTTCAACTGTTCAGCGTACAATATCCATTAGTTTTTTTTTTTTTTTTTTTGTGAGGCCTGCTTGAGCTTTAGATCTACCTTAATTGTTTTGCTCATATATAAAATGATTTAACAAATCATGTGAACGGGGTGAATTTCTCACAAACACTGTAGTGGCCCCACAGATCTTACCCGGTATGGACAATTCATAAGGGTGATTTTGTCCCTCTAAAATTTTAAAAAGGCATTCAGGGCATGTGAATGAAGAAATATCTTTTAAAAGGCTTTCCTTTTTTGGTGTTTGCCCGTACTAGGAGCCCCTCTGGTCAAAATACCCTTTTTGTAGTCCAATAAACAAGGACGGTCTAATCCTTTACTCTTTCTTCCGCGATCTTCTCTTTTAATTCAGTTTTCAGATTTCTTCTCTTCCAAGTTTCCTGCCAAGAGTTAGTTTTAAGCACCTACATGGAAGCTGCTTCTTCTTCTTTTTTGTCTTCTTCATCTTTTTTTTTTTTTTTTCCTCATCCGTTGGTCATGATAGCGGGATGTAAGCCAGGGCCGAGATCACTGCCTATGGTTAGTGTTTAGATGGATCACGGGATTTGTACCCGGCATTTGAGGCCAATCTTGTTCAAGACCTCCTTTCCGAGCTATTGGCCGTATTTTGCTTTCATATAATTTCAGCTGTCTAATTAATCCATTTTTACCCATAACAAGTTACATCCAAAAATTTTGTAGCACCCATAAAATTTTCAATGGTAGATTTTCAATCTCACCATTTTTCTTGGTGTGACCCACTTAAGCCTTTGATATACATCATTTTTTGGGCTCATTCTCTAAAATGATCTTTCAAAATGGATATAATATAATATATATTGGCCCCGTAGAGAACTTGTTAGGTCCTGAATTGGGGTAGTACTCAATCTGTATCATGTCCCATCACATGGGATGCCAATTTCTTGTATCATGTCCCATCACATGAGATGCGAATTTCTAGTGAACGCTTTTCCTAGTAAGTTCCTACCATGGAGAGCTATGATGGCCCCACTGTGATGTTTGTGAGAAATCCACTCTGTCCATCCGTTTTGTAAGATCATGTGAAAACATGAGACAAGAATTAGGCAAATTTGAAGCTCAAGTGGACCATTGGATGGGAAAAACGTGAAAAATGGTTACCTACCATTCAAACTTTTTTGGGCTCCACTGTAATGCTCATGTGCAATCCAAACGTTGATAAATTAGCCCGTATGTTCATAAGGTCATTACTACTAGGATAAACTGAAATAACAAAAATATTAGCTTGATTCAAAGCTTCCACAACCCCGCATATGTTTCAACTGTCAGCGTACATTATCCATTAGTTTTTCTTTTTTTTGGTGTGGCCTGCTTGAGCTTTAGATCTACCTTAATTTTTTTGCTCATATCATAAAATGATTTAACAAATCATGTGAACGGGGTGAATTTCTCACAAACACTATAGTGGCCCCACAGATCTTACCCAGTATGGACAATTCATAAGGGCAATTTTGTCCCTTTAAAATTTTAAAAAGGCATTCAGGGCATGTGAATGAAGAAATATTTTTTAAAAGGCTTTCCTTTTTTGGTGTTTGCCTGTGCTAGGAGCCCTTCTGGTCAAAATTCCCTTTTTATACTGCAATAAACAAGGACGGCCAAATCCTTTACTCTTTCTTCCGCGATCTTCTCTTTTAATTCTGATTTTAGATTTCTTCTCTTCCAAGTTTCCTGCCTGAGTTTTTGGTTTTAAGAACCTGCTTGGAAGCTTCTTCTTCTTCTTCTTCTTCTTCTTCTTTTTATTTTTTCATTTTTTGGTTACACACTCTCCCCTTGGAAGCCGGTTCTAAACTTCAAAAATACTAGAGTGGCAACTTGGATCAACCCAAGCCCGATTCACCCAACCGCAGTTCGGGTCCTCATTTGAATTCGGGTCTTCAGGATCTTCAATTGTGTTCCGGATGGGAAACGCCAACCAGAGAACTTGGGTCGGGTTGGGTTGGGTTGGGTGAGTATAGAACACTTCGGTTGGACACCTTGTATTGGAAGTCGGGTTGGGTGGGGTCGTGAGTTGGGTTATCTTGAGATCAGGTAGGGCTCAGGTTGTGCCGACCCATCCTGCCTAAAGTTGCACTATTACTAAAGAGTGGGGTCAACCAGGTGTTGTGCGTATACCCATCTAAATCACAAATTAAGTGAACCCCACCATTATGATGGAATGCCACAAAAATTAGGCCTATCAATAATTAAGTGGGCCACACATATAAAACATTTTATGACCACCTACAAACATCCAAATTCAAGTGGTGGCCCATGATGGCTTAATTATCTTGATTTTGGGGGTGTCCAACTCTCATGGTATCTAGGATAGTATGATCAATTGATTTGAACTGTCCAAGTCTACAAAACATTTCATGTATTCTGATGCCAAAATGGCACATCTATCCTTGTTGGCGTATTTTCTATAATAATTCATTTTTCCATGCTACTATGGTTACAGTTGCTAACAAAAGTGATTCTTTAGAACCATGAGGAATCCATGATGGATCCTAACAAATGGATGGATCAAAAAGTTGATTGGACTTGTTTTGTGTAAATGATCTTGTGGGTCCATGTTAACGGACATTGATATATGGTTAATATTTGTGAAATCAGTTTCATGTTTGTGTGGTAGCCCATGAAATGTGAGCTGGACCTAGTAGTGAACGGTCTAGATCAATGGATTGGAGTGTTCAAGTGTCGAATGCAACTGGAGCATTATATCTTATAGTCCTTGGTCTTGCAACTTCATCTCTGGAACTTGCAGCTCTTGAATCTTGAAACAACTCCCTTCAACGCACATTTTACAACAATGAAAAACGATATTAAGCTTTGAAATGCATTTACAACAATGAAAAATGATAACAAGCTTTCACATGCATTTTAGAACAATGAGAGACTATAATAAAAGGTCCTATGAAATGTGGTCTAAAAAATCGACTCAGGGTCCATTGATCTGGTGAACCATCATGGATGCACAAGGCCCAAAAACGGCTCAGATAGGACACGGTGCAACTTGGGCAGGTTGGTGGGTTGAGGGTCAACCCAGGCCCAACCCATCCTTAAGAAGACCCACAACCCGACCAGAATTCCAACATGAGGTGCCTAACCCAACACAACCAAAGTCCTCTATACTCAACCCAAACCAACCTAACCTGATCCAAATTCATGCCCAACCGATATAACCTGATCTGAATTTGGTTAACCTGAACCCAACCCGAATTCAAATCAGTTGGCTTTATTTTCTACACCTAAGGACGTGCACAACCCAACCCAACCTGCCCTGAACTCGTCAACCTGAACCCAAGTTGCAGCCTGATCACGACCATCTAACTGTCTCAAGTTTCCTTTTTCTTCTTTTGTCTTTTTTTTTTTTTGGTTGATGTGATTTGTTGTGGGTTTCACCCTTAGGGTCAACCCAAGCCCAGCCCAACCAACCTCGAGAGGATTGAGCCCAAGGTCCAAATCCAACCCTACACTCAACACTACCCAACCTAACCCAAGGTATTTAATACTCAAACCCTGACGAGACTTGGGTTGGGCCAGCTTAACCAGCGTAGGTTGAGTTGGGTTGGGTTAATGCGTGCAAGTAAAAAAACTAAGGCGTGAAGTGAAACTTCTAACTATCAAATAACCCATTAAAGTAACATATTTAATTATTGTAATAACACTAGCAAAAAAATAAATAAAAGTCTACAGTCGACTTTCAGTTTTTATATTGAGTGACAGCTATTGAAAAAAAATTTCTTCACCATTCTACATTCATCCATTTGATAATGACAGCTATAACCATCCAATTCAAAGCATTTCTCAAGAGGAAAAGCAAAATCATCCATTCAATGTAAGTTTCTTACAGAGGCCCATGTAGCACAAAGTCCACAATCAATAATAGACCAGTAGGCATGTGGGTCAGTAGCAGCAACACACCTTAGATTTGATTTTATTTATTTATTTATTTATTTTGAAAGATGCCTTGGATTTTATTTGTGATTGAAGCAAAAAGAACTCATCCAGTAGACTCCTGAGTAGTTCACATGAGCATTCATTCAATGAAGAGCCCCCATGTGAGGAGGTGGAACACATGAGAGAACCGGACGGATGGCAAACATATCATGAATTTGGTGCTATTCATCAAAAGCGTGCAATATGAACATGCTATGGACCAAAAATAATGGTGGTCAGCTGATGATGCAAGTCAAACTTGTGTGAACCCAATTTTTTAAGTCATGATATTGTTCACTCCCCAAGTATAGGGTTGTGATGTAGTAACAAACTCGGTAAGACCAAGGTCGAATCCACAGGGACTGATACCTGTACGTTATCTGAAACCAAGTAGAACTAAAACTAGGCTAAGATGTGATCTAAACCAAATAGAATTTAAGAAATAATTGTGGAATTATTATCTAAAACTTTAAGGAATTCGGAGGAAGGAAACTAGGGATTCAGAGGATCCACTTGTAGAGACCAGGGAGATCTTATGCCTGCATTAAGGATTATGGAATTCAAACTGAACTTACTTGATCTGGTTTTCAAGAGATGAAAGGTATATGAATTAGAATAGATTCCATCATCAAACCATGCCTAGGAGACAGAGCAAACAACAGAATTAAACTAATTACCAACCAATCATCAATGCATAAAAGTTAGGAAGGATACCGCCATTCGACCATACCCATGGAACAATGATGAACAACAGGGCTTCCTGACTTCATAACATTAAAAAAAAAAAAGGGAAAGAAATACTCAAAGCCATTGCAAACCCATTGTAATTTCAGTCACAACAGACCATTAAAGACTAAAAAAATATTCCTTTAATAATTAACTAAAATCACATTCAGTTTATGAATTTTAAATTACAGGAACAAAATATGATCTCCCATCTCGCTACAGGCTTCACCTCTTAGCCTTAGCTAAGAGGTTTAGCCAAGCATGATTAGGCTAAATCCTTAGAAGACATAAGGGAAAGAAAGAAAAGAAAAATAATCCAAGGAAATAAGAAAACTTTCCTTCCTGTCTCCACGTTCCCACCTCTGCTTGTGCTCAGCCTCACGTCCAGTCCCAAAACAGCCAAGCCAAGCTCGCTCCTTCTCTGTTTCTCTTTTTCTCTCCCTGACGTGCAGCCCAACTGTCTTCTTTCTTCCAATGCTCCCTGACGTCATGTTTCTTCCTTTCTTCCTTCAATCCTCCACATGTTCCAGCCGTGGATCCCCTCTCTCTCTTTTTCTTTTTCCTCATATAGAGCCAGGAGGTCGGTGCGGAAGGCTGGAGTCCGCGGACGAGTCAGCTGCGGAAGTTTTCTTTACGCACAGCAGCCAAATTCGGAGCCTTCCACTCTTCTCCTTCTTTGCTTCCCTTCCAAAAGGACAACGTCCTCTGGGAGATTTTTGGCAGACCTACATGATGAACGGCTCAGATCAGCCGTCCGATCGCCCCCACGAGCGCACAACTCGCCGTAAAAACCGGACGGCGTCCGGTTGCGAAACAGAGTGCGTTACGCACTTATGCTGGCTGATGGTGGGGCCCCCATAGCTTTCGTTTTGGGAAATCCACGCCGTCCACTGGTTTCCCCTTGAAATTTCAGTCAGGAAGGTGCACTTTTTCCTTCTGTTGATGAGGCCCACTGAATCTTCGTTTCTGCCGTCCATCCTGTGTTTAACGGCTGGAAACGCGCATACGCTCGCCTGGGGGAAGAAAGTCACCTAGACGTGGGTTACACCCACCCTCTGGATGCAATGGATGGTTCCGATCTTCGAAATCGCTGATGAGTGGGGCCCACAACGAAAAAACAGACGACCGCTGTCCGTCCGTGCTCGAGAAGGAGAGGGAGACAGGTCTCCGTCGCTGATCGGGAGACCCCGGTCCAGTGCACAGCGGGCGTACGCCTGCTGTGTGCACAAGCCATGTAAAGTGGGCCTCACCTTGATGTTTTATCAAAATCCAATCCATCCATCCGTTTTGCCTTCTCATTTAACGCGTTGAGACCAATTTTTAAGCACATCTAGGTAGCAGGCAGGCCTAAAATCAATGGTTTTATGGGCTGATATGTCCATTAGGCCACTTCCACAGGGATCAAATGGATGAAATTCGATGTGTACGGTTACTTTATGGTCTTCAGGCCACGTATGAAGTTTTGAACTCATCAGATGGTGGGAACCCTATGATCTTGCATTTTGGACGTCTTTTAGGTCTGTTTAAAATGAGCGGCTGAAATTTCTCTGATCTCTGACGTGTAATCCTCGATCGTGGTCCCATGGGGTCCCGTCCAATGCCTTGATGACGCCTGAGCTTTAAATCTATTGTTTTAGCATCCTTTCCAGTCCGTGCTCGTAAATATACTCTGCATCACAAATATGATTAAATCGGGCCATTAAGCAGTATCATGCTTGTAAATCTATGCAACAACTGGGTCTGATATGCAATATTTGACCCTCAACATAACCCCCAACCAGCATTTTGCTAGTCCCGAGCAAAGTACGCGAAAAATAAGTTGAGAATTACAGAACAATTTCTATAAAATCGAATGATTTTTGAAAAACAATCCAGATCCTAGAATTCTATGATTCATGAATATTGGGCATTACTATCTCCTGAACTCGAGCACACGATAATTTCATAGTCGAGTTCAAAGTATTGATCCATCAATCAGAACAATTCTAAACATTAAGTTCCATGGGTGTATAGTATAATCTCGGTTTATTAACATGAAACTCACTTCTCAATTTCAGGATATCATTGGTAACCAATAAGATAATTCATGATAACCAAAACTTTCCTCACAAATCATCTTTTCATTCCTCCAACTTTTGATTTTTTCATTAAAAGTAACGCCAAGAAGGGGAGTCAAATCCTCACCTACAGGGAGCAAACGTATGGTGAAGACCATTGCCTATCCCTTTCCGACTGGCTACTTTGGGAAATTGAACCTTCACCTATAGGGAGCAAACCTATGGTGAAGATTATTCGCCCAATCCTTTCAATTTTCTCAGGCCGGTTCTTTTTATACTTAGTGAGTACCACGTTAATCCTTCAATATCATACTGAAACCTTAATATGCAAGCGAGATGTGTCTTGCGAATTCATGACTCAATCAATGTTTACAAATTCTAATAATGGAGGACAATTCAAACTTAGTTGTGAAATTTAATAGATAACCGAATCCAAGAGTCGTAAATTACCAACATCATGTATTTTGCAATTCCCAGTGTCCCAGATGGCCATCAAAATCACTTTGAATTCATATGAAATTTCAGAAAAATAAAAAATTTTCACAATTTTCGCTCAAGACTAAGAAAACACTGATCAGGTTTCCTAATCTCCCACCCCCAACCTAAGATCTACACTGTCCTCAATGTAAAAGAAATAGGCATGCAATGCACATGGGATAACGAAAATATAAGAGGAGTGATGGAAAGATAGTACCTGGATGAAAGAATCAAGAGGCTTTCCAAAGATATTTACATAAGAGCGGGTCAGCACAAGAGAGAAACCAATCAAAAGTAAAATAAAAAATAACAAAAATAAAATCCTACCTATTCCACTTTCGTATGTGCTCTCGATTGCATTTAGCGTATGCAACAAGCCTTTAAACCCCTAGGTTGCCCCTAGTTGACGAGTTGTAGTCTCGTGAGGGTTTGCAGTAATGTTACCCACAAACATTGAACTAACTAATGATAAAAACGAAATGAAGAGCTGGGTTGCCTCCCAGGAGCGCTAAGTTTATCGTCTTCATCCAGACAAATAAAGCAACTACCCTAGTCCTATGAAAGCGATAAACCTACCTATACCTCCATCAGACTAGGAGATCAATCCTGGTAAACAGGAGCAGTCAGGGGCATGGACATGTCCTCTGAATCAAATTTCTCGACAAATGGTTTCAATCGATGTCCATTGACTTTAAACTCCTTGCCATTGTCGGGATCTCTAATCTCAACGGCCCCATGAGGAAAAACAGTAACAACAATGTAAGGGCCAGTCCAACGAGATCGAAGCTTATCCGGAAAGAGATGTAATTGAGAATTGTACAAAAGGACCTTCTGACCAGGCGTGAATGATTTTCGCCAGATGTGTTGGTCATAAAATGCTTTCATCTTGTCCTTGTAAATTCTCGAATTATCGTACGCATCATTCCGGATTTTCTCAAGTTTATTCAATTGAAGTTTGCGTAGCGAGCCAGCGTTGTCCAGATTAAAATTAAGATTTTTGATCGCCCAGTACGCTTTATGTTCCAGTTCCACAGGCAAGTGACAAGCTTTCCCATAGACAAGTCTAAAGGGAGACATTCCAATAGGGGTTTTAAAGGCAGTACGGTATGCCCATAAGGCATCGATCAATCGGATTGACCAATCCTTACGATCAGGGTTAACCGTTTTCTCCAAAATGTGTTTAATTTTCCTATTAGAAATCTCGGCTTGCCCACTTGTCTGTGGGTAGTATTGGGTACTCACCTTATGAGAGATACCGTATTTCTTCATTAAGCTCTCAAATGGTTTATTACAAAAGTGTGAGCCCCCATCACTAATGATGGCCCGAGGCGTTCCGAATCGAGAAAGGATGTTTTCTTTTAGGAATTTAATGACCGTGCGATGGTCATTAGTTCGACACGGAATCGCTTCGACCCATTTAGTGACATAATCTACGGCGAGCAAAATATACAGATTTCTAAATGATTGGGGGAATGATCCCATGAAATCAATGCCCCAGCAATCAAATGCTTCAATGATAAGGATGGGATTCAAAGGCATCATATTTCGACGGGACAATGCTCCCAATTTCTGACAACGCTCACAAGCTTTGCAAAACTCATGAGTGTCCCTAAACATAGTGGGCCAGTAAAAGCCACACTGTAGAATCTTGGCCATGGTCTTTTTAGCAGAAAAGTGACCACCACATGCCTGCGAGTGACAGAAGGAGATGACGCTCTAATGCTCATCGTCTGGTACACATCTCCTTAGGATTTGGTCTGGGCAATATTTAAATAAATAAGGATCATCTCAGAAAAAGTTGCGCACCTCGGTGAAAATTTTCTTCTTATCTTGCGCAGTCCACTGTGTCGATATGGCACCTGTAGCAAGATAATTAGCAATATCAGCGAACCAAGGTGAATGGGAGACTCTGAACAGTTGTTCATCAGGGAACATATCATTGATATGGGTCGCCTCAAGGGAATCAGAGGTATTAAGGCGAGAAAGGTGATCGGCCACTACGTTCTCTACTCCCTTTTTATCTTTAATTTCCAAATCAAATTCTTGGAGTAGAAGGATCCATCGTATCAAACGGGACTTAGAATCATTCTTAGAAAGGAGATACTTAAGTGCCGCATGATCTGTGTAGATAATGATCTTGGATCCGATCAAGTAGGACCTAAATTTGTCCAAGGCGAACACTACAGCTAAGAGTTCCTTTTCCGTAGTCGAGTAGTTCACCTGGGCAGAATTTAAAGTTCTACTTGCGTAATGAATGACGTAGGGCCTCTTATCTTTTCTTTGGCCTAGGACCGCCCCAAGAGCATAATCAGAAGCGTCGCACATAAGTTCAAAAGGAAGGCTCCAGTCAGGTGGCTGCATAATAGGTGCAATGGTTAACGTGCCCTTAAGCTTAGTGAAAGCTTCCTGGCATTGCTCAGTCCACTCATACGGAGCATCCTTTTGAAGAAGAGTACATAAAGGACGAGAGAGGAGACTAAAGTCCTTTATGAATCGCCTGTAAAATCCTGCGTGTCCTAAGAAGGATAGCACGTCTCTGATGCTCTTGGGTGGAGGTAGGTTAGAAATAAGATCGATTTTTGCCTTATCTACCTCGATTCCCTTGGATGAGATGATATGCCCAAAGACAATTCCCTTCTGAACCATGAAATGACACTTCTCCCAATTAAGTACCAAGTTCTTTTCTTCACATCTTTTCAGCAAGCATTTAAGACTTTCCAAGCACTTGCTGAAAGATGGACCGTAAACAGAGAAATCGTCCATGAAGACCTCTAGATATTGCCCCACCATATCAGAAAAGATACTAAGCATACATCGCTGAAAGGTGGCAGGGGCATTACATAGCCCGAATGGCATCCTTCGATAGGCAAAGGTGCCGTAGAGACATGTAAATGTGGTCTTTTCCTGGTCTTCAGGGGCTATCTCTATCTGGTTGTAGCCCGAATACCCGTCAAGGAAACTGTAATAGGAATGACCAGCTAACCTTTCCAGGATCTGATCAATGAATGGTAAAGGAAAGTGGTCTTTCCTCGTGATGGTATTCAACTTCCTGTAGTCAATGCACATTCTCCAACCAGTAGTGACTCTAGTTGGCACGAGTTCATTATTGGCATTGGCTACGATGGTGATTCCGGACTTCTTAGGGACCACTTGAGTTGGACTCACCCATTGACTATCAGATATAGGGTATATGATACCCACGTCCAATAGTTTAAGAACCTCGGCCTTAACCACTTCCTTCATGTTTGGATTTAGTCTACGTTGTGGTTGCCGAGCGATTTTTGCATTATCCTCAAGGTATATGTGGTGAGTACAAATCGAGGGATCGATTCCCTTGAGGTCCGCTATCGTCCATCCCAGGGCTCCTTTATGCTCAATAAGAGTAGATATGAGCATACTCTCCTGTTCTTTCTCTAGGTGGGCAGATATCACCACCGAGTATGTCTCATCTTGACCTAAATAGGCATATTTCAAATCAGAGGGCAAAGGTTTTAGGTTAAGCTTCGGCGGGTTGAGGTTAGACGGTAGAGGCACTACATCGGTTTGAAGCAATTCTTTAAATTGTGGCCTCCACCGGTTAACTTCAAGTACCGGTGCAGTATCAAGCAAGGCGCACATCTCCCTAATCATGTCATCATCAAAATCATGGGAGTGGGCCAGGCATGTCTCCAGATGGTCGGAGGATAAGGTCAGCAGTGTCGTATCTTCCACGAAAGAGTCAATCATGTTAATGTCGTGGAAATCGTCATCATCCTCTGAGTTGCTGCCGTTATTGAAAAAAATGTTTAACTCTAATGTCAAATTTTCAAAAGACATAGTCATGACACCATTCCTGCAATTGATAATTGCATTTGACGTGGCAAGGAATGGGTGACCAAGAATGACGGGAATCTGAGTGCTCATGTTATTGATGGGTTCGGTGTCCAGGATGATAAAATCTACAGGGTAGGAAAATCTATCGACCTGGACTAACACATCATCAATTATCCCTCTTGGTATACGAACAGAGCGATCAGCAAGTTGTAGTGTGGTTAGGGTGGGTTTTAATTCACCCAAACCTAACTGTTTGTATACCGAGTAGGGAATCAAATTGACGCTCGCTCCTAAGTCAAGAAGTGCGTGATCAATTCGATGGTTCCCGATTACACATGATATAGTTGGGCTACCGGGATCCTTGAATTTCTGCGGCACGTCTTGCTTCAGGATGACACTCACTTTCTCAGTCAAGAAGATTTTCTTTTGAATAATTTTTCATCTTTTGGTCATGTATAAGTCTTTCAGGAATTTGGCATATGAAGGTATCTGTTTCACGACATCAAGTAGAGGAATGTTGACTTTCACTTGTTTCAACACCTCTAGGATATCCTGAGAGTTAGAGAGAGGTTTTGGTGAAACCAACCGTTGGGGGAATGGAGCAACTGGTTTCTCTAGAAGTTCCGGTTCTAATTTTTGTGGGGCATCACTAGCTCCATCATTGTTGTCCTCTTCTGGTTCTTGAGGCTTTTCGGGCCTAAGCGGAAGAGTTTTATCAATGATCTTTCCACTCCTAAGAATAGTGATGGATTTAGCGTGCCCCATCTGATTTGAAGAACTGGGATCATTAATCTCGTACTGCGGTTTAGGATTGGGGAGAGGTTGTGCAGGAAGCATCCCCTTTTCTATAACCGTCATACGAGAATCTATTTTTTGCATAAAATCTGTAATTCCCCGCATAGCCTGAGCCAGCTCTTGTATGGAATTTTGAACCGGTTCCTCTTAAGGTTTCACTTGATTTGGATTTTGATTGAAGAAACCTGGAGGAGTAGCTGTTTGTCCATTCCTCCAACTAAAGTTTGGATGATTTTTCCAACTAGGATTATAGGTATTAGAGTTAGGTCCAGTAAAAGGTCTTTGATAGTTGTTTATGGCATTAGCTTGTTCATTCAACACTCCTTGAAAGGCAGGTATTGTAGGACAATTTTCAATTGTAAGAATGTTGCAATCACAGATACCGCAAACAATTTCATTGACCTTATCCTTCTTTCCTTCCATGGCCTCAACTTTCCTTATGAGCGTAGTCACTTTACACTTGAGATCATCCTCTTCTTTCAAGAGATATAATCTACCTTTCTCCTTTAATTGAGTCGGCCTAGACGTGGTGTTCGACTTTGGGTAATAGTCCCATGATTGTATTTTTTCAGCAAGACTATCGAGGTAATCCCATACCTCGTCAACATCTTTATTAATGAACTCTCCATTACACATTGTCTCGACCATTTGGAACATGGAAGATGTCAGTCCATCATAGAAAAAATTTGTAATGTGCCACGTTTCAAATCCGTGTTATGGGCAAGAACTGACCAAATCTTTGAACATTTCCCAACATTGGAAGAATGTTTCATCTTCCTTTTAGGCAAAGTTCATGATTGCTTTTTTGAGGGTAATCGTTTTATGATGTGGGAAGAATTTTTTTATGAATTCCCTCTGCATGTCGTTCTATGTGCCAATGGATCTAGGACGCAGTGAATGTAACCACGTCTTAGCTTTCTCTTTTAAGGAAAAAGAAAAGAGTTTCAGCCTAATTGTATCCTCAGATACATTAGGAAAACATAATGTAGCTATAATCTCATCGAACTCTTTCAAATGTAAATATGGACTCTCTGATTCAAGTCCATGGAATTTGGGAAGGAGTTGGATAACTCCTGGCTTGATGTTCATTTGTCCTGTGTTTTCAGGAAAAATCATGCATGAGGGCGTACTCGCTCCCGCCGGTTGTAGATAATCTCGTAAAGTACGAGGCGGGGGTGCCTGATGCACCTCATTCTCATCTTGGGTATCCTCCACCCTGGGTGGAAGTAGAGGAGGTTGGTCTTTAGCCATAACTTCAGTTAACTCAGGGGATTTCGAGCGGTGTCTAGTCCTGCGATGGATAGTCAACCCCTCAACCAATCCTCCTTCAGTCAAGAGACGTCGAGTGTCGTCACGGGCCCACTTGGGCATGAAACACTCGCAGCCCTCAACTAAAAATCTAATCCCTAGAAAGGAAAAGAAAATCTAGAAAGAAAGAGAGAGTTGGAAAGAAATTACCAAATTGGAGTCCTAAGTTAAAACCTGCAAAATAAAACAAAATAAGTTAGATTTTAAAAAGAGAAGAACGATCCTTTAAAAGAAAAATAGCAGTAAATTAATTTCTAAAAGAAGGAATTCCTAAAAGAAAGTGAAAATTTCTAAAATAAATTAGAAAAGACCTAAACTAGAAAGTAAATTATTAAAGGAGAACTGAAAAATATAAAGTAGGAAAGGAGCTTACCGAATTAGAAATTTCTATCTTAAAGGCCTACAAAATAGGAAGGTTAGTTTCTAAACAAAAATTCTAAAAATAAATTAGGAAACAAATTAGATTCTAAGAGAGTTAGAATTAGAAAGTTACTAGAGAACAAGAATAGAAGGTTAATCTCTAAAAAGGGAAATAACTAACCTAGTTTCTAAAAACAAAAGAGAAAAGTTTCTAAAAATAAACTATTTCCTACAAATAGAGAAATACTAGAGTTAGAAAATTTCTAAGATTTAAACCTTAATTCTAAAAACAGAAAAAGTAGAGAAATTAGGAAGGAATTACCAATTTAAGAACTTATGTCAGGATCCTACAAAACAGGAAAACAGGTTAAGTTCTAAAAACAATAGAATAAAATAAAATAAAAACTTTTATCCTAAAGTAAGTAAAATCTTAATCCTAACCTAATTCTAAAACTAGGTAATTTCAGAAAAGCGTAGCCGTCAATCCCCGGCAACGGCGCCAAAAACTTGTTCACTCCCTAAGTATAAGGTTGTGATGTAGTAATAAACTCGGTAAGACCGAGGTCGAATCCACAGGGACTGATACCTATACGTTATCTGAAACCAAGTAGAACTAGAACTAGGCTAAGATGTTATCTAAACCAAATAGAATTTAAGAAATAATTATGGAATAATTGTCTAAAACTTTAAGGAATTCAGAGGAAAGAAACTAGGGATTCAGAGGATCCACTTGTAGAGATCAGGGAGATCTTATGCCTGCATCAAGGATTATGGAATTCAAACTGAACTTACTTAATCTGGTTTTCAAGAGATGAAAGGTATATGAATTAGAATGGATTCCATCATCAAACTATGCCCAGGAGACGGAGCAAACAACAGAATTAAACTAATTACCAACCAATCATCAATGCATAAAAGTTAGGAAGGATACCGCCATTCGACCATGCCCATGGAACAATGATGAACAACAGGGCTTCCTGACTTCATAACATAAAAAAAAAGGAAAAGAAATACTCAAAGCCATTGCAAACCCATTGTAATTTCAGTCACAACAGACCATTAAATACTAAAAAAATATTCCTTTAATAATTAACTAAAATCACATTCAGTTTATGAATTTTAAATTACAGGAACAAAATATGATCTCCCATCTCGCTACAGGCTTCACCTCTTAGCCCTAGCTAAGAGGTTTAGCCAAGCATGATTAGGCTAAATCCTTAGAAGACATAAGGGAAAGAAAGAAAAGAAAAATAATCCAAGGAAATAAGAAAACTTTCCTTCCTGTCTCCACGTTCCCACCTCTGCTTATGCTCAGCCTCACGTCCAGTCCCAAAACAGCCAAGCCAAGCTCGCTCCTTCTCTGTTTCTCTTTCTCTCTCCCTGACGTGCAGCCCAACTGTCTTCTTTCTTCCAATGCTCCCTGATATCACGTTTCTTCCTTTCTTCCTTCAATCCTTCACACGTTCCAGCCGTGGATCCCCTCTCTCTCTTTTTCTTTTTCCTCATATAGAGCCAGGAGGTCGGTGCGGAAGGCTGGAGTCCGCGGACGAGTCAGCTGCGGAAGTTTTCTTTACGCACAGCAGCCAAATTCGGAGCCTTCCACTCTTCTCCTTCTTTGCTTCCCTTCCAAAAGGACAACGTCCTCTGGGAGATTTTTGGCAGACCTACATGATGAACAACTCAGATCAGCCGTCCGATCGCCCCCACGAGCGTACAACTCGCCGTAAAAATCGGACGGCGTCCGGTTGCAAAACAGAGTACGTTACGCACTTACGCTGGCTGATGGTGGGTCCCCCATAGCGTTCGTTTTGGGAAATCCACGCCGTCCACTGGTTTCCCCTTGAAATTTCAGTTAGGAAGGTGCACTTTTTCCTTTTGTTGATGAGGCCCACTGAATCTTCGTTTCTGCCGTCCATCCTGTGTTTAACGGCTGGAAACGCGCATACGCCTGCCTGGGGGAAGAAAGTCACCTAGACGTGGGTTACACCCACCCTCTAGATGCAATGGATGGTTCCGATCTTCGAAATCGCTGATGAGTGGGGCCCACAACGAAAAAACGGACGACCGTTGTCCGTCCGTGCTCGAGAAGAAGAGGGAGATGGGTCTCCGTCGCTGACCGGGAGACCCCGGTCCAGTGCACAGCGGGCGTACGCCTGCTGTGTGCACAGGCCATGTAAAGTGGGCCTCACCTTGATGTTTTATCAAAATCCAATCCATCCATCCGTTTTGTCATCTCATTTTACGCGTTGAGACCAATTTTTAAGCACATCTAGGTAGCAGGCGGGCCCAAAATCAATGGTTTTATGGGCTGATATGTCCATTAGGCGACTTCCACAGGGATCAAATGGATGAAATTCGATGTGTACGGTTACTTTATGGTCCTTAGGCCACGTATGAAGTTTCGAACTCATCAGATGGTGGGAACCCTATGATCTTGCATTTTGGACGTCTTTTAGGTCTGTTTAAAATGAGCGGCTGGAATTTCTCTGATCTCTAACGTGTAATCCTCGATCGTGGTCCCATGGGGCCCCGTCCAATGCCTTGATGATGACTGAGCTTTAAATCCATTGTTTTAGCATCCTTTCCAGTCCGTGCTCGTAAATATACTCTGCATCACAAATACGATTAAATCGGGCCATTAAGCGGTATCATGCTTGTAAATCTATGCAACAACTGGGTTTGATATGCAATATTTGACCCTCAACAGATATTATATTTATATCATGTATATTAGTCATATCTCACATGTATGTATTGCATATGAGGTAAACTAACTTGGGCCTGGTTAAGGATTTTCAACCCAGCATGACCCGAGTTCAGGTTGGGCCAATCAAGGTCAGGTTAACCCAACCGAAGTTGCACGCTTATAGTGCACACTTCAGTCAACTGTATGAAAACACCCGTTGTAGAAGCATTCCTCTATAACAATATGTGAGACAGAAAAACTTGCATCTTAATGAAAGAAAATGTCTCACCAAAGAATATAAGCTACTGGTGGCAAGACTTTTATCCATCTTAATGAAAGAAAATGTCTCACCAAAGAATATAAGCTACAGGTGGCAAGACTTTTATCCATCTTAATGAAAGAAAATGTCTCACCAAAGAATATAAGCTACAGGTGGCAAGACTTTTATCCATGAAAAGAAGAGGGACGGAAGCAATTCTAGAATCGGAAAATGCCAATCAGTCCAGACATACATGCACAACTGTTAGAGCAGTAAATGAGAAGAATGAGCCCATTATCAATATAACAAGAAATGCTAAGAAATTACGTGCGAATAGGGTTTCCTCCACAGCACACGTGCCAACATGAGATACATGTAAGAGATCCTAGCTACTCATCAGGTGGGAGTCAAGCTTGAACAAGCCCCAGGCAGCAGCCACAATGATCAGGTGGACCACCCAGGTATTGGAAGACCAACAACAGTCCATGCTCAATGCCCATGTTGTTTGGAGCTGCGGCAGCAAAATCCAAATTCGAATCACACAAATGATAGATAAATGCAAACAAACCAATCATATAACACACGAATTTACGTGGAAAATTTCTTGTGGGAAATCATAACACAAAGTGACAATCTACTACGAAAGCAAATTACAAGAGATAAATCGACTTAACCCTAGCTCTCCTCAGAACAATTCCTCGTTCACTTACGATTTTCCTTAATCTCGCATTACTACCCGTATGTATAGCTTTACACCTGGAATAGGAAACAAATCATACTATTTTGCAAAATTGTTGGCGTCGTCGATCTAACCATCGATCGATCAAGCATATATGTTCGATCAATTGAACATGCTCAAAAATGTCCAGAGAGTTCATTTGATTTTTTCCAATTTTCTCGATCAATCGAAATTACCAAAAATTGTCTAGCGAGCAAACTCATATATTTAGGGTATTGTTGATCGATTGAACCTGACAGTCGATCGATCGAAATTCCCTGTTCTAGTATATATTTGAGACACCAATTTCAACAATCTCCACCGTAGCTTTAATCTTCATGCTTCATTGCTTCAAACTGCTATCACCATCTCTAATCATCTCCATTATAGTATCAATACCATCATCTTTTCGTGCACACTCCGTTTTCATTACACATTTGTCAATCCCAGAAAAGTATAATAGAATCTGAACTTATATACAGGAACCACCTTCATAAGCATATTCGTTGGATTCACACTCATGTGGATCTTCTCAAGAGTAACACCGCCTTCCTTAAACACCTATTGGATAAAATTATGACGAACATTAATATATTTGGTTCTATAATGGTAAACTGAGTTTTTCGTCAAATTGATAGTGCTTTCGTTGTCACAATTTACAGGCACATCCTCCTGCCAAAGACCGAACTCATTCATTGTTGAGGGTCAAATATTGTATATTACACCTCAATTATCATATAGTTTTATGAACATGATAATGCTTAACTTCCTATTTTAATCATGTTTTTTGTTGCAAGGTGAATTTAGGAGCTTGGACTTAAAACTGTGTTAAAAGCCTATATTTAACGGTCAGAAATCACCAAGGTAAGGAACGGACCCCAGGGGACCAAGATTGAAGAATTTACATGCCAGATATCCGAGAAAATCAAGCAATTCATGCTAAAGAGGCCTGAAAATCATCTAGAATGCAAGATCAAAAGGTTCCCGTTATTCGTTCGGCTCGAAACTTTATATCTGGCCTACTTTATATTTGGCCTGAAAACCATAAATTAACCATACACGTCGAAGTTCAACCATTGGATCCTTATAGAAGTGGCCCAACGGACATATCAGCCCACAATTCATTGATTTGGGGCCCACCTGATACTTGAATATGCTTCAATTTTGGTCTCAACCCCCTAAATGGGGTGTTAGAACAGATAGACGGAGTGGATTTCTCATGAACATCACAATGGACCCCACATGTGCATTGCATGTGCACGTGCACCGGCCATACACCAGTACGTTCAAGGTCGGTCAGCGCATGCTGACCGACTAGTTTCCTCAAAATTCCAAAATTCAAACAGCGGATGCACCGCGAACCGCCGTTTTTTGCTAGTGGGCCCAACCTATCAGTCCATTGGATGATCTGGACCGTTCATTCACTCTAAAGAGGGGGCATGACCCACGCCATGGTGGCCTTTTGCCTCATGCACCAGTATACACGTGAATCGCCAGAAAACACAAGATGGACGGTGAGTTGATTTGATATAGTGGGTCGCACCAAAACTCGACCAAAACCACTCCTTTCCGACTGAAATTTCGTTAAGAATCCAATGAACGGGGTGGATTTCACTAAAAACATCACTATGGGGCCCACTGAACACGTCAACGCAACCTGCGTAAGGTTTACGCACGTCTGTGAAATTTGGTCATTGTGGGCCATTCTATGATCTGATTGTATTTGGTTTGTCGATCCGAACCGTCCACAAGCTCCAGAGGGTGGCCACGACCACCATCATTGAGTCAAAACGTTTAGTTCAGTACTCTGTCCTGCGAGATCCATCCAAACGCAAGTCATCTGCGTTTTTGTTACACACAAGGGTTGTTGCTACATTTGTTCTTACGCAAACTTCCGGCTGACTTACACACAGCCAATCAACCCTCCTTATGCTTATAAAAGAGAGAATGGAGATAGAGAAAAGGGCATCTTGGGCAACCATGAAGGCACCTTGGGAGCTTGGACATGGGAAGAGCGAGAGAGAGAGAGAGAGAGAGAGAGAGAGAGAGAGAGAGAGGGTGGATGGCCATCAGCGTGGAGTTTTCCTTTTCCTTTTCTTCTTTAATTTTTTTCTTCCCTTTGATGTTTTAAGAGACTTTAGTTGATCATGTCTATGGTTGGCTGAACCTCTTAACTAGGGCTAATAGGTGAAGCTTGTAGTGTAATTAGGATAGTTGCTTTGCTTTGATTCATGTTTATTGAACTCTCCTGGATTCTAGTTTGATTATGAAAAAATATTTTTAGTTTTTAATGGTTTGTTGTGACACAAATTACAATAGATCTGTGATTACTTTGAATATTTTATTCCTGAATTGAGAATGTGAAATTAGATAGTCCTGTTGTTCACCATCATCCCATGGGCATAGTAGGGTGACGGAATCACTCCTAACTTTCACAATTCTCTTATGATTGGCTGTGAGATTGGTAAATTGTTGTTGTTTGTCATTGTCTCCTAGGCATAGTTAGATGACGGAATCACTTCCAAATCTTCACAACTCTTATTTGTTGATAATTAGATCCATGAGAAGTTCAAAGATCTGATAAATCTCTTCTTACCAATTGGATAGGATAAGACTCTGATTCTAGTTATGTCCTTCAATCAAGGCAATGTAGTTTCCCAATTGCTACAAGTGAATCCTTGGCACCTTAGTTTCTCACATTTGAATTTTACAAGTTTTTAGTTAAATAATTTATCATTCTTCTCTTACATTCACTTGATTTAGATTACATCTTCGCCTAGTTCTAGTTACTCCCAGATTACGTGCAAGGTTCAGTCCCTGTGGATTCGACCTCAGTCTTACCGAGATTATTACTACTTCGAAACCCTATACTTGGGGTGCGAACATTCATCATTCATCTCAACCAAACACCTTCTTTGAATGCATCTGTCACTACCATATACTCACCTTTGACGTTTACAATTTTTTAGTTAAATAATTCACCATTCTTCTCTTACATTCACTTGATTTAGATTACATCTTCACCTAGTTCTAGTTCTAGTTACTCTCAGATTACGTACAAGGTTCAGTCTCTGTGGATTTGGTGATTATTACTACTTCGCAACCCTATACTTGGGGTGTGAACATTCATCATTCATCTCAACCAAACACCTTCTTTGAATGCATCTGTCACTACCATATACTCAGCTTCAGTTGTAGAAAAAGCAACCACAAATTAACCTTCAACATCTAACTGATTGCTTCACCTGCTAATACAAACAAATAACTGGAAGTCAACCTTCTAATGTCCATATTTCTTGCGTAATTAAAATCTATATAGCCTATAAGTTTCTCCCATGATTTTTCAAATGTCAAAACGTAGTCCTTCGTACCTCGTAAATACTGAAGTAATCATTTCACTGCTTCTAAATGTTGCTTGTCAACGTTTAACATATATTTGCTCACAACACCAACTGCATATGAAATATCCAGTCTCATAAATACCATGACATACATTAAAGTGCCAAATTGATTCGAGTAGGGGACACGAAACATAAACTGTTTTTCTTTATATATATAGTAGGACATTGATTTGAAGAAAGCTGAAAGTGAACAGCGTGAGGTGTGCTAACTGGTTTAGCCTTGTCTAAAAGTGTCCTCGTTTGTCAATTAACGTGAGTGTTGAGTCGATAAATCAAGTAGGCCCCATATGAAGATTGTTCAAGACATTGCCTCAACCGAATGTTTGTTCAGAGCTCATCACAGGTAAACTTAGACTCATATCTCAAATCCCAAAACACTTAGGTAAACAAAAACCTTAAAAACTTAGAACAACATAGGTGTTAATAGTCTGAAAACATGGTTTCAAAATGGAAAATTCTTTAAGTTTTCAGCTAAGTTCGATATCATCTATTCTTGATCGATACAATCAAACATTCATTCTTGATATATCGAACTGGTATCGATAACATCGAATTGAGTCATCTTTATGTCCAGCAACCACAAAGTATTTTGGACAAAATATTCAATAAATCGAAAGTACCATCGAAAACATCGAATTTCAAATATCGATGATATCGAAGACCAGTCGATGATATCGAAAAGTCTCAGAGCTCTATCCAGCAAAGGCTTAGTAAATATTCCTGATATTGCTCGAGGAATCGAAGGAAAATCGATACCATCAAAATTCAAATCTCAATTATATCGATACAGTATTGATAACATCGAAATGGGACAAGTTGTATCCAGCAAGTTTTTGAAAGAAAATTATCTAAATATTCGAGGAATCGAAACCCAAATCGATATCATCGAAATTCAAATCACGATGATATCGATATAAACTCGATGCGATCGAATAAGAACAAAACTGTTCCAGCAAACTTGAAAACGAAAATCTTCTGTGAATAATTGAAGAATCAATACTGGCTCGATATTATCGTAATTCAAAACTCGATGAAATTGATATGGGTTCGATATCATCGAATTGAGTCAAAAAATGTCCAGCAAGCTTTCTTAAATTATTCATAAAAAAAGATCAATAAATCGAAACCACTGTCGATGATATCGGAATTCAAAATTCAATATCATCAACGCATGTTCGATGCCATCGATCTTCAGTAAAAAAGTTCCGGGTATGTGCTTTAGATGAGTTCGCATCATCGAACCCTGGCTCGATGGAATCGAAAGTACACGTTCAATGACATCGAGTCAAGACCGATGAGATCGAACTCAGTCAAACTTGACATATTTATTATCGTTGGGACTTTTTGCCTATATATAGGAAGCTTGCTCTTGGTTGTTATAGTGAGAAAAATAGAGAGAGCCTTGAGAGAGTCTTACATACTATTTACCCGAAACTCTTTTTCTCATGAAAGTTCATCCTTCAATCCACCTTCATCATTGATATTAAATAGAGTAGATTGAGGAATGAACTTTCCCATTCAAGGATCATCCAACTACTACCTTAATGGCAAATCATTGAACTGGGATACCTTGAATATTTGAATGCTTGGAATCTCTCTAAAATAGGAAAACATTTAATAGAGTAGGATTCCAACATAACCTTGACCCAACCCGTCGCCTTTATTGGAACATCATTAAGTGTTGCGGATCAACGGAGCTGAAGAATCTTCATCAACAAGGAGAAGATCTTCATCAACGTTCCTAATGGGACTCATCTACTTATCTATAAGTCATTAGAGTCTAGAGATCCTATTGATCATTCCTTTTGTAGGATTGGGTCATAAGTAATTCTCACCCCTTTCAAGCCCTCATAGGAGGCCTCTGACGGGAGAGTACGTGCGGGTGCTTTGTGTTGACCCTTACTCTTGTATAGGGCATAAACTTAGGTCATTGACCTGTGTCGTCTAAAAGTTAAGATCCTTGTGTGGATCATTGACCTGTGCGATCTAAAAGGTAGGTTTCTTGTGTGGATCCTTTGCTCTTGTGTAGGGCATAAAACCTAGGTATTTTGTGTTGACCTTTACTCTTGTGTAGGGCATAAACTTGTGCCTCTGTGTAGGCATGTTAGGTACCTTGTGTAGGTCCTAAAGTCAGCCTTGTGTAAGTTGTACTGGTTTAAGGTAAACCTTATTTGAAACCTCCGTTAGTGAAATCTGGTACATTCAAAGGTTGAGTGCGTCCGCTGGGAGTGAAGTAGGCATATAGTCGAACCACTATAAAATGACTGTGTTTGAGATTGTTATTTGCATATTTTCTTATTGTGTTTACTTTGATGATCACATGATGCATGATTATTTAGAACTGATAAGCATCATATCTCACACACAGTCACTCAGTGCATCCATCATAGACTAAATTTATATACTGTTTAGATATTGAATAGTCTTGTAATTGGATCCTCTATTTGGCTTGGAAGCCATTAGAGTTAAGTTGAAGATATCTTGATAAATTGTTATATTAGATCAAGATAATGGTAATAGGATTTTAAATTATCATAAAACTTTATAAAGTCCTATTCAACCCCTCTAGGACCTTTGACCTATTCCTACTTCTACTAAAGCGGTTATTACCGTAATTTCATTGTCCATCCCAAACTTGATTAGAACATTTTCAAGATACTTTGCCTGAGACAACCGTAGCCTGCTCCTCTCCCTATCAATGTATATATCAATGTCGAGAATTCTCTTTGCAGCCCCTAGATCTTTTATGTCGAATGTCCTTGATAATTGAGCATTCAATATGTTGATCTCAGACATGTTATGACTAACAATAAGCGTATCATTAACATACAATACTAGTATAATAAATTCCTTATCACTTAGTGATATGAAGTAGACACAATGATCAAATTTACTTATAATAAACCGTCGACTCACCATAAAGGAATCAAACCTTTTGTACCAATGACTAGGTGACTATTTCAGGCCGTATAATGGCCTCCTCAACCTGCAAACCTTATTCTCTGACCTTTATACCTCGAACCCCTCTAATTGCTTTAGGTAAATATGTTCTTCCAATTTTCCATATGGGAAAGCAGTCTTTACATCCATTTGTTCCAATTCTACATTGTATTGGGCAACCAACACCAACACAAATCTGATAGATACCTACTTGAACATAGGTGTAAAAATCTCGCTGGAGTCGATATCCTCCTTCTGCACATAACCATTTGCTACCAATCTGGCTTTGTATCTATCATGTTTCTTCCGATAAATTCACTTACATCTGATCTCTTTACGCCTAACAAGCAACATCAGCTCTCATATTTCATTCTTATACAAAGATGCATCGCATCCTGAATTGTCGTTAGCATCCGTGCCTTCTAATGCTTCCTAGAAGGTAGACGAATACCCCTCATCCGTAATGAGAGCGAATGCAACATTTAAGTCATCTTTATATCTCGCTGGTAATCCGCGATCTCTCGATGAATTTTTCTTCACAGGTGGCTGCTCCATCTACTCATGTACCTTTTCCTACAGCTTGGCTTCTACCTGCACATAATCACCATATCTGACAAAAATACACTTCTTCGCCCTTTGGTCTAACTTATCTCTCTTAAAAAATAGTATATGAGAGTAAGCATCACAACTAAATACTCGCATCCTTTAGTGGTATATATCATAATCGCTCCACATTTCTTCTGAAATTTTACAATTTATGGCCATAGACAGGAACCGATATACAAAGTAACAAGTCATATTGATAACACACCCAGATCCATAGCTCAACTAGCAGACTGAGTGCAGATATCTCGTTTCAACACTTGAGGTCTTGGTATCGATCCCTAGTAGGGGTGGCTAACACGGAGTGTGTGTACTAACAAGCTAACCCAAAAAAGTTTTTTTTTTTTTTTTTAAAAGTCATATTGACAACCTCAGTCCATAAATCATTGGCCAAAGCAACATTACTCAACATACTTTGGGCTCTCTCTAGGAAAGTCTGGTTCAGTTTTGTCACTACATTCTGCTCTGATGTATGCTTTACTGTATTGTGTCTCACGATCCCCTTATCTTTGCAAAACTGATTGAATTCCCTATATGTGAATTCTTCACCATTATCTGTCCTTAGTATTTTCAATTTCTGTCATGTCTACTTTTGCACCATCACCTTTCATATCTTGAAGGTTGCAAAAACATTGTATTGATGCTTCATGAAGTAAATCTAAACTTTTTTAAAGTAATCATCTATGAATATGACAAAAAATGATGACCCCCTTTAAAAACAACAGGTGATATCCCTCATACATCCGAATGCATATAATCAAGCACACATTTACTTATATGCTTTCCAAATTTAATAGACAATCATGATTGTTTACCATATATGTAATGTTCACATAAATTAAAATCAACACTTTTAAATACAGGAATCAAACAACGATCAGAAAGTACATTCATACCGCGCTCGCCCATGTGACCTAAACGTGCATGCCACAAATGTGCTTGTAGGCTATGTTACATACACTACAGCTCCACCCAATACGGTATTCCTGATCAACTTATAAAAGTTATCACTTCAATATACTTTCATAATAATGAGTGCCCCATTTGAAACATTTAGGACAATCAAACCCAGTGAACTTGCACCCAGGAGCCTCGAGAGCCCCTAGATATATTAGATTCTTCTTAAGATCAATAAAGTGCCTTACATATATTATGATACGTTCAATCCTATCAAATATCTTAATGTATACCGATCTAATACCAACAACCTTATAGGTAAAGTCATTGTCCATAAACACCATGCCACCATCATACTCGTTGTATGTAGTGAAACAACTCCTATGAGGGTACATGTGATACAATGCCTCCGTATCCAAAATTCATTCGTTACTGAGATATCCGAATTTGTATATGGTTAGTACATCACAATCACCTACTTTCTCACTGGATTCTATTACGTTGGCCTCCCTCGGTGAATCATCTGATTTATTTCCCTTTTAAGCTTTGGAGTTCCGACAATCAAGGCTTCTCCTATACTCTAACTTTCCACAATTCCAGCACTTCATCTTCCCTTTGCCCTTCGACTTGGACATAAATCAAGGCTTCTCCTTCTCTTGCTCAAACTGTCCATCCCAGACAAAAGTGTGTCAATAGAAGATCTTTCACCACCATTTTTTAAAAATTTCTCAACTCCTTTGATTAAAGGACTGAGATAACGGTCTTGACGTTCAAGATATTCCTACCATGGTACGAAGTATCCACCAAATATTCGTAAGATTCCGGAAAAAACGTCAACAGGATTAGAGCTTTATTTTCCTCATTCATCTTTACCTCCACACTCGTTGCAAAATAATTGATTGAACGTGATAATATGTTCATTAAGATCCAACCTTTCTACTATCTTCATATTATATATTTGTTTCTTCATATGTGGACAATTACTGAAAGATTTCGTTATGTACAAACTTTCTAACTTCATTCAAAGCCCTACAGTGGTCGTCTAATCAATGACATTATATATGACATCGTCGAACAAGCATAATTGAATCGAAGTAACTGCCTTTTAAGAAAGATTTTGTCATGTACAAACTTTCTAACTTCATTCAAAGCCCTACAATGGTCGTATAATCAATGACATTATATATGACATCGTCGGACAATCATAATAGAATCGAAGTAACTGCCCTCTAATCAAGTCCTTTCAACTCTTCGTCATTAATAGTCGCATGACGCTTCGTTATACTGCGAAGTGCTTGCTGCAATCCTTTCTGAACTAGGAAGTCTCTTATCTTCACCTTCCATAATTCAAAGTTATTTTTCCCGGTGAACTATATCATATTACTTGACATTCGATCCCTTCATCGCCATGTCTCATATTAAAACTTGAATCTCAACGTACATCTCGGATATCACTTGTTGAGACTTGCGGAAGCAAATCTCAAATTCGAATCACATAAACGATAGATAAAGATAAACAAAGCAATCACTAAGAACACATGAATTTACGTATAATAATCTCAAAAAACAATCTTTGTGAAATAAAAATAAAAATTCACAGCACAGCGATAATCTACTATAAAAATGATTTACAAGAGATAGAATTGACTTACAAAAGCAAAAAATCAATCTCGAAACCTAACTCTCTTTTAGAACAAGTCCTCGTTCACTTGAGATTTTCCTTAATCCAGCATTACACCCATATATATAGTGTTACACTCGAAATAGGAAACAAATTGCACAATTTTACAAAACCGCGTGCCTCGTCGATCAAACCATCGATCAAGTCAATTGAGCCTCCATGTCCGATCTATCAAATATGATCAAAAGTATCCAAAGAATTAATTTGATTTTTCTAAATTTTTCGGATTGATCGATTGAAACTACCAAAAACTATATAGCGAGCAAACTGATATATTCAAGTATTATTGATCAAACTGATATATTTGAGAAACTGATACATTCGATGATATTGAACCAGATGGTCGATTGATCAAAATCCCCAATGGAGACCAATTTCAACACTTCTAGCCACCTGATGGGCGGAATGCCTTGGTATTGAGGCCAGCAAACATTCATAATGGCATCACCTGATGAACGGCTCAGACCACGCACCTACGCCACATTGGTGTCCATGCGTACCACTGAAAAAACTCTCAATCCTATTCATGAGAAATGTCGTTCAGTATTTCATGAATATCGTTCAGCATTTCTCGCTCTTGAAACTTTACCTCAGCAACAATCCAAGGAAGACGATAGCATGCCAAATAGCCTATCATCGCAGAAAAAAACTTCACTGCACATGCAGAAAACTTAGCATGAACTTCGGGATAGAGTATGCAGAAAACCCAGAAAATGCAACTCTCTCCTTTATCAAACAAAAAAGCAAAAACCACCTCAAGCATCACAAATTAGAAGAACAAACAAACTGCACAATGCCCTTAAAATTTTCAATAAAAATACATATAACACAAATATATTAAGTACAATACAAAGATCACACACCTTACAATATCCTGAGGTTGTCCCGTGTCGAGGCACAATCCTGCGGAGCAAATCATTAACACTAACCAACAGACCAACCAGAAAACAGGAGTACAATAGCAACTTGGAAGGAATCATGTTACAACCTGCTCTTGACCATTGTTCTCTTGGGGCAGGTCAGCTATTCTTAGATTACAAAGCAAAGCATCACGGCCTGTCAGAACAGTCTGGAAGAAACTCTCCACTTGCTTTGATAGGGAATCTAGCCCTTGCACAAGCCTCTCCATGCTCTCCTGCAAACTTGAAATGGATTTCTTCAAATTTTCAGATTCCTCATGTCTAATAAAATCAGTCATGGAATACAGCTTCTGCACACCTCCATGGACTGCTTCTACCTCTTTGAGTACCGTAACTGTTCCGTTCGAGAACAGCCCCCTAATCTCTCTATTTACACTCACTTGTAAATCATTGAAGGCTTCAGACCACAAGAACTTGTCAGAAATATTCAAGTTGATCAGTGGTTCCATAGACCCTGAGAAAGCTGCTGTGAAAACACTACAAATGAATACAGTCTGGACCTTCACACCATGCATAGCTCTCATCAGAACCTTTCCTTTGGCTGAGTTCTTGAACTTGGCCAAATGAAGAGATCTGATCAATCCATGTAAGACTGTGGTACAGTTCTCTAGCTTTGAATTCTTGGAATTGATTTGTTGCATCCAATCATGAAGAGAAGACCTAGCTCGCACGAGCTGTTCCATCGATGGGAAACCACTCGAGCTGTCCAAAATGTGTAGCACATATTGGAGCAAAAGGTGGCCTTGGTTCAGTCGAGAGATCTCGGAACTAAATGCAATGCAAATGTCAAGCAACTTCACGCTGTTGTCCAAGTATGTGTCCATCCATTTCTCATCCCAGTCAGATATTGGAAATTGAAGTTCTGTAATTAAGGTCTTGATGGCCATGTGTGTTTCACATAGAGAGTCCATTGCCAACCTCATCCATGATAGGCTGAGCACTTCAGAATTATCCTTTGGCTTGAGCTTTTTCAGCCTATCCGCCAGGGTTTGCTCAAAGGAATTCAACAGAGCAAGAAGCTTCGGGGACAAATCAGACCCTTTTGGAAGGATCATACGGAAAGGGTTTCCAAAAGGGAAAAAGGGTCGTTGCCCATCATGTGGACGACTCATTTTGGCAGAGCTGTTCAGATATCCAAAAAATATTCACTTAGTACAATAGTAATATGAAAATAAGTAAAAAAGAAAGCAATCGTATTGAATGATCAAACAACTAATCTTGAATGAATGATCATAAGTTTCCCACTCGTTAGATGAGCTGGCTGGTAGAGACCGCGTAGTGTGTGTGAGTCATCTAGGGGTTCCAGGGTCAATCCCTGGTAGTAAAGAATAATCATCAGAAGTAACTCTAAGGGGTTGTTTATCGTTTCAAAAAGAAAAATCCAAGGGGTTGTTTGGATCCACAAGAAGCTCACTTAAGACAGACATCGATGCTGAGGAAATAAATCCCAGGCATGGTATTAAGGGACCGCTTGTTAGCAACAAAAGCTTTGTCCCTAGCAAATCTATCCTACTAGTCCATGCGAAACTCCCATAAAATAGGGAGTACTTGTCCAAAACTTTTGGAGGTCTTTGCTTGTTCCTACAAAAAAATTTAAAAAAATAAAAAAATAAAAATGACTAGCTAGTCCATATTATGGTACACAGTATACCATTCTCTTGCAGTACATATGTGCCACCATCTGTATTCAAGCATAGCAAATATGCCACATTCAACCTCTTGTGCTCTCCAAGCAACCCACGTGCCACCATACTCTTCAAGCACCCCACATGTGCCATGTGCCACCATACTCTTCAAGCACCCCACATGCACCACATCACAAGTGTCAATGTAGATTTTCACACACCAAAAAATAAATTACACATGCCCAATTTTCAATGTGCACATGCACTACAAGTGCCAAATAACTCTTTCGTATTCTAGGTGCTTGACAAATAGCATGAGCATAACTAATCCAAGACAGCATGACTCTATCAAACAATACCTGGATGATCTTTGACCTAGAAAGGTCATCCAGGACAACTTTTACTGTTGCAAAACAGATGTTGAAAATTTGCATTTAGATGACACCTCCTGAGAGTCCCTTCCTAAATAGTGTACTGCAGGTTTTCCAGATCATAGATTGTGAGGTGAGCTATTGGACGTAACAAAATGGCTCTTGCATGAGATTTGGGCCCTGTAATAAGCGGGTCCTCGAATGTGAGAATCTCTCCTAAAACCCAGGCCATGGACTGTAGATTTGCATGTGCTGGTACAGTTGTAACGTGGATGCAGAGTAGAGAGCACTTTTGTGGAAGCACTTAACTATGGACAGCTGGATTCCAAACTCCAGCTTGGACAACACAATTTTCAAATTTATGGACAGCCTGTCGAAAGGGAAGCCCTTGTCCATGTACTTGCACAGCCAAATGCAAAACAACACTCCCTTGGAAATAGCCCTAAACATATACATTTTCACTATGCTTGTTTCAAAACGGATCATTCTTGGCCCACCAAAATCGAGTAATAAACAGCATCCATGAATAAAAAAGGAGTGAGAAAAAAATCTAAGCTTGAAAAACTTGTGGAGAGGATGGCACAGTTTGTTGCCAATGGCCCACAGATGTATACAGCAACTCCCCACAGTACACATGGCTGTGTGGTCAGCAGGTCGTATTAGTCCATCTAGTGCGTCCTACTGTAGATGGCCCATGGAAGGAAAAAAAAAAAAAAAAACAATTCACCAATCCTTCAGCCCTAGCTGTTCAATTTGTGCCCTTCAAATGGAAATAAAAGAAGAATACTGATTAACAGACTACATTCAAAAGCATATTTCAATTGACAGGGGAGCTAGGAACAATTAATCTATGAAGTCCTCCAACTGTAGGCCATCAACATGGGCCACGCCTAATGTATATTCTGGATTCATCAATGAACAACCACATGTTCGGAAGTGAGAAGTGAGTAAAAAACTGACTGTTGAAACCAAGGTATTCCATAACGGTTCCCTTTATGATACGGGCTGTAACGGCAGTTAAGGCCCTCATGACAGCTGTTACGATCTCTTTTTTATTTTATTTTATATATATATATATATATATATATATATTACAGTGGTAAAGGACAATTACGATGGCAGTAATGGCCATTATGGGTCATTTTTTTTGTTACAACCCCATAACATGTAACAGTTGCCACCGTTACCTCTACGTGACAGCCTTTGCACACACCATGGCTGAAACCCCTTTATTTCTGAGCCACTTGACTAAATAATCCGTGAATCCTATAGAAAACACACCCGACGGACTTCCCAAAAATGCAATCCACACCCAACACAGAGTTGTATCATTCTATATAAAAAGTTGAAGGTAGTATGCTCGTTTATCTAGCGTGATTTCTGTTTATTTGTTAAGAAAGGAGAAACCTTTTTTTAAATAAATAAATTAAAAAAAAAAAGGAGAAACCTTCGTATTCCACCAAATGATTTCAATTTCCTTCTAGGATCCATTCACAATTTCCATCATGACCGCGGAAATTTGACAAACCCCCAACATTCCCTGTAAAACAGGGTTATGTTTAACGGCTCGTTTTGCTTGATTTCCTTTCAAATCAACTGTAAGTTAAAACAGTTTCAGGGTCAAATAGCGATTTCCACCCAAACCAACAATTTGGGGCGACGCCAAACGCTGAGCGAAATGGCTATTTATACCAACATGTTCGCTAAAAGACCCTCATCAAATCGGATTCGGTGAACATCCAAACGCAGATCTAAAAAGAAACCCACAATTCTCAGAAACGATCAAAACATTAACTAAAATTACACTGTTCCCTCCCAAAGAATCAGATCGATTCTAGTTCCTCGCCTTATATCTAACCTGAATTACGTAATTCTTTCGCCCGATCTAAGATCAAATATCAAGATACAACAAAAATCTATCGATATCAAAGATGAAAAGGTTACATCTGAATGAAACCCTAACCCTTTTTGGTTTGTCTTTCAAACCCTATCATTCAAAAGATTTTTTTTTTCTACGCTAGAAACGCGGATTTCATACCTGGATTCGTATTCGCAGCAGAAATTTCGAAGAAATTGGTAGACGCGGAATTCGCTTTTATTTTTTTCGATTCTAGAAAGCGCAGCAGATGAGATGAAACCCTAATCTCACAGATGAAGGTTCTCCGAAACGCGGAATTGGCCGTTTTAAAGGACTGATAGGTGTGGATAGGTACAGATGGTGATGAAATTACATACCTACCCTTGTCTTTCGCAAAATTGAAATGGAGGTAACGTTAAATGATCCGGTGCACTCGAGAGCACTTGCAAGCTATAGTTCTGCTAGTTTCATTGGCATGTAAATGCAAAAACGTCGTAAAACCTACCACGCCTCCCGTTAGCTAGAGTATATATGATTTAATGAAAAATAAGAGAAGACATTAGAGAAGCCGTTTAAGGCCGAGGCCCCTCCGATGCCTAAGTCAGGGTAGGTCCACAGAAGGAGTAGAAGAATGGAGATTGTTCTATGTCTTTTACTATAGGCGAAATCCTTATTTATAACCTTTTGGGGGCGGTGGCGTATATGGCAATGCCTCTTTATGATGTATGTGTATTGCAGAAGAGATCTTTCGAATAGTCGTGGTTATCTCCTCGATATCCACGACGAAGATCTTGGGAAGATCGTATCTCAATATATTCTAAGTATATTTGTATTCCGACATGATGGATGATATCTGAGGCCGAGGTTGGTACTGAAGGATGAGGTCTGTATCCGAGGTCGAGGTTGGTACCTGAGGTTGAGGTTGGTACCTGAGGCCAAGGTTGGTACCTGAGGTATGTAAGGTTGGGGTCATCTTTTGATGTCGACAAACAAGGTGGACCTCCAAGTTCATTGGTACTTGAGGTCGGCACTTGAGTTACCTAAAGTCGAGGTCATCTTTTGAGGTCGGCAAACAAGACCGACTTCCAAAGTCATTGGTCGGCACCAAAGGTCAGGGTAATTTTTCGACCCTCAAGCAATCCATAGTCTTTGAGTTTGGCTGCTCAGATCATCTATCTCATATATTTGTTTCAGCCTCATTTTACCCATAACAACATCCCCCTACTTCCGAGCTCTATATTTTATAAGTTTGAGAAGTAACTTTTGAACTAATGTATGAGAAGGTCAGCTCGTTCCATATATGCTCCTCGATTCTGTTTCCTTTATATGTGGTGGTCATGCATGGTAGAATCAATAAGTTGACCGTCAAATAGTAGACGTTGTAGTAGGCCGAGCACTAAGGACTTTCTCCCTTACATTGAGGGAAGTCCTCTTGGTTGATCGTATAGCTCAGATAGTTGAAATTTAAAAGAAATTCTCCTCCCCTGACCTAGGGAGGTTCTTTCATAGTAGAGTTCACAGTTGAGGACTTTTTTTTTCCTTGCACTAGAGGAGGCCCTCGTAGTCAATCGCGTAGCTTAAATCATGGAGAAAGAGGTTTTCTTCCCAATCTAGGGAAGCTCTTCTATAGTAAAATCCATGGTAAAGGACTTTCTTCCCTTTTACTAAGGGAAGTTCTCGTAGTCAGTCACATAGTTCACATAGTTGAGAAACCATTTAAAAGAAATTCTCTTCCCCTGATCTGGGAAAGTTCTTTTATTGTAGAACACACAAGCATGGTAGATAATAAAATAAAAGTAGTGTCCCAAACACCTTTTTTCCTTTGAAAAGGGAGATCGCCCTTGTTGAGTAGGTCGGTCAATCGACGCGCTCCTGGTTAAATGATTTTTGGAGTCCTTATAAGTAATAGATCTTCAAGTGTTCAGCATTCCATGAATGAGGTAAGAGGCCCCCATGTCTTGTATTCGATACGTTCATCAGTTCTTGATGTCGAGGTCAGTGTTGGCCAATGAGCCTTATTACCAAGCTTAGTCGACTGGTTTAACTTGGTCATTAGGTTTCCTTACTCAACTCAGCTTCCTCTTACTTCGGATTGGTGTTCAAGGGAGTGTACCGATGGAAGCGATTTTTCAGATGTCGGTTGGTGTGTTGGCCTCGATCTTTGTTGTTTTCTTTTTTTTTCTTTTGACATTAGAGGCAGAGGGTTCCCCTTCTTCCCTTCGTTTTCTATCCTTAGCTGAGTACGTTATTTATTCCTCCAGTAGCTTTTCATGAACTAAAGAACTCTTCAACATTAGAATATTTTTTAACTCGGTTAAGTAGGTCAGTGAGGGTAGTCGGGGGGTTCTTACCAATAGAGAAAAGGAACTTTCCTTATTTAACAATGGCTACTGTAAATGCTATAATGTATAAAGCACACTCTTGTTTGTCAAATTTCAATGAAACAAAATAGCTTATGATATGGTTCACACAATGTGAATCAAGATGGAAAGTTCAAGAAATAACTTCAAGTGATCAAGATGTAAAGTTCATGACATGACTTTAAGACATGATTTTACTAAGTTCAAGACCTTCCTGAAGTTCAAGTCAAGAAGTAGATCAAGACGAAAAGTTTACCTTCAAGATAAGTTCTACTTCAAATCTAGTAAAAGATCAAGTTCCATCTTCGAGTCATACTGGAGATTCAACTAGAAGATCAAACTCGAAAAAGTTTAAACTACTTCATGTCAGTCGTTTCAGGTATAATTGACCCTAGAAAGACCTTAAGCTTAGGTCCTTTCAAAACATAATCATATATGGATTTTTATGCTTAATATAAACTAATATTCGACTAATCTAGGCTTAAGTTCGACTAGTCTAAGCGGTGCCTTGACCAGTCTAAGAAAATCTTCGATCAATCTAAGTTTAAATTCCAAAAAATGGATTTTTCTGTTGCTTCCTCGATTAATCGAGCAAACTACTCGACCAGTCGAAGAGGGACCTTTGACCAGTCGAAGGTTGCTCGACTTGAAGTCCAGCAACTATATTTTGGCACCCTCGACCAGTCGAAGCCTATGCTTGACCAGTCGAACAAGGCCCCTGACCAGTTGAGCAGGGCCTTCAACCAGTCAAAGAACCGTTTTATATGATCGCGCTCAAAATTTGAAAATTTGTTTAATCTTAGACGAATCGAATGAGACCTTAGACGAGTTGAAGCAACAACCTTTCTATTTATAAATAAATGTCTTCTCTCAATCCGAAATTACTCATCCAAGTTAATAAAAGCCATCACTAAGAGAGAGAGAGAGAGAGAGAGAGAGAGAGAGAAGTCCCGACTATCTTAAAGTTATTGCATGGTATTTTAATATTTTGTTTAAATAGCCTTTTGTTTTAATTCATTGATTTCTTTTCATAAATCTTATTCTTTAAGGAGAGTAATTGCTCTTCTTTGGGATCTTGAGGAATTTAAACAAATAGCCTTTGGTTTGAATTAATTTAAAATCAATCTAGAACCTAGAACCCTTGTTTATGTAACTGGACATTCAACATTCTACTTCAAGAGAAGTGGTTCTACAGGCTACATCAAGATATACATTTTTAAGGAGAAGATAAGTACATTTCTATTCTTTGTATTTTGATTTCTTTGAGATAGGTAGAAAATCTCATGTGTTGGTTTTGACTGAGGTAACCAGAAAATCTCAGTGTGGGATTTTTGTTTGTAATAAACCCTTTAAAATCACAACAGTATCAGGTTTTAATGTGAATAGTGAAAGCCAAGATCACATGAGTTGTGATTATTGGGAGTGGAGTAGGTGTGGCTGTTTGAAAATAGTAGGTGTACACACCGAACCACTATAACTCTTGGTGTTGTGGTGAATGTTTAATTTCTACATTAATATTGGTGAATGATTGTAATTTTATTTATATACTAGTGGTGAATGTTTGTAATAGATACCTTTATTATCTCGTGCTTGGTTTGAAGTCTTGATCCTTATAAATGTTCGTGAAATAAGGTTATCCTGCCTAAAACATTGTTTTTTATAAAGGTTGTTCTACGAACTAAGTTTGAATCAATTTTTTGATACTAGTGCTATTGAGATTTGTGATTTATTCTGATTTATTTATTATTTCAGTACCTTAAGTCTTTATTTGGCATAGTCATATTCACCCCCCCTTTAGGATTGTTAAGCTCACCTTTTTCAAGTGGTATCAAAGCTAAGTTGCTCATATTATTTAATTAAGTTCCTTGAGTTTAAAGATCTAGAGCTTTCATTATCTTAAATTTTGATAGCTTGTCTATTACCAGGCCACCACCTTTTAATGGCTCTAACTATGCACACTGGAAGGCCAAAATGAGAATTTTTCTAAAATCCTAAGATGAAAGCGTGTGGCAAGTCACTGTAACCAAATGGAAACTTCTTATGTCTAAAGTTCTAGGTAGTAATGGAACTAAATTTATGAAAAAAAATTCATTCTATTTTTGTACTACACTTTAGAAAAGTGAAAGCAGTGCAAATGCTAAGGCCTTAAATGCTATCACTTGTGCTCTATCACCTAATGAATTTAAGAGAATTATTTCATGTGAGCCAAACAAGCCTGGAATATTCTTGAGATGACACATGAAGGAACTTCTATAGTTAATAAATCTAAAGTTCAAATCCTTCCTACTAAATTTAAAGAAATATGTATGAAAGAAAATAAAACTTTCATGGACTTCTATATGAAACTAAATGATATAGTAAATTTCATGTGGGGTCTAAGAGATGAAATCCCGGAAAGTAAGATCTGTGCAAAAATACTGTGATCTCTTCTTAACAGATTCAATTTTAAGGTTACTGCCATTTAGGAATTAAGAGATACTGATCAAATGAAGGTTGACGAGTTAGTTGGTTCTCTTTAAACGTATGAGCTAAATTTTAAAGCTTCTAAAGGTAAGTCCATTGCTCTTAAATCATCTAAATCTATTTCAAAAGATAACTGTGTTAATTCTGATATTGAAGATACAGAAGATAATATGAATTTACTTGCTAAGAAATTTCACAGAATTTTTAAAAACAAGAAAAGATCTAATTTTCAAAAACCATTTAACAAAAGAAAAGGAAAATCTAAATCTTGAAAATCTTTGGAAGACAATCAATATTTCAACTGCCATAAATATGGGCATTTGGCGAATAAATGTCCTAAAAGGGACAGATAAAAAAGAAAGGGCATGATAGCTACTTAAGATAAATCATCTGGCTCTAAAAGTTCTTCTAAGTCAGATGAATCAAAATAAGAAAATTCAAATGAAGAGAAAGCCCTAATGACTATAGCCAGAGTCACCTCCTTATATAGCTGTAACTTATCTGATTATGATAATCTCAGGACTTACCCTGAAAATGAAATGAGGATGATCTTCAAGACGCCTACAATGCCTTATACAGGGAAAGTTGTAAAATTGTTGTCAAACTAAAAATTCAAAGAGAAAAATATATTAAGTTAAAAGAAGAACTTGAAAATAATATTTTAGAAAAATCTCATATTTCAGATTGTTTTGAAAAAGTAAAAATAGACTTAAAATTCAAAACCTTATATTTAGAAAATCTCGGAACTAAAAATTAGAATCTAAAACTTGAAGTTTCTTCCCTTTTGAGTTCTAAGGATACTTGGAGATATATCCACGGAGACTCAAAACTGAAAAAATTATTATCATCATCCAGAAAATGTGGTGATAAATCAGGTCTTGGTTATATCAAAGATAACTCTCAGAAAAAGAAGAATTTATCTCCTATATTTATAAAAAGAGAATCCTCAAACTCTAAAGGTAAAAATTCAAGAAATTTTGGTTAAAATGATTTTAAAAATCCAAAATCTTTGCAAGTTTCTAAGATTAATTCTAATACTATCAGTTATAGAAATCAAAGATTTAATAAACCTCATTTAGCTGAAAAAATAGTAGTCTTACTTAAAGAGCGTCTTAAATCTAACTTAAATGGAATCGGAGTTAATAGACAGTAGAGTAATTCCAACTCCCAAAAATGGAGAAAATCCAATGAAACTCCTAAACCAAGAACCATATTAAAATGGGTTCCAAAGGTTACATGTCTTATTGCCCACACAACCTTCAAAGCCACCAACCATTCAAAATGGTACCTGGATAGTGGATGTTCAAGCCATATGACAGGTGACAAAATAATATTCACCAACTTCAGAGAAGTAAACGAAGGATCAGTGACTTTCGGTGATGGAAGCAACTGCAGAATCATAGGCCAAGGTACTGTTCAACTCTCTAATCTCCCTTTGTTTGAGAATGTACTATATGTTGAAAGTTTAAAACATAACTTCCTAAATATATCTCAAATCTACGATAATAAACATATCATAAAATTTACAAATCATGGATGTGAGATATCAAATGAGAAGGGAAGTATGATATTAAATGATCGTAGGACTTCTAAGAATTGCTACATTATTAATGATTCATGCTCTTCTAATTTTTCATGTTACATAGTCCAAACAGATGAAATAGAACTATGGCATAAACGTCTTGGACATGTCAACTTTAGAGATATTTATATCTTGAGCAAGAGAGATCATATTCGTGGCTTACCCAAATTAAAAAAGGTAGGAAAGATTTGTGGCGCATGTCAGATTGGCAAGCAAATCAGGAGTAGTCACAAGAAAGTGAACTCGTTAGCCACATCTAAACAATCTTGAACTATTCCATATAGATTTGGTAGAACCAACGAGAATAGAGAGTAAAGGTAAAAAGAAGTGTTTTTTATTTAATGTAAATGATTTTACTAGATATACTTGGGTAGCCTTCTTAAGAGAAAAATCTAAAACTCTTGATGAAGTTAGAAGAATTCTAAAACGAATTCAGAATGAAAAAGAAGTACACGTGATCAAGATCAGAAGTAATCATGGTACTGAGTTTGAAAATACCAGTTTTGAGAAGTATTGTACAAACCATGGTATATCACATGAGTTCTCAGCTCCCAAAATACCTCAACAGAATGAGGTTGTTGAAAGAAATAATAGAGTATTACAGGAAATGGCCAATGTAATGTTAAATAGCATGAATTCACCGAAAAACTTATGAGTTAAAGCTATTAATACTATTTGCTATATTATAAATCATGTGTATGTTAGAAAAGCAAAAGATAAAACAACATATGAGCTATGGTTTAATAAGAAGCCAACTGTTAAATATTTTCAAGCTTTTAGAAGTAAATGTTACATTTTATGTGACCGAAAAAATTTGGAAAGGTTCGAAGCAAAGAGTGATGAGGGAATATTCTTGGGTTATAATTTGAATAGTCGAGCATATCATGTTCTTAATAAAAGAACAGGAGTGATTTAGGAATCTATTAACATTGTAATTGATGATCACATGATCACACCCACACCAAGTCAAGATGATAATGAAGTCAAAATTATCAACAAACCTGACTCTTCATCTAATATAGATATTACTGAGTTAAGATCAGTCAAAGATCATTCAACTAATTAGATATTAAGTAACCCTCGCACTAGTGTTTAGACAAAAAACAGTTAGAAAACATCTGTAATTACATCTGCTTCACTTCCCAAATTGAACCGGCAAATGTAAATGAAGCACTTGCCGATGAAAATTAGATATTGGCTATGCAATAAGAGTTAAATCAATTCGTTAAAAATGATGTTAGGTATTTGGTTCCCAAACCTTCAGATAAACATATAATTGGAACCAAATGGATTTTTAAGAACAAATCTAATTAAATGAAAAATATTATTAGAAACAAGGCTCGACTGGTTGTATAAGGCTACACTAAGATAGAAATAATTAACTACGATGAAACCTTTGCACAGTTACATGCCTTGAATCCATTAGATTATTTATTTCAATTACTTGCATTAAAAAATTTAAGATATATTAAATGGATGTTAAAAGTGTGTTTTTAAATGATGATTTATATAAAGAGATATATTTTGCACAACCTAAGGGTTTTGAGAACCCTAAACTCTCAAATCATGTATATCATCTTAAAAAGGCACTTTATGGATTAAAATAAGCTCCCAGGGCATGGTACGAAAAGTTGACAAATTTTTTACTTAGTCACAACTTTATCATGAGAAGCGTTGATAAAACTTTAGGTGTCAAAAGATATAATGAACATATATTGATTGTACAGATCTACGTTGATGATATTATTTACAGATCTACATGCTCTAACTTGTTTATTAAGTTTGCAAAACTGATGAAATCTAAGTTTGAAATGAGTATGGTCAGAGAATTAAATTACTTTCTTGGATTACAAGTAAAACAACAGAAAGATGGAATATTTATCTCTCAAACCAATTATGCTTTGAATTCAATAAAAAAGTTTAGGATTGAGAATGGAAAAAAGTTTGATACTACAACTTTCAAACTTTCTAATGATGGAACAGGTAAAAGTATATATTCTCGTTTATATCGAAGCATGATTGGTAGTCTTCTATGCTTAACTGCTAGTAGACCTGATATTGCTTTTAGCATTGAAATATGTGCTAGAGATCAGTCTGACCCTAAGGAATTATATCTAATTGCTGTTAAACGAATAATTCGATATGTCGAAAGTACAGGTAATTTCGGTCTATGGTATGCGCATTATACGAATGTACAACTTGCCGGATATACTGATGCTGACTAGGCAGGAAACATTGATGATAGAAAATCTACTAGTGGTAGATATTTTTACATAGGGAATTGTTTAGTTTTATGGCTTAGCAAGAAACAAAATTCTTTATCTCTCTCAACTGCTGAAGCATAATATATTGCAGCTGGCAATGCTAGTACCCAGTTGATTTGGATGAAAAGGATGTTAGCTGCTAATGGGATTATGCAAGATACAATGATATTATTTGTGATAACTCAAGTGCTATTAATATTTCAAAAAATCTCATTCAACATTCTCGTACAAAACATATCGACATTCAATATCATTACATTTGAGAATTAGTTGAGGACAATAGTATTTCATTATAATACATTCAGACTGAGAAACAGCTTGTGAACATTATGACCAAATCGCTTGACAGGAATAGATATTCCAAATCAAAACATGATATTGGTCTATGTACTTTTAATTAATTAATTAAATCATATTGTTTATGCATTTTTTATTTGTATGTTTATTATTTTAAAAAAATGTAAAATATATAAATTTCAAATTTTAAAAAATATATATATATGAAATTTTTTAGCTGAATGACTGGTCGAGGACCATACTCGACTGGTTGAAGTGCGCGGGTGGGCCTCTTAAAAGAGAAAAAATTCCTTTCTCTTCCTCATTTCACCCTTCTTTCTCGACTAGCCTTTGCTCAACTCACCGAACCCATCTCCACAGAGTCTTTGTAAGTGATCTATTTTTGATTTCTTTTTAGATTTGGGTTCCTTATTGCTAGTTATTCTTCATTTTGTGATTGATTTGAGATTTGCATCATTTCCATAGAGGGTTTTTGTGCAAAAATCTGATTTAAGCTAAACTCATCTTTAATATCTTCTTTTGCAAACTCCACATGGAGCATCGGTCTAAGAGGAAGGCTACACGCAAGGGCCCTAGCGGCTCTTCCTCCCAGACGATTCCAGTTAGGGTGAGAACCCTGAGAGCTCCCGAAGAAGATTCAGAGCATGTAAGGGATCTCCGCTCTAGAGATATTATTATAAAAAGAACTGTGAATATTGATCACATTGCTCCATTCAAACTCATGCCTATTCTGTCTGCCATTGGTTAGAAAAATATTCTGGGGCGGAACAGCATACCGCTCCATAGCTTAAGGGATGTATGTATCAATAGGAGAGTTGTCTCTTGATAACCTTACATTCTCTATTAATTTTAGAGAATGGACAGTTCCGGTTGATAGTTACCTAATATCAGGATTGCTTGATGTGAATGTGAATGATGAAGGCATACCCATTGCTCTCCTTGCTGATAGAATGAGTGAATCTAAACGAAGGGAAATCACTCGCAAGTTATATAGATTTAATGCTGATTGGAACTCTGATAATGCCCTCCGTGCCACCCAAATGATTCCAAGATTGAGGGTCCTTCATCGTATTTTTACATCGAATGTGTATCCTCGTTAGGAGAATAAGTCTAAACTTACTCCCTTTATGGATAGTATTCTTCATGCTATTACATCTGGCATTCCTATCTATCTTCCATCATTTATAAGTTACTTGATTATTCAATTTTGTATCCATCTGGGTCATGGGTCAATTTCTTTTGCATATCTGTTGACAACTCTTATTATCCATTTCAACATTGTCATTCCATCGACTGAGGCGCCAGAGTTTGCTCTTCCTTTTAATAATACGAATATTCATAAGATGAACCTGGTGTACCTCTCCGATTAGAGAGATGAAGACGATATTGAAGAAGAAGAAGAGTCATTGCCTGAGAACACATCTATGGATGATATCTTTGCAGAATTGGAATCGGATGATGAAACTGATCCTGACTATCAACTATCTCAAGTTGATGATCGGCTTGAGTCTTTAGAAGAAAATGCTGTTGAGTTGAAGGTATCACAGGACAATCTGGTTGAAAGTCATAAGTCTTCCATGAAATATATACGAAAATACTTTCATCGCATTACTAGAGGACTTCACCAGATCGACCCATCTATACCTCCTCCATCCTCTTCTTCTGGATCCGATTATGTTGATATTATTTTATTTTATGCTTGGATTGTATAACTTTATACTATTTGTGTTGGATGATAACTCTCTCAAACTCCTATCTTAAATCCTTGTTAATAACTTTATGTTCACTCTTGATTACCATTATCTATACATTTTCCTCTTATTTGTCTACTATTTCTCCTGTGATTTATTGATTTTAATCACATGAGTATTCTTCCCTTTGTCATTTTGTGACAAAATGGTGAGAGATTTCTAATTTGATAAGTAGATTCAATGAAGTTATGCATTATATTGAATATTGATTTATTGATATATGGATGGTTGTTAGGAGTTTTGTATTAGAAATGTATTATTTGTCATAACACAGGATAATCTCACATTGAGGGAGAGTAAATTTTGCTAATTCAATAGAGCTACATCTTGTACAAACATGGAAATCAAGCTGATAGTATGGATATTGTTATGTTAAGTGTTTTATCACAAATTTGACAAAGGGAGAGATTGTAAGTGCTATAATGTATAAAGCACACTCTTATTTGTCAAATTTCGATGAGATAAAACAGCTTATAATATGGTTCACATAATGTGAATCAAGATGGAAAGTTTAAGAAGTAACTTCAAGTGATCAAGATAGAAAGTTCATGACATGACTTCAAGACATGCTTTTACTAAGTTCAAGACCTTCCTGAAGTTCAAGTCAAAAAGTAGATCAAGATGGAAAGTTCACTTTAAAGATAAGTTCTACTTCAAATCTAGTAAAAGATTAAGATCCATCTTCAAGTCCTATTGAAGATTCAACTAGAAGATCAAGCTCCAAAAAGTTCAAACTACTTCATGTCAGTCTTTTCAAGTATAATTGACCCTAGAAAGACCTTAGGCTTAGGTCCTTTCAAAACATAATCATATATGGGTTTTTATGCTTAATATAGACTAATATTCAACTAGTCTAGTCTTAAATTCGACTAGTCTAAGCTGTGGCTCGACTAGTCTAAGAAAATCTTCGATCAGTTTAAGTTTAAATTCCAAAAAATGAATTTTTTTGTTTCTTCCTCGACCGTTCGAGCAAATTGCTCGACCAGTCGAAGAGGGACCTTCGACTAGTCGAGGGTTGCTCAACCTGAAGTCCAGCAACTATATTTTAGCACCCTCGACCAGTCGAGCAAGGCTTTCAACCAGTCGAAGAACCGTTTTATTTGATCGCGCTCAAAATTTGAAATTTTGTTTAATCTTAGACGAGTCGAAGGAGACCTTACATGAGTTGAAGCAACAACATTTCTAACTATAAATAGACGTCTTCTCTTATTCCGAAATTATTCATTCAAGCTAAGAAAAGCCTTCACCAAGAGAGAGAGGAGTCTCCACCATCTTCAAGCTATTACATGGTATTTTAATATTTTGTTTAAATAGCTTTTTGTTTTAATTCATTGATCTCTTTTCATGAATCTTATTTTTTAAAGAGAGTAATTATTCTTCTTTGAGATCTTGAGGAATTTAAACAAGCAGACTTTTGGTTTAAATTAATTTAAAATCATTTTAGAACCTAGAACCCTTGTTTGTGTTACTGGACATTGAACATTTTACTTCAAACAAAGCGATTCTACAGGCTACATCAAGAACGTTTTCAATGAGAACATAAATACATTTTTATTCTTTGTATTTTGGTTTTTTTAAGATAAACAAAAAATCTCATTTGTTGGTTTTGACTGAGATAGCCAGAAAATCTCAGTGTGGGGTTTTTGCTTATGATAAGCCCTTTAAAATCACAATTGTATCAGGTTTGAAGGTGACCCTGTGAAAACCTTGTTTATAATGAAAGCCAATATTACGTGGGTTGTGATTATTGGGAGTGGAATAGGTGTGGCTGTTTGAGAACAGTTGGTGTACACACCGAACCACCATGACTCTTAGTGTTGTGGTGAATGTTTAATTTCTGCACTAGCAGTGAATGATTGTAATTTATTTTTGCATTAGTGGTGAATGTTTGTAATTGATAGTTTTATTATCTCGTGCTTGGTTTGAAGTCTTGATCCTTACAAACGTTAGTGAAATAAGGTCGTCCTACCTAAAACATTGTTTTCTATAAAGGTTATCCTACGAACTAAGTTTGAATCAATTTTTCAATACTAGTGCTACTGAGATTTGTGATTTATTCTGATTTATTTATTATTTCAATATCTTAAGTCTCTATTTGGCATAGTCCTACTCACCCCCCCTCTAAGACTGTTAAGCTCGCCCTTTTTATTTTGGTCACTCAAATATTTGTATATTCATGTTTGAGGATAAGAGAATTAGATTGAGTCCTCTTCCACCCCACAGATGAACTGTGTGATGAAAGCCTTATTAAATTGAGTAAAGGAGCTGATGGACTTCAGCTTTAATTGCATGTACCATTTTCATGTAGTCCCCAACAAAGTCAAGGAGAAGGCTTGACACATAACCGAGCTCGATGCGTCGTGGAGCTCCATCCATGCTCTGAATGATCCTAATGCTTGGCCAGGTCGCCAGACCCGGAGTAGGGAGCAATTCGCGGCATTCGAAATTTGGGCGGGAGTTGGGCTTCCATAATGTCGTCGGTAAACGACGGCTTGGTCTCTTTTAGCATAGCCTTAATAGAAGTCGATATTTGAGTGTGGTAGGCTTGGCGAATATCGCCGATTTGACCTCGCAGTTCCTTAAGTTTTACCTTCCAGGGCCCCTCCTTATTGGCTATTGCCTCGGTAGCCTTTCCATGCATCTTCTTCTCCAACGTGTGACGCAAGTCGGAGTCGTCGGGCGTTACAGTTCTCGAGGTGTGGGAGGGCGCATGGCTCGACTGCTCATGATGTTATTTGGTTCTTTGCAAGTCGACAAGTGCTTGAGGTGGTCCAGAGACTTCGGCAGTTGCCCGTGCATCTGCCCATTAGTCGAGATGTGGATTTTGTCTCTCAAAGATCTACATTATTCGGTTAATGATACCAGTCAATGCTTCAACTTGATGTTTCAAAGAGACGAGTTGACCTCCTCAATTTCAAGAACGCTGCACAGGGCCTGCAGGTGCAGAATCAACCTGAAGTTGTGTGGGCGGGTCTTCGTGGTCTGCAAACTGCTCCACTGGTGGGGGAGGAGCTGCTCGATCATGGCCTGGGCCCTCTTCATGCTTTTCGTCATTGAAGAATCATTGTAGAATATGGGAATGGCTTTAATGCCGTTCCCATAGACGACGCCAAAATGTTTATTCAAAAATTTGGTTGATCCTGCATCGCCTCCCATTAGCTGGAGTACCTGTGATTTAATGAAAAATAAGAGAAGACATTGGGGGCGCCGATTAAGGCTGGGGACCCTACGATGCCCAAGTCAGTGTAGGTTTGTAGAAGGAGTAGAAGAATGGAGATCATTGTGTGTGTCTTTTACTATAGGTGAAGTCCTTATTTATAACCTTTTGTGGGGCGGTGGTGTATATGGAAATGCCTCTCTATGATGTATGCATATTGCGGAAGGGATCTTCAGAATAGCCGTGGTTATCTCCCCGATATCTACGGCGAATATCTTGAGAAGATCTTATCTCAATATATTCTAAGTATATTTGTATTCCGAGCTAATAGTCGGTATCCGAGGCCGAGTCGGTATTTGAGGTCGAGGTCGAAGTTATCCTTCGAAGTTGACGGTCAACATCGTCCCTCGAGGCCAAAGTTGGCACTCAAGTTACCTGAGGTTGAGGTCATCTTTTGAGATTGACAAACAAGGTTGACCTCCAAAGTCATTGGTCGACACCAAAGGTCGGGGTGAATTTTCAGCCCTTAAGCAATCCATAGTCTTCAAGTCTGGTTGCTCGGCTCATCTATCTCATACATTTGTTTTAGCCTACTTCATAAGTCCTGAACTCGGGTCGCATTAGCTTCCTCGCCACTTACCAAACTTAGTGGACAATTAGTGAACTTCCCAAACACAAAACCCGGCTTATGGCGAAAGCAATTTTTATTTTTATTTTTGAACGATTAATTCATATTATATATACAGAAACACAATCATCCCAACAATTAATAAAAGAAACAGTAGCAAGATCCACTAACTCATGCATGCATCCTATTACTAAACACATCCTGAAAAATGTATAAATTCTCTGTATGAGCAAACCACAACTCGTAAGTCTTCAGCATCCCGAGGTTAAAACACGGCTCATCCTGGAGCTCTCATTAAGACATTCAAAACAATCAGGGGCAAATTATCAACCAAGCATGTTATCATAGATGAGTATGTTATCAATAAAAAAATATTGTTATGGCTAGACAGGTTATCATGAACATGTCTTCAATATTAGACATACTACCCAAATGAATAACTATGAATCATAAGAGCAGTCAATCCTCATGTACAAGATAATTAAATTTTATACTCACATATAAGGTGTACAATGGAAAATGAATGACAAGGTTGTTATGTGTAGTTGGGATGATAGTACGTGGTATTGCAAGCCATGGGGTCTATACAAAGGACATCTATCCAAACCAGTCTCATAACTAATTTAGATAACTAGACTCAATGTGGTAAACTCTTGATATCAGGTTAGTCCATACCTAACTGAAATTGTTGCAATTACGAAGGTGCACATGATGATCTAGTTGCACACCACCAACCTGAGTGGGTAGTGGATGAATGAATGCATGAGTCAAATGTTAAACATCCCTCTTTTCTACTAGTACACCTCCACACTACATGATACATTTTCTCAAGAATTACAAACATACCACACACGTGTAATCCAACACCTTCACACAAGTATGAGACGCATTTTCAAAAAGTAAAGTATTGGGCGAGTCAACCCTTACCTATCTAGTCACTCGCTTAACATTTGGGGACCTAGATTTGTTTTGCCCTACCTAGCCTCAACAGTCAAAATACCACCTACCTCGACTTGGCACGGGACGGTAGGTAGGCTCGTCACACCCATTCGCTTCGCGATCTCGGTAATGAAATTAACTCTTGTAGTCATCCTACTATGCTCACCTCCACTCGACACACGACGGAAAAGGACCTGATTGGCCAATCTTAAAGGGTTCATTGGAGTATGGGCATCTCCAATCTCGGCATCTAAGCCTGGGGTGGCCATAGAGCACCCTTCTCAAACATTCTCAATAATTTTAACACTTGTACATCACAAGGCATCAACACAAATCATCTCACCCAACTAACTATCACGTGGCCACCATACAAAACATCCACTCATGATATACATCACTATGAAAACCCATATAATTGAATGTAGAATCGTAAAGGCATATATATACCCCAACTCCTCTGAACTTTCATCCAGGCAGAAGGACCAACACAAGGGTCCAAATACTACCATACAGACCAACTAGAGGGCCCAAACATAGTATATTAATGGATCCCATGTAAGTATATGGACCAACATGATGGCCCCAAATAGAATAAATTACCAAGTTATGGCATATGAATGCTAAATAAACCCTCAAGTCATAGCCCATTGTCCATAGGGATGTCCATTCAGACCCTTTATCTTATTTTGATATAGGCCGGATCATAGCTTTAATACCCATAAGTAATGGGCCTTAACTTGGGCCCATCTAAGATTTATTTGTTAATCTATAATTTGGTCCAATGAGACCCAACATTGTATGTAGGCTACAAATTTCATGCCATATCCATCACATATTGGCTGCATAACACATGCCATAATCATTCTGTGTGAGATACACATCACACACAATTATTCTTTACAATATATCACAACACACTATACTTCTATTATACATTATATGCTACCATGCCTTCACCATACATTACATCACATGCCATTATACATCTGCCATAATTGCATGCCCTCGTGGACTTTACTTAATAATAGTGTCAATTGCAAACTTGGAAATCGGATTCACAGGGATCCCGGATCGGCGAATCCGATGCCGACAGCCTCCGTAGCACCCCATTCTCAATTCCCGGCACCCGTACGTCAAGTTTCGATCCTGGGATCACACAAGGAGAATTTTTAACATACATTTATCTCATAAAAGGCATAACCACAAGTTTACCCAAATCACAAAGGCCACGTCATCATCACATATCCACTAATATAAACATCCGAATACAATGTCGAAAGAGAAATACATATGTCAAAATCAAAGTTCCAGGAAGTCCGCTACATACTCCAAGCTCAACTCTTCGCATCACCTACATGCATCTATCGTGCATAAGCTTATAGAAAGTGTAAGACCCGTATCCTAGCCCGTATCATTCCATAACTTCCGTGGCCCTCCTAGTCGAATTCCGACGACCCGCTACGTGTAGATAGCATTGGCGCACGCTCTTGAGTCACATCCGGTAAACCTGAATCGACTCAAAACGAGACTTATGTCATTGCGACCACGCCGTCGTCGCAGCTTCCAACGACGCGTCTTGTGCGTCAATGCGATGCTCGGATTATGAGATCTGGCCCATGCATTATCTCGACCGTTGATCGCTTAATCGAGGGACCCACTTATCCCTGTTGTTGTACTTCCCTAGAAACATAATTACTATGATGTCACCCTAGGGGTGACATCACCCTACCCTACCCTAACCATAACTCCTTACAAGCAACCACCCCTTCCCTTTTTCCCCAAAAGTCAAAATCATTAATTGCCTAGAAACCTTCACCTCTCTCTCTCTCCTATCTCTCTCCCTCACTCTTTCTTCCTCATTCTCCTTGGCAAAAAAAAACCATGGACGTCCAACCATCTCCCACCTTATATCCCCACCAATCCAACCTCTTGATCGTCATCTTCACCATTGATAGAGCTTCTTAGAGGCATTGGAGTATATGGGAAGAAGAAGAGTAAGGTGGGTGATCTTAGATTTTGTCTTTCATTCATTTCTTTTGAGTTAAGGGTCCATATATGTGGACCCACTTTGATGTATGATTGTATGCAAGAGGGGCCCGTAGTGGCGGGGCCCCTCCGTTATCCCCGATTTCTCTCTCTCTCTCTCTCTCTCTCTCTCTCTTTTTCCATGATCATGGCCCACTTAAGATGAGCGTATTTTACTCATGCCATCCAACTGTTTGGCCACCTTAATCCCTATTTGGGGCCTGCACGACCGGACGGTCACACAGGCCGGGATGAAAGGAAATACAAATATTAGTTGGATCCAAAATCAGGTGGGCCACGTCCATGTGGGACCCACTGTGATGCCTGTGTGCAATCCACACTGTCCAGCGTAAGTAGGCTGGCTATCGGTGAAGTGTAGACTGACGTGGGGTGTACTGACAGTGTAGTGTGGCTGAGAGTGGGAGTAGCTAACAGGGGAGCGTGCATGGACATTGAGGTCCATGGGACCCATCCTTGCCCTCCACCCCACGTGTGGGGCCACACCATGGCGGATGTGTTCTATCCAAACCATCCACCGTATCTGGGCAGTGGGACCACGTCCGTGTGGGGCCCTCCTTGGTGCGCGTGCACACCCAGGTCCATGGCTCAACTGGCAGATTGAGTGGAGATACCTCGTTTCAACACTTGAGGTCTTGGTATTGATCCCTGCAGGGTGACTAGCATGGAGCATGTGTACTGGCACGGGCGTGTGCTGACGGTGGGGTCCAGGGGACCCACCCACGTCATCCATCTATTCCGGTGGGCCCCACTAGTGTACGTGTTTTATCCAGCCGTCCATCATCCTTGGGCGTGGGACCCACGTTCGTGTGGGGCCTCCTTCGATGTATATGCATGTCCAGGCCATCCAGGGCCTGGTGGACGTTGCATCTTATTAATATAATATTAATATATTATATTATAATATTACCTATTATCATATGTTAGCTAGGAAGGGTGGGCCCTACCTGGGACCACCTTTACTCCCCTCTTTAATGCAATACAGCTGCACTACTGCAGCTACTTTATTGCATATAATGTATACTATATATATATACTCAAGGGTGGGCCCTATGTGGGACCACCTCTGTTTCTTTTAAAGGCAGCAAAAAGGCTGTATGCTCGTACTTAATATAACATTAATATATTATATTTTATATTTGTTGGGGTGGGCCCTACGTGGGACCCACCACTGCCCTCTTTAACGGCAGAAATGCTGCACGTTTAGCAGCTACGTAGCTACTCTTCCTTTGAACATTCCAAGCTCTGCAGATCCCACGTGATGTACGTGTACATCCCAATTGTTCTGATGGTGGGACCCACTCTGGATGCATGAGATCCATCCCTGTAGCGTGGGCCCCAATGTTGTATGTGCTTTATCTACACAGTCCACTGTTTGGACGGTGGGGCCCACCATGATACATGTGTTGTATCCAAACCGTCCAACCATTTGAGATGTCATATCATGGCATGGGATAAATGAGTGAGATCCAAAATTCAAGTGGACCCCACCATTTGCAATAATAATGAGGTATAGTGACATCCACCGTTTAAAACTTTTTTTTGAGCCACAGTGATCCCCACCCAAGCGGATAATTGGTTTTCACTTCATCTATCTCTATGCTAATTATGAATAGGTCGGATCTCAAAATACATAAGGGTGGGCCCGATTTGAAATACATTTGGCCCATTTGACCCGGCCCATTTGACTCGGTCCATTTAAAGCGGCCCATTTGGTTTGGCCCATTTGAGCGGCCCACTCAATTGACCCGATGCAATATATGTGAGGCCCATGAGCGAGGCCCAATGTGATGTATGTGTGGCCGTTACATTGTGTATGAATTCCTTATGTAGGCCACTCCTTGGGAGCAATGTTGGTTTGATGTCCACATTGATGGGCAATGATGGTTGGATGTTCACATTGTGACCTTCCCTTAGGCCTTGTTAGGCCCTTTCTCTTCCTTTCCTTAGTAGGTTAACTCGAATAAGTGGGCTCCATTCACCGTAGACGGATGGCTCCATGCTATCTAATTAATAAAACCATGGCTGAGTGCCGATCTTTATACTATGGTTGATCTGTTGATCACCTATAGACCCCACTTTGTTTATCTACTGATTATCGATGCCGATTGTCGATTAGTGATCGAGCCCGATTGTCGTGACCGATTTACCGATTTCGATTGTCATTCGATTGTCGTGGCCCATTGTGATGTATTCGAGGCCCATTACTGCTGCCCATTTGATACAACCCACTTGATGAGTACGAGGCCCATTAGTGCGGCCTATTGATGCAAGGCCTATTGTGACATGTATTAGGCCTATGACGCGTGATCCATTTGATGCGTATAAGACCCATGGGTAGGGCCCACATATTATGTATTTGAAGCCCATGAGCAGGGCCCACCTGAGGTTTATATATGGGCCCCATTAATGTGGCCCACTTGTATTTGAGACCCACGGGTTGCAGCCCATGGGTCGTGGCCCATTGTGATATATACTCGGCCCATACGTTGTGGCCCATTGAGATGTGTTCCTGACCCATTTAGTGAGGCCATTGTGAAATATTTCGGCTCATGTGATGAGGCCCATCGAGATGTATTTCTGGCTCATATGATACGGCCTATAGCGATGTGCATTAGGCCCATGTGATACGACCCCCTTGATTTATGAGACCATTGTGTAAGGTCATGTGCCTACTATATGTTTGGCCCTATGTGGGCCACTCATTTGGAGCAATATTGATTAGATGTCCACACTGTGACCTTCCCTGAGGCCTTAATCGGCCGATTGCCTAATGTCGATCGAGGCTGATTATCGATCGAGGCCGATTACCGATTCTGATTTGTCGTAACTGATTGTTGATTTTCGATCGAGGCTGATTATCGATCGAGGCCGATTACCGATTCTGATTTGTCGCAACTGATTGTTGATTGTCGATCGAGGCCGATTACCGATTCTGATTTGTCGCAGCTGATTGTTGATTGTCGATCGAGGCCGATTACCGATTCTGATTTGTCGCAGCTGATTGTTGATTGTCGATCGAGGCCGATTACCGATTCTGATTTGTCGCAACTAATTGTTGATTGTCGATTGAGGCTGATTACCGATCGAGCGATGGAGTCCATTGTGATGTATATGAGGCCCATGTGAGAGGTCTATCGTGATATGTATTAAACTCTTGAGTGAGGCCCATGGTGTTGTATATTTGGCCCTTGTGTGAGGTCATGAGTCCACTATATGTTAGGATCCATGAGGGCCATTTCTTGGGGGCAATGTTGGTTAAATGTCCACATTGTCGAGGTCGATTGTCAATGCCGGTTGTCGACACCGATTATGAGTATGTGACAGTATAGCATCATGATACATGTCATACGCATCATCTGCATGTTTGTTATGAGATGTGGTTGATCATTACATATGTCATTGAACATGTTGTTATGAGACTCCTTGATAGGCGGATGTTATCTCACATGAGCATGCGCAGCATTGAGGATTGATGCATGAATGAACTGTGTGACTCATGCATATCGCATTTTGCAATATGATTACTATATGCCCTAGCGTCATTAGGGCCGTAGCCTCCACAGGTATATCGTGGATGGCCAAATGAGACACCGGAAATTTATTCTAGCATATCGGCATCATAGATGACCCCGGGTGAAAATTCCTAAACCTCCGTGGCCGGAGACGCCCCAATGTCGAGACCGAGTGGATACATGAGCGCCGAGTGCCGAATACCGGAGGCCGCGTCTCCCACTATGTCGTGGTCGGTTGGGAGGGAGTGTGGCCTTACCGGCCGCGGGTAGGGGGCAATACTAGGCGAGTTTGACTCGGCTCGTGAATGGGTCCACTATCGACATGTCGGATAGGTATTGGCGGACTATTGCCAGGCGGATAGTAAGGTTTCTTACGCTCACTTGGATTGTGCGGTGGGAGAGCGATAGTGCCATTTGGAGTGTGCTAAACCCCGGTGATGATCCCGAGATGTACGGTATATGGATGTAGTGAGTAGGAGTTGCATACTCATTCATTCATTCATCATTCACTATCCACTCGGCCGGTGGTGCGCAAATATTTATTACGTGTACCTTCGCAATGGCCGGATTTCGGTTGGGGTGCGACTAACCCGAGATCGGGAGTTTACCACATTGGGTCGACCATCCAAATTAGGTATGGGACTAGTTTGGATAGAAGTCCATTGTGATGGACCCTATACTGTGATACTACGTACTACCATACCGACTTCACACTCCAACATGGTCATTCCATTTGCACCGCATGTTGCATTACATCCGCAGCATATGGTATGGTTGACGCTATTCATTTTACTTATCGGGAATGTATATTGCATTGCATCCTCTGCATCCGATATTTGGCTCTCTATGACTCTTCATTTTCATGTTGATTTGTATTGTGTATTTTAATATTGTATGATTTATGCACTTACCAATATTTCCTCTTAGTCTATTATCTTATGATTTATGACTTTGTCAATATTTCTTTACTCTGATAATTCATGATCTTATTCGTATATCTGTTTATTCTGATATTTACGATTTATGGATCACCAATATTTTCGGTCTTGTATGATGATGGCATTGTATTGAATACTTGGCACTTATCTTGTGCACACACTTACACCACCCTCTAAGCTTTACATAAGCTTATGCACGATAGATGCGTGCGAGATGTTAGGTTGCGGCATTGTTGAGCTTGGAGCGTGCGGTTGTTCCGGAGCTTGATTTTCGATTTATGTATTTCCTTATAGCATTGTACTCAATCGATTATATTAGTGGATATGTGATGTTGATGTTGCTTTTGTGAATTGGGTAAAAATGTGGTTGAGCTAATTACGAGTAAAATGTACAAAAAAAAAAATATTCCTCCTTGTAGGATCCCGGGATCGTAATCGCATATGGGCGCCGGGAGCCAAGAATAGGGTACTACATGGTCTCGGCACCGGATTCGGCAATCGTGAATTTTGTGAGCCCGATCGTGCATAAGCTTTGAGAAAGCTTAGAGGGTGGTGTAAGTGTGTGCACATGGTAAGTGTCAAGTATTCAATACAATAACATAATCATACAATACTACATATACCGGTAATCCATAAATCGTACAATATCTGAATATAAATACCGACAAGATCATGAATCATACAATATTAAGATACATAATATAAATCAGCTACGCAAATGAGAAGTCATAGAGAGCCAAATATTAGATGCAGAGAATGCAATGCAATATACATTCCCGATAAATAAAATAAACAGCGTCAGTCGTACCATATGCCTCCGATGTAATGCAAAATGTGGTGCGAATGGAATGACCATGTTGAAGTGTGAAGTCGGGATAGTAGACGTAGTGTCGCAAGCTATGGGGTCCATCACAATGGACTTGTATCCAAACTAGTCTCATACCTAATTTGGATAGTCGACTCAATGTGGTAAACTCCCGATCTCGGTTAGTCGTGCGCCCAATCGAAATCCCGACCATTGTGAAGGTACATGCAACAAATAGTTGCGCACCACCACCGAGTAGATAGTGAATGAATGAATGAATGAGTATACAATTCCCGCTCAATATGTCCACATATCAAGACAGTTCATCTCTGGGATATCACCGGGTTTAGTACACTCCAAATGATACCGCCGCTCTCCCAGCGCACCAAGAGAGCATAAGAAACCTCACTATCCGCCTAGTCAATAGTCTCCAATACCTATCCGCACGTCGATAGCGGACTCATGCACGAGCCGGTCAAACTCAACCTAATATTGCCCCCTTCTCTCGAGCGGATAAGGCCACACGCTCTCCCAACCGACCACGACATAGTGGGAGACGCGCCTACTAGTATTCGGCACTCGGCGCTCATGTATCCACTCGCTCGACGTTGGGGCGTCTCCGGCCTCGAAAGTTTAAGGACTTTCACCCACGGACATCTAAAGTGCCCAAATGCTCGAACTAAACATTTTCAGGGTCTCATCTAGCCATCCACAACAAGCCTGTGGAGGTCATAGCCCTGATGTCGCTAGGGCGTACAGTAATCACAATCACACAATCAAGATGCATGATTCATACAATCTAGTCATGCATCGATCTTGCGCATACCGTATACTCATGTGAGACAATCTCATCCCATCAAGGAGTCTTATAACAACCTGCCCAATGGCATATGCAATGTCAACCACATCTCATAACAAACATACAGATGATGCGTATAGGCATGTATCATGATGCTATGTTGTCACATACTCATAATCGGTATCAATAACCGACATCAACAATCGGACTCGACAATGTGGACATTTAACCAACATTGCCCTCTAGGTATGGTCAACATAGAGCCAAACATATAATGGGGCCCACAGCCTCACACAAAGGCCTAATATACAACACAATGGGCGTTACACAAGGGCCACATATACACAACAAGTGCACTCTACTCATGGGCCTCAAATACATGACATATGGGCCCTGTACATGGGTCTCGAATACATTAAATGGGCCATGCATCATGGGCATAATAATATCACAATGGGCCTTGCCCATAGGCTAAGAATACATCACAATGGGTCTTGCCCATGGGCCTGAAATACATCATAGTGGGCCCCATCACCTAGGCCTCAATACACATCTCATTGGGCGTTGGACACGGGCTGAATACACATCACGTTGGGTCTTAAATACAGGTCACGTATCCATCACATTGAGCCCCGACAATCAAAATCGGCAATCGGCTACGACAAATCAGAATCGGTAATCGGCCTCAATTGATAATTGGCAATCGGCCACGACAAATCAGAATCAAAAATTGGCCTCGATCGATAATCGGCAATCGGCCACAACAAATCAGAATAAAAAATTGGCCTCGATTGATAATCGGCAATCGGCCACGACAAATCAGAATCAGAAATTGGCCTCGATCGATAATCGGTAATCGGCCATGACAAATAAGAATCGGAAATCGGCCTCGATTGATAATCTACAATCAGCCACGACAAAACAGAATAAAAAATCAGCCTCGATCGATATTCGGCAATCGGCCACGACAAATCAGAATTAGAAATTAGCCTTGATCGATATTCAGTAATCGGCCATGACAAATCAGAATAAAAAATCGGTCTCGATCGATATTCGGCAATCGGCCACGGTAAATCGTAATCGAAAATCACTCGATCAATAATCGACAATCAGCCAAAAAAATCGGAATCGAAAATCGGCCTCAATCGATATTCAACAATCGATGAGAATCCTATCAAGGCCTAAGGGAAGGTCACAATGTGGACATCTAACCATCATTGTCCATCAATGTGGACATTTAACTAACATTTCTCCCAAGGGAGTGGTCCACATAGAACCAAACACATAGTGGCCCCACGGCCTTGCACAAGGGCCTCGAATACATCACATCGGGCCTTACCCATGGGCCTCGAATACATCACATCAGGTCTCATATACTTCGAGTGGGCCGTATCGACGGGTTGTACCAATGGGCCTCATAAACATCGAGTGGGCAGCACTACTTGGGCCGCACCATTGGGCCTCATAAACATCAAGTAGGCCGCACTACTTGGGCCGCACCAATGGGCCTCATAAACATTAAATGGGCCACATCAACGAGGCCTCGAATGCATTAAATGAGCCACGCGTCATGGGCCTAATACACGTTAAATGGACCACACGATAAGGGCCTAATACACATCATAATAGGCCTCGTGTACATCAAGTCGGCATCATCATATGGGCCTCATATATGCCAAGTGGGCCGCATCAACAGGCCGCAACAATGGGCCTTATATACGATCGAGTGGGCTGCATCAATGGGCCGCACTAATGGGCCAATATACATTAAATGGGCCTTACCAAATGGGCCTCAACAATGGGCTTCATATACATTAAGTGGGCCCACCATAATGTTTATTTTCCATCCAATCTGTTCATAAGGTCACATGGACCCAACTTAAGAGGAAAAACAAATTTTATACTAATCCAAAACTTCTGTGACCCCAAAATCGGGTTTCAATGGTAGACATTCAATCCCCACTGATTTTGTAGTGTGTCCACCGGATAGACGGTGTGGATATACGACATATTCATCAAAGGTGGACCCCACCGTCTAGCAGCTGTTGGACGGTGTGGACTATGATCATCAAAGTGGGCTTGGAAGATGAACGGCGTGAGGTATACATCTCGTGGGACCCACAGAGCTTGTTGACGCCATTCAGAGCAACACCTAGCTGTGTGAGGTGCAATGGCCAAATCGTCTAGCAGGGTCCCACATGGGCCCACCATATATATATATAATAAAATAATAGTATATACATATAGCAGGTGTGAGGTATAAGACATATACATTCGGTGGAATCCCACGTGAGAGGTGTACCCGCCAATCCACGTCCCTGGACGGTGGACAAAATACACATATCAAGTGCGCTTCACACAGATGGACGTCGTGGATATAAGACACGTGCATCAAGTGGGTCCCACCTGCCCACACGTGTCACACGTGTGGGACAGGTCCCACATCCACAACAGGTGTACGGGGTGGATGTAAAACACATTCATTAAGGTGGATCCCATCCGTTCAAAAATGTTGGACGGTCTGGATCAGACCCATACATTTGGTGGGTCCCACGGGCCTGCTGACGTCATGACATCAGCCATAGGCTGGTGTGAGTACAATAGCCAACCTGCGTCCATATGAGGTGGGTCCCATGTACATTAGGGCCCACCGTCATATATTAATATAATATCATATTTATTATTATTATTATTATATATTGTACCCACAGGACTTGCTGCGTCAGCGGCTGCAGCTGTGAATGTGGGGCCCACTGTTTGGATGGTGTTAATGATATACATACAGTATGGTGGAGTCCACATGTGTGTGGGTCCACTTGCTGGGCTGCAGCACGTCAACGACAGGGTCCCTCAGCAGGGATGAAACACATACATGATAGGTGGGCCGCACCGTCCAGATTGCCCTGGATGGAGTGCATAAAGCATACACATCAAGGTGGCCCCACAACCAGTGCGCTGCACATGTGCACACACATCAGGTGGGTGGATCTCCACCGTCCAGTTTTGCTGGATGGTGCAAGTATAATAAATACATCATGATGGGTCCACATCAGCGTGGATGGTGGGATCAACTTCAAGGTGGGCCACAAAGAAAGGGAGAGAGAGAGAGAGAGAGAGAGAGAGAGAGAGAGAGAAATGGAGATCGAAGTAGCGGAGGGACCCTGCCACTATGGTCCCTCTATACAATGCATACATCAAGATAGGTCCCACCATAAGTGGGCCATCAAAATTTTTATTTTTATGTTTAAAAAAACGATGGATGAACACCCACCTCAAGATCTTTTCTTCCTTCTTCCGCCAATGCAATCTAGAGCTCCAAGGAAACGATTCCAACAGTTTAGATGGACTTTGGATGATGGATATGAGAGGTAGGAAGGTGGGCCACAGTAGCTCTCTCATGGGAAGCGCTCATGGACATTGGGTTGCTTGTTTATAAAATGGAGAAAAATGAGAGAGAAAGGATGGGATGGATTGATAAGGTGTGGTTGTTGTAAGAGATGGGAAAGGAGAGGTATGAGTTAGTTTGAAAATTGTGTAAAAAAGGTATGGGTGGGGAAAAAGAGAGTTGACTTGTGAGGGGTGAGGTGGCATGGAGCATGGGTGGTGTACTTAACTTGTGAAATGATGGATTGATGTGATGTGCTGTAGAGATTCCATCGGTATTTGCAACACGCGGCGTTTTCCTCCAACTGAACACAGGCCCACATCTCCTAGACTGGGTATTGCCTCGGTTCGCAATATGAGCATTAGAACCGCGGCGACGGCGCGGTCGCAAGGGTACAAGTCTCGAGTCGAGCCAACTCTAATATATAGGATATGACTTAGGGTTGTGCGTAAATGCTACCATGCCTTCACCATACATTACATCACATGCCATTATACATCTGCCATAATTGCATGCCCTCGTGGACTTTACTTAATAATAGTGTCAATTAGCTAAGTAGACCAGCAAACTAATAATAATCAAACATCCTTCCCTTGACCATGGAAGTGGGCTCACTTGGCCTCTCATCTAATGATTATTTGTAACTAGTTTGCATCCCAAGTTACATGGGAAAGTGGGCTTTTACAAGCCTAAGGCACTAGGCTCAACTTAAGAATAGCCAATGTGACGCGATGGTCCATACATTATAGTGTCATCGGTAACACATAAGGCCCTACACCTCTTGTGATTACTTAACAAATGGGCCGCCAAGGCTCACATAGCATGCACATACATAAGGTGCATAGGTTATGGTGGCACATAAGTACTCGCATATATCATCATTATCATAGCCATCATTCAACATCAAATTCATTGTCATAACCTATATCATGGAAACATGTGCATTTTTAATGTGCATGTGCATGGAGTGCATAACATTCAAGGATTCACGTGCATTATCAATATCATTTATTTATCATCATCCAAGTATCAAGTAAAACATGGTTATCTTGTCCACACTATCATCACGACCATCAATACGTGCATTATTATCACTTTGACATCAACATCATCTACTAGGTACCCAATATTAAGCAGTGTATGCTACCATAACTACCCATATGTATGTCACTACCATGACCATTACCATATACATTTGTTATCATATCATTTTTAGTATGCATGCTACCATAATTAGTCCATTCACAATCATATTACGTTAAACATAAACAACATTATGCACATCATTAATACTACTTTGCCACCATCAAATTAACACTACTATAGTTACCATCATTTAAATCATACTCATCATCATCATGTTACCACACACGTATCATCATCTCAACCATCAATAGGTGGGTCCCACCTAAGTGTGACATGCACATTGACCTTGGGCTACGTTCAAGCTATGTGGTCCTATAGGTTAAGTGTAGGTCCCATGTGGTGGACCACTAAGCAAATTTTACGTAAGATAAATATCTAAACACCGAGCTTTTTATTGATATGGATCTAATTCCATGATTAAGTGGGCCCCACTAGCTGAAGGTTGCATGTTCAACACATAATTGTGCCCCCACATTTTACAACAAGTATGGTCAATGGGCTTTTAATTGGTTTAGCAATCTTATAGTACGTTCTACTTAAGTTTAAGTTTGGTTGGGTAGTGGATAATAGTCCCACACCAAGGAAGCCAAACATAGGATACATACATCTAAGGTGGATCCCATAACGCATATGACCCCCACAAATCCAACATCAACTAAAAGATAAATTACAATCCCAAACATAAGACCCATATGCCAACATTATACATATTCCAAATCATGTTGGGTCAACAAACATCATGCACAAGTAAAACACGAAAGCCCATCTAGTATAACTTATATAATTCAAATGGGCCCCATTAAGTGTGACTAGACTGACTAGCGGTAGTATGCAAGGCACGCCTAAGAAGTAGAGTTGTACACGAGCCAAGCTAGCTTGAAAAGCTCGCTCGGCTTAGCTTAATTCAAGTGGAGCCAAGCTTCACATGACCCAGCTCATTTTGAAAATGAGCCGAACTTGACATTAGTGGATCTTGACTCAACTTGACTCAAACTCAGCTCAGCTCGAAGCTCGAGTTCGACTCGACTCAAATATTATATATATATAAATAGTTAAAACTTAAAACCTACGCTAATTGTCTATCCCTTTCTTACCATTTTCCTTCCTTACCCAACCCGCCACGTTCGAGCTCCTCTCTCTCTCTCTCTCTCTCTCTCTCTCTCTCTCTCTCTCCACTCTACCACTAGCCCGAGCTTAACTCAGCGTCTACCCTAATCGAACCCGACCTAAACCTCCACCTGACCACTCGCCCGAGCTCTCTCTCTCTCTCTCTCTCTCTCAACACCAACAACCAGGTACCTCTATGGCTCTATCTAATATTATATATATATATATATATATTATTAATTGAATATTTGATTTGGGAGTTGGATTGGGTGTGGGTTGGATCGGGTGGCTGGGTTGAGTTGAGTGTGGGTTGGGTTGGGTCGGGTTGCAGGGTTGAGTCGGGTGCTGGTTGGGTCGGGTTACTGAGTTGAGTCGGGTGCGGGTTGGGTGCTAGGTTGGGTTGAGTTGGAAGCAGGCTCAACTCGACTTGAGGTAAGCTCGCCTCAACTCGATCCACTAGCTCCAAGCTAAGCTCCAATGATAAGCTCGAGGTTGCGGTCAAGGAGAGCACAGACGAGTCAAACCAAGCTTGGTCCACCTTGACTTGGCTCAGCTCGGCTCGATGTACAGCCCTACTAAGAAGGGTTATCGTGATGGGCTTCTTACTCCCAAGTGTTTCTCTTGGTATTGGACCTAACTGGGCCTTGCCTTAGTCTTTCTTCATTTGGATGGGCCCAAGGCTGCATATAACCTAAGAGAAACAAATGACAATAAGGCTGCCCATCACATGTATCACCCCATCAAAAAATGAAAGGCTTACATAGCGTGCAAGGTAGGCCTCACTAGCCAATGCTAAGGCCTATACAAGGCAACCCACACTAAATGTCTCACTTAATGTTTTGGGCCCACTAGCACCTGGGAGTTCATTTTCATGGTTTAGATGTTGTATTAAATGCCTTATAAAGGTGGTGGATCCCACTGATGTGGCCCCACATGAATTACGTCAAACAGACTTTTGGTGCATGGTTAATTTCTAGCCATCTTCAATTCATATTCATGACCATGTGGGGCCCATATCTGGTGAAAGGAGAGATTCATCTGGTAGCTCTATATATGAGCTTTAAAAAATTACAAGGCAGGCCTCATTATTTGGGTCTATACAATTTACAATGATGGCCCAAACATGGGTACTGGAGAAAATGTGTAGGAAACATTGCAGAATTAGTTTTTGCCCTATTTTGAATACATATCACAAGGGGCCACCTTTCGACGTGCTGTCAGGTCCCTTTGGTAGTCTTATATATAGACTTCAAAAAATATAAGGTGTGACCAACTAGTTATTCACACATAATTTTTTGGGTAGGACCAAACATTGGCATTTCAATTTTCCGCACAACTATGCCTGGCCCCATTTTGGGATCCACTCCCCAATCATGTGGGGTTTGCATTGGCCCAAGTAAAATATTATTTAACTATTCATTAGTATAGGTTAAAAATTTCAAGTCGTGGCCCACACACATCTTCTACGTTGGGTCCACCATAGAAGCCCAAAGTTGGTCCAAAACATCGAAAATCAGACAAGCAGTTTAGGAATGAATTTGTCCCAACTTTGAGCCCACTTCTCCAACACTTGGGGTCCATTCTTGATGAAGTGGTGGGACATCCTAATCCTGACATGTGAAATAAACATCCCCCAAGTAGTCCACTGATTCAGATACACATTGCTTGGCACGTGGCTAAACATGGGCTCTTGAAATTCCTGCGCAACCTTGCCGAGCCCCGCTTTGGGATCTAGCTCCCAATCATGTAGGGTCCACCTTGGCTCAAGTTAAACATCAATCTTACAGCCAATAGTACGGGCCATAAATTCCAGGTGGTGTCCCCCACATATATTGTGCGTGGGGCCACAACGAATGCCAAAAGATGGCCCAAAAACATGAGATAAGACGTGCAACTTCTGATGTGAAAATCTGTCCTACTTGAGAACCTTCCATTGTGAAAATCTTAGAAACACATAATGATACACATAATACGTTCATCCAGGTGGGTCCCATCCAGCCGGGCCACCCAACAAAAACCCATCAACGCAAAAACACAACAATCATCAAGCTGAGAGGGCTGCACAACGCACACATACCGGGCTGCCCTGTTTGGATGTCAAACATGCGCACGTGCGCACCTCTCAAGTCCAATAGTTGTGAACGGATCGGCCTAGAGGCCCAAAGTTGATCCAAAACTTGGAAAATCACAGTTATTTTCCTCTAAAAGTCATTACCATGTAATTCAAGAAACAAACACCTCGCCATTATAATCATTTCTTCACGTATGTTTAGAAAGGATTTTGGCTTGTAAATCTAGAGTTTGTAAATAGTATCATTACTTATCACACTATAAAACTACCATTTTTCAGAGATTTTGAGTGAAAGAAACCATCAATCTAAGCTAGCAAAATCATGAAATAGGCATGTACAGAAACTGCAGAGGTGTCATGGTAGAACTTGTGATTTGGTAAAATAGCCCCTTTACTTTCCATCCACCATATGGATGTCAATGCCCTACAATTCCACGTATTGGAAGAAAGGGTATCTACCCTCAACTGTTCCAATCCGCTAGAGCACAGGCTCAATTCAATCTACACCATCTCTCTAAAGCTCTTTTAGCTTTCCAGACTGTATCTTGAGCGACAGCCTCAATCTCCACCCCTTCGAATTCCTTTTCTTGCTCCTGTGCTCTTTCATTTTTTGAGATTCTTGCACTCCCCTTCTGAGACCCTATCCTTGAACTCTTTTTCTTAGTCTAGCACTGTTATTGCAGACTCAATTTCCACCCTCTCCTTCTAAGCTCTTCAAGCTTTTAAGACTGAATTCTCGGGCTACAGCTTCAATCTCCCCCTTTGAATTCTTGTTCTTGTGCTATTAATTTTTCAATTCTTGAAATCTTTTTTCTTGCTCTTTCATTCTTTACGGGACTGTTCTTGAACAGAATCAATCTCCACCCTCTCTCCTCCTAAGAACTTCAACCTCTGTGACTGCTGCGCTGCTCATGCATAAGACTGCGTTCTTGGGCTACAGACTCTCCACCAACCAACTTAATTCTTGGGCTCATGCACTCTTTTTCTTGTTGTACACTCTTCATCTGAGAATCTGTCCTTCGAAACTTTTTGAAATTTCCTTTTCTTGCTCAGCAATATCTTTTAAGACTATTGTCTGGCAACAACCTCTATCAACCAACCCTCTTAAACTATTTTTCCTGCTCCAAAGGCCCTCTTTTGAGGACGGTACACTCGCTCTCAATCTATCCATCTGTCCGTCTACTGAAACTCGAGTTCCTTCTCTTGCTCTTGTACTCTTATATCCTTTAAAACCGCTTCGTTGGGCTATAACCTCAGTCTCAATTGTCTCTCTTGCTCTTGCTCATGTGCCTCTTGTAGTCTTAATCTTTTAAAACCGATTCTACAACCTCAACTCTTTTCTTGCTCTCGCACAATCGTCTTTTGAAAGGTCTAACAACCTCAATATGCAACCTCTCCTTGAATTGCACTTGCCATTCCATTTTGTCAGGCGAGGAGTTTGAAATTAACGCAAGCTTTTGTACCGGATTATCTGTTTTCAAAATTGCTTTTCAACCTAATTTAATTTGTTTGGATTCAATTATTTACTTTTAAAAACCATCTTTTCAGTATTTTTTTTATGATTGATTTTCTTTGAACAGGATGCCTAATGATTTTAATTGTAATAAGGACCACCTTACAACATTCTAGACTTGATGAATGATAACCATTCTTTTAATTTTTAAATCACCAATGTAGGCCATATATCAGTTATTCCAGCTCATTTTAAAGCATGTTCCAAAAATCAAGCAATCCAAATCTCTGGTAGGGTCAATTGCCCATTATAAAAACTTCTAGCATTAAAAAAACCTCTCATAGGCCACAAAAGCTTTGGATAAAGCTGATATTTGCCTTTTCCCTTCATCCAGGTCTGTGAACTTAAACAAGGCCAATGGCATATCCAATAACAACTGTTTCCTATGATGCAGTCCACTTGGGATTTGGATTCATTTAATTTTTAGAGATCACGACATAAAATGAGCTGAAAACCCAATAAATCGTATAGATATACAACATTACACAGTTGAGCCACAGTCACGGAGACACCCACTGCGGTATTACCAGGATAACACCTGATCCGCTCCCAATCCAAAGAGGCCATTCTACCGTTGATAGGAGGTGAAATCACACTACAGCATGGATGTGAGGGTATGACTTATGAGTGTGGGCTGCTTTTATAGAATTCCTTGTGAACCGAAGGAAAGTACTACCATCCCAAGTATGAGAGATGCACCAGTGATCACAGAGAACTACAAGTTGGTAGTGCTCTAGTTTTATTGGGACAACCGAAAGGTCTAGTCCATTGATCTACACTGTTCATTAGGTTCAGCACACATTTCATGGGCTACCATCCAAAACATGATGCCAATCTGGCCAATAAGAACCATTTGATCAATACCATTTAATATCAACGGTAAACATCAACTACCCAACACTTTTGTTAGAGACATCATAGATTGCTTATGATTCCATCCCACACATGGCTTTAAATAAGGATGTTATAGTAAATAAAAGCAAATCAAAGATGGACTGGAATTACAGAAATAGGATATTCGAATTGGATCAATTACAGCCATCCAAAATTGGGTCCATGAAATCATTTACGTTGATCACGAACAATTGGGCCAGCAGGAACACAATGAGATAAGAACATGCAATAACCTACTTTTGAGAGACGTATGGTTTATAACACTTCCTTTTTCAAACCAAAGTTCAAAACATCAACTGCTCAGAAAATGAAATTCTCTTCTCATTGATTCGAAAATCTCTGAAGTCTGACATGTGAATAAACTTCATAATTCATCACTGCAGTAAAAACCTAGTCAGGATTCATAGAGATGAACAAAGAAAAAAATGACAATGTAGCTCTCATTTTGCAATCTTTTGCATTCATCACATCAAGATCCTCAGCATAGCGTATATTGCCCTTTAAAAGGCGTTTAATCATCGAGCCATGGAAAACACCACAATGGATTCTGCTCTTTTACTAACGCTACTGGCTCATTTTAGCAAAAGCTCAAGTGCTAAAATGAGCCGCTTCAAAAGACTTTTATTTTTTACACCTAAACCTAAGGGGGCATTGAGTGAGCCATCAAACACAAATAAAAAAATACAAAGGGACTAGCGAAAACTATAGAATGAGTCACCAAACTTCTCGGAACAGCATAAGCTGAATCAATAAACGCCTCACACCGAGGAATCCTCGAAGTGAGATTCACGCCGCGGCGCACGTTAGCAAAACCGCACCGTATTCCGCTAAAATGCGCCGCGAGGGATTGGCACTTGGGCGAGCAAAGGAAAAAATAGATAAAAACAAGCAAAAATAATCGGACGGTTTGGATTGCTTGCCGTTTAAAAATGTGTGGAATCAGAGGTTGGTAGATGGTATCAGTCACAGTTTATTCAGAAACACGGACCAAAAAATATCAATCATCATCTTCCACAGATTTGAAAGTACAAAAATCCTTTTCTTGAAAGAAAGAAATAAAAGCCCCAAACTTGAAAGATTTTAAAGGATACGAAATGAAAGAGATGAAGAGAGTGTCATCAGAGACTTAAATAGCAGTAATCACAAATAACGATCTAGAAAGATCTCATCTTGTTGCAGTTTTTTTCTCATCATATGATTCTCTCTTTCGAGAAAAAATAAAAACGGGAAGGGGAATAGAAATACAAACCTCTGTAGAAGTCTTTCGGGGGAAGGGTGGGCTTGAAGAGCCCTCTTTATAGACGCACTATGTAGAAACCCTAAACAGAGTGAAAGATCTTATGCCTTCGGATACACGGAGGATCGCCATATTTCATCTCGCACCGTACACGTGGCAGACAGATGCGGTGATCCGAGGCGTGCGTCCCGTGCGAATCCATTGGCCCCGGCTTGGGTGGATCCCTGACTGCGGGCCCCACTTTGATATATCCACACCGTCCATCAGTTTATTTAGGACACGGCCCTGAAAATGAAGCCGATCCAAATCTCAGTAGACCACACCAAAGGAAACATTGAACACCGCCCATTAAAATTTTCTTGAATGCCACTAGAATGTTATTTGCCTCCAACGTGATTGATAAGGTCACAAATGCTTGAACGTAGGGACCACATAAATATCAACTTGGCCCCAAAACTTTTGTGGCCCACGGTAAGTTTTTAATGTCAATCACCACTGTTTAGTGTGGTGTGGTCCACTTGAGAACTAGATGTATTTCATTTTTAAGATCATGTCCTAAAATGAGCTTTCAGAGCGGATGGACGTAGTTGATGTAAGTCACATACATCAAGGTGGGTCCCACAGTTAGGGATCCACTGCGCCCGCGTGGATTGGAAGGGAGGGCGCGATTCCCTGCCGGAGCTCTTAGTAGGAAGTTTCTACTCAGGGAAGCCAGGTGGGGCCACCATTATGCTTGTGGTAAATCCAGTCCGTCCATCCGTTTCCGTAGCTCATTTTAATCCATCATAAATAAAATGAGGCGGGTTGAAAACTCAAGTAGGCCACGCGAGATTGAAAAGGGAAAGAAGTGCCACCGTTGAAACTTCTTGGCTTCCCCTTGATTTTTTTATGCAATCCAAACCAGTCACGAGATCGTGGGATGACCATCAAACACACAAAAATTATTCTGATGCGCCCAATAATTATTTCAATTTATTGTTCCCTCTCATGGGTCACTTTAGTTTTGGGTTGCCATTCTCATGTACTCAAATGACGGACATGGTGAATTTCTCACAAACATTGCATAGACCTCACCCCCAATTCCGGAAACTTCCTATGAAAGCCTCTTATAGGATATCCGTGTCCGAGAGTGAATCAGGGCTGTGGGATTAAATGGTATGGAATTGTATTAGATAAGATTAAAACTAGAAAAATGGATTAAGCTAAACCCCTTGGTGGACCATGGAATTGTAATCAACAATCATATTCATAATGGATGTTTATATGTGCATTACCAGAGTTCAGAACGCCTATTGTAAAGGGCATATATAGACCGACGTCATGAGTAGAACACATGCATCAATGTGGGGCCACATGTGTATTAGATTTCAAAATCCAAAAAAAAAAAAAGAGGCATGGACCAAATGCAATTCCATCCCACTTAATCCCAACCTTTCTATTCCTCCCAAAATGCCTGATGGAATTTGTACAAAACTAAATGCAATTCCATCCCACTTAATCCCATCTAAGCTTCACCCAATATGGTGTAAAAGCTAAGTGGGACTGACTGTGATGTTTGTGAGAAATCTCCCGTCCATTAACTTTTACGGTCTTGTTAATGATGCAAATCCAAACTCAAATAGGCTACATGAGAGGGTTGAACATCATCCACAATCGAAACATTCGTCGGGCCACAATTTTTGGAACAAGCCCTTTTGTTTTTTTTTTTTCATCTCATCCAAGAAAGAATGACCTTATGAATAGTACGGATGGCATATAAACATGGATCCCAGTGAGGTTTCAACAGTAGGCATTTACCTGCCTACATTTTCTAGTCATGTGGCCCAGTTAAGTTTTGGATTTCATTATTTTTGGGCCCATGTCCTAACATGGTATGGTAAAATGAATGGACCATGTGGATTTCCCACAAACATCATAGTGGGCCCCCACCTAGCCTTCCATCATAAGAAGTTATGCATCTATATCTAGATGGTGGGCCCATTACAACTAGATGTATCTAGCCCCAAAATGAAGAAGATCCAATTCTTAAGTGGACCCTATTATAGGAAAGAACAAAAATTGGTAAGGTTAGATAAACCTTGATGAAGGGGGAAAAAAATAAAAAAAAATAAAAACAAATATCCCCTTGATCCAGAACTTTTGTAGTTCATTAATGTTCAATCACCACTATTTCCTACAATATGGTCCACTTGAGAATTGGATCTTCATTTTTGGGCTCATGCCCTAAAGTGATCAGGCAAAACTAAGGGATGTCATGGACATAGAATATGTACATCTAGGTGGGCCCCACAAGGCATATTGTCTTCGTTGAGGTTGCAGTCGAACCAATCAGCTCCCACTAGGATTGCCCAACAACCTAAACATTGACTTTGATTGGACTAGACATTGATCCCTATATCCACTGAGGTGGTTAGTAAAGGTGCACACAGGTAGGTTCGATCCAATTCCTGGGTGAAACCGGAACCGAACTGTTCCTAATGGTTCTAGGAGAATCGGAAACGGAACTGGACCGTTAGCACCCTAGAAACAAACCAGAACCGGACCTTTAAAACCAATTTGATTTCGGATTGGTTCCATAGTTCTGGGCTTGAGAGAGAGAGAGAACTAGCAAGAGGGAGAGAGAACTAGAGAGAGAGAGAGAGAGAGAGAGAGAGAGAGGAATGGATGAGGATTGGGGGCAGCCGCAGCAGGGGCGGTGTGAAGAGTGTAGTAAAGGGAATGAACTTAGGGTTTTTTTTTTTTTTTTTTTTTTAATATATGGTTCGGTTCTATAGATCGGTTCATGATTCGGTTCAGTTCTACGTACCCCCAAACTAAAAACCGAACCAAACTAATCGGTTCTTTGATTTTTGGAATCGAAACCAGTACACTCTAGAACCCGAGCAAATCATACGGTTTTGTCGGTTCCAGTCTAGTTCCATGGTTCCACTAGTTCCATGTGCACCCCTAGTGGGTAGATCCTAGTTAAGAGGCCCACCGTGATGTATGTGCCTTGCATCCACAATATCCATCCATTTTGACAACTCATTTTAGAGCATAATCCAAAAAATGAAGCAAATCCAAATATTAAGTAGACCACACTATATATAAAGCACAAGTAAGGTGGTGATTAACCATTAAAAACTTCCAATGGGCTACAGAAGTTTTAAATCAGGCTATAATATTTCTGTGGTCCCTTCATCCAGATCTTTTTGACTTTATCAAGAGGTTGGATGGAAAATAAACATTTTGGTGGCCCTCAGGAAGTTTTTTAATGGTGGGTATTCAATCACCACTCATTCCTATGGTGTGGTCCACATACGATTTGGATTGGCTTCATTTTTTCCATTAAGCCCTAAAATGAGCTGTAAAAGGGGGTGGACGGTATGGATGTAAGGCACATAATGGCAGCGGGCCCATAGTTAGGGATCTAGCTAAGTTAGACTACGCACATGTAGGGCCTCTGACGGCCCACCCTGATGTATGGATTTTGTCCACACTATTTATCCATTTTACCATATAATTTTAGGGTATAAGCCTAAAAGTGAGGCCTGCTCAGGTGGACCACACCACAAGAAGCAGCTGTGATAAAGACACCCCCACCATTAAAACCTTTTGGAGCTCACTATGATCTTAATTTTCCATCCAACCTGTTCACGGGATCAGGCAAGGAAAGGAAAACATGAGTATTAGCTTCATCCAAAACTTATGTTGCCCTCCAGAAGTTTTCAATAGTAAGCATTTAATCAACACTATAAGATCCAATTGAGCCTTAGATTGGGCTTATTTTGGCCTCATACCATTAAATGATATATAAAAAAAAACAATGGACGGTGTAGATAAAACCCATATATCACGGTAGCCCCTGGTAGTCTCTACTTGTGCGGAGTTTGGGACAAACGGGATAGCTCCCAATCTGAATCGCATGACGCGTGCTGAAACACCCGGGCTCTTTTGGGGCCTCCATGTTTTATGTATAAAATTCACTCCAACCATGAGGTGAGATCCTCGATTTTAGTTCATGAGACCAAAATCAGCCGGATCAAATACTCAAGTGGACCATACCACAAGGAACAATGAAGATGGGATGTCAAACTGCAAGTTTAAATGTGTGGCTACGTTGGTGTGTATCTTTCATCCGTCCCACCCATCACTTATTAGTCCAGGACAGTGGACAATAATCAACCTGATCCAAAATTTAGATGGGCTATAACACAGTAAATTTAAAGGTTTTAGGCACAAATTTATATTGTTTTCATTAACTTAGATAATCTAAGCCCTTTTATTGGGCCAATCTTTTTATGTGCCGTTGAGATAATGGTTATCACCTGATAGACAGAGTGAATTTCATACAAACAACGTAGCTGTAGGCAATTTCGGTTGCAATTTAGGTTTCTTCTTTCTAATGTATGAGCTTTTCTTCATTTGTACTTTGCCCCATTCACCCTTGGACTATGGAACAATCATCTCGGATCTAGTTAATGTGTGCCAGCCGTGCGGTGAAAAAAGGGGCACCCTACCTTAGAATTATCTCAAACTTTGATACACAGGTAAATCATGATGGATTATTGATGTAGAGCGGGTCGCGGGCAATTACATGGCCAAGATGGATCAGAAAAGGCCCGGTCGACGACAAAAGTGATCTAGACCATCTGACCTTAAATTGGGCGTATCTTGCAATGCGGAATGAGTTATCTGACGTAAAATATATGATTTTGGGGTAGAATGAGCTATTTTAGCCAACCAACCCCGCTACGCTGGGTTACCCTAGCCGGATTGCAATATACCGTTAGATCGACAGTCGTTTTCCTATTTTAATTTCGTTTCTACTATAAATAATAAGTTTTAGTTTGATTATAACTCTTCATCCGTTGGGTTTAGGAGTTGCGTCCAACGTGAAAAGAGCTTAGAAAAATTAGAAGAACGGTGTGGTGAAGCCAAAGAGGACACCTACTATTTTTGGCCAAAAACCTTACGCACTAGTTGACATCACAACCGTCTATAAATAGTAAGTTTACTGTTTTAGTTGTAGTTTGATTCTGATTTCTTTCATATTGCTTGGTACCCCTATTTAAAGGGTTGTGAATTATTCTCTTGAGCAAGACGATGCTCGACCTCACGTCCTTCCCGGCGTCAATTATGCACGAGCAATTGCATATGTGGAGCTTAATTAATTCAAATTAAATTATCTAAAATATGGTCCTAGTTTAAATGTATCAAACAAGAATTAAGCTCTCTTGATTAGCTGACTAACGGATTGGTGGACATATAAGGGAGAGTTAAAAATGAAAATAGCATATTGGTGGACATATAAGGGGGACAGTTAAAAATGGGAATATCAAATAGCCTTTGTTGGACAAGCATCATGACTCTCCACTAAACCGATTTTGGAATTGTTACTTAGATACAGTGGTTTCCACAATTAGCCGATTAAATTGAGTTTCCATGTGTAGAACAACTGTGTAAGGCACCAAGCATCAAGGGTCATATGTCGCCAGAGTATCAAATAACTTCCCAGAAAGAAGAATCATTGATACCCTTGCAACCATTCAAATGAGACCTTGCAGAAATGTACATCAACCAACCGTCCCAATTTAATGGCGCAATGTAGATGGGCTCCGTTCTAAAGATATGATTGAGTAAACACTAGTACCATCTGATCCATGGATATTTGACTGTTAATTTGGAAATCTAAATTGGTCAATTATATGAAAGTAAGTGGAACATCCATAATAATATGATTGGGATAATCCCTGGCTAAATATCAATCACTTTTTAGACATTTTAACGGTTTGGATTAACTTAAATATAAACCATGTAGGAATAATTGGAAGTCATTTTCATCTGGCTATTCTTTTTCTTTTTCTTTTTGTGGTAAAGATTAATGTCAACGTTCATTGTATTGGAAAAGCCCTAACTTTGTCTCCAGCTCCTTGGTTGAGCAGGTAGAGACTGTGTGATGTATGTTTTCCATGGTTGTCTTACTCTGTGAACCTTGTTAAATAAAAATTAAAAATTAAAAAAAAAAAAAAGAAAAAAGAAAAGAAAAACCCTACTTTAAGCTGGCTTGCTCTAATTTGTAACGTGAGAAATTATCATACTCTGCTTACCTTCCAAAAAAATTTCCTCGCCTCAAAAATAAAATCATATTTTACTCCACTGTAATTTACTGCGTTGTCCCTTTCAAAATTACAATGGACCCTGGTTCTGGCCAAATCAAGTACATGACTCATAGGCTAGCCCCAATGAAAATAGGACACCCAAAAAAGTTAGGACAGTGGAATCATTAGGTGGGCCACAACACAAAAATCAAGCTTTTGGTGTTTTGATTGGTCATTAATATAATTGTGCGCTTACCTAATGATTGGACTAGCACAAGATTTTGGTAGTCCCATTTTCAATGTGGGGCACATTTTATTTTATTTTTTTTAATAGATTGGATGCCACACAGACTTCACATAGGGCCCACAATTCGGTCAATTACGCTGCACATGATCCATTCCCTCTATATTTTACTTCATAAGCTAGTTTTAATGTTCCAGAAAAAATTTCAAAATCATATAAAACTTTTATTTATTAATTTATTTAATCTAAGAAACCTCTATTATGTAAATAGTGTATGAGCCCAAAGAGAAAATGCCACTGGCCTTTTCTTTTTCTTTTTCATTTTTCTTACAAGGATGCTTGAAATTCATGTGTGAGATTGAAGAGAAACCCAGTTGCTATTTTGTAAAATTTTTCCTTCTTTGTGTTTAAATATAGTGTGCAAAATTAGAGGAGAAAAGGGGAAGTTAGTTTTATTTATTTTCTTCTTTCTTTCTTTCTTGATGTTTTTTCCCTCTTGGGGTGCTTGAAATTAAAATGTCTGACAGCCTTCCAAGAGAAAAAGAAGCTCATTTCCCTTCTTTTTTTTTAAAAAAAAACAACTTTTCTTGATTTTGTTTCTTTTTCTTTTTATCTTTTGGCTGGATTTTGCAGTTTTTAGGAGATCATTTCAATGTGAATTACATAGAAGAAGGGAATGAATGTTTTGGATTTTAGTTATGTACCATTTCTCAATGTATAATGTACAAGATTGGGAGAATCCTTCCTAACCCCTTCTTCCAAGAAAAAATGCCATTCCTCCAGGTGCTGGAAATTCACTTTCATTTTACAGAAACCAACTTAAACTCCTCAATTAGACCGGGATTAATTTAAATTCTCATTTTCAAGGAAGCCGAACCTCTACAATGTGGCATTCACATGGGGGGTGGATGACATATGCAACATAGCTGTGGCATGATTTATAGATCTCACAACAAGCATCTGACAGAATGTTGACACCTTGGATTTGTATGGCAAACCCAATAAATCATGGGATACTCACATTATTGTGTTGGATAACCATGTGAACACACATGAAGGAGAGACGAGATCATCACCAAAACCATGCATGCACCAAACAGAGAACAAAAAACCCTCGGAAAGGAAGAAACCATGGGTGAAAAAAGATAAGGGAAAAGGCAGAAGAAATCAAACAAAATTCAAGTCCTCTTTTATACCGTGGAAATGAATGACGATTTTCATTTCTACTGTTTTCTTTTAAAAAGTGCACTTTCCATTTTCTCAATGAGACCTACTGCAGAGAGGGTTTTTCATTTTTGAAAGAGAGCTCTTACTTTTTTACCATTAACTTTACTACAATTCCATTGAAGTCACGTGTAATAAAATAAATTAAATTTATCTATTTTTATTTTTAAATATTTCTGTAGATGATACATTTTTCTTTCCAAATTCATATTTTGAATTTTCTGTTCTGATCACATGATTCGGAGATTAGATACATCAAGTGCATTTTTGGTCCAGTCAATCGGGCTATTCCCTCCTCACCAAGAATTCCACGAAAAGAGCAATGTAAATCACCATGCATGTTTGGCACCATCAGGTTGCCCCAAAGACCACGCTTTTGGTTGGTTGGTTGGGCACAAATGGGTTTTGACTATTGATAATCTCTAGAAATGTGCATATATGATTATGTAACATTTGCTTATGTTGTATGGAAGATGAGGAAATGTTGGACCATTTATTTATTCAATATTGCTGATTTATTGGGATCATTTGGTTGGATATTTTGTCCTGTTTCGGAGTATGTGGTCCTGTCCATTGGATTTAGTTGAGAAAAGAAAGGATGTTAATATGGAGAATGTCCATCCAAACAATTTGGTGGTCCATCTGGGAGGAGAAAAATGTTAGATCTTTTTGAAACGATAGTAAATCACCAAAAAGCATGTCTCATAGGGCAAGGATGCTAATCATAGATTGGGCTCCCAACTGTGAGCAGCTCAGGGTTTGTAGTTTTTATTTCCTGGGAATGTAGTTAGGCCCCCATCACGGTGGTTTAGTATTTTGTTTGTGTTTTGTTTGCCTTTAAGGCTTGATTTGATAAAATTCAGTTATCTTTCAAAGGCCCCATCTCGGTGGTTTAGCATTTTGTTTGTGTTTTGTTTGCCTTTAAGGCTTGATTTGATAAAATTCAGTTATCTTTCAAAAATAAATAAATAAATAAATAAATCTTACTTTGAATTCCACTGATCTAAAGAGCCTGATTTTTGGGCCACAACAGCTAGGCATTGGATGAAGAGTGATCAACACCACATTTGATTAGTACATCTCTAATCACAGATGGCACCTTGAACATACCTTATCCAAATTGGGTAGGCTACTGACGCAGTGAGGGATGTGATGAGGTCAATCACATCTTCCTCGGGGATATCTACTCTGAATTCAGAGAGCTATCTGGACTTCAAATTCACAAGGAATAAACATAGAAATAATTTCTAATAAATTTGAAATAAATTAGTTGATGATAAAAAAAAAAGGAAATTACAATCCTTTAAATAATGAGCTCGGAGTTTTAGATTCAAACTCCAACTCAAACTCCGACTCAAACTCCAACTCAAACACCCTAAAAACATGACTTATTATCAATAATAAACTTACTAGGCTTCCTTTCCTACTAGACTTCATGGTTTTCGGCCAAAAATAATAGGTGTCCAATTTGACCTACTATGTTATTCTCCTAATTTTTCTAAACCATTTTCATGTTGTGTAGGACTCCTACAACTCAAAGGATTAAAAGTTATACTCGAACTAAAACTTATTATAGTAAAAACAAAAATAAATGAGACTTTTGACTGTCGATCTGATAGAATCTCTCAAATCCAGCATGGGCAGCCTGCATAGCAGGGTTGGTTGTCTAAAGTAGTTTCTCTTACTCTAAAATCATATATGATATGTCGAAAAACTCAACCATATTTGCGAGATACAACTGTTTTAAGGTTCCCACAGTCCGGATCATTTCTGCCTCGGATCAGGCCTTCTTTGGTCCATCTTTGCCATGGAAGTGTCTGTGACCTGCTCTACATCAGATCATACACATATGCGTTGAATACAAACCATTAATCATCTCATCCCAACGTTTTAGCTAGTTGGCCCCACCTTGGAGGCAGTAAAAATGACTCTCAAGCCAACCCAAGAGTACTGCCATTAACAAGTCCATATTTGGGTTCAGGCTAGCCTTTTGTAGTTGTCACAATTAAGCCCAAGCTCGGCCTATTTATTTGTAGGTCGGCTTTTAAGCCTAAAATTGAGATAGGTTCCAGGCTGTTGTTTGACCAATTCGGTTATCCTACCGGCCAGTATGGCCCATTTACAGCCCAACCGAAGAGTGAACGGTTAGAATCTTCTGCAAGGGTGCACTCACAATCCTGGTTTTAAGACTCAGACTTGGTTGGACTCCATCTGGTCCAATACCATGAGTCATCCTCTTGAGTTACCCTCGACTCAGGTGAGTCGGGCTGATTCAGCTGTAACTGACTCGAGACTGAACGAGTTGGTCCCAATCATGATCATTTTTTTATTTTTATTTTTATTTTTAAACAATGTGAACGGTTTAGATTCCTCCACAAGGTGTAGGTACAATCATGATTTTAAGACTCAGACTACATCTGGTTCAATACTATCAGTCACTCTTTTGAGTTACCCACCACTCAGTTGGCCCATTCAGCCCTTACTCTGTTCGACTCATGAATAGCTCTAGTGACTCTACTCAAGACTGAACATGTCGGTCCAAGTACTCTAACCATATGTAAAATGGCCCTCATCCTATGAATGACTTGTTCTTGCTCAAGTGTGTCAGGAATTGCCCTATGAAAATCTATATTATGTTTCTTCATTTTCTTATTGCCCCTCAAATTTTCATAGAGTCAGGGTTATTCTGCATGTCCTTGTATAGTAAGCTTATTCTACCTGCATGTAAAAGGTTGGTGCATACGTACACTTACATACCATTGCATGTGTGGAGCCACTCTCTATCATGTATGCCATGAAACTTGCACATCACATGCTCCATCGGTGTTCTCATTGTAATTCAATCAAACATGAGGTCACATGTGTTAATGAAGGCCCATATTCAATTAACGTGTGGTTAAGATAGTGTAGGCGTATCAGAGTCGTACTCAATTCAAGTTCGATTGAATGTTGGTAACCCCAATGCTGAGAGAGACTAATTAAAACTGAATCCATGAGATTGGCTGCCTTTGTCAAACACCGCTAGTTACATCGATCAAGCGATTTGTAAGGGTAAGGGTTAGCCATCCTAAATAGATTCTTTTTATCTTGAGTAACTGACTTTTCTTTCCATGGTGATAGTAGGCCTTACGTTTCTTAGAAGAACGATGATGCATGCATGAAAGATTTAGAACTAGAAAGACTAACAATGCCAAACTTATTAAAGTGTATTTGGAGCCCAGTACAATCAACAAATAAACAAAATAGGTAGAGAAATAAATGAAAGATAAATACACACAATTGCCTTTGTGGATAAATAGTCAGGACAGATGGTAAGCAGAATATGATCAGTGGTTTGATTTTCTAAGGAATTGGTTGATTGGGGATTTAACGAAGGTGGGTCGTGAATATTTATACTATTCTAAGCGTATTGTAGCAATGACACTACAATGTAGGTATTTAAGCTAATCTAAATTCTGAATATTTTGTAGCGTGGCTCGATTGAAGTGGAGGAATCTAAACCAAGATAAGCAGCATTTCATTGTCTATGAGAGATTATGTTTGACATGGGCACCAAGCTTTTCATCACATGTTTCAGGAGGCAAACCCTCGTCCGTAGGGGTGCACATGGGCCGGTTTGTCCGGTTCTAGGGGGAAACTAGAACCGAACCATTCCTAAAGATTCTAGGAAAATCAGAACCAAAATTGAACCGTTTGCACTCTAGAACCGGACTAGAATCAAATCGTAAAAACCGGTTCGGTTCTACGGTTCTGGGCTTTTTATAATCTAGCCCAATTGCATGTTGTTTTTTTTTTTTTTTGTTTGGTTTTTTTTTTTTTAAATTTTTATAATAATCTAGCCTATGTCCGACAGATAATAGAATGGGGGCTAGGATGGAGTGAAGAGATTATGGTTTTTTTTTATTTTTATAATATTTATTAATTGGGATGGCCCGATTCCAGGTTCAGTTCTACAATCTGGTTCACAGTCTAGTTCCAAGTTCAGTTCTACGGTTTGGTTCGGTTCGGTTCTATAGGACCCCAAATCGAGAACCGAACCGAACTAATCTGTTTTTTTTAATTTTCAGAACCAAAACCAGTGCACTTTAGAACCTGCGGTTTGGTCAGTTCTGGTCTGTTGTACAGGTTCTGATGCAGGGATGAACGTGATAAGGTCGATCATCGTCTTCCTCAAGGATAACTACTCCGAATCCATGGAGCTTCTCTAAACTCCTCACAGAGACTTCCTGAATCCACGAGGAAAAAATAAGAAAAATAGAAATAAATTCTATAAAATTCATAATTTGATTGATGAATAAAATAAATGAGTTCATAACCCTTTAACTAAGGATACCAAGCAATGAGAGAAACTTCAGAATCATACTACAACTAAAACTCCTAGAATTCACAGCTTAGTATAAATAGTAAACTTACAACTTACTATTTATAGACGGTCGTGATGTCTACTAGTGCACAAAGTTTTCAGCCAAAAATAGTAAGTGTCCTATTTGGCTTTACCATGCTGTTCTCCTAATTATTCTAAGCACATTTCGCATTGGGTGCAACTCCTAAAGCCCAACGGATGAAAAGTTATAATCAAACTAAAACTTACTGTTTATAGTAAAAACAGAATTAAAATAGAGAAACGACCATCAATCTAATGGTATTTTGCAAATCTGGCTTCCACAACCATGGTAGGGTTGGGTGGCTAAAGTAGCTCATTCTACCCCAAAATCATATAATTTATGTTCGATAACTCATTCGGATTGCAAGATACGCCGGATTTAAGATCCGATGGTCCGGATCACTACTGTCATCGACCGAGCTTTTTCTGATCCATCTTGGCCATGAAACTGTCCGTGACTAGCACTGCATCAGGTTCCATGTGCACCCCTACTCGTTGGGTTTCCTAATTGGTACAAGATCCTTGGTAGTTACAATGCACAATTGTTTTTTGATAACCCAAACCCGGCTAAAGTGATCTTCGGAAGTCATAATTTGAAATCATTTTCAGATCTCCTTGCAAGCATAACTGCAAACATCCGTAGAAGTCATGTGATTAGTTTAATTGGATTCAGATTCCTCATAGTGTCTTTGATATTTGTCCATTTTGAGAAGAATCTATACCTCGAATCTTCACAATTGCTGCAAGAGCACCGATTGTCTTCAGGAGGATCTTACATTTTTAGTAGGATTGTGTGAGATGGCTTTGTTGAACATATCACAGTTTATCCCAGTTTGTGATATAATCCATATCTCAATGGGTCTTTATAAACATGTTGGGCACGTTACCTCGATCACTTGTAGCACTCATGTTAGGATTACTGGTCATTCGTCGCAACATCTTATACGCAGACATGCGCGCGTAATTTTTCTTTTGGCATGTAATATGCTATCAAAGGATACGAGTGAAAAGATATCTTCGATTTGCAAGTAGAATTTCCTCCATCATTTTGTATGCAGTACTGAAGACGTGAAGGCATCTCATTGGTCTGCATGGACGTGCTGGATGAGTGCAGGATGGGTGCAACCAAAATAATAAGGTGGGCCACATGTTATAAAACAAGAGAACCAACCAAAAACCTTCAAATTTATGTGTAACACATGATGTTGGATCAACCTGATATTTCTCGTATCCCTCTTTCACCGCTACCTTCAGTGGAACCAGCCAAATCTAAATATAAAGGAATCATCACCATTTGACTTTCTCCCCACATGTGGCACTCGTGTACAACTGTCCAGGCCATACAAATTAGCTACTTTGTGGATAGCTCATATCTATAAAATCACACAGTTTAAGCAATCCCAACTTAGAGTGGATGTTCTCATTCCAAAGGCAAATTAGAAGAGCACAGAATCAGAGGGTTACTATAGGCTTCTAAACATAACTTTTGGGGTTATGCCCCATCAAAATCCGATCATCTATTTGGGTGCTCCGGATTGGCCGTACCATGCTATGTGTACAACCAAAGAGTCACCACAAATATGGCAGAGCAGTCCCTTCAAGTAGGGCTGAAAGTTGGGACCCGACCAACCCGGCACTGGGTTGGGCTTGGGCAGGATTGTATCGGGTTTGGTCTTGAGCTTGGGCCATACAAACACTAACTTGATAAAACTTGCCGAGCCCAACCTGAATTTGACCAATATATAAATTCGTTATAAATTAATTATAATTGAGTGCGGATCTTCTGTGTTGTAGGCACATGAAATTCCAATACCATCGGGTTTCATTGGTCCACTCATTTCTGATTATTCAAGCTAACAAGATATGTCAGATTTCTCTCTCCTAATAGATTGCTTGATACACCATACAACTTTTAAAGGAATATTTTTCCTATATTTTAGCTTGTTTGTTTAGAAAAAAAATGAAATTTTTTAGGATAAATAATTACATATATAATTAAAAAAATTATAGGTATAAAAAACAAGATGTGTGTTGAAAATATAATAGACTAATATAAAATGAAAATATTAACAAATATCTACCTAACCAACCCGACCAAGCCCCCTTGGGTTGGGCTTGGGTTGAGAATTCCTAACCCAAGATTGGGTTAGGTTGAGATATAGGAACCTTGGGTTCGGCTAGGGTTGAGCACCAACCCGACCCAACCTGCCTGACTTTCAGCCCTACCTTCAAGTTAGATGTGGTCGGCGTGTATCAATCCGGACCGTCCATCTAGTAAGAAACGCAGTTCATAACACACGTGATTAGATGATCAAATCCCACCTGATCAGGGTCTTCAAGGCGATGGTGGAAAACGAAAGTCGATCTATAGCCGATGTCCGGAGCAGAAACTGGAAGACAAGCTAATGGCTAGGATGCTTTCAAGGCTGTGAAATTCCATCTATGATAAGGCCATGGCAAGGCCCACTGTTTAGACAGTCCCGATTGATGGCTCTGTCTTATTCCTAGAGGTCTGCTAATTCCACGTGCGTGCCGTACACATCCCATGCAAATATAAAACAAGCGTGTGAGATCTGAGCTTTTTATGAGGTTGGAAATCATGTTTAGATCTTCTGCCTATGAAATTAGAAATTTCACTCTTCAAATGTGCTTGATTTGATATGTTGTGGCCCACTTTAGGCGGTGGAATGTCCTGAAGATTTAAAAATTGTAGCTCACGTGATGGAAACCTCAGGTCTCACACGTGTCACATTATGATACTCCCACACGCGTGTGGAACGAGCAAACCTCCATATTCCATGCTTTGCCGTACCTTCAAGTCGAGGGAGATACCTGGATACAGTAGCAAGCAAACTTCTCTGTTTCCACCGCACATGATATAACTTGGTTGTGTTCTAATTAATGTTATTCCATTTCATCCATGTCTGCTCCCATCCAATTTACATCCATAGCATGTCCAACCACAATCAAGAACCGTTACAAATGGGCCACATCCCGATCAATCATCCAACTTTCAACGAACTCGATCCATCACGTTCAAACGCAAAGACCCGAACCACAGCAATTAGCAAAGCGATCGGATGTTATGAGGATTGGATCAAAGAGAGAAGATCAATGGAGCGTTCGGTCCCAACATGAGTCAAATGGCATTCCTTCATCACACTCCTCTCCTTCCCTACACGAGTTGGTCAATCACTTCTACGGTGCAATCAATAACAAAGATACAAAGGCGTTGGAAGCCCTTATTTCTGATGAATGTCGCTTTGAAGAACTTGTTTTCTATTTACCATTCGACAAAAAAGAGGTACTCTTTCTCTTCCTCGGCCATTATTTTTTGCAATGATTTGGTCCAATTTCTCTAGTCACACTATTATTTTAAATTTTTTTTTAAAATTATATATATATTGAAATGCCGACTTGATGTGACACCCCATGAAACCCTTAGTTCAAATTTTAACTTGATCTACAACTCTAATGGGACATGACAAAGAAATAATTGCCTCCCTTATTTGACTCTCTTTGCCATGGCTTATTAAAGTTTTAAATTATGCTGAAAGTTGAGCAGAATGAATTTCATGGGTTCTGCATCACAAGGATTGTTTAAAATTTTGCCCATAACATGGGTGCAAAGGTTATATATATAGAGAGAGAGAGAGAGGGAGATATATACTTTTGGAAAAAGGTTATATGGAGTCAAGCTCATGGGAACTTCCTATGAGGTCGAGTTGTGTGGGTTGCACTGTGATGCGTGTCGAACATCAACACCGTGCATTTGATGGGTCCCCTTTAAACGATGGGATATGCCAAAAATCAGCCATATACAGAACTCAGGTGAGCCATATCATCTAAAATCATATGAAGACATGCCTAAAACATATAAAAGTACTTGGTGGGGCCCACCTGAAATTTGGATGCATCTAAAACTTGGTCTGACCCTTCATCCAAGTGTGACACACATAATGGATGGACTGGATTTGTGAAACACATCTCGATGGGCCCAACAAATGATTATGAATGTTTTAATGGACGGTAACCCCTCTCAACTTTTGTACGTGGTGAGAGCCACACAAGTCAGGGATTAACTTTGATTTTTAAGCCCTAGGCCCACCATGAATGGTGCATCTGACTGATGAGGCAGATATGATCAACATGCATCACGGTGGGGCCACCAACTCAACCTCATAGGAAGTTCCCATGAGCTCGGCCTTGTGTGTTTAGGTCTCAAGCACGAAATTGGATTGCGTACTGAGTTACTCAGTACACTCTTAGTGTACTAAGTAAACTCAGTTGGGCCCACCTTGAATGTAGGTGGTCTATCCACACCATCAATCTGTTTTTACATTTAATTTAAGGGGTTGAGCCCAAAATTGAAGTATATCCAAAGATCAAGCGGATCATACCACTAAAATAGCGGGGATAATGATTTCAATGATGTTTATTTGTAATCCAACCTATTCATAAGATCATACATATATGGATGAAGGGAAAAAATAAATATAAGCTTGATTAAGAACTTCTGTGGCCCTTAAGAAATTTCCATTCGTATAAATTCAATTCAACTGTTTCCTGTGGTGTGGTCCATTTGAACATTTTATATGCTTTATTTTTCGGATGTAGCCTAAAATTATCTGAAACAATGGATGGACGGAGCGGATAGAATACATAAATCATTGTGGACCTCACAGAGTTTACTCAGTACGCTAAGGGCCTGTTTAGACAGGCAAATTGAAAGGGGTTGGATTGTATTGGATGGGATGGAAGGAGCAATCCCGAAATTGGCACAGCGTACCAAACAGACACGCTGAACTTCTGCTTGGATATAGCAATCAGCAATCCACTGCCATCACTATCATTACCTTGAAATCCACCTAATGTCTCCTAATCTCATCTATTTTGCCCAGGATGAGTTTGGTTGGATGGATTGGAAGGGATTGGCTGAGCGTAATCCCAGGATTGGCCAAGCATGCCAAACAAACTCGGTGGTAAAATCCTTGGATATATTAATCTCATGGGATTAGCAGCAATCCACTGACCCAGCCATCATTACCTATCCACCCGGCCAAACACGCCCTAAGTTTACTGAGTTACTCGCTACGCAATCCGCTTCCAACAAGCACCCTGTAGACCGTAATTTGTACGGTTGACATGGCTGCCTATCATTTAGTGGCATCTCCAATTCGGGGGTGTAGCATGGGTACAACCCCAAAAATCTCGCTCAAGAGGCTGCTTGGGTGAATGAGAACTCACAAGCACTTTTCAATACCATGCTGTGAGCCATATGGTGCGGCACTCCAAAAAAACTCTCTTGGGTCCAATTTTCAGTCATCCAAAATTTTAGTGGGTCATGGAAAAAGAAAATAATTACTTTCATTAATTTACCTCTCTTTGCTATGGCCCGCTAGAGTTTTGGATCAGGCTGATAATTGGGCCATAAGGTTTCATAGGATGCCGCATCATATGAACCGTTCCAATTTTGTGTCCATGACACGTGCACAGAAGTGTGCACCGGTGCTCACCTAAGAATGCGCGTGCATCTGTGTACACACACGATGTCTCCCTATGGACCATAACTTATACGGTTGACATTCCAACCTATCATTTTGTGGCCTCTCTAATTCCAGCATGTTGTACACACCCCAAAAATCTCACAACTCGAAAGATCTGAGCCACAAAAACTTTCAACTTCTTACCAGTGGAATGTGGACCATACCTGTATTTTATTCTCCACCATCTATCTATATGAAGGCCACAATTGGGGTATCATCCATCAACAGTGTAACGCAACAAACCACTTGTCTAGATCACCGTACAATGGGCTCCACTTATCAGAATCAATGACCCAATGTCCAGTCAATAATTAAATCAACGGAAGGGATGGCATTGGGCCGGATCTGGGCCAGGCAAAATCAATATTTTGATTAGACCTGGCCAACCTGACCCGACCATTTCAAAATCCGTGCCTGTACGAACCCCAGGTCTATAAACAGATGGCCGATATTTCCACCTGCTACATTTGTAGCTTAGTTTAACCTGCAACCTCATTTTTTACAAGCGTACTAACTTGCGCATGGGTGTGTACCGAATGAAGAAAGTTATTCAATTTCTACACGAGTTGATGGATGCGATGGGGCCCAACGCGAAATTCCACACTGAAAGCATTACCGAAGGTGAAAATTATACAGCCACCGCAGTCTGGCATTTAGGTACAACCAACTTCTTCTTTCCACCCATCTAAAATATCGTTAACGGTGAGGATTTTCCTAATTCATGCATGGGGTCAATGATCCAACAGACGGTTATTATGTGTTCACACACTATCTTGAATCTAAACATCACGAAGACTTGTATGTGGTGATCAGGCCGTTGATTTCATGGTCACTATGTAGATGGGAACATTGCAGCCTTTGGATGAGTAGCCTGAAAAGTGAAAAGAACTGGCTGGAAAGATGAGCCAGGTCCACATTCAAAGATGGTAAGAATGTAGTTCAATCACTATGATTTTCGGCATATAGACCATCCACCTGGTGGCCCACCAAATCAATGGTCCTGATCGTCTTGCATACTTGGTCACAGCTTCCGGGAAGTATCTCTCACTGGAATCACTCTTTCCTGCAGAATGGAAACAATGGAAGATACCCTTCACAAACGGAATCAGTTTCTTTGAATGGAAGGAGAAGGATGGAAAGCTGGTCATCAAGTACTTCTTAGTCCATGATTATTAGCTGATTGATAATTCAAAACAAGATGGATCCATCTAGCTCATTGTCTAAGGTGGACCAATGAGCTAAAATACCCTAGGTCCAGCCGAGCCGGTTGCCTTGGGCTAGCCCAGCTCACTTCCACCCCTCCCTGAGTTAGGTGATAGATGTTGTAGAACCTGAACACTTGTATATGGTTCACATGTCAGGATGACGGTTCAATCATGGCTATCTATTTTAGAGCCATCTGTTGACATTTTTTTTCCGTGGCTACTTTGACCGTCACAGACCAGATGGGTAGGATCATCTGAGCAGTGTATTCTAGAAACCATCTACGTACTGTCCACAGCACGGCCAACTAGATGAAAGGACCTGATTGTTAGTCACCCTGCGGCATATACTGTGGAGAGACGGCTCTACCATATTCTGGCTCATATGTGAGGTTGTCGATGGGCTTCTAGCCCTTGCTTGGATCTCATTTTTAGGATTGTGGGCTCAACCTCAAACTATTTTTGGGCCTGAAAATATACATTTGCTGAGGCCCACGTAGAGCTGGGCATTGAGTGGAGTCAAGATCAAGTTAGGGCTGACCCGACTTAACCTGGTTTTGAAATAGACCTAACCCAAACTTGACCTGACTCGGTACTGAGTCTAGCATGCCTGACCCGATCTGAGTCCGGGTCTGGCTTGGACTAACCTGGACTGAGTCCGACCTGACTACAGGTACCGAATCGGGTCAAGTCAATACCAAGCTGAGTCAGGTGCTGCGGGTATCCGCGGGCTGAAATCACAGCTTAGAACCTAAGTGCACATGTACGAATTGTAGCCTCTCCATCAGCTATACGGCATTTCAAATCTTAAATCTAAAATTTAGATTATGTTTTTTTATATATACTAGTTGAGTTTCGGATCGAGTCGAGTCAATACCAAGTCGGATTTCCAATGGAATCGAGTCAACATTGATTCAGATTTTGGGTCGAGTCGAGCCGAGTTAATGGGTGATCCAAAGTCGACTCAGTTTGAGTTTGGATTGCACGAAGTCTAATCGGTTCCGATCAACTTACCCTCTAGGTTTTTTTTTTTTTTCACACACCCCACACACTCACGCTAGCGGGATTTCACCACGAACCCTTGACCAGGTGTTGAAACTCCCGAGAGTCTACCACCGAGCAAGAGTAGTCGAGATCATATGGGGTCTGAACGAGTAGAAGAGTGAGCATGCCGAATTGAGTAGTCCCGTCGGTGGGGTTGGGCTAAAGTGAGTTTAGCCCAAACTCATTTTCAAAAACATCTATATTTTTGAACATGCGTGGCCCACTTGCTTAACGGATGGATTCACGGGTTCACATGAGAAATAGTGGTTTGATCAATTCTTGGGTCGGGCTAGGTTGGTCCATTTGGGCCCGGGTCCAACCAATTTCAGGCTCAATCTATGCTGAGCCCGGGTCTTGGGCTTTTTTAGCAGAAGGCTGGGTCAGCCTATCTGGGCTTAGCTCAAACCCGGTCCATTGCCAGCCCTACCTACCACTGACATATGCTCCGCCAAAGAAAGGAGTGATTTTGGAATATATTTTTAAAGATCTGTAGCTTTTGGCTAAGTCTACATTTCATCGGCGGCTCCAATCTCCTAATCTGATGTGGTGCAATCAGATTTTACAGTTGGCATTATAATCCATGATCCATGCCGTTCATCAGGTGGGTCGAAAGGTAGGTAGCCTACTCTCAGCAAATCGAATAGATTGGATAAACCGTACCCAGTCAATTTGTGGACTGATCTCAGCAAATCTGACGGTTGCAACTATTCATTTTTAACCGCTGGTCTGTATGTCACCATTTGGTTGGTTAAGGTTATGTAATCAATGAATTTTCCTACTATGGCCAATCCATACCAGGATAGCTGTGATGAACGGTCTTGATTACTGACCTATCATGCCACGTGTCCAATTTGACACTAGATAGAGAAATGATTGCGTTGCACTCGGCGTATTTTTCCCTGATTCTTGAATATAGTCATTCCACGGCTAATCCAATCGGCAACAATTCCTCATACGTAGGAAAGTAAGAGCAATGGAGGAGTTTCCACTAAAGCCCGGTGATTTAGTGCTGGTATTTTCATATTCATATTCCTTTTTTTTTTGGAATTGATCTAATACAACTAGTTGTATCATATGCTTACGATGCATAGCTGCTTTTGGACACGTGTGTCGGTCTGTTCCTCAATCGTAACCGTCCAATCATTCCAGATCCCTCTCGACAAGTGATAGTAGAAGAATCACTCTAACCGATGATCATAACCATCTGATTGATGGGATGCAAAGGTTGGACGGTCAAGATGGAGTAGATTGGTTCATACTACCTTCCAATAATGGTACTTAGTGAATTTGGGTGGCAACCGGATGCAGGTGGGCCACTTGGCCTCACGAGCCCAGCCCAGCTTTGGACCGGACTCAAACTTATTATTAGCATAGCCTGTGGACCGCATCATGGCTCGATCATTTCTTGGGGTGGGGTCTTGGGTTCAAGTCATTTTAGCCCGACCTGGCCACCCAGCCCAGCCCAGCCCAGCCCAACCGTTAGGCAACACATGCATCTTGCATGTAGATGGTTGATTTTGTTCCTTTAAATGTCTACTGCGTGGCCCACCTGATCATCGGATGGATTAGGAACAGAAATTGTAATTTGATCAATTTTCAGGTTAGGACCGATCCAACCAATTTTTAGGCTGGGCTTTAGCCCACTGTGATGGGCCTTGCCTTACTCGAGCCTCCTGGCCACTCCTATAGCGAACGGACGATTCAAATGGATGATTGGATTCTTCCACGTGTCCAAAGCAGCTAGTTGTACTGTAAGCCTATGTATTCCAATTCAACTGAATAATTTTTGCAATATATTTGTATCTTCATTCAAACTGTAAACTGCAGAAGCTGTTGAAAACGGTTACAACAGTCTTGGATCGGATTCCTGAGCCAGCTGCAGAAGGTATGCTACTGATCTCGAGTAATCCCACACGTGTGTATCATCCACCGTACATGTGGAATACATGTGCATCAATCACCACCTTCCAAATCACAGCACGATGCGTATGGATCATATACCAAAAATCAAACTGACCAGATGATGCTAACCATTCAAATGGTGGCCATTAAATGAATGGTTTAAGAGATAATCAAACGGTTGGAATTAGACAGTTTCATCCATGCAGGGCCCACAATTTGGCCAGTCTATATTGAAATACATGGATGCGGAGTGTAGAGTGGATGAGTGGCCAACATTGAAGACGCGGTGGCAGACACTCATCATAGACTATCTAGGGGTGTCAATGGGTGGGAGAGGATGATGCGTGTGCAAGCCATATCCTTGTGCTAATATCTGGATCAGGGCTGGCTTAGCCCAGGCCCACTAACTAAGAGCTAGGCGAAGACCTAATCAGTTATTGGGCCTCAAAACTCCTCCTACCATCAAGCCCAGCCCAGTGTAGAGTAGCCCAGCAAACTTTTACCATGGTCCACCTTCCTCACACTACCATAGTTTTTATAGGACATCCAACCCATTTATGATGAGAGTCCCCACCAGGATGAAGGCAAAAACAAATATCAGCCTAACAAAAGTTGGATGGCCGTCTTCCTTAGGGATAACTACTTCGAATTCACATAATTTCTCTGGACTGCTTGCAAGAACTTAAATCGACGAGTAAAGAAAGCAAGAAAATAGAAACAAATTCTAATAAATTTGTAAATTAGCAGATGAATGAAACAAACAAAAACTTCTCGAATCGACGAGGAAAGAAAGCAAGAAAATAGAAACAAATTCTAATAAATTCGTAAATTGACTGATGAATGAAAAAAATGAGTTCACAGCCCTTTAAATGGGATACCAAGCAATGAGAGAGAAATTAGAATCAAACTATAATTAAAACTCTTAGAATTCACAACTTACTATAAATAGTAAAACTATAAAACGATGGTGATGTCCACTACTGTGCAAGGTTTTCAGCCAAAAATAGTAAGTGTCCTATTTAGCTTCACCATGATGTTCTCCTAATTATTCTAAGCGCTTCTCGTGTTGGGCGTGTTGATGCAGTTTTCTGGTAGACCCTTTGTGTAGACTTTCCCTGGACATGCACAGGTGTAAAGAAGGATAAAGGAGGCCCTGGCTAATACAAGGGATTCTCCGATGCTTAAGTTAGGATCAAGGTCTTATAAAATGGTGTAGGATCTCCAGAAAAGAGATACCAGTCGGGTATTTAGGCTTTTTCAGTGAACGTACCTTAGACGGTGAGGGGTACTCCTATATTTATAGGAGAACCGAAATACCATTTTGGGAGGACTCCTCCTTGATATCTTGGCTGTAATCCGGGATTTCCACATGAAGATCGAATCCCGAGATTCTTGGGATCCAATATTATCCTTTGAGGATCTCCAGAGAAATCTTTTAGGACGTTAGGGGATTATCCGAATTCTTAGGTCAATCTTAGGTCGGAACTTGAAGTGAGCTCAAACTTGATTGACGAATCAGTCTTTGTTATCTCTCTAAGCCAGTTGAAAGCATTATTGTCTTGTGGTCCTGCTTTGGCCTTATGAGAATCATTCGGTAACTGATTTATACTTGATCTATGATCGAACTATGGCCGATCTATACTTGATCTATGATCGAACTATAACCAATCTATGGTTGATACGTAATCGACTTATGGCTGATCTTAGGTCGATCCGTAATCGACCTAAGTCCGACCAATGAGTTAGGTTGGTGACTAATAGTCACTTAGGAGAGCTCTTAGGAAGGCTCTTTATGTCCTTAAAGTTGCATCATCCTCTTCAGAGGTAACTTTTTCCCTGGACGTAAAGGCCTCATTGGGCTCGATGCTCGATGGGCCTGAGCTAGTTTAGTAGAGTTGGTCCATTCCATAATCCGATCTATGAACTTGTAGATTTTTCCTCAACAGTGAGCCCTTCTTGCTTTTGAAGCGATATGTGGAGGTTAGGGAAGCAAATTGGTTAGGACTAGATCGAGATATATGGGCTGGGTCGAGACAAACTGTCATAAATGCTAGGTATGATGGCCAACGCAGAAATCGAAGTGTTTCAGCTGGAAATCATGACGTGTCGGCTTGTCTCTCGAAGTCACGTGGGCTGTCAAGCCATTGTTTTAGTGGCGGATTAATGAGGAGGTGACACGTGGTATTGTACCTGATATCAAAATCGAGTGGCGCATGGGGTCACGCCATATGTCGAATCAGGGCAGCCGAAGAGGCATTGTATGACTCAACATTGATGGACGTTTTAGATAGCTGACACATGGCAATGCTATATAAGGGAAGCCCTAACTCTTAGGTCTTTCCCATTTGCATCTCATCTTCTTCCTCATTTCGTCTTCCGGCTTCTCTGTGCGATTTTTGATGATTATTCTCACCACAATCCGGCCAAGATTCTGTTAACTCGTGATCCGGTGAGCCTCCTTTCCCCCTTCTCGTTTCCTTTTCTCCATTAACAGTCGCTATGTCTAGTTCCTTGAGTTCACGGGAGGGAATTTCTGGCGGCAAAAGTGGAGTGAGTAGTCACCTTAGAGTAATGTCGAACCTACCTTCGCTGCTGGTGGTGATGGCGGATGCCGCTTTCTGGTATTCGTCGTCAAGGAGAGCACTGAAATGGTCTCTTGCGCAGAGACCAGTGCTCTCTGCCAGGGCGCTAAATTTGTCTCCCGAACGTGGGACAGCGCCTGGAGCTCATACAACGGATGCGTCTCAGGCAACTGAGTAGGTCGTTGAGGCTCACGACCTATCCAACGAGGGTGAACTAGGAGAGCCTGAGGGTGAAGAGGACCCGAGGGGGCTAGTGCCTTTAACTATGTCTATGGATGAGTTGACCTGGGTCAGGCTCCGATATCACGTTCCCAAGTCTGTTATTGTTTGACTCCCTTCGTCGGACGAACTTCTGGATCGACCTCTAAATGGGGCTGTAGCGATCTTTCAATGCGGCCTAGGACTCCCACTTTAGGGGATAGCCAGGCGTATGCTGGCTCGCCTCGGGTTAGCCCCGGGGTAAATGATTCCAAATGGGTGGAGGCACTTGTTCGGCTGCGCGGTCTTGTGGGCTAAATTAGACCAACTCGAGCTAACAGTGGACTAGTTCCTCCACCTATACCAAGTTAAAGCGAACACCCTTCAGCCTGCTGGTATTACTTCTCCGCATGGTGGAATACTGCCGGGGCTTTAATAACCGACCATCCATCTTCCAATAAATATTGGAGATATAAGTGGTTCTGGGCCTCTGGATGCTGGGAGATGGTCGAACCAGGATCGACCTAGCCTCTCCTTCCCAGAGCCTTTTCCGAGCCAGGTTAGTCTTAGTCATTTTAACCTCTGACAGTCGGCTTTTACTGTCGTCTGATCTTGTTTACATGTCTTCTTCTACAGCTATTTCCAAACACCCGTCGTTGCTTGACAGCGGATTGATAGCTCGGATTAGGGACTTGCAGGCCCTAAGTTGGGAGAGAAGATCTTGAAGAGTGCTTCTCTAACCAGAGCGACTTCTTTTGTTAGGCTTAGACACGGCTCTGACGGTATGACCTTGGGTAAGACCTTCAACCAAGCCTTTAGACTTCAAAATTTGCTGGAAAATTCTTTCGACGTACTGACACACTATTTTATGTATTAATGCAGAGATGGCTGAAGCTCGGCCATTCATTCGTCCACCCTTCAAAGTCCGTGCGCCTCCCCAGGATGATTTGCCAATGCCGAAGAGGAAAAAATAGAAGACCTCTTTCAAGGGCAAGGGGAGAGTCGGTCCTTCTTACCTGACCGTCGTGGAGGTCGTAGATGAGGGCTTGGAGGTGCTCCCGCTGAGGCTCAAGAAGCTTTAGAGCTTCCCGCCGGGGCCCAGCTCTCAGGAAGGGAGGAAGTCGAGGAGGGGCGATGGAGCCTCCATCGGACTATAAAGGAGATCTTCCCCTAGGTAGATCGCCACAGCGTCAAGGGGGAGTTCGTTGACCTATTCGATGCTCCCATGGATTTGACCCCTGCATGTGACTACAACCCTTCTCGGGGTAAGAATACCACTGAGCATTAGGTTGCTTTGTTTTCTGATTGATCGTCCTGACCCCTTCTTTTTCTTTTATAGTTCGCTCTGTGCGTATTAAAGGCGCGCACCAAGCTTAATCGGGCGTATAATCAAGCGGAGGAGGCTGAGACTTGGGCTTCAGCTGTTGAAGCCGAGCTAAGGGCGGCGAAGGCGGCTCTTGAAGCATCTTCTGTCGAGAGGGCTGAGATGGCTATGCGGTTGCAGGAGGCCAAGGTGTTGCATGATGAATGTCATGCTGAGCTTGTCGATACGAGTGCCAAGCTGGAAAGGTTGAGGATGGAGACCAAAGCTGCCATTGTTATCACACGAAGGGATGATGTGAAAGAATTTTGGTCATCTTAAAAATTCAAAGATGAGAGGGATAATCTCTTTCGTTGAGGCTATGTCGAGTGTGTGAAGGCGATGGAGGAGACCTTCCCTGAACTCCACCTCTCCACTTTTGATGAGCTAGAGTCGAGCTCTGATGAGTCGGGCGGTAAAGCGGCTCCTGAGGCAGTTACCGAGTCTTGAAGTTAATTTTGCATAGAAGTATTTCCTTCATTCTGCTCCCTTTTCAACTTCAAGCACTTCAAGCGCACCAATCGTTCCGGCTTCAAGCACTCCAAGCATACCAAGTGCCCCGGCTTCAAGCACTTCAAGCACATCAAGTGCTATCTCCCTTTGCATATTTTTTCTTTTCTAAAATTTGTTCATTGTCTGATGTATCAAATTGGAATTATAGTCAATGTACAATTGATGTAATCACACCATTTTGGAAATGAAAATCTCTCCTTTTGAAGATCTGTTTTCATCTTTATTTTCCACTACAGGACGAGTTACAGCATCAGATATCGATCAAAATTTCTAATTGAAGTCCGTATAAGTGATATAGGTCGAATATAGTTCGGACGTAGCTCGGGCATAACTCAGAAGTAGGTCGTCCATAGATGTGAACTAAGTCGAACGTTGATCATGCAAATGAACTTTTTTTTTTAAAATTTTGAAACAGACTGCGACATAACAACAGCCATACCGACCAATTCAAGGGAAGTAGATCTTTAGATGCTTGGCATTCCATGGATGCAGGAGTAGTTGGCCGGTCAGATCTTTTAGTCGGTTCGTATTAGGTCGGATGGTGCTTGAAATCACATAGGGCCTTTCCCAGTTCGAGCCTAAGGTATCTGTTCTTGCTTCTTTAATGTTTTGGAATATTTTTCGGAGAACCAGGTTTCTCACTCGAAACCTTCTAACCTTAACTCGAGCATTATAGAACCGTGACACTTGCTGTTGACGGATAGTGGTTCATAGCTGAGCTTGTTCCCTTTGCTCCTCAAGAAGGTCGAGGTCTAAGGACATAAGCTCGTTATTTACCTGTTCATTGAACAAGGTTGTTCTAGCCGTAGCTAATCCGATTTCTATAGGAGTAACTGCCTCTGCTCCATACGTTAGGGAGAACAGGGTTTCTTTAGTAGTTGTTTATTCAGTAGTTCGATAAACTCATCGGACTTTGGGAAGTTCCTCGGCCCAAGCTCCTTTGGCATTCTTGAGCGTGGTTCAGAGGTGATGTTTGATGATCTTATTGATTGCCCGCTTGCTTGCGGATGTCGTGGTAATGAATAAATGTAACGAATTCCGAGGTTCAGACACATCTCCTGGTATCGCTTGTTGTCGAACTATTTCCTATTGTCGGAGACGATAGTCCGAGGTATCCTGAATCGACATGTAATGTTCTTCTAAACAAAATCTGTGATCTTTCACTCGGTTATGTTTACCAATGGTTCTGCTTCTGCTCACTTGGTGAAGTAATCTACAGCTACAACGACGAACCTAGTCTGACCTTTTCCATGGGAAGCGGGCCAATAATAGCGATCCCCTATTGAGTAAATGGCTAAGGTCCGACCATATGTGTGAGCTCTTCTAGTGGCTGCCGAGGGATATTCGCAAACCTTTGACATTTGTCGCATCTCTGAACGAACTTCGTGCATCGTGCCGAATGGTCGGGTAGTAATAAACTTGTCTCTGAATGAACTTGAGAATGGTATACCAGGCAGCCTTGATTTTCATTTATCATGCTTTCGCTCAGTCCTCGGGGAGTTCCTTTTTCTTAAGATACTGAATAATCAGATTCATCCACGTTAACTCTGAAGTAATCAGAAGGACGGTCGTAAGTGGTTCCTGTAGATTCCTTCATGGACTTCTTTCAGGACGTATTCGACTTCTTCTGGTCGGATGCACCTAAGGTATGAGAGGTAGAATCCTTTCTTGTAAAGCACGCCATTGAGAATGGTATACTGGGCAGCCTTGATTTTCATTTATCATGCTTTCGTTCAGTCCTCGGGGAGTTCCTTTTTCTTAAGATACTGAATAATCGGATTTATCCACGTTAGCTCTGAAGTAATCAGAAGGACGGTCGTAAAGTCGGCCTTATTGATACTCGGTTTTGCTAAGAACTCAATTGGGATGGATCTTAAGATTTCATCCTCATCTGCTCTAGCGAGCTTTGCCAACATATCAACTTTTGAATTATAAGCTCGTGGAATTAAGACGACGTTGCACTTCTAGAATCTGCCGATCAATTCTTTGGCTTTATGGAGATAAACATTTAAGCATTTTTTTTTTGGCCTGATAAACATCGGCTATTTGGTTGACCACTAATTGTGAGTTGCTGAAGACTTCGAGATGCCGAGCCCCCATGTTTGCTGCTAGTTTGAGTTCGATGATCAGAACTTCATATTTTGTCATATTGTTGGAAGTTTGGAATCCAAATCTCAAGGTATACTGCATGCACGTATGGTCAGGAGTCTCCAAGACTATCCCAACCTCTCTCCCTTGCCTTGGAGTTGGATGAGCCATCAACATAAAGCGTCCACTTGGGCGGGTCGGGAATATTTGGAGAGTTCGACGGTCCTGTGATATGTTGTTTTGCTGATATCTCCGGGATGAACCCTGACCCGCATAGGTCGGCCGAGGGTCAGACATTGATCGATCCTAGCTCCGAGCTATATGGATCAACTGCTTGTCGTTCATTGGTCAACTCTTGCTCTAGAGATTGTGTTAGTTCAACAATAAAGCCGGCCACTGCTTGGCCTTTGATTGCGGCTTGCGGGTGATACTTGATGTTGAACTTACTTAGCTCAATCGCCCACTTAGTCAATCGGCCCGAGATTTCGAATTTTTGCAGACTTGACGTAGTGGGTGATCGGTTAGAACGACGATCAACTGGGCTTGGAAATATGGCCCCAATCATCCAAAAAATGTGACTAAAGCCAGAGCCAGCTTTTTCAAGGTCAGGTATCTCGTCTCTGCAGAGACTAGTGCTTTGCTGACATATTAGACCGGTAGTTACTTTTCCTCATGTTATCTAATCAGGGTCGAGCTAACTGCCACATTGGATACGGCCAGATACAACAGTAGAGATTCGCCCAGCTCGGGTTTGGAAAGCAAAGGCGGCAATCCGAGGTATTCCTCGAGCTGCTGAAAAGCTGTCTCACATTCTTTGGTCCATTCAATTATTTGTCTCCCCTTCAGTTATTTGAAGAAAGGGAGGCATTTATCGGTAGCTTGTGACACGAAGCGGTTGAGAGCTATTATCCTTCCGGTTAACTTTTATATGTCTATGATCGTCTTTGGAGACTGCATGTCGAGGAGGGCTTGAATTTTTTTCAGATATGCTTCGATCCCTCGCTGATTGACCAAAAACCCGAGGAACTTTCCTGAGCTTACGCTGAACGCGCATTTGCTTGGGTTTAGTTTCATTCAGTAATTACGGACAATGAGAAACATCTCCTCTAGATCGCCAGGTGGTTTATGGCTTTTATGCTTTTGACGGGCATGCCATCAATATAGACCTCCATTGTTCGGCCTATTTGGTGGGCGAACATCTTGTTAACTAATCTTTAGTAGGTCGCTCCTGTATTCTTTAAACTGAAAGTCATCACGTGATAACAATAAAAACCTTTGTTGGTAACAAACATAGTCTTAGATTTATCTACTTAGTGCATTACAATCTAATTATATCCTTAATATGCATCCATAAAACTAAGCAATTTATGACATGTGGTACTGTCGACCAATTGATCAATCTTGGGAAGAGGGAAGTTGCCCTTGGGTTAGGCTTTATTCAGGTCTGCGTAGTCTATACAGACACACCACTTTCCATTAGCTTTCTTAACCAGTACGACATTGACTACCCAGTCTGGGTAGTAGACTTCTTCAATGAAGTCGGCCTTAAGGAGCTTGTCGACCTTTTCTCTAATCACTGCATTTCTTTCCGAGCTGAGGGCGCATCACTTTTGTTGAACTGGTTGGTAGGAAGGGTCAATGTTTAGTCGATGCGTAATGATGGCGGGATCAATGCCTGGCATGTCCTCGTGCGACCACGCAAAAACATCGGCAAAGCGTCGAAGGAGGGCTACCAACTTGTCCCATAGTAGTGGTGTCCGGGATGACCCAATCTGTATGGTCTTGGAAGGATCAGACTCGTCTAAAGGGATCAGAATAAGGTCTTCCATGGGTCGGCCTCGTTCCTGAGATTCCTCGCGTGAATCCAGAGATTCGATCGTCATTGTTTTGCACGGAGCCCTTAGTGCCGTTGCGTAGCACTGTTGAGCGTCCTATTGGTCACCCTTGAAAATTCCGATACCATGCTCGATTGGAAATTTCATGGCGAGGTGGTAGGTTAATATCACTGCCCGAAGAAGGTATAATGATGGTCGGCCTAAGATGACATTGTAGACTAATGACTGGTCGACCACAAGGAAGTCGACCATTCCGTGGTCTAACTTTGGTCATCTCTGACCGAGAGGGGGAGCTGGATAGCTCCTTCAGGCATAACTTGTCCTCCTAAAAATCCGATCAAGGGAGTTTTCACGGGTTAGAGTGAAGTCAGACCAATACCCATCTTATCGAAGGCTTGGAGAAAAAGTACGTCCGCGGATGACCTCGTATCGATGAGAATCCGAAAGACCTTTCGATTAGCTATGTTTACAGAAATTACCAACGCATCATCGTGGGGGTGTTGAACACCTTGGGCATCTTCGTCAGTGAAGGTTACACTGTACCTATCTAGCTTTCTCTCTTTCGAGGTCGGGCGAGGACCACAATTTCTCCCTCAGGGCGACTAATGCTCCTCACATGCGTCTTTCGGGCATTGTTTGAATCACCTTCGCCTTTGTGGCCCCCAACAATCGTGCGGATCTCCCCAGTTGGCTGGTTACCGATCGGTTGTTCCTCGGCTATTGTAAGTCGATTTCCTCTCTGGTCTACATGTTCACCGAGGTTGCCCTCTCGAATGAGCCTTTCAATTTCCTATTTGAGGTAATAGCAGTCTCTAGTGTTGTGCCCGTGATCCCGATGAAAGTAATAATATTTGTTCTTACTTCTTCGATCGAGATTACTTCATAGCTTGTTCGACCAATGAATGAAACACTCATCTTTTATTTCCATCAGGACTTGCTTTTGAATTTTGTTGAGGGGGGGTGTAAGTAGTGAACTTACTATTAGGTCTTTTGTTCGACCTACGGTTGTCTCGAGATCGATATCCTTTCACTTTTTGCTTGTGTTGGTTAAATCGGGCTCTTTCTTCGTTTGCTCTCTGGCTGGGAGGTTTTTTCTTTGGGCAGCATCTCGCAAGATCTGAGACTCCTTGGCATTAGCGTATTTTTGTGATTGGTTCAGAAACTTGGCCAATGTAGTAGGAGGATTCTTGTCCAGAGAAAGGAGGAACGGCTTGTCTCTGAGCTCGGTCATGATAGCGTTCAATACATTCTCATCCGAGTGCTTTGGAACCTTCAATGCTTCCACGTTGAAGCATTTGATGTAATCCTTTAAGAGCTTGCCATCTTTCTGAAATATATTTATAAGGTGAGCCGGTGCTTTGAGCCTCTTTTTTCCTCCGATAAAATTCATGATGAAGGCCTCACTGAGTTCGAAGAATGAGTTGATGAACCTCGGCTTTAATTGTTTGAACCAGAGTCGAGCAGCATCGACCAAAGTTAACGAGAAGGCTTGGCACATAACTGCGTCAGAAGCATTGTGAAGTTCCATGTAGGTCCGGAAAGACTCCATGTGCTCCATCGGGTCAGTATTCCCTGTGTAGGGCGTGATCTAGGGCAGTCTAAACCTATCCGGTAACCGGGCTTGTATGATGTTGACTGTGAATGGGGATTTAGTTTTCTCCACCGCGGTCGTACTGGCTTGATAGGTTTACTTCATGTCTGTGATTTGCTTTTGTAGATTCTGGAGTTCAGCCTTCAATGGTTCCTCGCTATTAGTGGTGGTTTCAGCCGGGGGTCGACTGTGCCTTCTTCGATCTATCTCGTGACGTAGGTCTGATGCGTGCAATGGGATGGTCCCAGAAATATGGGATGGAACAGGTTCAGTGGAAGCGTGCTGTTGGCTTGGTTGCGGGGTGCCTTGTGTGGTAGAAGGTTGAGGAGGGTTCGTATATGGTCAGATGTCGCTCGATTGTCCTTCCCTCTGATCAGACCTCTGCACTCGCTAAGGCTGCATTTGCTCCAGTATCTATTTCATGTAACCTAGGTTAGCTCTGATGTCTTCGACCTCCCTTTTAATTACGTTCCATCGGCCATTACTTCCATGGTTCTACTGTCTACATCTACTCGAACCCAATGTGGCCTGATGTTGCGGGGAACGTTGGCAATTCTCTTGCTGTTCAGGCCGTTCCACAGATCGCAGGGCACATTATGGTGCGAATAGAGTCGTAATTGGAATTGCCATTGGAGGGGATTGAACTTTTTTCTTTTCCTTGGCCATTGTTGAATTTAAGAAGTTCCCTATTAGAGCTAGAACGACTTAAAGACATTGATTCCCATAGATGGCGCCAAACTGTTAATACAATTTTCTGGCAGACCCTTTGTGTATACTTTCCCTGGACTTGCACAGGCGTAAAGAAGGATAGAGGAGGCCTTGGCTAATACAGGGGACTCTCTGATGCCAAAGTCAGGATCGAGTCTTATAAAATGGTGTAGGATCTCCAGAAAAGAGATACCAGTCGAGTATTTAGGGTTTTTCAACGAATATACCTTAGACAGTGAGGGGTACTCCTGTATTTATAGGAGAACTAGAATACCATTTTGGGAGGACTCCTCCCTGACATCTTGGCTATAATCCGAGATTTTCACAAGAAGATCGGATCCCGAGATTATCCTTTGAGGATCTCTAGAGAAATATTTTAGGATGTTAGGGGATTATCTGAATTCTTAGGTCAATCTTAGGTTGGAACTTGACGTGAGCTCAGACCTGATCGACGAATCAGTCTTTGTTATCTCTGTAAGCTAGTTAAAAGCATTATCGTCTAGTGATTCTGCTCTGGCCTTATGAGAATCGTTCAGTAACTGATTTATACTTGATCTATGATCGAACTATGACTGATCTATACTTGATCTATGATCGAGCTATGACCGATCTATACTTGATCTATGATTGAACTATGGCCGATCTATGGTCGATCCGTAATTGACTTATGGCCGATCTTAAGTCGATCCATAATCGACCTAAGTTTGACATATGAGTTAGGTTGGTGACATATAGTCACTTGGGAGAGCTCGTAGGAAGGCTCTTTGTGTGTCCTTAAAGTTGCATCATCCTCTTTAGAGGTAACTTTGTCCTTGGACGTAATGGCCTTGTTGGGCTTAGTGCTCGGTGGGCTCGAGCTAGTTTAGTAGAGTTGGTCCATTCCATAATCCGATTTATGGACTTGTAGATTTTTCTCCAAAAGGGCGCAACTCCTAAAGCCCAAGGGATGAAAAGTTATAATCAAACTAAAACTTACTATTTATAGTAAAAATAGAATTAAAATAGGGAAACGACTGTCGATCTGGTGGTATTTCACAAATCCAGCTTGCGCAACCTAACATAGCGGGTTGGGTGGATAAAGTAGCTCGTTCTACCCCAAAATCATATTTTATATCTGATAACTCATTTCAGTTTGCGAGATACATCCGATTTAAGGTCCGACGGTCCGAATCACTTCTGTCATTGACCGGGCTTTTTTTGATTCATCTTGACCATGAAACTGTCTGCAACCCGCTCTACATGAGTTGGACTGTGGAATCAATGATAGACAATTTCATTCTCTCTTTTTTTTTTTTTTTGTTGTTATTTACTTGAGTTTTAATATGGAGCTTATTTTTAGACTGACGTCCTCACATGAAATGTGCAATATAGAGCTTTTTGTTACACTGTCCCTCACAACAATTGTTCTAAGAAATTCATATCCATATTGATCATCTGATTTTGCCCATGGAATTTGGACCCCTCATAATACTTTTAACCATCCATTCGGTGGCCATCAGTTTGATAGTTTTATTTGCTTGATGTGATTTTAGAAATGCTCCATCCGCAATTTCCCCATAAAATTTTCACAATTTGAATTGTTTAGATAGCTATACACGCGTGCCACATGAGAAGATAGGATGAGTCACCACCGTCTTGATAGGAGTCTACCTTTCAAATGCCTCTCTCTCTCAGACACGTGGGATACCCCAGCGTCACTTCTGCATGTTTATTCAATAGTATTATAGAGAGAAAGCCATGTTGCAAGAATCATCAAATTAAAGTGCTACTCTGGAATCGTAATCAATACAAAGTGGGATCCACTGAATAAATGGTTCAAGATGATGATTGAAAACATTTTATTTATACACTCAATCTTAATTGTCCATTTTCCTTGCAACTGATCTAATTACGTCTATGATAATTCGATTGTCATGGTTTTTGCACCATGGTATGAATGGGTCTGGATTGATGATTAGGCGTCCCATGTGTCATTTAAAAGCATCGGGCATCCCTTAATTGTACTATAACTATGTATACCTTCTTTTTTTAAAAATAAAATAAAATAAAAAAATCATTGCATGCAACCTCCACTATGGAATCCTTATGGAGGACAAATTATATCAAAATGATTTAAAACAGAGATTTTATGGAATGTCACTTGATTTTTAGCCTAATTAGACTAAGTCACATTGAAAAGTTTTGTTTAAATGTCAACACCCACATTTTGAGGGGTCTATTTATTTGATCATTTCTGAGCAATTTGCAATGAATCCATGAACCAAGAAAGGTTAGTGATGACTATTTGGTGGTGCAGGTATCCTCTCAAGCTCCCATGACTCGCAAGATAGCTTATTATCCCTTGTTCTACATTTGCTTGGAGTTGATCACAAAGGCCACTCATGAGTCCCTTCCATGTTTTTCATTATTATTATTATTATTATTTTTTCTTTTTCAATTTTAATCTAGATATTGGATTTCTCAAGATAACAACATCATCGTTGTCATCATCTAATTATTCTCCTAATTAATTAGGCGCTGTCATCATCTAATTATTCTCCTAATTAATTAGGCACAGCTACATGAATCTTGTTTGGCCATTCTACTTTATCAAGAACCATATTCGCTAAGGTTTTAAAAACAAGTGTTTAAAACTGTTGACTTGGAGTGACTTGGTCAGTCTTGAGTGAGTTGCGATTTGGTTCAGTCACGACTGGACCGCTTTGGGTCCGACCAAGTTTGAGTCTACTCTGCTATTGTTGAAAATGCATGTTGGATGACACCTCAATGCATGTTACGTGCATATCTGTGTATTGTGTTTCAACATCCATTTATTTGGTACATTGTAGCCGATGGCATGGATTAGGGTTGTCAATGGACCAGGCCGATTCTTTGAGCTTTTGGGTCTAGCCTGCTTTGCAAAAGCCAATTTAGACCGTTTATTAATTGGATAGGTTTGAACGTCTATGAGTCTATTATCCAGCTTGGCCTTATTGGGGGACCGTGGAAGCGTACAGAGATAAATCTAGGAGAGTAATTTAATCGCACAAAGCAAGCACAACAAGAACACAACAATTTTAACATACAAAAAACTACGGCACAAAGTGACAGATGATCATCATGAAAGTAGAAATTACAAAAGAAGAGAGCTTACCCGATTCGAACAACCTCGAATCAACCCTTGGTACACCCTCGAAAACCCTTGGGACGAATTAAAAATCCTAGAACTTACTCACAATCCCGTTTACACCTATATATATATATATATATATATATATATGACCTATAGAAGGATCCCAAGTAAAATCGGAAACAAATTATATAAAATTGCAACTTCGAGAAAGATCTGTGCGAAATCTGTTGATGGCATTGAACACACTTTGATGTCATTAAAACTAATCCTTCAATGGTATCAAATCCACATCGATGGCATCGAATAAACACTTCAACTGTCCAGAGGCAAAACATGATTTTCTGAAAATTCTCGATTGCCTCATGCTATGTTCGATGACATCGAACACCCTCTGATGACATCGAAAAGATATATCGAGTAAGCTTTATTCCTTTGTAATTTCTGCTTTCATAGTGATCATCTGTTGCTTGGTGCCATTGTTTTTTCCCACAAGGGTTTTTCCACATTAAAATTATTGTGTTGTTGTTGTGTTTGCTTTGTGCGATTGAATTGCTCTCCTAAATTCATCTCTATGTGCTTTTGCGGTTTCCCAAAAGCCCAACCTGTTTAGGGTGTCAAGGTCGTTTTTGTCATATATCATGATGCAATTAATTATCAGACTGATTCTTACACAAAAGCGGGTGGCTAAGATCATGCTTAGGCTGGAGGGTCGGGTCCTTGAGTACTTGTACCCTTGCCGATCTGGTTGGGTCTTGCTGTGTCTGGGTCTAGTTTTCCAGAACCTGGATCCAATCGAGAACCATTGGGCAGGTCCTCGGACCTTGGTTTCTAGCAGAGTTCAGGTCGGATCCAGGTCTCGACACATGCATGGTGCGTAAACCCACCAGATAAAAACTCTAAGCCCGGGCTCGACCCATTGCCAAGCCTGCGTCTAAGAGGGTGGACCCGACCCCAACCTTATTAAACTTGAGTTTGAACCGGGTCCAAAATGGTGGACCCAAACCTGCCCCGATGTCTAAATGGCCGTGAAAAATTGGACTCAAAACACATAAAACGAGTCAGAGTTCATCAGTACCTGCAGGTCTGATACTCATCAATAGCTGGACCAATCTGCACAGTTCGTATAATGTGCTTGTTACAGATGACCTATAACCAAAAAATCGCTTGCGTTGATTTTCTTTTAATAATCCACTTTATTGCCATTCGTCCGATCAAGGACATCCTTTCGGTGCGAGTACTGTTAGATGACAATGCAGAAAGCAGCTTTGAGTAGGATTACAGAGCTAGCTCCTTTCCTTCAGACAGTATGTACAGGTACTTGATTGAATCCGAGTCTGTTAAGCTGGGTCTTGACAATCTGTCTATTATATATAATGAAGTCTAATGTCCTTTAGTTGATAGACAATGAGCATTGATGACGATTGATCATTGATCCAGGACACCCTTGCAATTAATTTTTAACAGAAAATGAAAAGATTGTATTATGTTTCTATAAAGACAGATATAATCTAATAGCAAGGAAAGCTAAAAGAGATTTTTGAAAAAAATGAAATTTATGGAAAGCTAGTGCTGTTATTAAACCAGGTAAGGGCTCTGTGGGGCCCACCGTGATGTATGTGTTTCATTCACGTAGATCATTACAGGGAAAGAGCCCAAAATGTGGTAATACAAGGCTCAAGTGAGGCCCACCATAGTGTATGTGTCATATCCAATTCGTCCATCTGTTTTTTTAGATTATTTTAGGGCATGGTCCCAAAATTCAAGAATATCCAAAGCTCAAGTGGATTACTTCAGGAAACCGTGTGAATTGATCATACACTGTTGAAAACTTCTTAGGTTCGATAGAAGTTTTGTATTACTTTGATATTTGAGTTTTTATGGATGACAAATAAACGTCACTGTAGGCCCTCGGAAGGTTTTAACAGTGGATGCCATAATCCCCACTGTTTCCTATGGTGTGCTCCACTTAAGTTTTGTTTATGCTTCAATTTTGGGCTCAACCCTAAAATGATATGAAAAATTAAATGAATGCCATGGATATGAAACATAAATCCATGGTGGGCCCATAGAGTTATTCAGTAGGCAATCCGATTTCCAAGTAGACCATACCATAAGAAACAGGGTGATAATGACGCCCACAGTTGAAACCGTCTTGGGGCCCATTGTAATGTTTATCCTACATAGGCTGGCCTATTCCAACCCGGTCTGATTAACAAATGGTGTTATGCGTAAAATGAGGCTAAAACAAATGTATGAGACATATGAGCCGAGCAGCCAGACTCGATGACTATGGATTGCTTGAGGGTCGAAAAATCAACCCGACCTCTTGTGCCAACCAATGACTTTGGAGGTCGGTCTTATTCGTCGACCTCAAGAGATGACCTCGACCTCAGATACCTCGGAGGTCGGTCTTGGATACTGCTCTTAGCCTGCTTACCAACCTCGACCTCGAATATCGACCACTATCTTAGGATAAAAATACTCTTACAATATATAAAGATAAGATTACCTTCCGAGATCTTCACCGATTGAGGATCATGTCGATCGAGGATATTCTTGGAGTTAAGAGTCTGATGCCAATACGGGCCCTTCAAATCAACTCATATACACAAACCGCCTAAAAAGCCTATAAATATACCCACTATCATGGGTAAAGGTACAAAACGATCCCGATTCTTCTACTCCTTCTACAGACCTATCCTGACTTAGGTATCGAAGGGTCCCCGGTCTTAACTAGCACCCCTAGTGTATTCTCTTGTATCTCAATTAATTGCAGGTACTCAGCGGCTTGCAGGATGAGAGGTAGGATCGACTAGATTTTTGCATCAACGGTTTGGTGCCGTTTGTGAGAACGCATCAAAGCCATTTCTATCTCACAAAGGTTTCGCAATGATGAAAGAAAGAAATAAGACCTTGGTGGCCATCGCCACGACAACTCTCACACCAGTTATTCACATGATAGTAGAGCAGTCTGCAGATCTCCAAGATCCGCCTTCACAACACGATGCATGCACTTACCGAGCAATCCCGACCTCCACAGACTCCTCATAACTCGCGTGAGGTTAAGCAATATCCAGAATAGCCAATTTGTGCACCGGATGAGCAGCTTGGGGAATCACCTTCAGAACATCATACCAACCCCATTCCGGCTGTTGCCTCAGGTAGGCCCTGCAATAGAGCTGATCGACTCATCTTCCTAAAGAATCAAGTCGAGGCCCTATCCGACAACGTGGATCGAATGATGCACATATTAGAACGACAACACCCCCTCCCCGACCAAGGCGCGACATCGGGAGCAGCTTTCGCCCAATCTCGACCTTTACAACCACCTCACGACCCTTATGTGGTGAGGGATTGACCGGCATGAAGCAAGTGCATCCCCGTGCAAACCATGGAAGCAACTATGCTCGCTAAGTCCAATCTGCACCACACCTTAGAGAAGAAGAGACACAAGAAGTCTCCCGAGGCCACAACAGAAAGTGAAGTCCTGTGGGAAGCAAACTCAAAGAAATCTAAGGACAGCTCGGCGACATTTAATAGGCATGTTGAGACCGGGGTTCGACCTCTATGGATGCCATGTTTGAGGAAGCCGAACCACTGTTCACCGATGATATCATGGGAGCTCAGCTCTCATCTAAGTTCCAGATGCCCCAAATCGCTCCCTACTATGGATTCAGAGACCCGACCGAACACCTTGAGTCCTTCAGAGCCTGATGGAACTTGATGACGTATCGGGCCTCGTGATGTGTCGTGCATTTTCCCTAACCTTATCGAGGACGACGTGGAAATGGTATGAACATTTGAGCCGAAATCCATCAGTTTTTTCACTCAACTCAGTAATGCTTTCATCACTCAATTCATGGGTGGGAAAGACGAGAGAAAGTCATCAACCCACCTCCTTACAAACACTTAGAGGGAGGACGAACTATTAAAAAACTACATCATCCATTTTAATGCTGAAGCTGTCCAGGTCAACGATTATTCTGACCATATAGCTCTGGCCACCATGGTGGCTGGCCTTAAACAAGAAAAGTTCATCTTCTCTATTGGTAAGAATTCCCTAAATACCCTCATCGACCTACTTAACCGAGTTAAAAACTATATAAATGTTAATGAGTTCTTTAGTTCATAAAGAGCCACTTAAGGAAGAAATAACTCAACTCAGGATAGGAAGTGAAGGGAAGAAGAGGAGCCCTTTGCCGCTAATGCCAAAATAAAGAAAAATGATGATTAAAACCGAGACCAGGGTCCCAATCGACATCCGAAAAGTCACTTCCATCGGTACACTCCCTTGAATACCAAGCCGGAGCAAGTACTTGAGGAAGCTGGGTTAAGCAAGGAAACTCGATGACCGAGCTGAACCGATCAATCAAGCTCGGTAATAAGGCTCATCGGCCAACCCCGACTTACTCGACAAGGGCGACCTCCATTCTCAAATGGAAAAAGGTACTCAGGACATTATTGTTATTTTACTATCTATTATGTTCACACATTCTATAACAAAAGAACTTCCCCAGGTCAGGGTAAGAGAATTTCTTTTAAACGATTTCTTGATTATCTGAACTACACGACCAACTACGAGCACTTCCCTCAATGAAAGGGAAGAAAGTCCTCTTAAGTTCTACAATGAAAGAACCTTCCTGGTTTAGTGGAGGAGAATTTCTTTCAAAATTCAACTATCTAACATACGCGATCGATTATGAGGGCTTCCCTTGGTGCAATGGAAGAAAGTCTTCCATTGTGAATTTTACTATGAAAGAACTTCCCTAAGTCAGGGAATGGGAATTTCTTTCAAATTTCAACTATCTAGGTTATATGATCAACCAAAAGGACTTCACACAATTTAAGGAAAGAATTAGTGCTCAGACTACTATTTAACGGTCAACCTATTGATTCTATCATGTACATCCACCACACATAAATGTAATAAAATCGAGGAACATACATGGAACAAGTTGACCTTCCCATACATTAGTTCAAAAGTTATTTCTCGAGCTCATAAGGTATAAAGCTCAGAAGTAAGGGGGTTACTGTTATGGAAAAAATGAGGCTAATGTATGAGACGAATGAGCAAAGTAGCCAGACTCGATGACTATGAATTGCTTGAGTGCTGAAAAATTACCCCGACCTTTTGTGCCAACTAATGACTTTGGAGGTCGATCTTGTTCGTCAACCTCAAGAGATGACCTCGACCTAAGATACATCGGAGGTCGCCCTTGGATACCAACCTCGACTTCGGATATCGACCACCAGCTCGGAATAGAAATACCTTTACAATATATAAAGATAAGATTACCATCTGAGATCTTCATCGAGTATCATGCCGATTGAGGATATTCTTGGAGTTAAGAGTTCGACTCCAATGCGGGCTCCTCAGATACACAATCTGCTTAGAAAGTTTATAAATATACCCGCTGCCATGGGTAAAGTTACACAACGATCTCGATTCTTCTTGTCCTTTAGATTTACCCTGATATAGGCATTGGAGGATCCCCGGCCTTAAACGACGCTCCTAGTGTATTCTCCTGTATGTCAATTAATTACAAGTACTTAGTGACTTGCATGAGGTGAATGGATGGATCAAATTTCCGAGTAAACAAATGAAAATGAAATTTATCCCTACGTTCGTACCATTTCAGCCCAAGCTCGTCCCAACGGACCGGATTAAAAGCCGGACGGTCCATACCGCCCTGGCCATACGTGATCTGCCGACACGATAAGTGGGGGGATATTTTTTCCACGTCTATTCAAATAAATATCATATCGGAAACCTGTGCCCCATCAGCCTTTTTATGTGTTTGACCCGACACAAAAATAATCTATAAAGGCTTTCTGTGTGAGTCATTTTATACTCTGGCAGAGTATTTCTAGTTATACTCATGCACATTATCATTGGACACGTGATGAACATTTCCACTATCCAAACTGTCCAATTAGTGTTATCCATCGTTTAAAATATAATGGTTGAATCATTCAAACCTCTTCTAAATTACGTCTGTTCATCTTGGGTCTATTAAACTAAACTCTAATCACAGCCGTCAGTGTGACTCCTGATTTATGCCACAGTACACCGAGTGAAAATTTTTCGAATTTGAGATATGCATGCAACGTGTACGGCGTACGTGTGAGACTGCATATGGATTAGAATCTGGAAGAGTATGCTACGGTGGCTGAGGCCACGTAACATGCACTGAAAGGCTATCTTGGGGAGAATTTGAGAGGACGGTAGGGAACACCAAAGGACCGATCAGTCGCATTCTTCACGAGGCGAAATATCACGAGTCGACGCCCAGACGAGCAGGACGCTACAGCTGATGGGCCCACGCTCACATGGGGATGCGGGATTGTGGGCCCCAGGGCTCTGCATGTCCCGACCTCGGGCAGTGGGCCACGTATGCAGGGATGGTTAGTGCAGGAATCGGATGCCCACTCGCACGTGGACTGCTTCGCTCCTCTCTCATCGGGCTCGGATTTGGTTAGTCCGGGGTAACAGCGGATGCGGATTTCCGAAAGCCTTTCGCAGGAAGTTCCTGCACTGGGTTGGCAGGTGGGACCCACCGTGATGTTTATTAGAAATTCACCCCTTCCATCCGTCTTACGAACTAATTTTAGCACATGTTAGTCAGAGGTGATGCAAAACTCAAGTGTACCACACGATAGGAAAAACTGGGAAAAGAGTTTCCTACCATTGAAACCTTCTTAGGCTCCATCTTAAGGTTTATATGCATCCAAACCGTTTATAAGGTAATTTCCACTTAGATGAAATGAAATCACGAAAAATTTATCCTGATAGGTAACTTTTGTGGCTATAAAAATGTTTCAACGGTGATCACTCAATTCCTACTGTTTCCTTTTGTGTGGCCCACTTTAGTTATTGATACACATCATTTTCGGTTTCATGTATTAAAATGACCTAAAAAAAATGGATGGATGGGGGTGGATTTCTAACAAAAATATAGTGAGCCCCACTTGGCATCCCAGGAACCTCCCGCGGAAGGCTTTAGCAGGAAACCTGCGTCTGCTAACGGCTTCGTGGGTGAGTTCCTGGCCGTGTGTCCAACCTTGATGTATGTGTTGTACTCTATCCATCAGTTTTTTCGATCTTCCTCCCATTTATAATTTTTTAGGTGGTTGTTAGAGATGGATCTTCATATCCACTTTTAACATTTGTTAACATGTAAATTACTGTTTGAGCCCATAAACAGTTGTGAGATATATGTGTATCAATTGTCCGTCATGGGTTGACCATTGGTTGTGTAGGTTATACGCACGCACATCTTTAACCCACCCACGGGTGAAAATTCTTTATAAATCACCATTTATCGTGATAGTTATCTTTTTTTCTACTTAAATGTATGTAGTGCACCATGAAAATTAGCCAACTTGACTTTGCGTTACATCACTTCATAGCTCCTTGAGCAATTTCAACTGCAAAGGTGTAACGCCTTAGATTTTTGTCAGTTGGGAATTTAATATCTTTGGGTAGTACCTTTGATTTATCGACTTGAGTGCATATCCATGTATGTATTCGCATGTGTTTGGGACCAAAAAGAGTGATCTTAGATCCACCATGTGATTTGTTGCAGATACCTTCGAAACCTTTATCATGTGGACCGCATCGTCGTTGCAGTTGCCACGGCGAAAACCATGCGTTAATCCGACACTCCGTCAGTAAGATACAACCTATTGAATCCATAGCCAAAATTACATATCCTGTAACATGAGCAACATTTATTATGCTAGGCCCATTGGACTTGGGGCCCATGTGGGCCTAAAGCCTAATTTCTAGAACATAAAAATTGTCACAAAATAGAACAATTACTATATGATAAAAAAAACGATCTAGCACATATAAGACAATGCACATGAGACAAAAATGGGTTCTATCCCAAAATCCATCATTAGCCCTCTCTCCATGCCTCAGAAACTAATCATGACCCAAATCTATCTCATCCTACACATGCATTCAATGTATGCCTTTTTTTTTTTGTGCTACATCACTTCAAATAACCAATTGTAACACTCCACTTCATCATCCACCATGTATCACCTACAACCCACAACCCTTATGCATCCATTAGCCAATGCATGCCTAGATTTCTTCCACCTTAACCATTGCATGATTAGCATCATCCACTACCCATGCCATATATCACATTCCACCTCACTTTTAGCATCAATAAGACCCCATAAACTTATCACATCATCTTGCCACCTCAACCCCCAATTTCCTATATAAGAGTAGGAGCTCTCTTATACTCATTCTTTTGTTATACATAGAAAAATCCTAAAATTTTAAGATAGAGTGAGAGATGGTGGGGCCAAGGTGTGGCCCATCATCAACCTAGAAGGAGTGGACCACACATCATCATCAAGCCATTAATTGATTTGAGGTGAGTCTACACCACCTTTCATCATCCTTATCCTCCTCTTTCTACATTTTATATTTTGATCTTATTGCATGTGAGGCCCACCAGTGTGGAGCCCCATGGGTGCATGTATCAATGGCTATGGTACTCAGCATGGTGGCCCACGTCAGTATGGTCCACCATGATGAATATTGTATCAACACCATTCACTTGTAATCTCGTTTTTGTATCTGGATAGCAACTTCTAAAAATTATATAAAATTAACCATATTACGATCGGTGTTGAAACTTGGGAATAATATGAACCACAATATGAGATAACTCTATGCCAAATGTCGTAGCCATCCAACGATCCAATCATCAGTGGCATCAACTTTACTTGGTTGCTGTCCAGCAACACATGTAGGATTCCAATTTGTCAAAAAGGGAACCATTTTTACTTCTTTTATTGAATACAATAAAAATATATGTTCTATTAGATTCGTAGAAAATCAAAGCAACTTTCAACTTTCAATAGTATATAATAAGCCTCGATCGGAGTTCGGACGACTGAGATTTTGGCCTTATACGAAAATATATTTGGGGGCTTCTTATGACCATTCTTGTGTGGGCCATATCCGTGATTCCAACGGTCAGATATATTTGATATTTATTCTTAACTTACTTGAGATAGTTATTAATCATATGTATGGTCCTTATGGTTAGATTCTTTCATGAAAAAATTTAAAAATTTCTATACCGATAGATACTTCCGTAAGGATAAACCTTAGATTGTTTGGTATGGTCTAGATGAATCTAAGGATCTGTATGGTTGGAAACCTATATAAAGTATAAATGACTTATTTCCAAACCATCCATTAGATGAGATTTTTCAACAGAGGATCTGATCATAGAGATTTAATCAATACATTTCATGTGCTACTTGATGTGTATGTTGGATCTATGTTGTACATAACATTCATCCTCTTATTGACCCACTTGGGTGTGGGACCACTTGTGATTTATACATTTTATTAGTTCATCCAATCTGGACACTCATGTACATTGTTTTGTGTCTCTTATCTATGGTTTGCTAGTGTGTGGGCCCCACTTGCCATTAGATCTATTTCATTTCCTTTGCACTCTCTGTTTGCTGAAATTTTTCCAAGTACTTAACTGTATTGTATGTAGTCCTCTTTGACACCTATTAGTGGGGCCCACGCTTCGTAGTTAAGGGTACCAATATGAGGGATGTTTAATTCTTATATTAGTGAGATGGGATGTCCCACCTTTTTGTCTGGAATGATCCCTAAGTGTTTGAAAATTGGGCCCTAAGTTGTGACAAACCTCATTGCTGAAAATTGTCTGTTTATTTTTGTGTTTTGAACCAACTTTGGGCCTTTGTAGTGGACCCCACGCACAATATATGAGTAGGCTACTACTTGGAACCTTTAAGCTATACCAATGAATAGAGAAATTATATTTTACTTGGGCCAAATAAGACCCCACATGATCAGGGAGTGGATCTTAAAATGGGGCAAGGCACAGTTGTGCAGAAAATTAAAATACCTATGTTTGGCCTTATACCAAATATTATGTGTGCACAATCAGTTAGTCGTAGATTATAATTTTTGAAGTACATATATAGTACCACCAAGGTCGCCTCATGGCACATTGAAAGGTGGTCATGGGACATATTCAAAATTGGGCCAAAACTAATTCCGCACTGTGTTCCTGCACACTTCTTCCAAGCACCCAAGTTTGAGTCTTCCCCAAAAATTGTATATGCATGATTAAGTAGGATTACCTTATGAATTTTGAAGTACATAAATAACTGTACCTAATTTTCTTTTTTTCCTTTGAAATTAGTGGACCCCATATAATTGGAGAGTGGATCTCAAACAGGACCAGGTGTAGTTGTGCATAAAATCCTGCACAGAAAAAATTGAAATGCATATGTTGAGCCTTATGCCAAAACTCATATGCGCAAATCCAATGAACCGAAATATTTATATTTTTAAGGCCACACATAGGGCTACCAAAGGAACCTAATGGCATGTCAAAAGGTGACCCCACCCGATCATGGGACACGCCCAAAAATGGCCAAGAGTCATTTTTGCATATCTCTCCCAAACACCCATATTTGGGCCTTCACAAATACTTGTGCATGCATGATTAATGAGAAATGAATTTTTTTTTTTGATGTCTGTATATAGAACTATCACATGTATATTTTTCTCCTTCGGAAGTGGGCCTCTGAAAGAAAACAACTCGGTAATAAGAGAGAGATCACCGACACGCTAATGAATGGACCCTAACCTTAGGAGCGACATTAAAAATCGACAAACCACTTCCAAGTGCGGACCATTACCTCTAGGCTGCCAATTATTGAACTTATATCATAAAGAATAATTGTTTAGTGAAAATTGTGAATTGCATGCTAACCAGTGACTAATCCTTAGGCTTCCTATCCTCAATGAAGTGAAATTTTTGTTTATGGTTGCCGATTATTGATTGCATGCTAGAATAGACCGGATAGATTGAAATTCCATGCCCATATGTTTCATATTTTTCTTAGATACATGCGCCTAAGTAGTTGATTGTGGTAAATTATGCGATGATTGAATAATGCACTTGCATGCCAATTTGTTTACCCATATTAGCTAAAATATCCTGAAATACTGTTTAGTTGGTTGCTTATTCCTGAATAGAATTGATTGTGACATGCTGTAAAATATTAGTCTATTGGTAATTGGTTAGCCAGCAAACCGTAAAAAATTCACAAGGGCAGCCCTACTGGATCAGCTGCCCTGGACCAATCCGACCGATTCAGGCCGAAGACGGACAACCGACAGTAGTTGGACCACACGGGATGCTTGCGCCCAGTGCCGGTTGTGCCGTAGTTCGCTTAAGTCAGTCGAATTAGTCCACTAGTTGGCTAACCATGTATGTTCACCATGTATGGTTATGCCTGCCTGAATCTGAAGCACCCCATACCTTTGAGAGGCCTATTGATAACCGTTAGTGATATGATTCCACTAAGACTCATGAACCGGGCATGATGGAACGAGACACTGTGTCCGAGCTGTCGGCCTACGCTGGGGTGACGAGTCTCCCCGTAGTGACCAGTGAGTAACTAAGTCTCGGGAGTCGAACATGGTGGAATAAGACACTGTGTCTGTGTTGTCGGCCTACGTTGGGGTGACGAGCCTACCCGTAGTGACTAGCGAGCACAGGAGGTGACAGGTCCTTGTTTGAACGACCCCTATTAAATTACTCAGCCGATGGTTCCATGACAGAGTACCGTTAGAATGACCCGGGCATTAATAAAATTGGGTGACGAGTCATTCCTTGTGGTGATTTGGTTATGTGGTAAACTCACACCTTGAAACTGAGTGATCATACTCAGTGTTTGGGTGACAACTCATACGGAGTTGATCCTCATACCTTTGGGTATTATGCCTTACCTTTGAAATTATTGATTTGTGAGATAATGGATGATACTTAAATTGGATTAAGGATCGCAGGCTTAGAGCCACTATGGCCACCCTGGGTCAAGTGATCTGGATAAGGACATTGATTAAGTGGAGGTGTTTCAGCTTCCCTAATCTTGCTGAATGAATGAGCTTAATTAAATACTCGACCAACATGAATATTCACACATTGCAGTAGTTAGGTTTGCGACTCGGCATTCGAGGTTGCCTTATGAGGGAGTGTTGGGCATTACGAACGTTAGATGGTGTCGCTTGAGGGAGTGTTGGATGGTGAGGGCATGCATCATATTATAATACCATGCATGTACATTAACAAGAGTGTTTAGGAATTGTATGCTTCCTTTGCTTTTCATTAATTGTGCATGTGGATTTGATAACTTGTGTAACTTATTATTAATGGAACCACTGAATTGATCACTCACTCTCACTTTGGGATGGTGTTTTAAAACACTAACCAAGTGATAGTATCAATGCAGGTACTATCGAGATTTCAGACGGATAGGCTTAGAGTGGCTTGCACCACCGACGTTGTGTTTTAGAGGATTGGACCAAACCGGAAATTTGCACTTTAATCATTTTTGTATATATATATATATATATATATATATATATATATATATATATATATATATATATATATATATATATATATATATATATATATATATATTGTGTCTTGTATAATCATCATTTGGGTGAACATCATATTTTAATTATATTATTACTGTTAGCCCCATAATTATTTATCTTTGTTATCTCTACCTCGCTTTGGGTCTACTAATTTCAATTGCGCTACTTTGATTGCTCATGTCAAAAAATGAGTGTGAATGTAAATGAAGTCACATGTGCATTTTATTTGGTTAACACCCAGAAGCTCGGGATCGGGGTCTCTGTACTCGGGTGTTGATTTTTGAGGTGTTACAAAAGGTCTTTTTCGCATGATGTTATGGTGTTTTGGCTGAATTCATCATTAGCCATGATCTAATTTTGGTCGTTACTTGTTATCGACCTTGAGGCTGCCAAGGTAAGTTGCTAACTCTATCATGTGAACAAGATATGTGACGTGCATCCCATGACAATACTTAACTAGACTTACTTTTATGACGTTTTGGATTTTGATCAAATTCACAGATCGAGCGTCCAAAAAGATTTTCCATTTGTCTCTTATTAAGGTTTCACTACTATGTGGCATCATCTGTGTCGCTAGATCTGACATGTTTAGATCAGGTCTAAAAACATTAAAATACGATTATTGGGCCCTATCTTATTTATCATTGGATCATCTCATCATATGGCCCCAATGGAGTGACACATGGTGACTCAAGCCACACAGGAAAAAAGAGTGAAATTTTCAGTAAGTGAACCATCTAAGTCAATGTTTGCAATATGGATAATTAGACTAGAGTGACTAGCATGACATGCATACAATTTTCAGATGCCTATGATGTTTGCATAATTCAATCAAATATGAGGCCACCTGTGTTAGCGAGGACCTGTATTTGGTTAACGTGTGCAATTAATATTGTATGGGTGTGCCAGAGTCATGCTCGACTTAAGTTTAATTGGACACTAATACCCCCCACATTGAGATGGACTGTTTAAGACCGAATTCAAGGACTCAACCACCCTCTCAATGACTAGTCTTAACAATGATAAGGTGACTGTAGAAGGATAGGGGTTAGTCCTTCTAAATGGATTCTTTTTGCCTTGTGTCTTAAAGACTTTTTATTTCATCAGTAATTGCAGCCTACATATTTCTCAATTAAATGAAGATGAACAAATTCAAAAAAGGAGAGGCTAGAAACAATGCTGCTTTTATTGATGTGTAATTGATGCTTAGTACAATGGATAAAGAAACAAGTAAACTAGAGAAAATAAATTTTTAAAAAAAAAACGAGAGATAAATGCCTAAACTGTCCGTGTGGAGAGAATTTTAGCAAATGGTCGGTAATCAAAAGTAAAGCAGTTTTCCCTAAAAATTATTTTTAATCTTCTAGTAATGTTTTTCCTATAACTATTTTCACATTTCTGGCTTGTCCCACTGTAAGTTATATGCACCTAGTTACATTGAGACACGGGATAGTCCAATCCACTGTTCTAGATCATTCATCAGGTCCAACCCACATTTCATGGGTATCATACAAACGTCAAACTGACATGACAAGTATAAAGTATTTGATCAATGCGACTTAGTAGGGGTGGTCAATATCATATTTACACGAATAGGTCTGCTCAGGGATGTGGTCCATCCATTTGTTATGGCCATCATGGATTGCTTATGATTCTAAAGAATCACTATTTTTAAAGCAATTGTAACCATCCCATCCATGGCCTTGAAAATGGTTGGTTGCATAAATAGTGCTAAATTAATATCCATTGGAACATCCAATCAATGCGATTTTCGAATGATCGATAGCCTATAAAATGTGTTCTTAATTTAATTGACAGTTTAAATTGATCAATCTAACTATATAAGTGATGAGAGCACTATTACTTACAATGCTTTGAAGGCGTTGAAGCATTTCTCCTCATCTATGTACACAACTTGTGGTAGAAATTGGTGGGTTGGGGATAGACCAAACCTGATCACCCGAACACTTACAACCCTACACTCAAGCTTGGTGCATGCCCAGCATGGGCCTAGCATAGAAGGCCTAAGCTGGAGCACCAAAGGATTGGTTGAAGATGGCCCCGACCAACCTTGGTCGTAAATTTATAAAATCCCTATTTCCAACCTAAGGATCCTTTTGGTAGCAGCAAAAGTTCAAGCATGGATATATTTTCTAGATCCTGTCTTATCTGATTAGGCCAATCCTGTCCTAGTCAAGCTTGTTTGATATTTGTTGGAACTTGTTTAGTGTGATAAGAACAAGCTTTTTTATTGTTCGTTGAAGCTAACTCTTATGTTCTTGTTTAAACCCCATGGGCCCCATTAACCCATGAAAGTGAAATCCATTCCGTCCATTAAGCTTTTCCTGTCATATACACCTTACAAGAAAAAATAAAAAATAAAAAATAAAAAAATCAGTCAAGCATCTTTGTCATATGGGGTCATTCTGCTGTTACTAAAATTAAACTCAGCTACTTGTAAGTTGGAATCGAGAGGTATCAACTAACTCTTCGTTAATTGTCCCCAAGGAATCCAAGGACATGAATTCCATGACCCTGTGGATCATATGACCTTGATCAGTAAAGATGCGTTTTGCTTCATGCAAAATAACAATAGCAGCTACATAGTAAATCTTTATGTGATTTGAGAGGAGACACCCATGAGTGCTCTTACAATATCTAGTCTAGTGACGCTTGTCCTTGATCCTCAGCCATCGATTATCTTCACCAGGGCTAGAGATAGAATACTGGAAACCCAATAGATTCACCAATCTCAATGAGGTCTTCTCACCGATGTTTGATACTCTTTAGCTCAACCCATCTTTCTACCATGAAGCATGGTATATGTAGATGAGAGAGATTGGGTGATTAACTGAGATTAGGATCACATATTCCAACCACTGGAGTCCTGGATTGGCCTAATTAAATATGTAAAATCAGTCCCATGTAAATTGATCTATAAGAAAAAAAAAAAGTAAAAAAGAAAAGTGGACACGTATAAGGCTAGGCTTTTTTTTTTTTTTTAATAACACACCCCCACACACCCCCACACACTCACGCCATAGTGGGATTTCACCACCTATGGATACTCCAACCCTTGACCGGGTGTTGAAACTCCTGAGAGTCTGCACAGATAAGGCTAGGCTTGTTACAAAGGATTTCACTTCTATAATGGCAATGAAACCTATCTACATTCTACCAATTATAGCTGGTAAGTTGGATAACAAGATTTGGTAGATGATGTAAAGATAACCTTTCTCAACAATTACCTAGAGAAAGAAATTCAAACGAAATAACTAGAGAGATATAGCCAACCTGGAGTCAAAGGTGTGCAAGCTGCATAGATCAATATGCAACCTCTCCCAAGCAGCATGCATAGGCAAGGTATATGAGAGAAATTCTTCATGGCCGACCCTAAGATCACTACTGTTGCCTTTTAGGTGCAATACTATTGACTTGGAAATAAATTGTCTTTAGACTCCAAAGAAGCGATGGACAAGCTATGGAGAATAATTCTATCAAATTTGCTATGGTGAGCTTAGTGTATATAATGCTGTATTTGAGGCTTGATATTGGTTATGTAGTGGAAGTGTTTAAATGAGACAAAAGGAAACCACGCATTAAGCATTAAATGACAGTTAAACACATAATGAAATAACTAAAAAATGTGAAGGATCTTGTCATGGTTTATGGGCATAGAGATTTTCTGTGATTAGATATACTAATATAGAATTTTAGGTAGATCTAGAGGTTAGATGATTGATGAGTGATCTTCTTGATAATGGATGATTTTGTTAGTTGGCATATTGTCAAACTAAAGTGCATCATGGGTCTGACCATAGAGGCAAAGTATGTGGCCATAAGTGAAGTGACCAATGAAGCCATATGCGTGAGTGTGTGGGGGTGTGTGCGTGTGTTAAAAAGAAAAAAGAAAAAAAAAGTAGTATATATTCTTCAGATTTAGGAGTTTTCCTAAAAATAAATAGGTTGTTGCTTATATAGTGTAACAATAGGGAAAGGAGTTAGAATATCATGGAAAGGTTAAGCACATGGATAGAGGTACCACATTATTTGTAGGACAAAACTAAAGGTTCTATAAGTAGAGATTGTTCAAGTATCTTTTGTAGATAATGTAGCGGACCATCTAAGCAAGGCTTTGCATGTTGGTTCGTTTAATGCCCATGTACTTAGTATGGGTTTGCGTGTAGAGGTCAATGGGTTTTAAGGTAAGTGGGAGATTGTTCAAGTAGTGCCCTGAAAAATCATTATTTAATTACTTATTGATCTATATTTTATGGATTGATTAGTTATTGGCTTAGTTAGTTTGTGTGGACATGCTCATTATTATTAGTTTGTTGTCCTTAATCACCCTCAGATTGGACACATCAATCTATGGTTAGGGAGAGATGTGATCCACGGGTGTAAGTGCCTTGGCAATAACCATACAAGTACTTGGATATGCTTATATTATTTAGATTAGATATCTTATGTGAGAGACTGAGTTGGTGTTAGGATGGACAATCTCCAACATCAGGCTTGAATTGGTGTTAGTATGCTTTCACTCTACCCCACAAGAGTGTGTAAGTACATCATATGGATGACTTTTTGGCTTGGTACCTTTGATAATTCACAATGGCAGGGCCACTTGTAAGGTAAGTAGTCAAGGAGGCCCATCATGCCTAGACTATAAGATACTTGTGATTGCATTAGCTTTGTTGAATCCCTTAACTTGAAAATGTGTGGCATGAGAGATCTTAATTGATACTTTTTTGGCTTGCTTTGCGACTTCCTAGTAGTAATGAAAAGTGAGTGTGGATATGAGGTTTCATTAGGGTCATCAAAGTCCACACAACCCAATATGAGATTCACTTGGTTCACCCGAGACATTAGTATGTAGGATGATCATGAAAGGTTGACTAGTACTTATTATGGCTTTCGATTGGTTAATCATAGGTTTTCGACCATTTTTGAATTTTATCTGTTGATTTATTTTAAACCTTACTTGATGGACATTCAATGACAAAGATCCATTGAACCAGCACTCCTTGGGGTAGCATAGGATTGCCCAAGGATAGTGATAATAGAAAGTGGAGGAATTTAGATGGGTGGAATACATAAACTAGGACGGAAATGATTCCCTTCATATTATGGTACATATGACTTTATAGGATGGTTGAGCACCATATTATGGGCGCTTCTCCTGAAACCCTAGCTCTTCGTTCATTCATGATCTTATCCAAGAGTGAGTGAGAAACCTTAGATGACTACAAGAAAAATGACTTTTACTGGTGGTCAAAATCGTCAATAAATGTAGAAAAGAAAGAAAGAAAGAAAGAAAGAAAAAACCACCAAAAACTTTACTAGCGACTAGAAAAATACTAGTAAAATGGGTTATTGGCAAAGCCTTTATTGGTGGCCAACAGCCTTAACTGGCATTTGCATTGGCTGCTGCTATAGAGCCAGACTTTACCTGCGGCCAGAAACCTTTACTGGCGATTTCTTTGACGGTCGCTATAGCCCTAGTAAAGCGCTAGAATAGACCTTTACATGAGGAAGCGCCGACATGGAAATGGTAAAAAGTGCCCGTAAATATTAATAAAACCACTGGTAAAGAACCCTGACCAAGCCAACCACTAGTAAAAGGGCATGCAACTGCTGGTATATGCAACGAAAAATGCTGATAAAACTTGTAAACAACATTGGCAAAAATGATGTACATCACTGTAGAGATTTAGAGTTTATGATAGGCCCTCTCCAAAACTTTTTACATTGAATGGGCCCGGATGTTCCAATCTATAAAAGTTTCTTTCATCAATGAATGCTTCCGTTTTTTTGTTTTTTTTTAAAAACCATTGGTAAAAATGTTGACCACTAATAAAGGTTGCTAGACGCTGATAAATATATATATATATATATATATATATATATATATATATATATATATATATATATATATATATATATATATATATATATATATAAATCCATTTGGTTATGTTTACATATTTGATCGAAACCTAAAAAATGTTGCATGACAAAATTAAAAATGAATATTAAAGGTGTTTAAAACAAAAATTATATTACTTTATGACAAAAAATATATAATATTTTCAACAATAGGTTAAAAATAGTTCCAATTACATTGGAGCTTTCATTCCAATTACCATTCTCATCTTCATCAATGCTACTACCCTTTTCAACGACCTTAGGATTGGGCTTCACGACATTTCGAGTTGTGATATGTATAAGGATATCAAAATTAATTAAGGACATGAGAAGGAAGATGCATTGAATCTAAGCGTATGATCCTTCTTCAAAGGATAAGGTATGCTTTTGGCACTTAGCATTGCAATCCTCAATTAAAGGTCTATCATAAAGGCACACATTCTATAAATTTTTTTTTTTTTTTAAAAAAAAAAAGGAGAAAAAAAGGAAAAAAAAAAGGAGCTAAAATCCTTGAAGTGTTAAAGCATGCATTAAGACAGTCAACTACCACACACAGGAGTATAAATTACAATGTTTTGCGATTATACCTTCATCGACATCTTTTTCATAATTTATTATTTTTATTGAGCAATTGGTATAAACATCGCCACCACATTTTCACATCCCTATCATCACTGAAGCATTCTCATGAGTTTGGTTGTTTAGAACACACCTTCGCATCTTGAGACTCTAGCAGCACAATTCATTGGCATTTTTCAAGACGAGTTGCACTGTACCTTTTTGTCCCTTTAATGGCATATGGTAACTAAAATCCGTCCAAGGTTCCACACATTTAAATAGTGCATCTAGTGTTAGATCTGTATTGTGGAATTCACAGATCATCTATGCATCAATAATGGAGATTCAATGTCATAATCTTATAGCGTACCTGATTGGAAAAATATTTCCGATGCCTTTATGTAGTTGATGGGAATCTTGATCTTTCGCACCTCACACCATCTCAATGGGACTAGGGTTTTCTCTCTTATGTTGGTGAGGGGACCAAAACATATATTTATAAGAAAGAATGTTAGAAGTTTATTCATCACACTTCTTCCCTCTCATGTCTCCACACCGTAGGTTTCTATATCCAGCTTAATAACCATGTATAGGGACAACGATTCAAGCGTCCTGCTCCAAACCTATTCGCAATGATCACAACTATAGTGGGGTCCACCGAATCACTTAATCTGAATAATCCAATGGTGATCATATCTAAATTGATGATCATATATATGTGGCCCACCTGATAAGAGTCTTACATTCACTCACTTGGGCTACACTGATCTTCAAAGGAAAACAAAATATTTTATTTTAATTGTAAAAATAATTTTGTAAAACGCATTTTCTTTTGAAAGTTCCCAACGGGCGCTCTTCTAAATTTCAAAAAAAATACCATTAGATAATTATGAGCAATGCTTGTCAGATCCGATCCATTAAGACCACTGATACTGGATCAGGGTAGTCAACACGACATTTATACTTTTTAAAGTACGACAAATCATGGTCACGAATACCAATAGCCTTAACGACATGAATTAATGATATGAGATGTTGTATGAAGATTGCACGTCTAATGTGATCACACGTGCTTATCTTCAAGTGGTCCATCTAAACATGTCATTAAGATACAAACCAAAGTCTCTGCTTACTCAAAACTAAAAGTACACACTGAAGGAGAAACAATATATAAATTAAATAACGGAATCATCAATGCATATAAAAGATATCTTTGAAATGTCTATACATAATCAGATCAAAACTGAAAAAACTCCCACTACTCAAATACATCACTGGGATCTGCAATTCCCATAGACGTCACATGTTCCTTAAAGAACGTGATAAGAAGACCTTTAGTGAAAGGATCCACTATCATCTGCCTCGTGCCAATGAGTTCTACAGACACCTGCCGATTATGAACTCGCTCCTTCACAATAAAGCACTTAATGTCAATATACTTTGACCTCAATGAATGCTTGTTATTGTTGGAGAAATAAAGTGCAGCTAAACCATCATAATAGATTTTCAATGGTTTCGAGATCATCTGCACAACCTGTAAACCAAAGAAAACTCTGAAGCCAGATTACCTGACTCGTGGTTTCATGACAAGCTACATACTCTACTTTCATGGTAGAAGATGCCATAATCGATTGTTTTACGATCTTTCATGATACGGCTCCACCACCCATCATGAATATACATAGCCCAAGGTGGACTTGTTGTTGTCGAGATAGCCTTCAAAATCTGCAATTATATATCCAACCAGCTCTTATATGTGAGTGCGAAGTCCTTTGTCCTTTGCAGGTAATGTAATACTTTCTTAACAACTATCCAATGATTCATCCCTGGATTGCTAAGGTACTTGCCCAACATTCAAACCACAAAAGTAATATCCAGACGCATATAAACCTCAGCATACATGATGCTCCTTACTACTGATGCATACTTAATATCTTCATCTTATTCTTTCCTAAGTCATTCTTAGGATGCTAAAATTGGCCAAACCTATTACATTTTACAATAAGTGTTTGGCTAGGAGTATAATCTTTCATGTTAAACCTTTTGAAAACCCTATCAATATAGGCCCTCTATGACAAGCCAAACAATTCACGTGATCTGTCTTGACTAATCTGAATGCCGATGACAAATGATGCATTACCAACATCTTTCATCCCAAAGTTTTGAGATAGAAATTTCTTAATCTCATGTAATAGCCTAATATCACTACTGACTAACAAAATGTCATCAACATGCATGACTAAAATGATAAACTTACTCTCATTGATTTTCATACACACACACACACACATTTGCTCATCTGCAGTGTTTTCAATGAAACCATATGAGAAAATAACATCATAAAACTTTAAGTATTATTGTCGGGATGTCTGTTTCAGCCCATAAATTGATTTCTTAAGTTTTCAGAGCAGATGTTCTAAGCTTTTGGCTTCAAAACATTCTGGTTACAACATATATATGTTCTCACTTAGGTCTTCATTAAGAAATGCTATTTTCACATCTATTTGATATAATTCTAAGTCTATATAAGCTACAAGAGTTATAATAATTCTTAATGAGTCTTTCTTATACATAGGTGAGAAAGTCTCGTCAAAGTCACTTAAAAAACTAATAGAAGCAAACATCTTTTAATGCATTTCTGTACATGACAGCATATTGTGACTATCCATTCCATTAAGCTTGCTAAACACACGGGTCAAACTAGCATCTGATCAAATGATCATTATCTTATATAATCTGATTTTGTACACTGCTGTTGAAGAGATTGCCTGAGACTGTAATGATGTTGGAGGACGGGCAGATTTGATTAATGGCAGGCTGTTGTCAGATATAAGCCCGTGGCAAAAGCAAGTTTGAAAGTTGTTATGGTGGAGTATTATACGATCACTCCCCCATCTTTAATAGCAGCCAATCATCTAATCAAATCCTACCCACTGGCATGCCAATACTAATATTGTCCGTGCAAGCAAGGTAGTACCCAATTCTTGACCCTTTTGAGATGGGGTTAGATAAAAAGGACAGTCTGCATCAATGGTCTGACTCATATCCAAGTACAGCCATCTGCTTTCAGCCAACAATACATCTACAATAAATCCAATGATCTAAATCAGGTAAGTGCGGCTATCGACTGGATATCATGATTATTCATCCTATCTGTTTTGCAAAGTCGTTGCCAAAAGGAAATAAATCAAATGGCTTAAATCAGTCAATCTATAATTTACCTTTGGGTAATCTCCCATTCACAAAAGGGGCAAATCACATCAAAGGTTTTGATAACAAGAAAGTGGGCCTCGCTTGTGTAAATTTTGAAGTCTAATCATTTATAAAATATTTGTTGAAGAGGAGCCAGCTTCCATGGAGAGACACTAAGTTTTGTTTCCCTCCTCCCATTTCTCACAGTTTGATCACTTTCATTTTGTTGGAGAAACTCCATTTGCTTCATGGAAGGCAAATATTTAGATAAGAATGCCAGGTAGGGTTGAATTTGCCTCTCTGACTGCACTAAGGCCTCAATAGTTCAGATAAATGGTCATGATTTATCTGTACTACTTATGTCAGGTCACAGGAAGTTTTGCTTTCTTGTCTTCATTGGCGCCGAAAATTAAGACCCTCGAAGGGTTTGATCTCTATGGTGTAAGGTTCGAAGAGGGGAGTTGGTGGGTCCTAATCAACTCTGTGGACACACCCAAGGAATCAAGATAGGAAACTAGCAATAAAAATCAAGGACGGATATTAGCATGTGCCATTTGCACTAGTCAAACACTACAACCTCTTTCACATGGCTCAGGGAGACTTGAAGGGATTTTGTGGGCCATGTGTGAAGATCAACGGGTCATAGTTGAAAAAGGTGAGAAGCTAAAACTGAATAAACAAAACAAAGCACAGGACATGTGGTTTATCAGTTTGTGACTACATCCATGGGAATAATATAGAGTTTTCATTTGGGTCATTTGGATGCGTGCATCTCCCCTTCAGTTGAGTTTGTGTTGTGGCTGCCACGACTAAGGATCTGCGCCAGCCACAGGGCCGCCTGCGGAGATGATCTGGTGAATTCCACATTTTCCTTTCTATCGTAAATAAGCTATTATCCTATGATTGCAATCAATAATGATCTGAACCTTGAATTTAGAGTTGAATGATGGGCATTGATATTTTTATTTCATTCATTCTTTTAGATTCGTTTATAAGATAACCATACTATTCAAGATGCTGACCCCAACCTGCCGTGACATACGTAAGGTAGGGTCCAGTGGGTAGCAACAATCACTGAATCCTTACTTTTGATAGAAGCTAAAAAATAGATTTAAAAAAAAATAATAAAAAAATAATTGAAGTTTCAGGAAAGCCCGTTTAACAATTGCTCCAGTTTTCGGTTGCATTAGAACGCACGCTTTGACATTCTAATTCATTGATCTACACTGTTCATTAGGTCCAATTCACATTTCATGTGCTACCATGAAAAAATCGCTCTAATTTTACAAATATTAACCATTTTTCAATAGCATTAAATCCAAGGGCCAACCACATGCAACAAAGCTAGAGTGACACAGGGAGGGACGTGATGTGGTCAATCATCGACTTAGAGCATATTTACTCTGAATCTATGGAGCTCTCTTGACTCTTTATGTGGCTTCCTTGAATGCCCGAGGGATAAAAGTAGAAATAATTTCAAATAAATTCCGAAAACTTGATTGATGATGAAATAAGAAAAAGAAAAAGAAATTATGACTCTTAAATAAGGAACTCATATTTAGGATGGAGTTTAGACACAAACTCCTACTCAAACACCCTAAAAATGTGACTTAATATAAATAGTAAACTTACTATTTATAAACAACCTCTATTCTTATTAGATTTCATGGTTTTCAGCCCATAATAATAAGTATCCAATTTGGCATAACCATGTTATTCTCCTAACTTTTCTAAGCCCTTTTCATGTTGGGCACAATTTTTACAACTCAAAGGATTAAAAGTTATAGTCGAACTAAAACTTAGTAATTATAGTAAAAATGAAAATAAATGGGACTTTTGACCATTCATCCAATGGAATCTTGCAAATCCGGCATAGCCGGGTTGGTTGGCTTAAGAAGCTTCTCCTATCCCCAAAATCATATATAATATATCAAAAAACTTATCCCGATTTGCGAGATACAATTATTTTAAGGTTCTGACGGTCGAGATCATTTCCGCATTCGATCGGGTCCTCTTTGGTCCATCTTTGCCATGAAAGTGTCTACAACCCGCTCTTCATCATAGAGTGATGTAGTGCATGAAAGTGGGATACACGATGCCAGGTTTGGTGGGCTCATGTGGGCCGGCCATTGAATTTTTAATAAATAAGATAAAATAAGGTCAAAATAGTCCACATTTAGAAAGTTGTTGACAATATTTTAATCTTATCCTAGCTGTCATGAGAAAGAAGTATGTTATGAGGAAATTTGAGCAGGACCAATAAGGGCAGACCTAGTCAAACCGAACTGATTCATAGGGCCTCGAAGGGGAAATATTACATCGAGTCTGATCAAGCTTTCGAACTACGGTCCTAGGTCGGTCACGCCGAGCTCTTCTCCAGGGACTACGACCTTGGGTCAACCGAGTCGAGCTTTCCTCCGAGGAGTCACGACTCTAGATCGGAACTCTCATCCGAAGAACTATGACCCTTGATTAGCCGAGCATAACTCATCCTCGACCCAGAGGCCGAGGACTAAGACCAGAATAGGAATGCCCAGCGGACTCCAATTCTTGTGCTCTGACTATAAGACTCGATCATAGGCTTGGGGGACCAAGTTCTGGGATTAACCCAAGTATGGACGTGGCCGAAGTCACGCCTGTAGATACTTCCCATTAAGGCATATGAGAATGCTCTGGCGCACGATCCAAAGATAGAGGTCGATATCTCCACGCGTGCGACATCCATTTGATTGAGTAAATCATGCCGAGATTGACGGCCACGATCCCTTCGTCTCACAGGTATAAATACTAGATAAATCCATTACAACAGGTACGTAATATCTCGCACCTCCCATCTGCTCTACACAACTTAGACCCAATTTCCCTAGCCTGACTTTAGCATCAGAGGGTCCCCTGTTTTAGCCAGGGTCTCTTTTGTTAACCGCTTTGTACAGGACCAGGGTGTGGTGGAAGGTGTTCCACATTCTTGCATCAACATTTTAGCATTGTCTGTGGAAAAAGAAACAAAAAGCTAGAAAGCTTTACTAGAAATGACGATAGGAAAGAATAAGGTGACAACAGTAGAACCCGAGCCGAGCGGACAACATCAATTGTCTTTACTGTTGCATACTGAATCGGCTCTGATAAGGCCGTCCCATTGAACTCGGAGCCGATGAGGGAAATATAAAGCGTTGCAAAATAAAGTTCAGATGCTGAAGGATGAGATCAATCGGATGAAGACGCAGCAAAGTCGGCAGCCGCCTCTCAACCTTGTGGAAGCAGCCCCGGCACCCAAGGAATAACCACAATAAGTAAATTCTCGGGTCAGGGCGTCCCAAGATCAATCCTCCCAAGCTCCCAATCCTACGCAAAACGCCACGTCACAGATTCAATCTTCCCTAGTCCCGGACCCTACTCGGAACGCCGAACCTTCCTACGTCTCCGCGACCTTGGTTCTGGCCCCAACTGACCTCCGCCATCGGCTGGAGGATAGAATGCCTAAGGCGGAGGCTCCCCAGTAAGCAGTAGCGAAGAACCAAAACCTGTGGGAAGCTCAACTTAAGGAGCTCCGCGACCAGATCAAAACATTACAGTAGAACCAACAGCCAACTGCCATCCCAACTACTGTACAGGCGATGATGAAAGAGACCGAACCTCCCTTTACTGCTAGCATTATGGTCGAGGCGTTGTCTCCGAGGTTCAGGATGCCTCCTGTCATCCAGTACTCGGGGTCAGGGGACCCAACTGAACATGTCGAATCCTACAGATCTTGGATGCAGATCCAGCTAGCTTCGGAGGTAATGATGTGCAGAGCCTTCTTGATAACTCTGAATGGGTCGGCAAGGAATTGGTATTGATAGCTCAAGCCAAACTCCATCAACAGTTTTTCCGAGCTCAGTAGGTTATTCTTGACTCAGTTTATCCTCAGCAAGAATTGCCGCAAACTATCTACTCATCTCCTTACCCTGAAACAGAAGAACAGGGAGTCACTGAAGGATTACATCTCCCGCTTCAATGAGGAAGCCCTGTAGGTAGATGACTATGATGACAAGATGGCGTTGTCCGCCATGATCAATGGGCTCAAGGAAGGGAAATTCCTATTCTCCATAGGGAAAAATCCCCCAACTACCTTGGGCAAACTCATGAGCCGAGCCTAGAAATACACGAACACTGAAGAGTTCTTCAGTTCTCGTAAGAACAATCAAGCTGTCGAACAATCATCCAAGGGGAAGAGGCGGAGGGACGAGGCACCACACTCGGACAAGCAGAGGTCAGATGACAACACTTCCCAAGATCAAAGGCCAAGCAGGAAGCCAGAGAGGAAGCTCCACTCGTATACTCCTCTCAGCACGTCCTCCAAGCAGATCTTGCTTGACATCCGAGACCAGAAGTTGTTGTTTTGGCCGAGTTGCATAAAGACGGACGCTGGCTAGTGGGATAAATGCAAGTATTGCCGCTTCCACCATGACCACGACCACAATACTAGTGACTGCATCGACCTGATAGATGAGATCAAGACGCTCATCCGTAAGGGCCATCTGCGTCAGTATGTCCAGGAAGAGAAGCAGACTCGGAAGGATGAACAACTGCAGAAGGCCAAGGATGAGGCCTCAGAGATCCAGACAATCTTTGGTGGTCCATCTGGCGGCGGAGACTCGAACAGGGCCCGCAAGGCCCATTCAAGAAGCATTGATCCCGAGCACTACATCAGCTCGGCAGAGAGACAGAGGAAGGAGACCAAAGTAAGTCCTTGCAGCCTCAAATTCACCGAGGACGACGCGCGAGGCATCCAGCACCCATACGACGATGTCTTGGTGGTGGCAATGCGGATTACTAATCACAAAATCTACTGTATCTTAGTTAACACCGGGAGCTCAGCCGACACACTTGCAAAGCTGGCCTCAACTACGGAAGGGAAGATCCCGAGAGTTGTCCCCGTGGAGTTCTTGATAACCCGAGCATCGACCGAGCTAACCGGGCCGACCAAGAGATGATCAATCCAGTACAGATGACCCCAAGGTGGATGGATCCGATCGCAAAGTACCTCACTACTAGCGAGGTCCCTCAGGATAGGTTAGAGGCTCGACGTCTGAAAGTCAGAGCAGCATGATACATTATGATGGGTGACACATTATACAAGAAAGGGTATTCTCAGCCATACCTTAGGTGTCTCCGACTTGACGAGGCCGATTATGTGATCCGAGAAGTCCATGAAGGGATCTATGGAAACCACTCTGGAAGTTGGGCCTTGGCTCGAAAGATACTACGTCAGGGGTACTTTTGACTAACGATCTAAGAAGATTCAAAGAACTTTACGCAAAGGTGTAATAAATGTTAGAGGTTTGCTGCCGTACTGAGGCAGCCTGCTGAAGAGCTGACCCCTATGAGCGGGCTCAGTGGGGATCAACATCATCAGACCACTACTTCCTAGGAAGGGACAGACTAAATTTGGGATTGTGGCAGTCGATTACTTCACCAAGTGGGCCGAGGCCGAGCCGATAGAAAAAATTACCGAGCAAAAGGTAACAGATTTCGTATAGAAAAACATCATCTGCCGGTTTGGGATCCCCTGCACTCTCGTGTCCGACAACGGGAGGCAGTTCGACAATGACAATTCCGATGCATGTGCTAGGGGCTCGACATCACAAATGCTTACTCTTCACCCCGTCATCCTCAGTCCCATGGACAGGTGAAAGTAGTAAATAAAGTTATCAAACATTATCTCAAGACGAAACTCGAGAAGGCTAAAGGTAACTGGGCCGACGAGCTCACATTCGTCCTTTGGGCTTACAAGAGCATAACCCAGTCATCCACGGGAGAAATCCCCTTCTCTCTGTCTTATGGCTTGGAGGTGATCGTCCTTGTCAAGATAGGACTCCCCATTACGCGAGTAAGGAACTATCAGGAAGACCATAATGCCGAGCAAGTCGCGGCAAACCTTGACTTGATTGAAGAAGCATGGGACGTCGCCAAAGTCAAAGTCGCAGCTCGGCATCAGCAAGTCACCCATTTTTACAACTCTAGAGTTTGAACAAGGCGGTTCTGACAAGGAGACATAGTCCTTCGTCGCGTCTTCCAGAACACTACAGAACCCGGAGTAGGGTCCCTAGGCCCGAACTGGGAGGGACTCTATTGGGTAGTCAGCTCGGCAAAGCCAGGATCTTACCACCTGGAGGATTTGGAGGGACGATCACTAACCCACCCCTGGAATGCAGAACACCTAAAAGTCTACTACCCCTAAGGGCAAAGCAATGTACGGGTTGGAACGACTTGCTATGTCGGCTTCAGATTATCTACTTTCTATGTTAATAAAAGATTGACTACTTTCCACTTCAGACTATCTACTATACAATTACCACAACATCCGAGTACGTTACAAGGGACCATTTCTCATGTGTAGAAATGATATCCTTCGATGAGCCAACCCCTTAAAGAAGAGGTCAGCCTGTCATTCTACAAAATTCACAAAAATAAATCAACAATAAGCACTTAACAAAAATCATCATCCACGAATTAAAGGTTAAAGATTATTTGAACAACCATCTATTGTCTTAAAAATATATATATATATATATCATTCCCTTTGAGTGTAGGGGCCAGCCGCTGAGCTAGGAATTTGAGCGTCGGGGGCCTTATCGGTAGTAGCTAGGGTGTCCCCGGCCTCCTGCGCATTGGTCGAAGTTACACTAGCCTCTCGGCTTCATCCGCACCCAGGGGATTGAGGTTGATGTCGGCGTGGAGCTCTCGGACCTCTGTGAGGCAGTCCTTGTAAGCAGTGTTGTAAGCATAGAGATACATTTGATCCAAATATTCGGATATCTCTGAAGATTCCTTGTACTCCTTCACTGCTGCAACAACCCGCGAGGCCGCAAAAGGCTCGAGCTCCGTCCACTGCTTCTCCATCTTTGCAGCAGCCCAGGCCTCGAGGACAACCCTTTGCTGAGTCAACCCCTCAGCGGCTTCATGCTTCGCCCTCCCGAGCTTTGCTGAGAGCCGCTCATTGTCTGCCTCTACGTGCTTGACAAAAGCCTCTGTACGCTCAACAACACCTTGTAGACGCACGAGCTCGGGCTCGGAGCTGGTTGACTTTTCCTTGGAGGGTTAGCTCCCTCGATCGCCCTTCCTCCATGAGCGTCTTCAATTCCTCCTGTTCACTAGTCGAGGCCTTCAAAATTTTCTTGAGCTCAGCCTTGTCCGCTTCGAGCCTACCTATCTGCCTCAGCCTGTCCTTGACTGCCATGAACATCGGCAACGCCTAATAGTAGACCAAGACATAATCATTCATGAATGAGTCATAAGCACGGGAGAGGGTGTTGGCAATGGACGACTCGGGCATGTGTTTGGACGCCCACTCATTCAGTAGCAACATGTGATAACCAGGAGGAAAATTCTCTTGAGGGGTAGGCTTAGCCGTTCTCCCCACCCTGCTGGCCTCGGAAGCTTGAGCCTCAACCTTGGGCGTGGCCATGTACCCAACTAGGGCATCAGTTCTACCGGCCAGGAAGTCGACCTCGGAGGCTTCCCCACGATGAGATAATTCAACGCCAGGAGACTCTCCGACAACCTCTCTCTCGATTCCCGGAAGGCAGATAGGAATTGCGAGTGGAGCCTTAGGGGGTCGCCTCTCGGAGTCTAGGGTCGGAATGGTGATGGGCTCGGCTCTAGCTGGAGCTTCAGGGGGTTGCGCCTCAGGGGCTGAGGTCGGGGTTGGTGCAAGCTCGGCTCCAACTGGGGCAGGCTCTACAACAGGAGTCTTCTTCTTCTTGGCCGTCACCTTAGTCCTCAGCTCAGCAGCTAGGATCACGCTCATGGGAAGGTGCACTACGGCCGGCCTCTTCCTCTTTGAACCAGCTGCCTTAGCCATTCCTGCCCAAAAGAAAGTCAGCTCAAGAATAACTACAAGAGAATCATTGAGTAAAGAACAATAACGCTTACCCAGAGCGAAAGGATGAGGTAAAAATCTACAAAAGCTTGATGACACGAGGTTATCCCCACTGATGAAGTCATGCCAAATGTGTTGTTCTTCACTGAGCACCCGAGCTCTAGCCACCTGGGCCTGGTGGAGAGGAGTAAGATCGGGGAGCCCATTCGGTTGGACTACAAGCAGAGGCAGAAGACAGGTTAGAACATGGAAAGACGAGTCAGACGTAAAAATGTGACACAGAATAAAAAGTGCTCAACCTGGGTTAAAGAATTTGGTGGGGACTCAGACCCGCAAGTTGTTGAGCTTAGAGGCAGGTACTTCCCATTCCCTCGAGGCCCAAAAACACTTACCTTTCCAATCTTTGTTCGAGGTGGGGAGTTGGGTTATCAGACACAGGGCACATTGGGGTCTGTCCGAGAAGTAATACCAGGCCGAGTCGGACCTATCATACTTGGCCATATAAAAGTACAAGAACTCGTCCGACGTCAGATGCTGATTCTTCACCCGATGCCAGAGGATGAAGGTAGAGACTAAGATCCGCCAAGCGTTCGAGGCCACCTTCAGCTGTGTGGTTACCAAACGCACGAACGGATGGATGAAAAATTGAAGTCCACACTGAAGGGCATTGGTGAATATGGCAATCTCCCTGTCGGTGAGAGCACTCACTTCATCCATATAGGAGAGGGAGCTTGGATATGCACTGAGTTTAGGATATGGTAGTTGACACGAATCTGGGCCATTGGAGACTCGATCAGGACCGAGCCCCTAGGAACTGCTGCTTGAGATCTACCCTCTGAAGGGCCGGCCTTAGACCGTCTCGCCGGGTCTCGATGCACCCTCTTCGGTCTCGCACTTCGGCTCTTGGCCCTCGGACCCGCAGTCTTCTTGCTCGATGGGTATAGCGGTATGGCCTCTAAGGGGCCTTCGGAGTCCCCGAGCCCCGAGTCAGTAGTCTTTGGCTCGGAGTCCGCTCCCGCTCCTCGGATCCCTTGGACTTCGTCCGAATTACTTAACATAGTGAAAGAAAAACTTAAAACGGTGGAGGACTCACTGCGGCATAGGTGATTTGCTCTGGCAGAAACTCTCTTAACTCCGACGACTTCCTCCAAGCAAGACCCCTTCTCCGGCCGACGGAATTCCTTTTTTCGGCAGGAAAAAACCCTTTCCCGGTAGAAGGTGATTTGAGAAGAGCAGAGAGAATAAAGAGCAGGGGAGTGAGAGTTCAAAGGCAGGAGGATTCAAATGAGGATGCTAAAGGATTTATATAGTCTCCGCCAAACGAATGCCATCACTATAGACAGCTGTCTCCGAAGCTGGAATGGCTCGGCTCCGAGCCTAAGGGACACGTGGAAGGAAATGATAGGCTCAGGCCCATGTGCCCAAGTTCGAGAACCATCAGCATTAAATGTTGTTTATGGCACAGGCGGCCTCTCACCTCCTTATAAACACATGGCATCGCTTCCCCTGCCCCGTTGATTACACTCGTAATTGCCACCACGTGTCCCTTGCCCATAGGTCAAGATTAGAAAGGTTACAGCTATAGTACCGCGCACGTACCTCAAAGCGTAATCATTGTGGCAGTTGTGCTTCGATTACCCCGACCCATCATCATGAGTAGAAGCGGCGCATCATTTCCCCAAGTATTTATTCTCTAAGTCCGAGCTCGGATCAAGAGAGTAGGAGGTTTCTGTTATGGAAAAATCCGAGCAGGACCACTAAGGGCAGACCTGGGTAAACCGAACCGATTCATAGGGCCTCGGAGGGGAAATATTACATCAGGTCTAATCAAGCATCCTAACTACGGTCCTAGGTTAGTTGCGCCAAGCTCTTCTTTAGGGAACTATGACCTTAGGTCAACTAAGCCAAGCTTTCCTCCGAGGAGTCACGACTCTAGATCGGAACTCTCATCCAAAGAACTACGACCCTGGATCAGTCGAGCATAACTCATCCTCGACCCAGAGGCCGAGGACTAAGACCAGAATAGGAACGCTCGACGGACTCTGATTCCTGTGCTCCGACTATAAGACCTGACCATAGACTCGGGGGATCGAGTTGTGAGATTAACCCAAGTATGGATGTGGTCGAAGATCACGCTCGTAGATACATCCCATTAAGGTATATGGGAGAATGATCCGGCGCACGATCCAAAGATAGAGGCTGATATCTCCACGTGCACGACATCCGCTTGATTAAGTAAATCGTGCCGAGATTGATGGCCATGATCCATTCGTCTCACAAGTATAAATACCAGAGAAACCCGTTGCAATAGGTACGCAATATCTCGCACCTCCCATCTATTCTACACAACTTAAACCCAGTTTCCCTAGCCTGACTTTGGAATTGGAGGATCCTCTGTTTGAGCCAGGGTCTCTTTTGTTAACCGCTTTGTGCAGGACTAGGGTGCGGTGGAAGGTGTTCCAGATTCTTGCATCAACAAAGTACATTTGCCCAGATGCTGTATTTGTGGAAGACTTGTAAGACTTTAGTTCAATATAAAACACCAGGAGGAAAATGAATTTTATAATACAATTCTAAATTTAAGCAAGTAAAAGTGTATGTTTTGGTAGAGCTTTGGTCTCTGATAATGACCCTCGTGATGGATAGTAATCAATGAAGTGATTTCTTTCTTCTTCCAACTTAATTCTGATAAAATTTTCTTTTATTTTAGCATTTTTTCTATTTTCCAAATTATAGAGCTTGTTTCTATATAACTACATTCTCAGTTGTGTGTTGATTTGGGCATTCAAGGGATGTTCTTTCCAACAAATTTAATTGCACTAAATATTATAAATTTAATTATTAAATTATTGAGTCGAGCCAATTAGGGCATGTATGGATGATAAGTTACTTTAAGTTACTTATACCTCAAGTTGCTTATCTTGGTTTCTACTTAATCAGCAAATAAACATATTTAGTAATTATGTTTTCTAAAAACACTTTGTCTAAAAAACATGTTGGGTTATTGAAACACACATTCCAGCAATGCTGTGACAGTGGGGCAAACCTTAATGCATGTGTTGTATATCTACTCCATTCATCCATTTTGTCAGCTCATTTTAAAGTATTGTCCTAAAAATGGGCTAGATCTAAATCTCAAGTAAACCACACCATAGGAAACAATGGTCAGTGAACCCCCACAATTAAAAGCCTCATATGGCCCACCATAATATTTTTTTGCCATCCAACCCGTTGATAAGGTTAGATAGATTGGGGCGAAGAGAAAACACAAATATGAGCTTGTTCCATAACTTTTGTGGCCCAAGAAGTTTTTAATGGCAGGCATTCAATCATCATATTTCCTATGATGTGGTCCACCTGATAATTGAATCTCTGCATTTTTGGGCTCGTGCTCTAAAATGAGCCGGCAAAACGGTTGGAAAATATAGATATACAACATATACATCAAAGTGGGTCTACTGTTAACTTTTTGAGTGAACACACCGTTGCTGCTTGCTAGGCGTGGATTGCCAGGTGAACCCAACTCTATGTGGCCTAGGGCCCACCACTGCTTTTCTTAGAAATCCACCAGTCCTTCATTTTACCGGACCATATTAAGAGGTGGGCCAAAAAATGAGGCAAATCCAAAACGTAAGTGGGCCACATTGAAGGAAGCAATGGAGATTGATCAACCACCACTAAAATCTTTCCAAGGTCCACTGTGATGATTATATGCCATTCAAACTGGTCATAAGGTCATTCCTACCCCATGAGATCATATGCGCAAACAGGTAGACAGGTGGTTGTTTAAAAAAAATAAATAAATATGGGCCTCATGACTATTTCAATAGTGAAGGTTCAGTACCACTGTTTCAAGTAGTGTGGCCATTTAAATATTAGATTTGCCTCATATTTGAACACACGGTTTAAAATGAGTCATGAAAATGATTGAGGGAGACGATTGGCATAACAGGCCATTCATGGTGGAAGCGGATTTAGCTGGTGTACCACACACCACCAACTTTTGTAGTGTGTTAAAGTTCTGTGGGCCATTTAGCCAGCTCGTTGTAAGGATTGAGCTCAAAATATAAGAAGGTTCCAAAGATCAAATGGACCATACTGAGAAAGAAGGGGGGATTGAACGTCTACTATTTATTTTTATTCTTTTTTATTTTAAATTTGTTAGCTTGTCAGCACACCCACTGTCAGTTCACACTCTAGTGTTAGCCACCCCGAATGGGGAATCGGTACCAAGACCTCGGTGTTGAAATGATGTATCTTTCACTCAGTCTACCACTTGAACTATGGATCAGGGTGTGATTGAACGTCTACTGTTAAAACCTTCTTAAGGTCGGAGAAGTTTCGGATGAAAAATAAACATTAAGGTAGGCCTTACAAATGTTTTAAGATGAGAATTATATCCCCACTGCTATTTGTGGTGTAGTTCACATGACCTTTGGATATAACTTATTTTTGAGCTCATAATTTAAAATGATTTGGCCAAATAGATGAACCATATACTTATGATAAATACATCATTATTGGGTTCACATAACCTTAATCTCCTTAACCGACAGTACATTCAAGGGCTTGAGGGACGTTAGCGAACTTCTTGCACAACACGTGCAGTGTGCAGTACACCAGCCAATCCGCTTACATTTGGACATGGATTATTTACTGACAGGTTGAGTAGCGAGACTTACTGCTGAAGCGACGTCACCAAGTTCTGTGGGTCCCGAAGCCATGTCACCAAGTTCTGTGGGTCCCGCCATGATGTATGTTTTATATTCACATCGATCATCCATTTGGATAGATAATTTTAAAGCATGAGCCAAAGAATGAGTAAGATCCAAAGCTCAAGTGGACCCCACCGCAGAAAAGAGTTGAGAGAGTGACACCTACCATTAAAAACTTCTAAGAATCACAAAAATTTTAGATCAAGCTAATATTTGTTTTTTCTTTTCTTTAAGGCCTTTGTTAACTTATGAACAGGTTGGATTTAAAATAAACATCAGGGTGAGCCTTAGGAAGGTTTCAACTGTGGCATCACTCTCTCCATTGTTTACTGTGGTGGGTCTACCGCAGATTTTTATCTGCCTGGCTCATGCCCTAAAATGAAATAGATGGAAGGTGCGGATACAAGACATACATCATGGCGGGGTACACAGAACTTGGTGACATGACTTCAGTAGCCAGTCTTGCTACTCAACCTGTCAGTAGCTAATCCGCGGCCACGGAGATTAGGGTGTCAGTCAACACCCACCTCCCTCATTGGTGGCGTGGCCAGATGTGATTGGTTGAGCTGCATGTTGTCAGAGAAATGAGCTAGCATATACAGCCCCACCCATGTGGACACGGATTAGGTACCACCTCACCTGTTCCAAGCTCGGTACAGGCTGGGACTACAAGGGGCCGCCACGGTGTATGGTTTTTATCTCCACTGTCTATGCATTTTTCTATATTATTTTAAGTTATTAGCTAAAAAATAAGGCAGATCCAAAGGCTGAAGTGGACCACGTTATAAGAAGCAATGGTGCTAATGACACCCACTCCACAGTGAAACCATTCCAAAGCTCACCTTGTTGTTCTTTTTTTTTTTTTTCCATCCAACCTGTCGATAGGATCATATAAACCTGGATGCAGGGAAAATACAAATTTCAGCTTGATCCATAAGTTGTCTCCAAAATTAATTTTTCAACAGTAGGCATTTTAATCCCACTTTGTGGTTTACTTGAACCTCAAATCTACCTTATTTTTAGGATCATAATTTAAAATTATATGGAAAAATAGATGAATAATGTAGATAAAAGCCATACATCACAGTAGCTCCTCGGAGCCCCAACCTGCCCCAAGCTGGGAACAGCAGTAGTACCTTATCCACAGTCTCACCATGTCACCACACCGCGGCTGAAGGTGGCGTGGGGCCTAAATACTTACTCCACATCCATCTGTAGGGGCCACATGGTAGGAAAGCAAATTGGGTGGTGATCCGAACACCAATATCCCTAGTGACTGGACTCTGTGTGCCAACCATGATGTATGTATTTCATCCAATAGGTCCATCCATCAGCCCAGCTTAAGGCGTGAGATCAAAATTAAAACATATCCAATGAGCCCAAAATTGAAACATATCCAAATCTGAAGTGTACCGCAACAGAAAAGTAGGGGATAATGGTATCCATCATTGAAAATTTTCCAAGGCTTGTTGTCATGTTTATTTGCTATCCAACTTGTTCATAAGGTTACATGAGACCTGACTAGCGAAAACACAAATATCAACTTGATATAAAACTTCTATGTGCGGGGAGTTTTCAACTGTATGCATTCAATCCCCACTGTGGTGTGGTTCACTTGACTTCTGAATATGTTTTGATTTTACACTCATGTCCTAAAATGAGTTGGTAAAACGGATGAACAGCGCGGATAAAACACAGACATCACAGTGGGTCCAATAGAGTCCTTACATCATGTAGCTATGTAGTGTTGGGTTGCAATCCCTGCTGGGTTCACCATGCAATCCCCTGTCCCCACCGGTTGCGAAGAGGAGGAGATGGACTCGGATCAGTACTGTAGCACATAGACCCACTTCAATACTGTGCTATTGGAAATGCTCTGTGAGCTTCGCCATGATGTATGTGTTTTATCTGTGCTGTCCATCCATTTTGTCACCTCGTTTTAGAGCATGAGCCTAAAAATAAAGAGATCTAAATCTCCAATTGGTACGCTATATGAAACAATCTTGATTGGACGCCCAGCCATTAAAAACTTCTTGGGGGCTATAAACGTTTTGGGTCAAGTTGATATTTGTGCTTTCCCTTCATCTAGGTCCTTGTGACCTAATCATTAGGGTTGGATGGCAAGCAAAGATTACAATGGCACCTAGGAAGTTTTAATGGTCAACATTCAATTACTATTGTATTGTAACAAGTAAAGATTACAGTGGGCCCTGGAAGTTTTAAAGTCAGGTGTTCAATAACTATTGTTTCCTATGGTGTGTTTCGCACGTGATTTGGACCTTAAAATGTGTGAAAAAATGGATGGACTATAGGGATAAAGCACATATATAATGGAGGGGCTCATAGAGCTTTTCCAACAACTCAATCCGATACTTCAGCCGATTAGGTCATGGGTAACTTCGGTCGGGCCGTGACTTTTTGCTCCACCTTGGTGTATGTGTTGTATATCTATATTGTCCATCGGTTTTTCAACTCATTTTAGGGCATTATCCAAAATTAAGTAGATCCAACTATGAGGTGGACTTCGCCAAAGGAAACAATGATGATTGACCATTAAATGTGGACCACAAAATTTTTGAATCAAATCTCAGGTGGACTACAACATAGGAAACCTTGGTAATTGAACGCCCCGCGATTAAAACCTTCCTAAGTCCCACTGTAACGTTACGTATTCATTATGTCATATAGACCTGATGAATGAAAAACATAAATAGCCACATCAAAAACTCATGAGCTTGGAAAACTTTTGCCCTAGAAGTTTTTAACGGTAGAAATTCAATCCCTACTGTGTATTCCACTTGAGATTTCGATCGACTTATTTTGGAACCAGGCCCTAAAATGAGCTTGGAAAACGTATGGACGGCTGAATATACAACGCAAACTTCGAGCTGGACCCAACGGTCAGGGTCGCATCCACCTGGCTGAATCCAGGGGCGCAGCTAATCCGCGTCCCTGGAAGGATGGCTCCAACTTGTGATGAAGACGTTTCTATCTTCTCCGCCACGTTGGTCACGAGCAGTGACTTTTTGGTAAGCATATCTGTCAAAAAATAATGAGACATGATCCAATGGGCCACGTGTATGGGAGCCTTTTCATAGACAAAGTTGCATGCGGACACGTCACCTATCTAGACCGTCCACTCTTCATAGGTTGGCTGGACAAAAATCATACAGATGGATGATTAAAACCGTCCAGTCAATGCCATGCAAAATGACATAAATCAGGTCCCTTTGGCCCATGTTTCTAAACTCCGTTTGTCGACCACCAATCAAGACGGTTGTGATCATCTGATTTATGTCATTTCATGTCGATGTCTGTCCGTAGTGGGGCACAAGTTGCAGCTTTGATTAATGGATAGGGGGGGTATGTAGGGGTGTAAATGAGCCATGCTGCGCAGGCTAGGGCTATTCAAGCCTAGGCCTGGCTGATAGATAGATAAGCATGCCAACCGTGTTAAGTAGGTTGGGCTGGACTAGCTATCTATCAGGCTTCAAAGCTCATGCCGAACTCAACATGCCCTGCAAGCCTTTACACTCAACCTAATGCAGCCTGGTCATGGGTTGGGCCTTGCCCGACTCGGCCCACCATCATTAGTATTGTGTCTCTTAAGCAAGATCATAATTCAAAAACCCGAAAACTCGACTCAGTCCAGTATTCAGCCGAGTCAAGTTGGCTGAAAAGACCAGACTCGACTTGATATTTAATAATTATAAATTTAAAGAATTAGATATAAAAAGTAGATATTTAACTCGACCTGACTCCGTTATCCATCAATTTTGTGTTTGTTAAATTCATCTTTGGTTTGCTTGATTCCCTCTCTACCCATTGATATTTTATTAATGTTCAATTGTCACTCACCCAGTGGGTTGGCTCAAGTTACAACGAGTTGTGTCGGCTCTAATGAGTGGCCGAGTTGACTTGATGAGTCATCCCAAAAACTCAACTCTACTTGATTATTCAACCGGGTCGATCGGATCAACTCTAAAGGAACTCAAATTGATATTTAATAATTATAAATTTAAACGGTTAGATATGGGACTAGATATTTAACATATTAAGCATGAGTGATATCAAATGCAAATGTTGTCATCAAACGACTTAACTCAACAATGGGCCGGTTAAGTTCATCTTTGGTGGGTTTGACTCCCTTCATGTCCATTTATATTTTCTTAATGTTCACATTGTGACTCATGGGGTGGTTTTGTTCAAGTTAGAATGAGTTGTGTTGGGTGTACTGAGTAGCCAAGTGATGTAGGGAAGGGCGTGAATCAATAAGAGAAAGATCACCTCCTCAAGTAAAGCAAAACCTTGAATCCACAATGTAGCTCTTAAATCCACAAAATAAGAAAAAGGAATTTGGAAATGATAACTTAAGAGACACTAGAATGAGTTGGAGAATTTTTTGTATTAAGAGATGATAGAAAGACTTTTCCATTACACAATTTATAAGGATAAAGCAAAACACTAATTTATTTAGAAGTTACCTAAAATAGCAAAACTCTTAATTATCTACAATAACAAAAATTTTCTTAAAGCCTAATTTGCAAAAAAATAAAACGTCTAGATAAATTTTATTGAATATTCTCGACCTAATTATGAGCAACTTTCAAAAATACTAAATTTTTTTAAAAGACATAAATTTCTAATATTAAAAACTGATGAAAATAAAAATTTCTAAAAATAGTAATTTTTGAATAGAAATTAAGTGTTGGACAAGAGGGGTGTGTTTTCCGGTGAAACAAATGAATTCGGCCGACATAATAACCGATTGACCCCAAAAGCATTGTTATATAAAGATTGATAGGTCATGCATTTTGTGATAATGCCTAAATCAAAAGTGATAGCTGATTTACAGTCTAGACTTCGAACGTCAATTTTACCCTACCTTCGAACGTCAATTTTACCCTACCCCAAATGAATTTCTTCAATTTAGATACACCTAGGGATCAATTATATCATACCCTATGTAGGACCCGGCTCAGACGGGACAAACTACTTTTGCTTTCATCCAGGCTTCTTTTAGTCTAGTTGTGCCAAGAATGAATTTGTGGCCTGCTCTACATCACGTCCTGAGTCGGGATCAAGTTAAATCCAGCACTATGTTTTCAATTCACTATGTGAGTTGACTCGACCAGGTTTCAAGTTGACCTAACTAGTTTTAGAACTGGGAGCAAGATTAGATAGGCGTCAAGAAGAATACATTTTTTTCCATTCCATGACATCATTGCAATTCACGAGTTATATCTTTGGATATTCACATTCTTATCATAGCATTGGAAGAAATTTGGTTAAAACTAAGAAAATAAAGTATTTTCTTGTAAGTTAATAAATAAGAGAAATGTTACACTGTAAGTTACAATGTTATTGGTTTCAACACTGGATTCATTTACTTGCATTGGGACACTTGTACTATCCAATCCATTGATCTAGAGTGTGCATGAGGTCCAACGCATATTTCATGGGCAACCATGCAAGTATTATACAAATTTAACAAATATAATTAACCATCTGATCAATGGTCTTTAATATGGATAGTCAAAATCATGATGTAGAGTGGGCCACGACACATTCTCAACACAACTAAACCAAAAGAGGCCTCAATAGAAGTGGAACTAGTCTTTTCAATCCGGACCAAGTCCTAAGCATGTCCAGATTGAAGAAATTCATCTTGGATAGGGAGAAATTGCCATTCAAATTCCGGACCATAAATCATATATAACTTTTGATCCACGCATCGTCATAAAATGCATGACCTATTGATCTTTATGTAATGATGCTTCTGGAGTCAACTGGGTGCTATGCTGACTAAATTCATCCATTTTGTTAGAAAACACATACCTCTAGTCCAATACTCCAGTTTTAGGAAAAAATTACAATTTATAAAAATTTATACTTTCATCATTTTTTTGAAGTTTTAAGAATTTATGTCTTTTTAAAAGGTGGAGGTTGAGAATATTCTATTAAGTTTATCTAGACTTTCTATTTTAGGTAAATTAGACTTTAAAATAGTTTTATTATTTCAGGCAACTTCTAAATGAATTAGGATTTTGCTTCACCTTTATAAATGATATAATCAAGAAGTTCTGAGATCATCTCTCTATATACTTTTGACTTTTGATTATTGATTTTTTTTAATTAATTTATTATTATTATTAACTTATGGATTCAAGAACCACCTCGTGAATGTAAGGTTTGGCCTACTTGAGGAAGGCGGTGATATTTCTCTTATTGTTTTGGGTTCTTTCCTACCTCAAATCATCTACGCAAAAGTAGGTGTAGTCAATACTTTGATTCAACCATTTGATAGAGATTGCAACAGATTGCTTCCGCTAATCACTTTTGTTAGGCAATCGCAACCATCCATTCCATGGCTTGTTAAAAGTATGGCTATAGAAATAAAGTCAAATCAAGGGTGCGAAATTATCGCAAATTTTGCCTGATGGTGTTAGAAATGTGTTTGGGACTAAATGGATATATAGTTCAGATTAATACATATTGAACTCTCTAACTGAATGGATGCAACTAAGACCACCTGCTATCATGGCACACCTACTATGAGGTCACCTTATCAGTCAGCAGTAACATCTATACAAAGGTGAGGTCCGAATGATGTATGGCTCTTAAATATATACATATATAATGAATTGTTTGAAATTTTATATTCTTTCTCCATCAAAAGTACAAGCCATAAAATTGGCAGATTGGACCATCCAAGTAATTCAATTCAACTAGGAGCACTATAACTTAATACTACTGTTGGTGCACTGGAGCACTTCTCATTTTGGATAATATTATAAATAATATCACTTAATTTTTAATCCCCAGATTATTGGACGAATCACATGAAAGCTGGCCCACATCCTTGCTCACCATACACTGGTATTTACTTCTAACAAGAGAAAGCCATCTTTTGGTAATCCAATCCAGACCACTGTTGTGTCCCATTGCACATGGTTTATATGTTTTAGAAAGTTCCTTGATGAAAATATGTTCCAACTTTCAATTTGTGGGCTTTTGATTGACGGTTAAGAAGAGAATATAACAACTGCCCACATACAGCAGTATATCCTAATATTAGTGGCTGGGATCTCTCATACGGACATAACAACATTCTATGGTCTGGATTATTTGGCCAGGGGCTACTAGTCAGAATTACAAAAAGATGCGTGTAAGCTATGGAAATATGCAGCAATGTTTCATATAATTCCTCCCATAATGGAGTGGGAAGAACTGGAGTATGGGACATTCATCTAGCTACTGTACGCATGGAAGGGTGATGTATCAATCAGGTCTATATGTCCACCTGCCCGATGATGTGTAGCTCATGTTTCAAAAATCAATCCTATTATTTGTCTGTTTCGATTTGGACGCACGGCCTGATATGTGATGTGTTGGCGGCTGGTTAAAAATTAGTCTTTTTGGTCCTCCTTGTTGTGCCTGTGCTGGGCGTGCCAGAGCAGAATGTAGCTTGAATCGATCACACGATTCTCTTTCCATTCATTGTATTGCCTGCAAAGTACTCGTCCTAATTTCCTGTGCAATGCTTCTGCCACATGCTGGTAATTTAGCAGTATGATATGATATTGAGTATAAATTTTATTTTTAATGATCACTTTGTAAGAATTCTATAAAGTAGGCTTTATTGATCAATGGTTTGGATTGCCCTTAAGGTTGGATAGTGTGATCAGTAGTATTCGTGGACCCACTCAGTTGTGATTCATCTAAAATCATGCAATAGGTGGTGCACTATAACCCCCCCCCCCCCCAAGAAAGAGCTATATATTGATATGGACAAGTATATAGAAACAATTCGGGAGGGCCCAGCTAAGAAGCACACCACTCCTATCATATGAGAGGAGCAAAATCAGAAAAAAAAAGAAACAGGGAAGCAGAATATTTAGAAGAACATGGCACTACGCCCAACTACTGGAGAAAGGAGGAAGCAAAACATGAAGACCCGGGCTGGAAGACGTCTCCCAAGGGAGCAGCATATGATCGAAGCCAGGAAGAAGATAAAGGCGAGGGAAGAAGATCGAGATTCAGCCAATCCCTGTTTTTGGTTTGATTGTTCTGATAGAGCCAAAGGGAGAAGAATTTGGATATGTTTCAAACACCTCAACCCTCTACGCTAAGCCTACATAGGACTAAAACATCTATTCCAAATCCTATTTCTATTCTCATTACCATGCTTCTCTAAAGGGTGTAATTAATGCATGCCTTTCATTCAATCCATTTGATCTCCATACTCCTTGCATATCTCCATCCTTTCAATTCTACAATCTAAGTTTTGCACCCTTTTCTTCAATTTATCTATCATACACTTCACTATTAATTATTTCCATAATCCATGGATGCTTCGATGGTTAGTGATACTGTGGGTACGATCATCTCATATGTGTGACATTTGACACACAAGATTTCCGCTCTATTAATGGATGAACCCAATATTTAATATCCCTACCAATGTAATGTAGAGAGTTGGCTTGACCATGCCGACACTCATATCCAAACCTCGGCATAACTTGCTAAAAGTCAATGATTGGGCGGTGGGCCATTGTCAAAGATGATGTCATGCAAAGGACGTTTGAAAAGTAATATTCGATTGACTTCATATTTGACAACAGCCTGCCATCCAATAAAAAAAATTCACATTTAATAAGAACTTGTCACATAATTTAATCTTATATATACATATATATTAAAGTCAATGTTAGGTAGATGTAAATTGGATATTACCTTTATCATTACTGGCCTCTACCCTAAACAGCTATTAAAAAAGGGGTCATACAAAGATGTTTGAAAGTTTTCCATCGAGTATGTTTTTAATTCAATTAATCTCCAACAGTGGCCCACTGCATAATCAAATTCCACTTGATTTACTAATGACCTGCCACCTAATTAAATCTGATGTGATCACATTAAGTCAGTAGAATGTCGGTGCTAGCAAGTCGGTCCCAAACCGTGTCCAAAGTAAAGATCCCTTAACGTTGGGCCCCACTTGTACGGACTCAAATACATAAGGCTCCCTATAATCACTGAATGCTTGGTCACGTGTTTAATATTGATGGGGCTGAAAGCTACCCCGACATATATATGTGAACGGAATATTAATAGGTGAGATGGATGTAATTTATCGACCAGTGTACGTACCGTAAGCTTACCGTGGCACTGAGAGATGTAGGGGCCCACACGTACAATTCAGGCTATCGAAACCGTCCATCAGTTACGATAATGTGCCAAAAATCCATGTGGACCAAAACAAAGGAAACAATTTGAGAGAGGATAAGCACCCTTGATCTGCAACTCCAGGGGCCCAAATGAACGGCAATAGGCTGCATTTTGGCCTGCCCAAATGAACAGCCTAGATTTCATATAAGCAACATTGTGGGCCGTCCATGCAAATCAAGGGTGGGCGTTCCCTGACAACTTGGACCCGGTGGCGTGACCCACATGATTCAACGATCAGCCTGATTTTCCGTCTCGGGTGTGACTAGCGCTGACGCATTCGATGACGGGTTGAATCTCTTTCATTCGTAACGTGGAGCCCACATCAGCCATCTACCACCATGGCTTAGGGTGTACTGGTACCGCTGGAGCGCGCCAGTTTATAGGGGACGCGGATTGCGGAAGCGGGTTAGGTGAGACCGTGGATCCACCGAGGTGGGTGGGACTCCTGATCGTGGGGCCCACTGTGATGTATTTTGTTATGGGAAAATATAGTTGGACCACCTTCAAGGTCAGCTCGGCCCGACGAACACCCGTCCTCGGAACACTTCACTTAGGAGAACCGGCATGAAGCTGACATCACGAACATGGCCCTCAGCAGGACATGGTCCCAAGTTCCTGATAGCTGGCGCCCACCAAAGGCTGGATGACCTAACAAAGCTAAGGGATCATCGAGAGTGGCTAGATCTGACGAGAGCTCAGGTCCAAGCTATAGCTCGTACTAATTTAGTCATGATTAGATCACATTGGATCGTTTTCAACTGACCAATAGAGCTGGGTTGAGATAAGCTCGACTCGGATTATCCTCGGTTGGTCAATGAAGCTCGGTTCAGATAAGCTCAGCCCGGATCGTCCCCAGTCGAACGATGGAGCTCGGCTCAGATTAGCTTCGCGCGAGATCCTCCCTAATAACGCACAACAAAAGTAACTGCCCAACGCACGATTCTAGGATAACTGCCGACATTCATCACTATCGCACATCTTGCCTAACGGCTGAGATAGTGCCTAAGATTGCGGGCCACGCGGCCCTATGAACACTATAAATAAGAAAATCACTGATAAGGACATGTACGCAAAATCTCCTGGCCAAAACCCCTTATACACGACCAAACCCAGATTCCTAGCCTAACTTTGGCATCGGAGGGTCCCCTGCTGTAGTAAGGGTCTCCTTTGTTTCTTTCCTGTGTAGGTGCTCAGAGGTCAGAGGAGGGCAACACAGATTCGTGCATCAACATATTTTGACTACATTATTGTTGTCCATATCTATTGAAAGATCATTTTAGGGCATGATCTAAAAAAATGAAGGAGATATACAAATTTCAGATGGACCATAATATAAGAAATTGTGGTAATCGACCATTAAAAACTTCTTGTGGACCACAAAAGTTTTGGATCAAGCTGATATTTGTGTGGTCTCTTCATCCAGATCTTTGTGACCTTATAAACAAGTTGGATGGCAAATAAACATTCCGATAGCCTCATGAAGTTTTTTATGGTGGGGATTCAATCAGTACTATTTCCTATGGTATGGTCCACATAAGATAAGCAAAAGGGTTGAACGGTGTGGATTTAAGGCACATACAACACTGTGATCCCCAGTTAGGGGTCCCACTCAACTCGATGGATCCCGGGTCTCACCTAATCCACTCCAGTGGATTGCCTACTATGCTGTCAGTAGAAATACTCAACAGTGCTTATGGCCCATATGTGTTTTATCCATGTTGTCCATCCATTTTTCCAAATCATTTCAAGAATAAGCCCAAAATTAAGGCAGATCCAAATTTGATCATGTGGACCACTCACTGGATCGAACACCCACCAAGTTTTGGATGAGGTTGATATTTGTGTGTTCCTTTCATCCATATCTGTGTGACCTAATCAACAACAGAATGGTCAAATAAACATAACAGTGGGCCCAAGGAAGTTTTTACTGGTGGGCATTAAATCACCATTGTTGTTTCTTATGGTATGCTCCACTTGAGATTTAGATTTGTATCATTTTTTCAATCATGCCTTAAAATGATCTGAAAAATAAATGAACTGCTTGGATAAAACAAATATATTACTAGAGTTGGGCATCGAGGCGAGTCGGGCTGAGTTAGGGCTAACTCAACTTGATCGGATTTTGAAATAGGCCTCATCTGAACTCGATCTGACTTAATACCAAGTCTAGCATGCCTGACTTGATCCGAGCTCAGTCTGGCCTAGACTGATCCGGACCGAGTCCAATCTGGTCAGAAGTACAGAGTCGGGTCAAGTTGGCATCGAGTCAGATTGAGAGATGAGGGAGGGAGGGAGTTGAGAGGAGAGATATGAGGAGGAGGAGGAGGAGGAGGAGGAGGGTGATGATAGTGGGTGGTTGCCGGGCTTGGAAGAGGAAGATGAGGAGGAAGAGGGAGGGAGGAAGGGAGTGGAGAGGAGAGAGAGTAGGAGGGTGGTGGGTGGTTGCCAGGCTTGGAAGAGGAGGAGGACGAGGGAGGGAGAGAGAGATGTTGGGATCGGGAAGGGGTAGGGTTAGAGAGTCAAGTTTCAGATCAAGTCGAGTCTGATCGGATCAAGTTTCAGGTCGAGTTACCGGGTAACTCGAACTCGACTTAGTTTGAGTTCGGATTGGGCGAAGCTTACTCGGTTTGGACCGATTCACCCATTCGGTTTGGATCGAATTGAATCGAACTGAGTCAAACGAGTCGAGTTACTCGGATTAAGTTGTCCCGTGCCCACCTCTATATATTACGGTGAGACTTATAGAGCACTTTCCGGTAGCTACATCGGTAGTGGCTGTTGTATTTTAAATTATTTTAAAATAATTTGGTATTTCAAAATATCCGTTGAGACGGGCCATGGCTATGGCCATAGGTGCGCATGTGCCTTACGGATGTGTCTTTTCACTTGAGTCTGAAAGGTTGCATCCTTTCAATTTTTATTTTGAAAAGTTGTGTCTTTTGAAACCTTAGGGTCACACCAATTGAATTTAAACCCAATAGTCACAAACTTTTTGAAAAGGTGTCTCTACACCTTTAAGAGTGTCTTCACAAAGTCTATAAATAGATTTTCTTTCATCTGTTTTAAATAAGTAAGAAAAAGTTTGTTTCACGTTAAAAGTATGGTTTAAGTATTTTCTAGTTCGGGTTAAAACTACAAGTGGTTCGAACCTATGTACAGTGAGTGGATAATTGGGATTGAGTCATAATCGTTGTATTCTGGAGGTCAATTCCTCTGGAAACCTGTTGCACTTGGGACATTGTCTAAGGAGAGCAAATTCGATTTTAAGCCGAGTGACTCACGTCACGCCTCGACTTATACAAATTGATAAGCTTTCTAACTTTCTTATTTTAATTTTATAAAATTTAAATAGCTTTTCAAAATCTAATATCCAACAGTGGCAGCGCAAATAGCTAAGCAATCCACCTACCCCATTAAAATTATTACATGTCAACCCATGATCGATCCAGACGGTTGAAGTGCTGGTACGGACGTGGAGGAATGGACTACAAGAGTGATATCATAATTTCCGCGTAGAAAGTTAGGAGGTATTATCCGTTACATGCACCGACGAGGTAACCCTGTGCCAGATCTAGGCCATTCATAAGTGAATCACAGAAAACATGCTCAGTCCAAAAGCTATATAGGTAAGCTGATCAAGTGGACCAGTCGACGTGTGCATTACGCACTGATGACTGGAACTGTGGGCCCTAACTGATGAATGCTTCCAAACACGTGAACTACAAAGCAAGGCTTCGATCGTTCCTCGCGCGAGTAACCTTTATATTTTCTCTTCAGCCCAAGAACGCGAGAGTCGTTGCCTGGATTTATTTCAAACCAATCCACTCATCTACTGGGCTATGCTTGTACGAAGAAAATAGATGGTTAGTTAAAATGACTGATGGTCCATGAAACGCATGAAGGACGGGTGAGTTTTCCACGGCCAGGGCACGTTCCAAAGGTACTCGCGTTGAACGTCTGGTATTTGGTGCAGATGGCAATCTACTTTTGGGCCCGGGTAGACAAGGTGGGCCCCACCTAACGAATCCAGGATGATAAACACGTATGGCAAGTGGGCCGTAGATCTCCTTTTCAATCTCTCCTCGTGCCAATCAATGGATCGCATTTCTCAGTGGCCTCATCGTAATTGGATGAAACATCAATGGCGTAAAAGTATCAAGAGACCCTAGCAGAGAAAACGTAGGCACGTTCTTCGCAGGCTACATGCATGTGTTAATCAGTTACAAAAGGAGTTCCGTAGATTACCGTTTGTTCTCAGCGCAGAAGCCGAAAACCATAAAACAAACGAATTTAAAAAGGGATCTGGTTTCCACGTCAGACAGCGCACGTGTAAAAAATCATGGCCATCCATTACGTTCTGGCCGCTGCAAACATGTCAATACACTCACCGGCTGAGCCACACGCACGTTAAATTTGGAACGTTGGAGCTTTTCTTCTGACGTCCAATATTTCCGTGCTGTTTTCTCAGGATGATAAGCTGACCAAAATTATTTTTGGTTCATAACGCGTCGACAGTGTACCCCACCTGACGAATGGTCCAGATCTCTGATAAGAGTGCCGTCTAGCAATGTTCCAGTGGCATTTTCGTCTAGGCCATGTGGGCCCACCTGTCAACGTTCATGTCACGACAGGCCTATCTTGGCAAAATAAAGGCGAGTACAGACAACGTCAGTCTCCATTGCGCGACGTCGGACTGTCCACGTGGGTGCTGCTTGCGATGTCTAGCTTTGGCAGCTGGGCTCGGAGCTGAAAGCCGAGCCGATAACGACAGCTGACGATTTCAAGTCAAATCACCGTCCGGCTGTCCAGGCACCCCAGAGAAAGAGCAAAACCCTTTTAGCGAAAAGCTTTGATACTCGGGCAGAGTGTGACGATGATACGCAAGCAGTTAACTTCCAAGAGAGTAAAACAACCCTCTCCAAACGGATTGGCTACTCCTCCTGCCACCAGCCAATGGTCGGTGCTCTGTGGGTCCCAACATGACGTACGTATTTCATCCACGCCGTCCATATATTTTTCTAGATCATTTTATGGCATGAGACCAAAAATGAGGTATATCCCAATCTCAATTGGACCACATTACAGGAAACAGTGTTGAATGAACTTCAACCATTAAAAACTTTTTAAGGGCCATAAAAGCTTTGGATCAAGCTTATCTTTATTTTTTCCCCTTCATCTAGGTCTGTATGACCTAATCAACAGATTAGATGTCAAATAAACAGTACAGGGGACCTTAGGAGGATTTTAATGGTTGATATTCAATCACTATTGTTTTCCTGTTATGTGTTCCATATAAGATTTACATACCTCTCATTTTTGGTGTCAAACCTAAAATGATATTGAAAAATTGATGAACGGCATGGATGAAATACATACATCATGATGGGGGCCACAGAGCACCGACCACCAGCCACCGTGCTGGTGTGGCAGGGGGAGTTGCCGGCCAATCCGTTTCCATCCAAATTACTATTTCCAGTTTGAACATAAAAATAAAAATAAAAATAATAATAATAATAATAATAAAAATTACAGTTATCCTGTTGTCAGATTATACAACCGCCTGTTAATACTTATGGAAAGGTTTAAAATAATAATTGAGCATTCCAACAAACAAATGTCCATGAATCAAAGGTTAGGATTGCTCAAAGAGTATTATTCTACGGTTGTCGCCTGGAGAAAATAGTTTCTGCAATGTAATTGATTTAACTTGAGTAAACATATGCCACGTGGAGTGCATGCTTATCAGGATCATGCGCATTCGTTTTGACATGACACGACATCACCATTTCACAGCCGCCCCATATACTATAGACCCGATTTCAAGGAAGATTTGTCGAGCGCATAAGTATGTGATAAGATGCATTTGAAATATTAAAAACTAAAATTTGAACGGATTATATTCGGATCAAAGGTCAAAATCATTCATTAACGAAATTAAATTATAATATTATAGCTTCCTATAAATATCATACCTTCCATTAAATGGTAACCAAAGCATAGAATATATCATCTTCAAAACAGAACTGTATTCCATCAAAATCTTTATTTATGAGTCGAATGCAAATCCAATAGTACTCAAATGTCAGGATCATTATCAATAAATGAAAACTACTATTGTAAATTATACAGATTAATATATTTCTGTATGATATAGAAATCGAAAAATTGCAAAATAATCTGAAATCAGGACAGGCTGAAGCACGTCTGAAACTCTGTTCTTAAAGTGTTATTTGCCTCTACTCAAGTGAATTGAGTATGCTGATAGGTTACAGGCAAACCACTTCTAGCTAGGATACGACGAGCCCGGTGTGGGTCTACGTTCAGCAAACACAAAGGTCCACCAAATGTAACTTTATACACTCTATCTGGTAGAATTAGAATATAAAAAAAATCCTAAAAAGAGAAAGAAAGAGAAGAATTTATTTTTGATTTAGACCACTACACTGGTCAGTTCTTCAGCCACTGGTTTAGATGAACCTTTCTACACTACACCGTTGGTCTATTCTTTTAGCAAAGGTTCAACTCTTGCTGTCTTGCTGGAACCACTGGAGTATTGGAGAGAAGTAGTGAGCTGTGTCTCAATTCGTATGGATCTGCTGGAGTGGGTTGAGAGGTTTAGAAACCCATTCAGACCCTCCTTTTATAGGTTATGGTGGTAAGGGGGTTATGGTCCAGAGACATAAATTCCATTAAGCCATTTTCTGACTGTTGAAAAACTAGCCATTTTATGGCCATTTTTTTACTGTTGTGCATGGCCATTAATCTGTTGTATGCTGACTATTGTAAGACAGCAGCTAGCCGTTTTCTAGCTATTGGGCTAGTCATGCGGTAGTTACAGCCGGTCTCTGCACTAATGGCACAACTGTTACAGTTTCTGCTGCAACAGCTCTTTTCAGTCCCTCTATATATACTAAGGGATATCTCTCCCAGTCCTCTAGTCTCTCTACCAACCAGTCACCCGTCTTAGCCACTTAGTCGCCACGTCTCGCTCCGGTTTGCTCAAGGTCTGCGACACGATGCAAAGTGCAAAGTGCGCCACTAGCGCCTCTACAACCACACTACCTCATATGCCCATGCTCTCGCATCGAGCCCGTGCATGACCGTGACCGTGACAATGACCGAGTCTGAGCCCGAGTCCGAACCCGTGCCCGTGCCCGAGCCCGAGCGCGAGCGCGCACTGAAACACGCAAAGTCCATAGTCCTTGGACTAGGTGAGTAAATATTATAATATTTCACTATTTTCATTTAAACAATTTTTTCTTCTCTTCCCTTTCTCATGTGGGACTATTTCTAAAAACCCACAAAACGGTGTTTTTTCAAAACAACTTTTTATATATCATATATTATTTTTTATTATTAAAATATATTTTATAAAAATCAATAAATTTGCAACAATTACAGGATGTGTAGCCAATGATCCTGTGCTAGGAAGCTACTAAAGCCTATTTGTAAGAAATCCACCCTGTTAATTTATTTTGTGAGCTCATTTTTAATTAAATGACCACTATTGAAACGTTCATATGGCCACAAAAGCTTTCTATCATGCTAAGTTTTTTTTTTTTTTTTTTTATATTTTCAATTTATTACGGTGAGAATGACCTTATAAATGATTTGGATGGTATATAGACATCAAGGTGGAGTGCAGAAAGGTCGTGAAGATAGGATGCGGATTGCGTACCAATTAACTCCGCAAGCTAAGCGTACTGAATAAACTCTGTGGGGTCTACCATAATATACATATATTATCTACTCCGTCCATCTATGTTAAGAGATAATTTGAGTGCGCTATCCCAAAATCAAAGTATATACAAATCTCAAGTGGACCTCACCACGGGAAACAATGTAAATTGAAATTCTCCTGTTAAAAATTTCTTAGGGGCCACAAAAGCTTGGGATCAATCTGTTATTTGTGTTTTCCCTTCATTCATGGCTGTGTGATCTTACGAACAGGTTGGGTGACAAATAAACATCACTGTGGGTCCTACCAAGGTTCCAACGGTGGAAGTCATTATTCCCACTGTTTCCTGTGGTGTGACACACTTGAGCGTTGGAAATTCTTCAATTTTCTACTCAACCACTAAAATGAGCTGGAAAAACAGACGGACGGTGTGGATAACTCATTCACATTCACGGTAGGCCCAGTTGAGTTTACTCAGTACGATAAAAGCATACTGAGTTGCGCAGTACGCAATCCGATTTCATGAAGATAGGCATTTCTTTCTCCAATTATTCCTCTCGTGTGGCCCACTTGTCTTGGATCCAGCCCACATTTGGTCATATGCCCTAAAATGACCTTGCAAAATGGATGGGCGGAATAGATTTTTTACAAACATCATGGTAGGCCCCACTAGCTTCCCATTATAGGAACTTCGTGCAAACTTTATGAGGAAATCCGCTTACGAAACTATAATATCGTAGCTTCCATGGAGTAATCAGAACATGAATGGTTTATGTGATTAAGGTATGATGTGATTCTATCAAAATTCTTATCCATAAAGTTTTATATTAAAATTCAAGAGTCAAAGGTCAAGATCATCATTAACAAACCAAATTATACCATAATAGCTTATGTGAAGTAGTAATGAGAACATGAAGTTTATGTGATGAAAACTCACCTCAACAATGTTATATTATATAGCAATGTATTCTATCAAAATCTTTATTTTTAAGGTTTTATAGTCAAATTAAAGAGTCAAAGGTCAAGATCATCATTAACGAAGTGAAACAGTGATGATAATGTGCATGGTTTGCAATACATGGCATTGTATTCTATCAAAATCTTTACCGATGAGGATTCATATTCAAATTCAAAAGTCAAAGGTCAAGATCATCATCAACTAAGCCAAACTATAGCATCATTGCTTCTATGAAGTAGTCATGAGAGTATGAAACGTTAATATTGATGTGTAGTGAAAACTCACCTCTAAAACATTGCGATACATGACACTATGTTCTATCAAACTCCTTATCTATACATTTATAGTATGAAATAAAACAACCCGATGGTTCATACTAGTGCACTTAAGAAGTTCTTCATCAATGATACCATAACTACAAAATAAACGAAACAAATTGTGGGACACTGCATATACGATTAAAGTGGGGTATCAAAATTAATTCGATAATATGAGACATTGATATCATTGGACGCATCTTTGTTAACTCTGGATAATTGCTTGTTTTAAGATTTTGGTAGATATTAAGCAATCCCGGCTTTGGATGGGTGTACTCCACCGTTCAGGTGATTTAATTTTAGTCACCTACTCTCTCTCTTTTTTTCTTTTTCTTTTTTCAATTTTTTTTTCATCGATTAGATTACTTTCTATTCTGACAATGTACCATTTGTGCCCACATATATCCAAAATTTCTAAGACTGGAAGACCAAAGAAAACCACTAGAGAAGATGGCTTGATGATCAAAGGATTATGGTAAAACAATTTCAAATTTTCATTATATAGTTCTCACCCACTCTTTAAAAATGGCACACTTGTTGGATTTTAAAATATATTTAAATAGTGAAAAGGTGGGGGCATGTATCATGTATCATTTAAAAATTGACAGTTATAGAATAATTGCACAAATCAAGCTATTGACAGTTATGGAATAATTGCACAAATCAAGCCCCATATCAAGCACAGCCGTGTACAACTCATAGTACATTTCATATGTAGCACCATTTTAGTTGTACAAATATAACACCGTGATTGTTTTGTAAATATACACTATCAATAGAAAATAAAAAAGCAGACGAGAATATTTTTCTTCTTCTACGTTTTTTATCATGGGATCAAAGCGTCTCATTTATCGGGAACTCTAACATTTCCGTTTCCATGGCTAAACCTTGCCAAACTCCATCCCAACTCATCAGTGATCTCACTTCACCACATTTCCTAACCGCTGCCGACAATCCTGGAGCAACATTGGTTCCAGAACTTCTCACCGGCAACAATTACCCCTCATGGCGACGTTCCATGCGTATGACTCTCAACGCCATAAATAAACTTGTTTTTGTTGATGACACTTTAACAAAACCTGCAGATGCGTCTATAACTACATTGAGAGATGTGCTACAACATGGTTCTTTCTTGGTTACTCAATTTCATTGATAAACCTCTAAGGCAAAGTATGATCTATTGTCAAAATCCTTCTGAAGTATAGAAAGAGTTAGACCACCAATTCTCTCAAAGCAATCACCCACGGTTGTATCGCCTCAAGCGTGATCTTGTCAATCTACATCAAGATTCCATTACTGTCAATAGCTTGATTTGTGCAATTATTCCATAACTGTCAATATCACGAACCAAAAACGAGACTGAAATCGTGAGGATCTTCAACGCTCCTTGTCTGCCAGGGTGAAATCTACATGCATGAACACACGTGTTATATTTTATCATGTTGATTTGAAGGAAGATTCTTTTCAAATTTTAAACTTAAGGGTCATTTAGGCAATTTACACGTTTCAAATAACTGGATTAGAAAGCTGATTATCTTTGTCTGCTATCTAAAACTGTGATGGATTTAGGCCATTCATTTTCTATTCCCATACTGTTGATTGGTAACGTAGTTGAAATCACATTTAATATGAAATGGAGGGTGCAAATGCACGGTGATACTGAAAACGGTTTGTGTTTGAATGAATGGTTAGGATGGCTGGGCCACTGATGAAGAGGACCAACTAGCTTGTTGGAATGTGTGCATCTACTAAACTATCTAACACATGGCACTTATTATTCGGAGGAGAACGCCCCCTTTCTACTGCTGCACGCTAGATTAACCTTGAGAAACTTGAGGGTTATGACACGGCACACATGTGCATGTATAATCTAAGCCATTGATCTAGCATGAACTTGAGCACACGTACCGGATCCAAAAATTAGGCAACGTACTCACTGTATTAGAGGGGGATATGTACAACACTTTCGGGCAGGCAATACAAAAAGAACGATGCCTCACCTATCATATACCGGAGAGGGAAGAAGCTAAGCCTCCCTTAGGTAACTCAAGCCTACCCTATCCAAAAAGAAAAGGCCCCTAGTAATAGTTAGGAGAGCAGCTAGAGACGCAAAAAAAGAACTATCTTGAGTTGCGCTTCCTTTCCTAGCCAGGTCATTTGTTACTGCATTTGCTTCCCTTGGAGTATAGGTGAAGGAAATGTCCAACATGTCCCAGGGTGTAAATCCACCTGCACTGTGTAATCGAAGCTAAATAGAATCAATAATAATTGAAAAGTTACTTTTAAATGTGTTTTGAAATCTTTTATTTTACTTAGATTAGAAGTAATAAGTGTGAAATACCTTTTTTGCCTCCCTTTTTTAAAATAGGTGAGTTGCACAAGTAATAAAGGTGTTGCTTGGGTACTAATCTTTGGTATACAATGCATATTGATGACCTCGAAATAATCTGATTATCGGATGCATCAGTAAAATTATATTTACCAACACATAGATTTGAATTATCTAAACATTAGCCATCGAAATGGACGATTAAAAAACATTGGCTTATTACAATTATTTTGACAAATATTACATATGCATATTAATTTGGGATATTAAAACTGATTTAATTAATTAAATTCAGATTATATGAATATACTAAATAATTCCAATCCATTTCAATTACAACCACAAAACACAATTTTTAGATTTCGGTATATTCCAATTACAAGTTACCAAACATAAGTAAAAATTTTCAATTCACATCAATTTTAGATAATCGTGATTTGAATTTTAATTTATTCTTAAACACAACCTCCCAAACCAGTCTTAATGGTCATGGTGGGGCATTCCTTTATTCATTTTGCCTGGGTCATGACTGAAGATTCCAGCATTTATTTCTTCATGGAGGTCCACATTCTAAGATGTTCCACTGATTGTAACCGTTCAAGTTCTGTATTCTACATCTATACAGGCTATGGCAAGAAAATTGTACCGAGTTGATGAGTTGGCCATCGTTATCTGTAAAAGAGCTTGGATATTGGAAAATAATTTCAGTAGTTCAAATTCAACTCCAAAAGTAGAAGGTTGGGCTCATCACTGAGTAGTGACTTTTGAAGGATGTCTAATTTATGGCAGAAATAAATACAAGGACCGTTAAGATCATTGGCCCTAGTGAGGTGACACATGTTAGATCCTCTCATCCGGGCGTAAACGGGTAGGTTGAGATATGGAACGAACATTCAATATCCGTGTTTGACCTGCTTAGAAGTAGCCGTGTCATCGACTTGAGTTTAAATCAAAGGAATAAACACAATGAGGAAAAATCAAAGAGATTACAATAACCATACCCTTAGCTCAGTTCCTACAATAACCATAACCGAGCTAACTGGGTTCAGTCTTGCCCGATCTGGGTCCTTTTGGTTCCAGTTTTGTTCTTGAATATATAATAAAATTAGGGACCCCATGCATGGTGGAAAGTTGTATTCAATTATTTCATTGAGAATGGTGTATTTATACGAGTGTATGAATCTCAAAGCTAACTACGAACAACATTGTACATATCTAAGCGATCTACGCTAAGATATCATAGCATTTACAGGAGATATATACTCCAAGATTATTTTATATCCTATAATATCCACTGACAAATGAGATATAGACTCCAAGATTATATTATTTACTATAACATTCACGGTCAAATTCATTGTAGACACCCCACCCCAGGTTGACAATCCTATTATGATTGGACAATTTTGACTCGACTCGATGGCTAAACCCTAGGTCCAAAACCCAAATCCTAACTTAAGTTCTAATTTTAAACCTGATTTGAACCCAAATCCAAACCCTAAACTTAAATTCTAACTTGAGTTCTAATCCTAAACCCTAATCCTAATTCTAGGCCCAAAGACCTTAGAAAACCAAACCATAGGAACCAACTTGCTAAGTCAACTTGCTGAGTTATACCGAGTCGACTCGTTGGGTTAAAACCTAGTTGACACACCAACCCCCTAAACCAACCCATTATCAAGTCCAAGACTGTAACACCCCGAGTTTTTAGGGGCCGTGTAAGAACTCGGCTCCTGAATTCCTAGGTATCATAGGTGCCCTAATGGGCTTCAGATTTTAATTACATTTAGATGATCTCATAAACAATTGAGAGTTTAGCAGGGCATGAAGTATAAGTAAGTCATAAAGCAGTATCAAGTGCCACTAAATATAAAAATATCCAAATACAAATCCAAAATCATCTAAATAGGGAACTAGTTCCATCCATACATGACCCAAAGCGACTAGAGCCCTTGCCCATACCCTGCGGTAGACCGAACTTAGACTAGAAGGATCCGTAGAAAGTCTGAGAGTAGAGAAGCTCCTCTTCCCTATCCATGCTCACCTCACTCGGCTTGTCGAGCTCTGCCTCACCTGCATCTAGTAAAGGGTCTGGTTGGTGTTTTAAAATACCGTCCCAGAGTGGGAGTGAGTAGCTAATTCAGTGGTTACTATTAGCTTTAAGTTACAACAAGCATCAATTATATGTTGAATTTAATGAAAGACATATATATTCACAGATCTCTAACTAATCTTGTTAATGTATATGCATATATTATAATATGATGCATGACCTCGCAACAACACTCCTTCGAGTGACTTCATCTCACGGTCGTGTATGACCAACACTCCCTCATTGCAACCTCAACTGCCAAGTCAACAAATACTAGCTAATGCGATGCATGAATAATGTTAACCAAGTATTTAATTAATTTCGTTCATCTAGCAGATTGAGAAAACTAGTACACCTCACGATGTTAATGCTCTAAACTGGCTGCGAGGCCAAGACCCCCCAACGTGTGAGGTCAAGACCTCGCGATCCTTGATCCTGTTGGGTTTCCCCATCTCCGACCTCAAGCACATGGGGGTGCTGAAATGTGGGATCACTTGCGGTCACTACGAGGAGGTTCGTCACCCCAGCGTAGGCCGACAACTCGGACACAGTGTCCCATTTCACCATGCCCAGCTCTCGAGTCAGTGGATTGATTTCAAATGGTTATCAATGGGCTTCAGTGGGTGAAGGGTGTTCCAGGTTCCATTTAGGCGTGAGTAGATAGGGTTAACAAACAATGGTTGGTCAGTACGTGGCCAACTTTTGTAAGTTCAGGTGAGCACGTGACGAGCGACATTGGGTACAAGCGACCCATTTAGTCCAACTACTGTTGCCCGATTGCACCCGCCTAAACCCGCTAATTCGGCTGCAGATGGCCCTACCAACGAGGCGACCTTCTCTCACTTCCATTCCTGACCAACTAGGGGGGTTTCAAAGGTATTTAATAGCACTCCAACAAATTAGAATCCATCAAATAACACAAGTAATGTCATGCATTCACACTTCTATCACAATTTCAGATTTTCTCTATAGTCACAACTACTAACAATATTAAGAAATAAATGTGTATGTGTGTGGTGTAGGTTAAAGAGGAAGCCAAGCATTTCATATACCTCATAGTACAAAGAATACACAAGGGTTAGTGCATCAAACATGTTATGAGGAAAACATCGCAAGAATCAATCAAGACATGAATATACAATCATTAATTACATACCCAAACATATGAAAGATAACAAACATTCCATAGCATTTCATATTGATTGAGAGGATCAAGGTAAGGTCTTTCCTAGGTTCTCTCTAGATTATCCAATACATCACTCAATCAAGCATAATCATTAGATTCATACTAAAATTAGTGCTAAGCCACCTAAGAATAATAGTCCGCACCTATGAATCGTTGAGAGCTCTAAGAAAAGATTTAGGGTTGTCAAGCTCGCAAATGGATTCGTAGAGATCCTGAGTCAAATGAACTTGCATGTTAGGGTTATATGCAAATCCTAGCTCAACACAAAATATTAAAAAAAAATGGGTGCTTACCTCCCCCAATCGATTAGAAATGGAGCTTGGAGTTGTGGATGTGGGAGAAAGGAAGGAGATTTGCTAAGGTTCTAAGTTTCCTTGGCTCCTCCACTAACAACACCTTCCTTCACTCTCTCCTTCCTCTCTTCCTTCTCCTTTTTCTCTCATCTCTTTCCTTTCTCTAGGGCAAATTCGTATGGGGAGAGGGTTCCCCAAAGAAGCCCTTATATAAGGTCAGATTTGGTGTAAATGGTCCCAAGGGCTAGGTTTTTACTATACTAGAGCTATGAGAGAGTCTTTCTAAGCTCTAGGGCCCACTATGGACTATACATGTTAATATACACTGTATGATAGTTAGCCCTAATGATGATCTACGTATGGAAGTGATCGACCCGCCATTTGGATACGTTGATCGACAGATATGATTATAAGTTTATTCAACGGTCACCGATGGTCGATTGGGGCCGCGGCTATACGGATATAAGTAGAAAAATATCCTTACTCCACGTGTGAAGTTTGGTCGTAAACCGACGGTCCGAAATCATCAACTTTGCCTAAGAGTGGACGACCCAATTCACTTAAGTTTCAAATTCTTTCTTTAGGGTATTTGCACTTCTCATGCACTCATCATTTGCCTCAAGTTGAGCGGTTTTAGACAGTACCCAGATCCGACTCCCGCGATGGATGTCAAGCCCAGTAAGACAGACATTATTCTATAGTTTTGGAACTAGTGGCCCACCAACGAGCGGTCTAGAGCTTGTTTAGAAAATTGGGGCATTTATGGAATGAATTAGGTATTGAGATTTCTCGTGGGCAATGATTAGGGTTTGGATTAACTATGTTCATAGTGTGGCCTATTTATAGCTAATGAAAGTAAAGATTTGGTCATTATTACTCTAAACCGTCAGTTTTAGGGTAAAAGAGTAACAGGGATGATTTGGTCTATTAGTTAAGATCCGATCTTATCTGACTCGGCTTCGGTTAGGTCTTTAATTTAGTTATGATTGTCTTGATTAGTTAGCGATGGGTCAGTTAGATTTGAGCCCTATGTGAGTAAATCATGGGGTTAAACTTGATGTTCAAGTGATCGGGCAGATTCGTTAGCTTCCTACGGTTGATTAATCGAACTTGTGCAATTCTTTATTGGTTCCATGTATGCATAAACTAACATTGAGTGTTAATGGCCAGTAAGTGATAATATAAGTTAATTACATTAAAAAAATTCAAGGATTTTTGGAAATCCAAAATAGTGAAAATCCAGGACGTTACAAAGACACAAGCCGATAGGCCCAACAGGAGCCTGCAACTTGAACAACAAGAAAACATCATAGAAACGGGAAATCCCTCGCACATGCAAGAGACCCCTCACCAAAGTAGGGGGAAACTGTGAGCCACTTGGCAACTCCCCTACTTTGGTAGGGAGTTCCCCATGTGTGCCAAACGTCGCTCAGGAGACTTTGCTCATGTGCATGTTCTGAAAATACCTCCATGTTCATCTTATGAGCTTAAAATTATCATTTTACCAACCCATCTAGCTAACAAGATCTTGCTACGTGGCAATCTTAAATCTTAGTCACCCAACCTTTTTAAGACCTAGAGTTTGAAAAAAATTACAAGAAAATTCAGGCTTAGGAGCTATAAATAGCCCCCTCCCACCAAGGAGATCGAATTTGAAAACAACAAGCCTCATTAGCCATCCTAGCTATCCCATCTCTCCACCAAGGAGAGTGACAATGGAAGAAATTATGAGTCTAACCTTAGTCTTAGCCTGTCGAGCCAACGAAGTCCAATCCAAGCCACTCGATCCCATCCTCGTGACACATACATCCATCCGGTCATCCAATTCTTAATCAACTTTGTCCAACCCAACGTTAGTATTGTACAACGTCCATTCCCTTCTCGACTCCCCTACTCGTCAAATTCATCAACTCAACATTGCACTACATCGTACACCTAATCGATCTGAGCGTATTTTCTGCAGCTTGCTTATATAATCGGATCATGCCCATCAGAAACCATGGTTGATCATTTCACACTTCTACAAGTAGAGGAGTTAGGGCAGATGTATCTAGCCCGATCCGAAGCCTGTCATAGGCGTTGCATTTAACATCGCATAACATATACTCCATTATATCATTAGTATCACATTGCATATAAAAGTAACCCTGCACATAATTAGTACAAATATATGCTTTACATACGGCCTACCGGTATAATCGAATCCTTCCCATCAGAAACTTGTGTTGATTTGCATTTAACACTACATTATACACTGTTACATCATCAACATGCAATAACTAGAACTAATCCTTGAAGATAGTTTAATCATGTGAAGTAAAGACTATATAGTTGTATAGGCAAAGTGGGGTGTTTAACACCTTCCCTCTTTATAACCGCAGTCAATCTTCGAATTCTCTCTCTTAGGCATATCTACAGGGTCTAGTTGACTATAAAATCGGGGTAATTGGCTTGTGGTGACTCTAGTCATATATAACCTTCTTCTTAAATACACAACGTAGAAGCCCTCGAGAGAGGTACCCGTGGAAGCATGAGTCGGTCGCCTCCTAAGATCCAATGTCCACAGAATAACGACTCCACTGGGGACACCCTAGTCGCACTAGTCACGACCCAACTTAAAAGGCATAATTCTACTAATCCTCGATGATTGATAATTCTTGTGTACTAGCATCAACATTCATCTAAAATCCACTTGTTGCTAAGATACCTAGATTTAGATGCGGTCATAACGTCACAACCACCTGCATCTTTACTGGATTTCTCTACGTTGGCCTCATTAGGTGATTCATCTAATTTCTCTGCTTTCTGGGCTTTAGGATTTTGATAATCCTCCTTCATATATGTTACATCATTTCACTGTTTTAACACTTCATCTTCCCTTTGCTCTTAAACTTGAACTTAGATCGTGAATTTCTATTCTCCTACTTAAAATTTCTTCCCCTAGTTACTAAGGTATCCATAGAGGAACCCTGCCACTGTCTTTCTTTCTCAACTGCTTCGAATGAATGGATGAGATAATAGGTTCGATGTCAATGGTATCCTTATCATAACGTATTGTGCCTATGAGACTCTCGTATGACTTTGGAAGAAAATTAAATAAAATTAGGGTTGTAACTTCTTCATTGAGCTTCATCTCCACACTCGTTAACTTATAAAGTACTTGATACGTTGATGTATTCATTAATGTCAAACCCTTCCACCATCTTTAAATTATATAATTTCTTCTTCAGATACAAACGATTTGATAGAGATTTCGTTATGTACAAGCTTTCTAACTTTGTTCAAAGCCCCACGGTTTTCTTCTGATCAATGATATTATAAAGGAGGTCATCTGCAAACTATAATTAAATCGAGATTTTCGCCCTCTCATCTGTTTCTTCCCACACTTCATCACTCATAGTTACAGGATGTTTCGCTATATCAAGGAGTGCTTGTTGTAATCCTTGCTGAATTAGAAAGCTTCTTATCTTCACATTATATAGTTAAAAATTATTTTTTCTAATAAACTTCTCCGTTTTATACTTCATGTTAGATGTCTTTATCGTCATGTCTCAGATTTAAACCCAAATCCCTACATATATCTTTGATACTACTTCTTAGGGAATTGTATAAGCAAACTCCGAATTGGAATCACATAATAAAAAATAAACGCAAACAAAACATAAACAGTAACACATAATTTTACATAGAAAACTCTTGCGGGAAAAAACCACAGCATAAACCCACAAACACATCAACTATGAAAATGAAAGTACAATAGATGAAATCACTTATAGATACAAATATCCTTCTTAAAACCCTACATTCTCTCTAGAGCAAGTCATTCGATATCCTAATTCCACAGGTACACCCATATATAAATTGTTATACTCAGGATAGGAAAAAAATCGCGCTATTACACATAATTACGCACGGTGTCAATCTTAGTATCGATTGATCAACATCGATCTATCAACCCTCGATTGAATGAGTTCAGCATGTTCGATCAATCGAACATGTTAAAAATATTTAGAAAATTAATTATGATTTTTTCTAAAAATTGTCGGTAGCTTGAATTACCAAAATTAATTAATCGAACTTGTCCAAAATTATTCTAATACCAATCCATGTAATTCGAAATTCACTCCATAAATCAAATGACCTACTTGATCAATCAAAGTCCCCTTGCTTGTATTTTTTTTTTTTTTTTTACGAAGATTGAAGACATCTAAACAACGGATTGCATCCAATCCGCACGTATACAAGATTCAACCCCTGGAACACATGTTACCTGGCCTCCACGATTATGCAAAGAGAGAAAAAACAAATCATGCCAATCCAACCATCGCCGATGCCGTACCATGAAACAATGCACCCAACCCGGGATCAGGATGATCCAATCGGTAGGTGTGCTGCACCTCGAGAAAAACAATGTACAACACTCACAAATCTATGCGCGTATGACCCGTCTGATGACTTGGATTGACCCTTTTTGTTTCGGATCGTCAGATGACTTGAATTGGCCCATTTTGTTCGTCAGATCATCATAATAAACAGGCGTATCTGTTGAAGAGGTTGGGTCCTGCACACATCACGTGGCCCCACAATGTTCGACTCCTGTTTCCAGGAGAAAAGTGGACGAGGGCAATTTGGGCATTTCACCCTCTTAAGAGCTGGAAGCATTGTTTGAAAAATTCAGAAATCTTGAATACTTCTTGCTGTAAATATCCTGATATCATGTTATATTGCGGTCCATCTAGTAGCCGACGTACTACTGAATTGAATTCGTAATTCGCTGGTTGGGCTTTGTGTACGGGTGATCAGAACCGTTCAATAGGTAATTCGACCGTGAATAGTGATGGCCAAAGCATGGTTTTGTACAAGAAGCCCTAGCAATTCGATCTACGGACATGTAAAATCATAGAATGGTCAGCGGTTTGCAATCAAGTCCAATTTTTGAACGGATTGGATATATTCACGGAGAAGGGGACTGTAAATGGTCTATCTATAGTGGGTCCTACCTTCTGATGTGGGCCTTACAATGAACCACATGGGCGGACTGTAAATGGTCTATCTATAGTGATCACTGTGGGCCATTGGATAAGATCGTTCCATCAAAGATTGCACGAGAACCGGAAATTACTCTGAATGGATTATCAGAACCATTCCATAAAGTCCTTGGTCTTCCAAAAGGCTGAATGGGTGATAAGATCATTTTAAGATTTAATGCTGGTCGTTAATTTTTCATGCCCTAATTCAAAAGGCTGTGATCATATAAACGGGGAAATTTCGTGCCACGTGTGATCCACACTGGCCCTGTCCTATCCAACGGTCATTGTGAACATATTGGTCCCACGTGGATCCAAGGAAATTTTCACTGTCCGGCAGAATGCAGCGGGTTGGTGCGCCATAAATGGTCTAGGACGCGGCTTTCCTGCAAAAGGCTTTAGCAGGAAGTTCCTGCGCAAGGATTCTGGGTGGGGCACACTGTTATGTTTGTGAGAAATCCAACTGTTCACCCATTTTTTGAGTAAATTTTATTACATGCGATCAAAAAATGAGAAGGATCAAAAACTTAAGTGAGCCACACGAGATGAAAAAGTAGGAAAAGGAACGTCTACCGTTGAAACCTTCCTAGCTCCACCTTGATACTAATATCGGACATTTTCACTGAGATTTAGTGAAGACAACGAGAACTTAAACTGATACAAAACTTTTGTGGTGGAAAATTCCCGCTGTTTCGTCTCGTGCGGCCTACTTTTGGTACAGCCGCCTTAGTTTTTGATACACCCGATATTTTGTCTCGTCCCAAAATTAGCTCAGAACGGATGGACGGTATGAATTTGTCAAAAACATCCTATAGGTCCCACGTGGCATCCCACACAGAATCTTGGGAAAGGCTTTCGGCATGAAATCCTCTTACATCCACGCCTTTGCCGGAAGTTCCTGTACTTGGATGCTAGTTGAGGCCCACCGTTATGTTTGCAAGAAATCCACTCGTCCATTTTGTGAGCTCATTTTAGTACACGCAATGGAAACTGTGGTGGATCTAATACTCGAAGTAGGCCGCACGAAAGGAAAGAGTGAGGATTCAGTGACCACTGTCGAACTATTTTTATGGCTACAAAAGTTTCATATCAGGCTAAGGTATTTTCACTTCATCCCACTGACCTTGTAAACGGTTTGGATGGCATATAAACATGTAGGTTGACTCAGGAAGGTTTTGGCAGTAGGAAACTCTTTCCCTAGTTTTTCCTCTCGCATGGCTTACTTGAGTTTTGGATCCACCTCATTTTTGGTCCCATCTCCTAAAATGAGGTCGCAAAATGGATGAACGGGATGGATTTCTCACAAACATCACTGTGGCCCCACCTAGCATCCCATAGCAGTAACTTCATGGGAAAGGCTTTCTCAGTAAATCCACGTCCGCTTTCGCGGGTGTCTGCGTATCGTAGATCACGTACTACAGATTACAGTGATGGCTCACGGCCAGTTTTTAGGCTTTGGTGTGTCATCCAACCAAACAAGCAGCTTAAATGCCCGTCAGTCCATACTGTTCAAATCATTCGAGCTGATTTTTTGAGCTCAAAAATGAGTTTGAGTCGAGTTCGAGCCGGCTCCAGCTTGACTCAACTCGGATTGAACCCAACTCGAATCGAACTCGGATCAAACCAGTGCGGTAACTTGGTTACTTTGATATTGATGTTGCTCACCAAGTGTTTGATGAAATGACTCAAAGAAGTGTGGCCGGTGGCAACGAAGGTATGTGTATGAAACCAACACTATTTTTTTCTTGATTTTTATGTTGCTTAGAAGGTGTTTGATAAAATACCTGTAAAACCATTACTCTTATCTCAAATACAATAAGATTTTGAAGGTGCAGTCCAGGTATGTGTGAAAATGCCTCAATGACGAACTCGGCTTAGTCTTGGCTCGAACTTGGCCCGAGCTACTGACCAAACCGAGCTGAGCTAGCCAGTCAAGCTCGAGGACCGAGCCAATCCGAGTTCGAGCTGAGGTCAGCTAGTGGCCGAGCCGAGTCAAGCTGAGGCCAGCTCGACTGGGTTCGACTCGATGTACACCCCTACCAAGAATCAAAACTAGCGGGCGCGGATTCAGTAGGTTGGGCTAGACCGAGTTTGGTAAGGCCTTGACTGTGGGGCCCACCATGATGTATGTATTATATATCCATGCTATACATTCATTATTTCAGCTCATTTTATATAGGACGTGGACCAAAAACTCAAGTAGATCCAAATCTCAGGTGGACCACACCACAAAAACCAGTAGTGATTGACTATTAAAAATTTCTCGTGGGCCACAAAAGTTTTAGATCAAGCTAATATCTGCGAATGGACGACATGTATATACAATAAATACATCAAGGTGGGCCCCATGGCCACGGCCAGACTACCTCATACATAGAGGGTCCAGTTGATGAAACCCATTTACAATACATGTATATCGATGACAAGTGCCTCATGAGAAATCAGATCACTTTTTGAAGTCATGACATTAATTAGCATTGTCTAATCAATGTTCGATAAGCCATTCAAACATGGTCTTAGATACAAATGAATATTGCTATCTAAAATTGTGATTTAGAGTAGGTTGGCCAAACAGTGAAATTATTTAGAACAAAGAAACACACGAAATTGTGAAACTAAGAAGAGTGGGAAAGTGGAGAATGCCAGATGGAAAGGGAAAGCACTTACACGCCTAGCCTAGATACCCAAGGAGTTACTTTCTCTGGCATTAGAAATGACTCAACGTTCATTCTCATTGAAAGCTAGAGTGGGCCACCCTATAAAATTATACCTAAAACTTTATAACTTAAGGAGAGGTACCATCACCAATATTACTATTATCATTGTCTGTCTTGAAGCTTGAAGCTCGAAGTTAGAAGGCCCGTGTCTTCCTCTTTCATGCAATCAAGTTATAGGGAGTACAACTGACAGGGACCCCGACGCTTTAGGTCTTGGACTGTGATAATCCATCCAGCCCCATATGGATAACAGAGCGGGATGGCCCACCTGAGTTCTGGAATATTGTGATTTTTGGATAATCCTTTTATCCCGCTGAAGTGTCTAATTGGATAGCATATAAACTCCAAGTTGTGCTTTAAACAAAACCAATTATAGGTGTCCCATCTCAACTGCATCATCGGGTGTAACTCACCAAGCGTTGCATCATCATGATTTTTGGATTCTGTGGTGAATGTAAGATAACATACTTTATAGATTGGAAGAATCTTATAAAAGTCCCATCCAAGCCAATCAATAGTCAGTTAGCAAGAAACTTATTGCAGAGTACCATATGTGAAGTTTAAAAAAAATGCACTTCAAAAATAGGTTTAAGGCATGTTATAATGTTGCTTATTGATGATCGAAGTGGTTTGCAAGAGGGTTTGCCAGCGCTCGAGACAATAAGTCTCCCTGCTAAATAGAGAAATGATGGCTTTAATCTGCAAAACCAGTGACCCATATTCCTAAACGCTTTCTACGTCACATGCCCTTGAGTTTTCTTTTCTTTTCTTTTCCTATATATTATTATTATTATTATTATTTTTCTTTTGCACTTCTATAGAAATATTAAACACCTATTTTAAAATTTTAAAAACAATTTATTATTATTATTATTGATGTTGTAAAATTGTGTTGGATATACCCAAAAATAAAAAATAAAATAATGTTTAATTATTTCATTTCACTAGGTTGAATCACGTAAAATATACGCTGTCCTTAAAGCATGATTCGCACCCTTATCAATTGCTAATGGGTTACAGGCGAATTGCTTCCAGGATAAGACAAGTCTTTCTAGATCCGACGTGCAACAATCACGATGGGTCCACTTAGTAACAATTCAATGTAGCAGATCTTCTAGCAGAAATAAAACAAACTGTGTATGTGTTTACAACATTTTACGAAGGAGATGCTATCTAAAGGATCTGATGGAAGGGGAGAGATTTGAGTTCGAGTTAATGGAATTTGGACTGGAATGGTCCAATTTATATAGGCACCAGGGAGTGGACCATTGTTAGGTGGCCATCAATGGTTTAGAACGTTTGAAAAATATTTCAGATCGTTGATCATTAATTTCAGCTATTTCTGGTCGTCGGATCGGAAAGTCTAACCGTTGGATCATCATGGTCTGTCTATTTTCAAACCATTGTGGCTTTTAATATAGGTAGCCATTTTTAGAAATGGCTGAGTATTTCAGATTAATAATCACATGCGAAGTATGCCAACTAGCGCCACTATAGCTACACTGCCCGAGCCCAAGCGCACGTGCGTTATGCACTGGAATACATAACCCGAGCGTCACAATCTCCAAAGCTCCAAGTAAGAATACTATGCAAACATCCACATATAAACCACGATTTTCTTCTCTTCATTTCCAATGTGGGACAAAAGCACACACCACACTTTTTGATTTGAAATTTCCAAAAAGCGTTTTGACAGCAAAATCCCAAAAGTTTGAAACCACAAATCTCAACAATTGATAGATGTGATAAATGAGTGGAGAGATAGCTTAGAGGATTTTGTTGTGTTCTTAGAATGGTGTAGGGATTTCCTTATATATAAACCTAGATGTGTCACTTTGGTACCCCTGATGTACTTTTTCAGTCATTCTGAACAGATCTTAACCTCTAGTGGTGCATCCTGGTGGTTTACCATAATTATGATTCTACCATCAAGCCCATGTTGCTCCTAAAAGCTCCTCAGTGTGATTCGAATAGTAAATCTTGAAAAAGAAAATTCCTTTTACTGCTAACTAAACTTTCCCTCTCTCACTTTTGAAAAGGAAACCAAAAACTAATCTTACTTTCAAAACATTTTCTAATTACAAACTTTATTTTGAGAAATATTAACATATAATATCATAGTTTTGAGAGAAAATGGGGAGAATTCGGAAAGTGAGAGAAAAAAATGAGGAATTGGAGAAAAGGTGTGGACTGCAAGTAGAGAGAGAAAATATCAATGGTGGACAACCCATCCCATGTTTTTCTATTCTATGGACAACTCAAATTGTATACCTCTTTCTCTCTCTCTCTCTATGGGGGAGTCTTGGCATCAGCCAACACAACATATGCACAAAATGGATGTTGCATAGTCATCACGGTCACCCAACGTAGCTTTAGTTATACCACCTTATGTATAATACGCTTGGTGGCTACAACCAAAGATGCTAGGACCACTTGATAATAACTGTTTGATAGGCCAACAGTTACATTTTCTTGTTCCAAAAAATATCCTTAACTTGGTTTAATATGTCTTCCTATATCTTTTAAATATTATTATTTGAATCTCTCTTAAAAAACTAATTGTACGAGTAAAATTATCCCCTGCTACTTGCATTATACATTTATGGTGGATAATTGAATTTTTAGTTACAAAAACTAACATTTGTAAAACCAAGAAATGCTTCGGTGCTCTCATAGCATTATAAGCTAATAGTGCTTTGCATCTATCACTTCAGCAATCCAATTGATCAATTTGAACGGTCCATTAAGTCTAGAACAAATTTGAAGGGCTCCTATATAAGCAAATTTTATACTGATTATGTGATCCAATCCATCCCTAATTTGTCCTTGTTTTTGTTGCCATTCATTTTTTGAGCCATGGATTGATGGTTAAGATTTCCTTAGAGTCATAAGTAATAATTTATGATAAACACTCAACAATAAGATTTCTTAATTGGTTGTTGATCTTTTGAAACAGTCCAATCTCCTCTTCGATTGATGTATTCCCCAAGGTGCCCGCTGCGGATGAGCACTTCGATCTCCTCCTTGAACGTGGTCCCGATGAAAGTAGCAGTATTTATTTTTACTCTGGCTATCAGGACCGGATTTCATCTTGTTCGGCGATTTAAGGATGCATTTGTTTTGGATCTCCATTAAGACTTGATTGGGTGTCTTATTAAGGGGAGTGTATGACTTAAACTTACTGTCAAGCCACTTGCTCTGACACTGATTATCCCATGATTGGTCGTCCTTCCTCTTCTTGCTTCCACTGACCAAGCTGGGCTCTACCTTCGTTGGTGGTTCTTTGGCCACTGTTCTTTTACTCTGTACGACCTTTCGTAGGGTAGAGGCTTCTTCGGCATTGGAATACTTTTGCGATCTGTTTAGAATGTCAGTCATTGTTGTCAGAGGATTTTTGTCCAGCGAGAAGAGGAACTTGGGATCTCTTAAACCTCCCATTATTGCAGTGAGAGCAATTTCCTTAGAGTGCTTCCGTACTTGCATCGTTTCAAGATTGAAGCGCATGATATACTCCTTCAGTAGCTCTCCTTCTTTTTGAACGACGTTGAGAAGGTGGGAGGCCGGTTTGAGTCTCTCCTTTCTCCCGATAAAGTTAATGATGAAAACTTGACCGAGCTGGGAGAATAGCTAATGGAGTGTGACTTCAATTGTCTGAACCATTTCCGAGCAACTCCATTCAGGGAAAGCTAAAATGCTGAGTACATTACTACAATGGACGCATTGTGGAGCTCCATCTAAACCCTTAAGGACTTTAAGTGCTCGGATGGGTCGGTAGTTCCCGAGAAGGGGGTGATTTGTGGTGTACGGAACCTGTTTAGCAATTGTGCCTGCACAATGTCGACAGTGAACAGATGCTTGGTTTCCTCCATTATTGCCTCCATTGGGGTTGAAGTATTTGTATGGTAGGCTTGTCATATGTCCCCAATTTGACCGCACAAGTCCTTTAGTTCGGCTTCCCATGGTTAGCCGCTCTCGGCTACAGATTTGATGGGAACTTTGCCGCACTTCTTTCTATCCAGCTCATTGTGTAGGTTAGAAGTGGGCAGAGCTACGGTCCCAGAAATGTGAGAAAGGACCGACCTTGTCGATCATAGCTGTTAGCTTCTTTGAGAGGTAGCAGGCGTGTTGGAGTGCTGAGGAGGATCGTGGACCAATTACCCAGCTTCCCGGGTGGTCCCCTGTACTTGTCGGGGCTGTAGCTGTTCGAGTAACTGCCTCATAAAACTCATGTTATGGTTTAGTGTTTCAACTTGTTGCTTAAGGGAGTTCAGTTGCCCTCCTCTATTGTTAGATCGTTATGCTTGCCTTGTAGGACCGGAGTCAGCCTATTGTTGGGAGGTGGAGTCCTGATGACTATCAAGCTGCTTCAATGGTGCAAGATCAGGCACAACGGGGGAGGATCGGGCTTTTTTCTTCCCTCTGGCCATTGTTTAATATATTAAAATGGTGAGAATGACTTTCGATGTTGTTTCCCATAGACGGTGCCAAACTTTTGATGCAATTTTTCGGTAGACCCTTGGGCACCTACACAAAAAGCAAACAAGGAAGACCCTGGCTAATGCAGGGGACCCTCTGATGGCAAAGTCAGATATTGGGTCTTTTTAGAAATGGTCTTAGTAGAAAGAATTATGAGTGCGTACCTTTCACCATTAGAGGACTCCCTATTTATAATAGATGGAAGATCACACCGTTGAGTGATCTTTTCTATTTGGCAAGTACATATTGTAGTTGAATTAGAACTCCTAACGGATCGAGACCTTCCCAAGATCCTCAGGATTCTAATCTTATCCCTTTGAGATCCTCGGAGGGAATTTTGGGTTGTTTTCTCGGATAGAGTTTGACGTCATTCGAATGCCGATAAACTCGTCCAACCTATAGGTAAGGTCAGACGATAGAGGTAACAACGCCTAGCTATCAGAAAGTCGGCATTGTCCTGATGATCAAACTGACCAAGAATGCTTGTGATGTCCTTGTGATTATTTACTTCAGTAGCCCTTAGCTTCTTCGCGGAGCCTAATAGCTCTACTAAGCTATTCCTTGGGGAAGTCCGTTGAAGGTCATGCCGACCTATATTGTGCCAACTTTAGTCGTCCATCGGATGGTTAGCTCTTTCCTCGCCATTAACCCACTGGGTCATGCTAGTTGTTGGTTCAACCTCCTCTTATGGATCGGCCCATTTTTTCTATAACAGTAAGCCACCCGAAATTCGCACCATCTTCGGAGGTCCGTTGAAGCTAGGGCATCGTTACACCGTGGTCAACGATGTCTTATACAAAAAAGGATTCTTTCTCCCCTATCTTTGATGTCTTCGACCGGATGAAGCCAAGTATGTCCTAAGAAAAATCCATAAAGATATTTACGGGAACCATTTTGACGGACGAGCCTTATCTCATAAGGTCATCCGACAAGGGTATTATTGGCCGACCATCCAAGCTGATGCTCAGTATTATACTCGGAAATGTGACAAATACCAACACTTTGTAAACATACCTCAGCAACCACCCGAAGAGTTAACCCCTATGGTCAGGCCATGAACATTCGCTCAATGAGGAATCAACATCATTGGTACCCTGCCGAACGACAGAGGGCAAGCCAAGTTTGTCGTAGCTATGGTCAACTATTTTACGAAGTGGGCTGAAGCAGAGCCTTTTGTAAAGATTACCAAGCAGAAGATAATAGATTTCATTTGTAAGAACATTATGTGTATGTTTGGAATTCATCACATAATTGTTTCTAATAATGGAAAGCAGTTTAACAACAAGCGATTCCGAGGAATATGTGAAAACCTCAGGATTCAGAATGTTTGCTCCTTACTACGACATCCATAAATTAATGGATAGGTCGAGGTGGTCAACAAGATCATCAAACATCATCTCCAAACCAAGGTTCGAGAAAGCCAAAGGAGCATGGGTAGAGGAACTCCCCAACGTCCTATAGGCGTACTGAACTACAGCCCGAACAGCCACTGGGGAAACCCCTTTTTCCTTAACCTTCGGAGTTGAAGTCGTCACTTCAGTCGAAATCAGGCTCCCAACTACTTGGACCGGATCCTACAAAGAATAATAGAATTCTGAATTAACGACACTGGATCTCGACCTTATCGAGGAAAGGAGAACAAGCTTGGATCAGGATTGCAATCAAACAACAATAAATGATTCGTTTCTACAATGCTAGGGTAAAAGTTAGGAAGTTCCGAGCTGGGGATTTGGTTCTTCAAAGAACCTTCCAAAACACTAAATAACTTAGCTCGGGAACCTTATGCCCTAACTGGGAAGGACCATATGTGGTAACAAGTACAAGCCGACATGGATCGTATCGACTCGAAGATCTTGAAGGTCAGCTCATACCTTACCCGTGAAATGCTAAGCATCTTAAGATTTAACATTCTTAAGGGACCGATCTATCTCAACTGCATAGTTTACTATGTAATTGTAAGACCCGTGTCCTAGTCCATATTGTTCCGTAGGCTTCCGCGGTCCTTCCGGTCGAACTTCGGCAATCTTCGACCCATATCCAATGTTTGCATGCGATCCTAAGCCGGGTCCCACATACCAATGTCGGCTTGACTCGAAACTTGTATCTTAGCAACCGCGCCGTCACCGCGGTTCCAGCGCACCGAACCTATACCCAGATTGGAAGATGTGGGCTCATGTTCATTTCGAGAAAAATGCCGCGCGTGCAAATTTTGAGAGAATTTTTACAACATGTCCCATCAATCAATCAATCAATCAATCAATGTCAGGTCAGGTCAAGTCACTCCATACCCCAAGTACATCAACCCATCCCTTCCCATTCCCAAAGTCAACTCTTTCTCTCTCTCCACCCATCCCTTTCTTACAACCCATCACTCCACCCATCACCCATCACACATCACTCCGTCACCTCTTATCAACCCATCACTTCTCTCTCTCCCTCATTTCTAAAAAAGAAAAATCTCTCCCAAGCAAAAATTCCTACGTCCAAGCTCCTCTCTCCCAAGCAACAAGTGTGACCCACTTTCCCCACCCTCTCATCTCACATCTAAACCATCCTTCCATCATCTACCTCCATCAAACTCGAAGGCAAGGAGCTAAGGAGGCTAGGGGAGCAAGAAGAAGGAAGATAGGTAGGTGATCCACCGTTATTTCTTATCTTAGGGCCCACTTGTTGGTGAGACCCATTTTGATGTATGTGATTTAATCAAGAGGGGCCCATAGTGGCGAGGTCCCTCTATCTTATCGTATCTCTCTCTCTCTCTTTTATTATGGGTGTGGTCCACTAGATCCACACCGATCGTGGACCCACCATGATGGATGTATTTTATCGATGTCGTCCCTCTGTTTTATCTAGGCCATCCAGTGGGCGGCCTGGATGATGAGAAAACACAAATATTAGACCCATCAGGTGGGCCACGTTCATGTGGGACCCACCTTGATGACATGTGGGCCACCTACATGTGGGATCCACCATGATGATTGTGTTATATCCATGCTGTGATAGGGAGCGGCTAACATGGAGTGCGTGTACTGACATGGTAGTGTACTAACGAGCTAACTAAAAAAAAGGGAGGAAATGGTGGGCCACTCATGCAGGCCCCACCTTGATGTATGTACTCAATCCAAGCCATCCACCCTTTTCTTCAGATCATTTTAGGTGTTGAGCCAAAAAATAAGCTCAATTCGAGTAACTGGTGGGCCGTATCTTGGAAAATGGTGGTCTTTACCGTTAAAAATCCACCTGATGATCCCACAAACCAAAATACCTCGGATATTAAACTTGTTTGGTTTGTCTTGAGCCGTAGGAACGAGTGAACGAAGTGGATTTTGTTGATGTGGGCCCCACCTAGGAGAAACCCCAAGAAAAACATAAAACACAAAAAAAACCAAACGAGGCAGCAGCACCTGCTGCTACCCCTGACGACGCAGTGGTGTCAGCATGGACACTGGGCGGGCTGGGACCCACGGCCCCGGCTGTGGACCCCACTATGATGTGTGTCGACCATCAACACCTTACATTTGGTGGGCCCTCCTCCTAGCTGTGGGCCGCTCAAAAATCAGCCACATGTGGCGCTCAGGTGACCCACATCACAGGGAAAAATTGGATTGGACGCCTACCAATGAAACCCTTTTGGGTTGTAAAAGTTTTAAATCAGATATGATATTTTTTTTTCCTCTTCATTCGGTCTACGTGACCCTCTCAACAGGTTGGATGCAAATAAATATTACAGTGGGCCCCTAGGTCCACGTGACCCTATCAACAAGTTGGATGCAAATAAATATTATAGTGGGCCCAGGTCCGTGTGACCTTACCCACTGATTGGGTGGAAAACAAACATTATGGTGGGCCCTAGGTCCATGTGACCTCATCAACAGGTTGGGAGGAAAATAAACATTACAGTGGGTCCATGTTTCTGTGACCTTGTCAATGGGCCGGGTGGAAAATAAATGTCATGATGGGCCCCACATGGGACCCACTGATGTATGTATTGTGATCCACACCTTCCATTAGTGTGGGCCCCACCATGAGGTATGTACCTCATATATGCCGTCCATCCTTCCCATCCCTATGGGATCCACCATGATGCATGTGTTGCATCCAAACCATCCAACCATTTTTGAAGAAAAATAATTTTAAGGCTTGAGACAAAGATAAGACAGAGTATTTATCATGTGGCTACAATGCACGATAAGGATTTAACGACTACCATTGAAGTCCCTTGGGACCTTACGATCAGAATGAATGGGAAATAAATGTTATGGCCGGCCTTGGGAATTTTAATGGTGGGAATCATTATCACTACTTAGATTTGGGCGTGGCCCATGAGATGTGGCCCATTTACCATGTTTATGGCCCATGTTATGAGGCCCATTGTGATGCATGCAAGGCCCGTGGATTATGGCCATTGCAATGTATGTAAGGCCCAATTGGTGTGGCCTATTCAATATACACACACACACACATATGAGGCCCATGTGATTAGGCCCAACTTGATGTTATTGTGGCCTGCCCATTGAGGCTCGCCTTGATATAGATATGGGGCCCATGCTATGCAGCCCACTTGATGTATTTGGGTCCTTGGGTCGAGGCCCAACAGGATGTACATAAGGCCCATTGCAATGTATGATTCATGGCAGGCCGTGCCTTGGGAGCAATGATAGTTTGACGTCCACATTGTAAGAATAATGTTCGTTAAATATCCGCATTATGATTCACCCTAAGGCCCATTGATAGGCCCATACTTGTAGCACATAGGCCGTCTAAGCCCCTATTCGTTATCACAAAGCCCATCACCACATAACATGTTTAGTATAGATCCATGATTCATGATCATACGCATCATATGTATGCTTGATATGAGGAGTGACTGATCATAGTATATGCCTTCGGACAGATTGTTTATGGGCTCCCTGATAGGCAGAGTTACCCTTCATGAGCGCACAGTACGCGCAAGATTGATGCATGACTGGTAGTGTAATTCATGCACTTTGCATTTGTATGACATGATTTCTATACGCCCTAGTGACACAGGGTTATGACCTCTACAGATACAGTGTGGATGGCAGGATCGGATACCGAAAATATTGTTACTAAGCATCGGGGCGCCATAGATGTCCCTGAGTGAAAATCTCTAAACCCGATGGTACTAGAGGATGACTCCAACGTCGAGACCGAGTGGATATATGAGCGCACGAGGGCCGAATACCAGTATGCCGTGTCTCCCACTGTGTCGTGGTCAGTTAGAAAGGGGTGTGGTCTTACTCGTCAGAGAGTAGGGGGCAATACTAGGCTGAGTTTGACCAGCTCGTGAATGGGTCCGCTATCGATGTGCCGGATAGGTATTGGCAGACTATTGGGTAAGCGAATAGTGAGATTTCTTACGCTCACTTGGACTGTGCGGCTAGGAGAGCGGCAGTGCCATTTGGAGTGTACTGAACCCCGGTGATTATCCAGAATGAGAACCGTACTGATATATGATGAGGATTGGCATGCTTGAGTTGCATCTCGCATCGCATGGTCGTGTTATGGCCGATAGCATTCATATCTTACACCGCATAGCCTTGGTACGGTTGATTGCATTCATGTACTCATCACCATGATTCCGCATTACTCTGACATTGCATTCTGAGTACGCTTATATTGCGCACACACTTACACCACCCTCTAAGCTTTCTATAAGTTTATGCACGATTGATGCATGCAGGTGATGCTAGGACGCAGCTATAGTCTTGCCGCAATTGGAGCATGCAGCCGAGCTTTTGGAGTTTTTGATATTTTCATTATATTATATTTCTCTTATATACGCCTTGTACTTAAAAGTTTTTTTTATCATAGTGAATTTTGTGATGGTGTTCTTGTGGTTATTGTTCACGGGTTATGCTTATGGTTATGCTTATACTGAATCAAAATCATGCTTAAAATCCTCCCTTTAGGATCCCAGGATCAGAACCTGGTATATAGATACCGGGAGCCAAGAATGGGGTACTACGGAGGCTGTCGGTGCCGAATTTGGTGATCGGGAATTTTGTGAGTTCGGTTTCCGAGTTCGGGGCATGACAGTAATGGCCGCGTTCAAGTTAATGCAATAAAGTCTTGCAGTTTGTTTCATACTTCCTATAAATGATCACCTACTGAAGATCCACAAAGGTCTCCCCATGATGTTTAGGGAGAACAGCCCGTATAGATGCATAAACCTCTTAAGAAAAGGTCAGGTCCTACACTATTGGCATTCACATGCCTAATAAATAGAAAGCTACTAAGGGTTCTCCTCACTATGAGGAAGGAAAAACCCTGATGGACTAGTGAGCTCTTGAGAGAAGAGGAGGATTTTCAACAACTCTTACGACTGAGGTTTCGATGGATCGACCCTTCTTTCAAGATCCGATCTCTCTACTTAGACAAAATTCAACATACGAGCATTGCACTAAAAGAAAAGTTTGAAATGTATAAATGAAGCCCTAAGGGGCGTATTACAAGCTAGTGCTTAAGCTTTGGAGGGCTGCTTGTCGTGCATATTCTCGACCAAGGCCTCAGACTCAGAGTTGGCATCGTCAAAAGCCGATAGGTATAAATGGGGATACATCCCCTTAACCTCTTTAAGGTTTTCTATGAACGCCATACTGTACAAAGCATCCATATCTTCTAATTATTCCTTAGAAGATTTGAACTCTTTGACTACAGCTGCCCGAGCCAAGGAAATAGCGACCTGGGCCTCTCCAAGCCTTTCATCCATGGATCACTAAAGCCTGGCCATATCAGCCTTCCATTAGGCATCCCTTTCAGTGAGAAGCTGCTTGGCTATCTCTAGATCGACCGTCAATTTTTCAACTCGAGCCTCCGAGGCAGAGTGAACTTGCTCGATTGCCAGTCGGCCTGGGCACGAAGTTGTTCGACTTCAACTCCTTTCTACAGAAGCTTGTTCTCGGCCTTCCTCACCTACATCCGTAAGTGCATGATATCGCGGTGTACCTTTAACAGGCAAGGGGCAAACTACCAAAGGAGCAAGGGAAAAAGTCAGGAGTAAGTCGAAAGAAAAAAAAACAACCAGTACTCAGAAGATTAACTCACCCCAAAAAAGCTCCTCATCACCGACGCAAGGATCGAGTCTAGAGAGGAGTCCAACATGACAAAGAATTCAAAACTGGGTATATGCCGCTCTACCTAAGGCATGAGATCCTCTATGATCCCTCGCATAGTCCTAGAAGGACATTGCCCCTCTTCCACCTAGTGCACGGAGGGTCCAGCGGAAGGTCCGGCCCCACTCGAGGCCTCGACAGGATGAACCTCCTCCAGCAAGGTCATCGCAGAAGAACGAGCCTCTTTAAGAGAGGTCGTCTCGATCACTGGCTCAGCAGTAATAAGGATAGATTCTGAGGCTGTCACCTCATCCTCGACCTCTACAATCATAGGTGCCGAGGGACCGACCTTCCCTTGGCTCTTGGAGGTCGCTTTCATTTTGGTCTTTGACTTAGCCTTCTTCAGCGCTGGAGCCAATTCCCTAGGGAGGGGAGCCTTGCGATTTGAAGCAAGCTTGATGGCGGGCCAAACTTCAAGCATTGCTACGACAATCAGAGCAAGAAAGAAGTTAACAAATCTTCTAAGTACCAAGGTCGTATAGAGTTTATACCTATTAGCTCGGAATTGAGGCCCAACTTAAGTAAAAGCTCGGGTTGAAGGAACTTTCTCCACGACCTCTCCTTAATGTTCACCGACCATACCCCTACAATCTAAGCATGAGATTTCACTCTGAGTTTGGGACGAGACTTGGAATATCTGCAAAAAGTTGAGGGATCATGCTCAGACAGATCAAAACATCAAAGCTTATCGAGCTTAGAAAAAAAATTAAGTCCAGGCAATACCGACTTGGTAGAGTGAAAGCATTAGGGACCCAAGCATGGCTCGGGATCGGTCCTGGTACTTCCCAACTCCCCGAAGCCCAGAACCATCAGTTCTTCCAATTTTTGTTTTAGGTTGGGAAGTCTGATTCCATGCCCTTCCCAGTCCTCATTCGAGAAGAAAAATAGTACCAACCGTCGTAGAGAGGATTGATCTTCACTTGGTACAAGTTAATAAATTCCTTTATAATGAGTTCGGGTTGGTCAAGCTCGAACCAAAGGACATAGTAGCCGACTAATGCCCTCCATGCGTTTGGAATCAGCTACCCCGGAGCCATCTTCAGGTGTGCAAGCACCTGTCTCACAATTCTCTAGAGGGGAAGTCTTAGGTCGCATTGGAAAGCGACCTAGAAGATAGCTACCTCTCCCTCAAGAGGATTGTTCGGAAGTTCACCTGGTGAGGGAGTTCGGAGAATCACATAATCAAGTATATGGTACCCCATCATCAGAAGATCCGACTAATCCTTCCTCGTTGAATTCGTCTTCCGTGGCCTCCGCCAAATGCTCTATCGAGGAAAATTACAATGCCCGTGATGTATGCGATGTTCAAAAGTCAACATCGCTCATCACCATTAGCAGGGACGGTGGGTTAGACATCGGATGGAGTACACTCACCCACTGTCAGCGCCGGCGGCCGCCTCCTGAGAACTTGGCGTTTCTGGCATGGCAACAGGCCCAAAAATGTCGGAAATGAACAAAAGAGGAAGAAGAAAGGGAGGGGGAGTAATAGAATGCGAAGCTCACCGGACTGTAGCGGAGCCGGTGTACTGTATATTAGTAGATCGCCGAAAATTGCTTCGGCAAAAGCTACCACACACCGGAAGCATGAAACGCGCAAAAGAAGGGCAAATGAGTCGGCCCCCTTTGTTAGGGTTTCCCTTATATAAGGAAGACACGTGGATACCCTCATTAATATACAGTCATACATCGCCCCCTCGACTACCCTGTCTCGGCACATGGCACAACCCCGCTCGTCGTCCGACTCCATTACCGAGAAATGACCACGTGTCGCTTCTTCATTGGTTTGATATCGAAGAGGTGGCCTGACAAGTCACGTGGTCTTGAGCCACAACATGCCACCCTGATCGTGCCATATATGATTACTGACATTCCTCAAATTCTGTGTTGGCCGCCATACTTAGCATTTATGGTTGAATAATCCGACCCGTGAACATCCAACTTACTTTCCAAATCTGTGCTACCAACTCCAAAGCAAGGTGGCTTACTGTTATGGACAAAATGGGCTGATCCATAAGAGGAGGTCAGACCAGCAATCAGCACGACCCAATGGGTTAATGACAAGGAAATAGCCAACCATCCGACGAACGACTAAGTTCGGCACATTATAAGTCGTTACGGCCTTCAATGGACTTCCTCGAGGAATAGCTTAGTAGAGCTATCAGGCTCCACGAAGAAGCTAAGTGCTACTGAAGTAAGTGATCACAAGGACAATATAAGCATGCTTGGTCAGTTTGATCATCAGGACGATGCCGACCTTCTGATAACTTGGTGTCGTTACCTCTATCGTCTGACCTTACCTATAGGTCAGACGAGTTTACTGGCATACGACATACATCTAACCCCATTCGAGGAAACGGCCCAAAGTTCCCTTTGGGGATCTCGGATGGATAAGATTAGAATCCTGAGGATCTTGGGAAGATCTCGATCTATTAGGAGTTCTAATTCAACTACAATACATACTTGCGAAAAAGAAAAGATTGCTCGACAGTGTGATCTTCTTTCTACTATAACTAGGGAGTCCTTTAATGGTGAAAGGTATGCACTCATAATTCTTTCTACTAAGACCACTTCTAAAAAGACTTGATCTCTGACTTTGCCATAGGAGGGTCCCCTAGATTAGTTAGGGTCTTTCTTGTTTGCTTTTTGTGTAGGTGTTCAAGAATCTAAGAAGGGTCTACTAGAAAACTACATCAATAAGATTGAACAAATTATTGATTGGACCTATTTTGTTTAATGATCTTCACCGTCCACATTGACTAATGATCATTAGATATGATTACAAAGATTATTGGATTGGTGTGGTATTTGCACAGTAGCCTGTGAAATATATGTTGGCCTCAATGGACAATCTAGATCAATCTAGATTTTTCCGTATGGTGCTCTAATCTCACCCATACATTTCTCTTTAAAAAATAAAAAGGCTTGAGTAATCTGACCATTAGATATTTGGATTGAGCACACTGATGGGCCCAAAGTAGCTTCCGCTCGTGTAAATATATAATGGGCAGTATGCCTGGATTGTACAACGTCTGTTGATGCAGGGATGTGCGTGATGAGAACCGTCTTCATTAAGGATAACTACTCTGAATGACAAAGCTTCTCTAGAATCCTTACAAAGATTCCTCGAATCCATGAGGTAAAAATAGAAATAAATTCTATTAAATTCAAAAATAGATTGATTAATGATAAAAATAAAATTACAACCTTTTAAACAGTAATATCAAACCTTAGATGAAGTTTTAGAATCAAACTCCAACTCAAACTTCCTAAAAATGTGACTTACTATAAATAGTGAGCTTACTATTTATAAACGATCATGATTTCTATTAGAATTCATGATTTTCGGCCAAAAATAGTAAGTGTCTAATTGGGCCTAACTATGTTATTCTTCTAATTTTCCAAGCCATGTTGGGCACGACTCCCTAAGCTCAAAGGATCAAGAGTTATGATCGAACTAAAACTTACTATAAATAGTAAAAATGAAATTAAAAAGAACTTTCGAAAATTTATATGATGGAATCTCGCAAATTTGGCATGGACAACCTGGCATAGCGGGGTTGGGTGGCTAAAGTAGCTTCTCTTACCCAAAATCATATATGGTATGTCGAATAACTCATTTCGGTTCGTGAGATAGGCTTATTTTAGAGTTCTAACAGTAATGATCACTTCCGTCTTCGATCGGGCCTTCTCTAGTCCATCTTGGACATGAAAGTGTCTGCGACCTGCTCTACATCACATACGTAGCACTTTAAATAGACATGGAGGCTTTTGGAGGAGTCTTTAAATTTTTATTTTTATTTAAAAAAAAAAAGAAAAAAAAAAAAGGAGCCATGTTTTGATCACCTCACATGTAGAGAGGGCCAAAGTCCAAATGAAAGATTAAGAGAGTGGAAGGTGCATAAGATCAAAGCCTTAAAAAAAAAAAAGAAGATTCAAGTACAATATCATCATTAACATTAAGTGGAGGAATAACTTCTAATTTAGGTACAAATTGATCCTTTATCCTACAAATTAATTTAACATGTCCTTCTTATAATAACTCCTATTTTACATTTGATTTATATTTTAATGCTATTCTATGGTTCATGTCCTTTGTGTTCAAAAAATAAAATAAAATTGTCCTTTGTGTACTTCAACTAAATAACAAAATGTCACCAAACGCATCTACAAACAGGGCCTTCGCCCTTAGGTTCTCCACACCTTAGCCTCGGCACCTTAGCCTCTATACCATTAACCACTACACCGTTATCCTCCCCTTATGCAATTATCCATTCCCTTCGCCATAAGTCATCTACAGGACATCCCCACACTTTAAGAGACTCGTGTAAAAAACCAAAAGCCTTCAGCAATGTGTAGCATGCAATGATTTGCGAGCTTCATAGTCTTTTCTTAGGTTTTGTTAAAGGGGCGTGCCACGAGGACATGTCTACTGGTCAAATGGTCGAGGAAGACAGCTGTTCTTCCTTTTTCTTTTTTATTATTTTATTTTTATTTTTACATGCACTCACTCCCCACGCAGTCACACCACAGTAGGATTTCACAACAGTGGGTACTCGAACCCATGACATCCTGTTGAAACTCTTGTGAGTCTACATACTATTATTCTTCCTTTCTCCCTCAAATCTCTAACCAAAGATCATCCTTGGGGACCTATTCATAAGAAAGAATGGCAGAAATTGAAGAAAGAGAATGGTGAGAAGGTTTGAGAGCTTCAGGAGTCTTCCTTTAGGCGTTTTCAAAAGGGGCACCCGAGAGGGCATGTCTACTGCCTACGCAGGCAGGAAAAACTGTGTTCTTCTTCTCTCTCCCGTTTCTCTAATCAAGGCCTTCCGTGGGATCTATGATGTGCATCTAGATAGTTTAATTTTCACTTTCTTCTACAACACTTTTTCCTCTTCCAAACTTTCCCTCATTGCATTGCTTTTTTCATTTTGTTATTAGAGTAAGCACTAATCTTTGAATTTTGAATCCCACAAAGTAAAGATTATGCACGTGCTGGTGAAGAAAGGTGCCTTACACCTTACTTCATCGACGAGGCCCTTACTCAAGCATCTCAGGAAGCTAGACTAGCCATCCGTTGGATCCGATATTTATAGGATAATGGCGACTCAATCATTATTTTTGCTGAAATTTGGCTGATGGATTTTCCCTTCAAACTACTGATATTTTAGAAAAAGAATGGGTGCCCACGAGGAATTACACAGAACCAATTACATAGTGCATTCTATACTGATGAGACCCACCGGTCATTGATGATGACCAACCTCAGATTGGTTATAATTAAAATCCCTCTCAGATGGGGACATCTTAGCCATACAATCTTTGGCCCTTTTTTCCTTGTATTGTTATTACATTTTTCCTATGACCATTTATCTGCAGGCCAATGGATATCTAAGGACTACGAAATTCCAATCAAACAGATTATTGGAGTATCCCTAATCCAAGGCGCGGGCTCTATGGTAAATGGTTGGGATGGCTGAATCGTGCCCGAATGGATTGGCTCAAAGAAAGATTATCAACAGGGTAGGAAGCCACCATGTGGTATCACCAGTGCACTGTATGAAGATAACCACAAAATTTCTGCAACTGATACCATGGGTGGAAGGAAATCCTTACAAAACAAAGCAAGCCTTCTCTAAAAAGCACGTGCTATACATTTGAAAAGCCAATGCACATCATTGTCATCACAGACATACAACAGCCTGTTATTGGCCATAACTCGTGTAATGTCCTAATGAAGTGCACACGGCATTAGGTGACAAGTTGCTCCTATTTTACGACAAACGGTAATTGGCAATACAAAGATTTGGGGTCCGGAAGATTATAGATGACTTCATAGACGACCCAAAGATAGAAACCTGATTGGATTACGCTTTCCTGAAATTGGCCAATTTAATTAGTAGGAAAAAAAAATTCTTCCTAAAGATGAAAACATAGTTGGCCTGGACTCTTAATTGGATAATTAATTGAAGAAAGATTGCGGATGTCAAATTCAAGTACACCTCTCCAACTACTGCCTCACAATTCTTATAAATTGAATAGAGAACAAAGAGCTCCAGGATCTGACCAATCCAATACATTCCAATGACTTATGTTACCGTTTTATCGTCATTTATCATTTTTCCTCATTTACTTGTTCATTCTAATGCTTTTAATTTCCACTAGAAGTAGAATAGCATAGCTTTACCCTTTGAAATTATTGATCGGGTTTTTTTTTTTTTTCCCACAAGCTCAAAGATTTCACCGATCATTGAGTCTATGAAGTGTGATCAATGGCTAGACAATTATTCAGCCGTTGCATGATGACCGTCTTACCTACAATGATAATCAATGACGAAATCATTGATCATCCATATACCTATGACTTTCTCGTAAGATTGTTAAGAGTTCTGTCAATCATTTGTGATTGTCTCGATTAATGAGATTCAAATGCTAGACAAACATTTGATCATTTCGCAAAGATAGTCTTACCTACAAAGTTGGTAAAGAGACTAATCAAGTGACCGTGCTGGAGTACTGTCATGCGTAGCTGGAAATGGTCTTATTGGGTGTCTCGCATCTAGGTAATTGCTAAGCAGGTCAAAGTTATTTTTTCTCATATTTTCCGAGAAGGGAACGAACCGGCTGACGCTATGGCTCGGTTGGCCAGCTCCTCCCAGGTGAACTCTCTGATTCGGCAACCTTCTTTTCTTATCAGGCATGTCAGGGGCAGTCTTTTCCTTGACAGGGTCGGCCTCAGTGCGATTCACCACGGATTTCCTTAGGGGCCTGGTTGCTCCCTCTTTTCTTTTGTCTTGCCTAGTTTTTGCCACTTACTTCCCAGTTTATGATAGGCTGCTCTCAGGTCCTTTTTTCCTGAGGCAGCCCAAATGTTGATTCCTGTATATTTTGGCTTATGAATGAAAATAGTCTTCCTTAAAATAAATTTTTTTTTTTTTTTAAAAAAAAAAAGAAGAAGAAGAAGTACAAATTGTAATGGATCGTGTTGAAATTGGTAGTAGTTCGAAGGTGTAAGTAGGGCCCGGAATGATTAAGATGCTCATAGTCCTAAAAAAATAAAAATAAAAATAAAAATAAAAATAAATGTGACTGTGCTGGAGAACTGTTATGGTTCTGATGAAGTGGTCATTAGTTTATCCTTTCTTTTCATTGTTTTACCTTTATAAGTCGAGTACAATAACATAAGTATATAGTTGCAGTTAAAATATTTCTTTCATTAATATTGAATTATTCCTAAAATAATGCCCTTAATTGAAAGTCCTTGCTCAATCCAAAAATAAGTACTCGTTAGAAGATACGTGCATAGGTAAATAATACTTGCCGCTGAATTTAAACCGATGGCAATATGTAAATGGTGGTTTGGCCATGGCCCAAAATTGATAATGATCGAGTGTTGCGTCTCTATAGCTTGTTCCTGGCCGAATTTGATCCAAAAACCACTTCATCCAACCTATCCATTTGATGACACCTATTGGATGGTTAGGATTTTACAATCGTAAGTAATTTTTTTTTATTAAGTGGAATCCACTTTCACATATAATTTTGCACAATAAAGTTACAGCATGCATATTTACTGGTCAATCTCTATATTTATATCTGTTGATGCAAATATCTGATCGTCCCTCGGTATACCTTCGAATACCTGCACAGGAATAAGACAAAAGAGACCCTGGCTAGAGCAGGGGACCCTCCGATGCCAAAGTCAGGCTAAGAATCTGGGTCTTATGGTATTGAGGAGGTTTTGGAGAGAGTTTTTTACGTACCTTTCATCCTTGGAGTCTCTTCTATTTATAAGAGGAGGAGGATCCCGCCGTACCAGGATTATTTTCCGATCTTTTGGAGATTTGATTTAGGTGGTATTTTGTTTATGGATACTCCCCGATCCCGAGATTTTCGGGATCGGGAATCCTTCTACAAAATTCTCGGGACGGCGTTTAAGATTACACCGTCTCTCCTTTGCTTGACTCAGCCTCAATAGGTTCGTAATCTCGGCTGGCTCACATAGGAGACTTTTTGCCTACTATCGGACGAAACTGGGTCAGTTCAGGGCCGATGTTTTCCTTCTATCCGATAACCGATATTACAACCAACCATACATGGGTTGTTTTTATAGTCGGTCAGGCGGCTTTCTGATTTAGGACATTTAACAGGTCTTTTTAGACGTTGCTGCCTCATTAACCGAGTCAGCCTGATGCGTCCTATACTTGCCTAAGGCTCTCGACTCTTAACTTCAGTTGGGATTCATTTCCTACAGATCCGAACAAGTCTCTCCTTCGGCTTTATCATGCTTGATCCAAACTATAGGCTTGGATCCTTCGGTCGGTTTTAATAGAGTTGGTCCATTCCATAACCGAGTCTCCGGACTTGTCATATTTTTTCCCGAACAGTAAGCCCCCTACTCCTTGTGTCAGTTACACTGGCACTAAGGAGTACTGTATTGCATACCGAGGTTATGATGGGTTATTTATTGCTTCTTGTATCGTTCTTAACGTGCGACGGATCGTTACTCGAGATCACATGAGCGGACAGCCGTCGAATCGTTTCGTTCGCTTATGAGCGTCAGACACATGGCGGAGGCATTACTTACGTTAGTCAGCGTACGCCACGCGTCAGGCGGGGGAGTCGAAACAGGCGTCGATTTGACTCCTTCTTAAATGCTGCTGCCACGTGGCTCAGCTATAAAAGGAAGAGCAGGATCGACTTTAGCAATTTCGTCTGCCCTATTCATTTTCCTCTCCCATTCTCCCTCCTCAGCTGCGTTTATGGTTTGCCTTTCTTCTCCATCTTCGCCTTCTTCTCTCCTGAACTATGTACTTATCGTCCTTCCAGTGAGTCTTATCTTTCCCCCATTTTCTCTTCGACATTTAGTGACTATGCATCCTTCAAATCCCCAGGGGGAGATTTCTGGTGATGAGGGTGAAACGGAACATTTTTGGAATGTTTCAAAATTGCCTTCCTTATTGGAAGAGATGACGATGAGTGCCAATGAGGCTTTCTAGCTCTCCGCCAAGATGTCCAGTGGGACCCTAGTGGAACGCCCTGCCCCGGAGGACCCCTCTGTCTTGAGACATGCCCCGGGCAGGCCCACCCCCTTTTTCCCAGGGGATGACTTAGAGGAAGAAGAGGAAGAATTAGGAACTTCTGAATCGGCTCTTCTTAGGAGATCGATGAGGGCCGAGTTTGGGGGAACCACTGAGTTGGTCCCCCTACGGAGATCGGTTAGATTCGCTGAGTCAGCAGCTGAAGAAGGAGAGGCTGTTGAGAGTGAGGAGGTCGGAGATGAACAAAAGGGGCCGGTTCCCTCAGTTTTGACTGAGATGGACCTAAATAGGATTCGAATAGGGTATCATGTCCTTGACTTAGTAATTCTTCAACTTCCGCTTCCGAATGAGTTGCTTGACCATCCCCTCTTAGGATGGTTGTAATTTTTCAAGTTGTCATGCAATGTGGCTTGCATCTGCCCCTATAGCCCATTGTTCAGGATTTTCTTTCCTGACTCAGGATTGCTCCCGGGCAGATAGTCCCGAATGGGTGGAGGAACTTATTTAGATGTGTAGTGTTGTGGGCTGAGACGAAGTAGCCCCCACTGACTGTGGACAAGTTCCTCTATCTATACCAAGTTTGGCCGAATACTTCGTAGCCCGGCTGCTATTTTTTGAGTGCTTGGCGGAACAGGGGTGGTTCTTTGATAACCGACCCTCCTACCTCTAACAAGCACTGGAGAGAGAGGTGGTTCTGGGCATGCAGTCATTGGGAAACTACCGAGCATGGGTTATTCAAATCCCTCGTTCCCCGTGTGTTTTTTAAAGTAGGTGACTCGGCATGACTTTTTCCTCGTCATGTTTTCCTAACCTCTTCTTGAGTCTAACTAAACGTTTTCTGCAGATATCTCCAAGAGAAAGCCGAAGCTAGCAGCTAACGCTTTAGATTGGATTAAAGACTTGTGGAAGTTGAGCCCGGAAGACAGGTCTTAGGAGTCTCTTTTACAACTGGAGCATCTTCTTCTCTCGGGCCCGGACTCGTCCGTGACAGGTAACTTTGAATTATTCAGGCACATTTTTCTTAAATTTCTCTGATTCTGTATTTTGTCTTATACAGAAATGGCCGAAGCTCGACCTCTCTTGAGACCGTCGAAGTTAAAGGCTCCCCTAGGTCAGTCCTTCTGTCGGAGCGTCGGCCTCTGAAGAAGGCTAAGACCGCTCTCTCGGTCGTAGAGCCTTCTTCCCCGCTGCCGCCACTTTGGCCATGACGCCCGTCGTCGATCTTTCTGACCTCGAAGAGAGGGCAGAGGACGTTCCTGGTGAGTCCCAGCGACTTTCGAGCCAACACAGGTTGCTGAACGAGTCTCGGTATAGAGAGGAGCAGAGAGGGGAGAGTTCAAGGGAGGAGTCGGCTCTGTAGGAGCAATCCTCCTTCCGTCGAGCCGTGGCAGATATGGTGCCTTGGGCTGTTTTTGCCGAGAGTGAGGGAATTCGCTTCCATCTTTGAAGTTCATGGGAGTCGAATACTCTCCCATGCTGCAAAGGTCTTACTCCAGGTGAGGTTTCAAATTTGATTCTCTAGCTCTTTGTCTCTTTCAGCTTTAATCGGACTTAGTTTGATTTTACAGCTCACTCACTGCCTACTGAGAGCCAGCGTAGACCTAATCGAGGCTGAGAAGGCTCAAAAAAATGTGGCGAACGTTGAAGCAACTCAGAGACAGGCAACAAAGGCAGACGCCCAACTCGAGATAGCCTCCACTAGGGTCGGCCGTTTGACTGGTGAGTTGAGCTTGGCTCGAAAGGCAATCAACGATGCTAGAGCCGAATGTGCTCAGATGGCTCAGCTGTTGAAAGGGGCCACTGATGAGAGTCGGCAACTTCGCCTGGCTCATGATGCCTCCGAGGATAAGCCAACCCGGCTGAAGGCCGATATAAAAACGACGCTCGAGGTGGCCAAGAAAGAGGAGGGAGAGAAGGTCGTAAAAGACTTCCTTGAATCTCCGGAGTTCGAGGACGAGAGAGACCGCCTATATGCGAGCGGGTACCGAGCTTGCATTGAAGTGGTGAGCAGTTTTTTTCTGACCTTGACCTCTCGAATTTTGAGGATGGGTCTCCCGAGGATCCAGCAGCTGAAGCGGCCGAGCCTGACGATGTTCCGGTTCGTGCCGGGGCCGAGCCTAAAGCGACTCAAGCTCCGGGGGTTATTCCGAATGACCCTTGAAAGCCCCGGAGCTCAGTTTTTTGTATCATCATCAGCTCCATTTTTGGCACTCACACTAGCTCTGCTAGGAACTTGGTTTTTGGTACCATCATCGGCTCCATTTGTGGCACTAACACCGGCTCCGGGCAAGCTCAAGAATAACATTAACCGAAGAAAACATTCGCACGTTGTGGCCGACCTTTCTTTTGCCCCTTTCTAGTCTAACAATGTATTGTCGAAGCCAGATGTAACTCAATGTAACATGCTGATAAATGAATATGATCAGTTTCATTTTATTCATTTTTGAGTCAGTTTACATGCATATTTTTTTCGAGTCTTTTTCATTGCTTCGTCGTACGGACTTTAGGGGTAATAGGTTTTTAGATGCTCGGCGTTCCACGGATGAGACAATAGTCGTCCGGTTAGGTCTTCCAACTGATATGTCCCTGGTCGAATGGTGGCTGAGACGATATAGGGCCCTTCCCAGTTGGGTCCCAGCATACCTGAGCCGGCTTCCTTAGTATTGAGGAACGTCTTTCGGAGAACCATGTCTCCCACTCGAAAACGTCTGACCTTGACTAGGGCGTTGTAGAACCGAGTAACCTGCTGTTGCCGAGCTCTCGTAAGTTGCCGAGCTCTTTCTCTTTGTTTGTCCACAAGATCAAGTCCGAGTGCTAGGAGTTGATCATTATCCTCTTCGTCAAATGAACTGACTCGGGCCGAAGGCAACTCAATCTCGACCGGAGTGACCACTTCCGAACCATAAGTAAGGGAGAAAGGAGTTTCACCCGTAGCAGTTAGTGCTGTAGTTTGATATGCCCACAATATTTTAGGAGTTCTTCAGCCCACGTTCCCTTGGCTCGGTCGAGCTTTGTCCGGAGGTGGTGTTTGATGATCTTGTTGACTGCCCCAACTTGCCCGTTCGTCTGAGGATGGTGGGGTGATGAGTACACGTTTCTGATCCTGAGGTTGCCACACGTTTCTCGAAAGCTGTTATTGTCGAACTGCTTTCCGTTGTCGGTAACAATGGTTCAGGGTATCCCAAACCGACAGACAATGTTCATCCACATGAAATCAATGATCTTTTATTTGGTTATTCTCGCCAATGGCTCAGCCTCGGCCCATTTCGTGAAGTAATGTACGGTTACGACAGTGAACTTAGTCTGGCCTCTTCCAACTGGGAGTAGCCCTATGATGTTGATTTCCCATTGTGCGAAGGGCCAAGGACCGGTCATAGGTGTTAATTCTTCTGGAGGTCGTCTCGGGTAAATTGTGAATCTCTGACATCTATCGCATTTCTAAACGAGCTTACGGGCGTCGTGTTGGATGGTCGGCCAATAGTATCCATAATGCAATACCTTATTCGCGAGTGACCATCCTCCTGAATGGTTCCCACAGATCCCTTCGTGGATTTCCCATAGTACATAGTCCGCTTCGCTGAGGTTTAGACATCACAGTAGTGGAGTATAATAACCTTTCTTGTATAACGTTCCGTTAAATATGATATAACGGGAGGCTCGGACCTTTAATCGTCGGGCCTCGTTGCGGTCTTCAGGCAACTCACCCTTATTGAGATATCGGATGATCGGATCAATCCAAGAAGGTTCCGAGTCGATCGTATGTATGATCAAGCTAACTGGTTCCGCAATACTCGACTTAGCTACATACTCGACCGGAACAGACCTGGATATATCGTCTTCGTCGGCGGAGGCGAGTTTTACTAACAGGTTGACTTTGGTATTCTCTTTCCAAGGGATTCGAGTAATGACACAACATTGAAAGCCTTTGATCAGTTCTTTGGCTTTCTCCATATATGCTTTTAATTGTTCTTTCCGTGTTTGGTATGCACCGGTAACTTGGTTAACAACAAGCTAAGAGTCACTGAAAATATTCAGATGCCTAACTCCCAGGCTGGCCACGAGTCAAAGGCCGAGTAACAACGTTTCATATTCTGCTGTATTGTTTGACGCTTAAAATCCAAGTCTTAAGGCATACTACATATGTAGGTTTAATCTGAAGTTTCCAGAACTACTCCTGCTCCACTTGCCTTAAAGTTGGAGGAACCGTCGATATATAGTTTCCAGGGTATCGGGTCGGCCGATGAGACGGGAGAAGCAGTGGTTAATTCTTCAATGGGCTCAGCAGTATGCCCATTCGTCAGATTGGCCTGCGGTGTTACTTCAGCAATGAAGTCGGCCACAACTTACTCTTTGATTGCTACTCTCGGCTTATATTGAATGTCGAACTCGCTGAGTTCGATCGCCCATTTCGTAAGTCGGCCAAATGCATCCGGTTTCTTTAGAATCTGACGCAGTGGGAGATTGGTCATTACGACGATGGTATGGGCTTGAAAATATGGTCGAAGTCGGTATGAGGAGACTACTAGAACTAGGGCTACCTTTTCTAAGAGTGGTATCTCGTCTCCGGCGGTAATAGTGATTTGCTGACGTAATAAACCAGCAGCTGCTTTCCTTCATGCACACGTATCAGGGCAGAATTAACTGCCGCCTTAGACATCGCCAGGTACAGCAGCAGAGCTTCTCCTGACTCGGGTTTCGATAAGACTGGGGGAGATCTGAGGTATGACTTTAACTGCTAAAATGTTGTTTCGCACTCTTCCATCCATTTCGACATTTGCCGTCCCTTCAATTGTCTGAAGAACGGGAGACATTTATCCATGGCCCTGGACAGGAAGCGATTAATTGCTGCTACTCGCCCAGTCAATCTTTGTATATCTTTAATCATTTTTTAGAGACTCCATGTCAAGCAGAGCTTTTATCTTTTCCAGGTTAGCTTCTATCCCTCGCTGACTGACCAAGAAACCGAGGAACTTTTCCGAGCTTACGCTAAAGGCACACTTGCTCGGGTTCAGTTTCATTCGGAACTTACACAAGATGAGGAACATTTCTTCTAGGTCGGCTAAGTGATCGGTCGCGCGTACACTTTTGACGAGCATGTCGTCAATGTACACTTCCATCGTTCGGCCGATCAGCTGAGCAAAGAGTTGTTTACTATTCTCTGATAAGTCGCACCAGCAATTTTTAAACCAAACGGCATCACACGGTAACAATAAAGGCCTTTGTCAGTGACAAAGGTTGTTTTAGATCTATCAGACTGATGCATTACAATTTGATTATACCCGGAATACGCATCCATAAAGCTAAGAAGTTCATGCCCCCCAGTATTATCTACCAACTGGTCTCTCCTTGGAAGAGGAAAGCTACCATTCGAGCAGGCTTTATTTAGGTCGGTATAGTTGATACAGACTCGCCATTTTCCGTTAGCTTTCTTCACCAGTATGACATTTGCTACTCATTCCGGATAGTATATCTCTTATATGAATTCTGCTTTCAGGAGCTTGCTAACCTTTTCTCCTATGACTACGTACCTTTCGGGGCCGAGAGGTCATCACTTCTGTCGGATTAGTTGGTAGGTCGGATTGACATCGAGTCGATGGGTGATCACTGACGGGTCGATTCCTTGCATATCTTCATGACTCCAAGTAAATACGTCAGCATAACGTCGGAGCAGTGCTACCAAATTATCCTTCAAGGGTGGTCGCAGAGACGAGCCAACCTGCATCGTTTTGGACTTGTCTGCCACGACCAAGGGCACTGAAACAAGATCTTCAACTGGTTGCCCTCGTTCATACGTCTCGACCCGGGGGTCTAGCGACTCGATCGTTGATACTATTGGGGCTTTCTCGGTGGGTCTCTTTACAGCTGTCATGTAGCAATGCCTCGCGTCCTGCTGATCTCCTTTGATGACTCCTACTCCCGACTCAGTCGGGAAGTTCATGGAGAGGTGGTACGTAGATACAATGGCCCGGAGGATACTCAGAGAGGGTAGACCGAGTATAGCATTAAACACGGACGATTGGTCGACTATCAAGAAATCAATCATTGTTGTCGCTTGGTGTGAATGATTCCCGGCTGTGAGGGGCAGTAAAATGATCCCTTTCGGGAGTATCTGTCCCCCCGAGAATCCTACTAACAGGGTACGAACCCGTCGTAACGCGGATCATTTAACTCCCATCCTGTCGAAAGCTTGAGTGAACAATACGTCAGCCGATGACCCTGTGTTGACGAGAATGTGGAACACCCTTCGGTTTGCAATGGTCAGAGTAACGACCAATGCATCATCATGTGGACGATGGATCCCTCGGGCATCTTCATCAGTGAACGAGATACAGTACTTTTCCTTCTTCTTTTCTTTCGAAGGCAGAGCTATGATCAGAATGTCGGACTCAGGTCGGCTGAGATTCCTGGCGTGGTTTTTCCGGACGTTATTTGAGTCGCTGCCGCATAGGGGTCCTCTAACTATCGTCCGGATTTCTTCCGTAGGTCGGTCGTCGCCCAATAGTTCTTCCGTTGTTCCTATTCTCTTGACGTGTTCTTTGAGCCGACCTTCTCGGATAAGCCTTTCGATCTCCTCCTTTAAATGATAGCAATCACTTGTACTATGACCGTGATCGCGATGATAGTGATAGTACTTGTCCTTGTTCCGTCGGTTTGGGTTACTCCGAAGCTTATTTGGCTAACTTACGAATCCTTCACTTTTGATTTCCATCAGCATCTGTTCTCGAGGTTTGTTAAGCGGGGTGTATGTAGAGAACATTCGGTCGGGTCGCTTGCCTAACTTACATTCGTCACGCGCTCGGTCATCCTTGCGCTTTTTTCCTCCGGCCGAATCAACCTCATTTTTGGCCGACCCTTTGGCCGTGGTTTTTGCGTTCTGGACGGCCTCGCACAAGTTCTGCATTTCTTCAGCGTCTGCGTATCTATCCGACCGAGTCATAAACTCTGCCAAAGTTTCAGGTGGATTCTTGTCTAATGATGCCAAGAATGGCTTGTCCCTTACACCTTGCATGATGGAGTTGAGTGCTGTTTCCTCCGAATATTTCCGAACTTGGAGCGATTCGAAGTTGAACCGTTTGATATAGTCTTTCAGCAATTCTCCCTCCTTTTGTATTATGTTGTTCAGGTGCGCTGGAGGTTTCAGCTTCTTCTTCCCGCCAATAAAATTGGTTAGGAAGACGTCACTAAGTTTTGTGAAGGTTCGGATGGACTTTGGTTTCAGCTATTTGAACCAAAGTCGAGCTACGTCGGCTAATGTGAAGGAGAAGGCTCGGCACATCACGACATCTAAGGCATCATGTAGTTCCATGTACGTTCGAAAGCATTCGATGTGCTCAGTTGGGTCGGTTTTACCCGTGAAAGGCGCAATTTACGGAAGACGGAAACGCTCTGATAATCGGGCCTACATTAATTCCTCCACGAACAGGGACGCTTTTGTCTCAGGCCGATTCTGACGCGAATCACGACCTTGCTTCACGTCTTCGATTTCCTCTCGTACCTCCCACCTGAAATCTTGGAGGTCGGCTTTCCAAGGTTTGTTACTTTCGGCCATTCCCTCGATTGGAGGCCGACTTCGTCTTCGCCGATTAATTTCATGTCGGAGGTCAGTGAGGGGTAGAACGGCGGTAATGGAATGAGCGGGGGCCGGCTCAGACAGACCTTGGGGCTGACTTTTCTGAGGGATTGTCGGTTACGCAGTATTAGGCTCGGGATCGACAACTTGCTGTGGGGCATTAGCCGTCTGGACACCCGGCGGAACTTGCTGCTGGTGTATTTATTCCAACAGCTGTTTCATGACGTTGATGTCGAATTTGAGTTCCTGTACTTCTTTATCCAGTCGCTCATTACCTCGGTTCCGCTGAGTGTTCCTCGTCCCAGCAGAGGTCACTGGTCGAGCAACGGAATTTTAGCCTTGAGTCCTTCGAACAGCATTTGCATCCGACGGCTCATCGGCGCAACCTCGTTAGGATCTTCTGGGACCGTTCTTCTAGTAACCACCATTAAAGTACATTTTTCAACCTTTGGATAGAGCGCAGGAAACGACTTTTTGTATCGTTTCCCACAGACGGCGCCAAACTGTTGATGCAAATATCTGGTCGTCCCTCGGTATACCTTCGAATACCTGCACAGGGAAAAGACAAAGGAGACCCTGGCTAGAGCAGGGGACCCTCCGGTGCCAAAGTCAGGCTAGGAATCTGGGTCTTATGGTATTGAGGAGGTTTTGGAGAGAGTTTTTTACATACCTTTCATCCTTGGACTCTCTTCTATTTATAAGAGGAGGAGGATCCCGCCGTACCGGGATTCTTTCCCGATCTTTTAGAGATTTAATTTAGGTGGTATTTTGTTTATGGATACTCCCCGATTCCGAGATTTCCGGGATCAGTGATCCTTCTACAAGATTCTCAGAACGGCGTTTAAGATTACACCGTCTCTCCTTTGCTTGACTCGGCCTCAATAGGTCCGTAATCTCGGCTGGCTCATATAAGAGACTTTTTGCCTACTATCGGACGAAACTGGGTCGGTTCAGGGTCGATGTTTTCCTTCTATCCGATAGCCGATACTACAACCAACCATACATGGGTTGTTTTTATAGTCGGTCAGGCGGCTTTCTGATTTAGGACCTTTAATAGGTCTTTTTAGACGTTCCTGCCTCATTAACTGAGTCAGCTTGATGTGTCTTATATCTGCCTAAGGTTCTCGACTCTCAACTTCGGTCGAGATTCATTTCCTACAGATCCAAACAAGTCTTTCCTTCGGCTTTATCATGCTTGATCCAAACTATAGGCTCAGATCCTTCGGTCGGTTTTAATAGAGTTGGTCCATTCCATAACCAAGTCTCCAGACTTGTCATATTATTTTCCCAACAATATCCATCAATATCTAAAGGTCGGTTCCTCTGCCACATTTATAAAATATCCTTATTCTACAAAATGGTGCCGGGGCCTCGGTACATATGTCCATGTCATCTGATCCATCTTTCATCTGAGCCCTACGTTTTCTTTGATCCCAAAAATCGTGCTGACCCAAAACATAGATGGGCCACACCATGTGAAATCATGCCTGAAACTTCTAAATCACGTGATGTGGCTTAATTGGTTTCAGAATGGCCTGATGTTTGGATTTCCACTCACCCTGGTGGGGTGAATCCCATGAATGGACTGGAGTGAATGTACAAAATAATGTCAACCCCACACAATCTGAAAGGTTTTAGAGGTGGGCATCACGCGACCCACATTTTTTTTTCAGGCTGATTTTTGTGTACGGTATGAAGTAGCACGCTTGTGGACGAATTAGATGTGGGCTCTACTTCTCGGTGGGCCCCACAATAGTCGTGGAACTGGCTTATCTTACAAACGTTGAAGAGGAACCTGCCTCCTGGATCCATGTAGTACTAATATAATTTAAATGAAATACATGGCACCATGTATAGGCCACCACGCCTGCCAACGTTATTTGAATATCCAAGCCGTCCATCAGGTGGGTCCAGCTGTAGACGTTATGGCCAAAAAAAAAATAAGGCTGTTATAACGATTAAGTGAGCCATGATGGTAGAACAGGTAGAGGCTTATAAAAACTTCAGTCGAAATCTTTTATATTTTAAACAGTGGCCCACCTGATTAGTGTACGCAGTCGGACCTGATTCATGCGCCGAACATCAACTTTGAGGGATATATCATGAATGGTTTCGTCTCTTGCCCATCAGCGATGGTGGGACATGTGGTAGCCTGCGTGTACTTGCGCTGCCACACACATGACGTGACGGCATTGAAAAACTTGCCCACTGTACAACACTTCCTGTCGTTTATGATATTGTGGCTCATCCGATGTGAGGACGGTTGGCGGCTAGGTTTGTTTTTAATCACGCAGACGTCTAGAATCGATATAACGGCTCGATCAGATACGTCGAATATTAACTATTTGACCAGATTACGAGAAAATCAGTCATCCTCTCAATCGGGAGAATTTGATAACGATTATGCCAGAATAGCTTTTCTTTAGAAGATGGATTACTTTGTGCCTCCGATGGGAAAGGACATACAAACTGAATGAAAGAAAAAATTCACTATTACCTATACAAGCTGAACAGAAAGGAAAAACTCTCGATTGATCACTTAGAGTGACGAAAAATGCATCTCTAGAAAACACAACTTTATATTTAATAAAGAACAAATCGAATGTAAGAGTGCAAACTTGGATTATAAATAAAATTATAGCTGAGAATTATTACTAGTGGATTATTGTTGGTCCTATAATAAGTTGTGATTAAGGAAATTGATCAAATAAATTTGATTGTTAATTTGTTAGTTTTGAGATTTGAGATGGATGTTCTAAAGAATTCCTAGCTACTTACAGATTTTTGTTGTGTAATTTATTTTTCCAGATCCTTCTTTCATTATTACAACAATTAATTACAGTAGTCGAAAAGTCTATCTCTAAATCCTTATTTTTGTTACGTTTTTTCTTTGCAATCTTTCCTCTTCCAAACTCTTCTCATCGACCAAATTTTTATTTTAACTGCCTTCGCCCACCCTTCATGTCCTTGAACAAATCAATTGCACTTCTCACATATCAACCGCAACACTTCATCAACTATCCTCTGACGTGTAAAGGTAAACTTACGCCATCGGTAAACCTACAAAAGCACTCCAAATCTTTGAATATCCACTACATATTCCTACACAATGCCGCGTGTCATTTCCCTATTGACTTTCCCAGAATTGTCAGAATTAGGGTGCAACATTGCCCCGCACGTCGCTTTACCTTTGGTGAAAAGTTGAATGTTCACAACCCTAAGTGTAGGGTCGCGATGTAGTAATAATCTCGGTGAGACCGAGGTCAAATCCACAAGGACTAATCTTGTGAGTATTTTAAAAGCAACTAGAAGTAGAACTTGAAAAAGATATGAATGTAAATCTGAAATAAAAGGAAGTAATTGTGAGAGATTTAATTAAAAACTTAAAAAATTCAAAGGTGAGAACTAGGGTGCCAAGGATCAACTTGTGGTGATCAGGGAGCCCTCTTGCTTGATTCAAGTAACACAATTAGAATTAGAGTCATATCCTATCCAATTGGAAAATATATCAATAAAACCAAATCTGAACTTCCATTGACCTAATTCTCAATGAAAGAGAACTATCATAATTGGCAGGGATTCTATCACCCTACCATGCCCAAGAGACAATGGTGAACAATAAGATTTACTAATTTCACAATCTCAAATCAGGAAAAGATACTCAAAACTATTGCAGATTTACTGTAATTTGAGTCATAATAAACCATTAAAAATTGAAAGTATTCCTTAAATATCAAATTAAAATCTGTGGAGTTTAACATAAACATGAATCAAAACAACAGAAACATCCTTTCATGCTACAAGCTTCACCTCTTAGCCCTAGCTAAGAGGTTTAACCCACCATAAACATAATTGGATCTAAAACCCTAAAAAAAAAAAAAACACGACAACAACTAAGGAAGAAGAAGAAACGCCCTTAGCAACGGCTACTTCACCCTTTTGCTTCACTCCTTAAACCCTAGAAGATGCCTAGGAACATTCTAGAGAGTCATATTTCTAGTTGTGGAACTCCAACTTTCGCACCTAGTTGGAAAACTCTAGAAACTGCTTCAAATTTACGTAGTTTGCTAAAATAGACTTCACTCTGCGCAGTTTTTCAAAATAAACTTCACTTTGAGCGATTTCACAAAAAGGCCCAGAGTTTTAGAATATGCTTTTTCAGGACGATTTCGAGATTCTTTTTCTTCACTTCAAATCTTTAATTCTCTTCATTCCTCACTTGATTTTCTTTGATCTTTAGCATGTGAATTCCTCAATCTTGGTTTCCTACAATCCATCCCTTGCCTTGGTGATTCTTGAGCATCAAATCTAAGCATTTAGCACCCTTTTCAATACAAGCTCTTAAATTCACCTTGCAACACAAACATGAGTAAAATAAAACATTAAGCATTATCATGATCATAAAACTAAGATATAAATGGGAAATAATATGTAATATTTGACCCTCAACAATAAATACGATGTTGTTCCATTTTTCGATACCATAAATTCAATTGGTTGTTGATCCACATTTTGCTTCCCCATTGAGTCCATCCGACAGATACCATATTAGGAGATATTCTTCACCCCATGCCTCTAAGTTGTCCATGAGACACGTCACGTAAAAGCTTATCGTACGATGAGTCATACTTTCCTCTTCATTAACGTATACATGCCTTAGTTGATATATAAGCAATTCTGATCAAGTCGGTGCCTCAACTTTCTCGTCTCATCCTTTTACTGTTACACATACTTCCTGATTTCCCATCCTCAAATTATCACCATGGTTGCATCTTCTTCTTCCTTTGATTTCACTTTTCATTTGGAATCTTTCATTAAAAATCTCGACATTTTATCATCTGGTGTGATGAAAGATCTTCTCTTCACATCCCCAAATGATCTAGACACTTAAGTGTTAACACTCGGTCCTATTTTTCATCTGGTAATCACTTACGAACACCTTCTTGAAATTGAATATAACTTCCCGAAATGTCCCAATGAAGTTTCAATTATTTAATCGAACGACTTTCTAGATGAAGACCACCCACACCCCCCCCCCCCCCCAAATGTGTTTAAGTCTCCACGAGCGTGACTAAAATCAATGAGTGGTCTGCTCATGTGGAAGCACAACATAATGATACATAGAAATGAGCATGAATTTATGAATGTATTAAACTCTCTTCGCATGAGTTTTTAGTCAATCCTCCCCTTCTTACAGCAACATCAACCTTCTAGAGTCAATCGACCAATGAATTCCATTTTGGATGTGGCCCCATGGGTTTTTTATTTTTTTTGAAAAAAAAAATGGAAGCTTTCATTAATGAGAGACACTTTTACAGATTGGAACATTCAGGCCCCTTCAGTGTAAAAAGTTCTGGAAAGGGCCTATCATAAGCTTTAAATCTCTATACTCATGTGCATCACACGGGAGTCGGACACCAAATATGACTGCGGACGCGCGACTGGCGAAGCTAGACAACTCATAAACTCCCATGGGGCGCCCTAATCACTCCGAGCCCAACTTTGTCCAGGAAAAGACCTACCCTAACTCGTTGGGGAAGAAGGGAGAGATGCCTGAAGAGAGATTGGCATTGTGAACTACTAACCAAGCATGTGAGCCCATCTGTCAGCTCATTTCCCTCTTTGAAAATATGAACGAAACACACCCGACCCATTGATGTCGTCCTTCTAATACGGGACACCCAATAGGTCCATTTCCAACTGGGATGACACACATCATTCAAGAAATTGATCAATAGCTTTGAGTCAAACTCGACCACAATATTCTGCAGGCCAAACGACAAACAATAGGCTAGATCGTCATGGATTGCTCTCAACTCCGTAAAAGTATTGGAACCCAGCCCATAACCATCGGAAAATCCGAAAAGGAACTCGCCCGTGTGGGATCTACATGTCTCTCCTCCTCCTGAGGGCCCCAGGTTACCCCTTGTAGAGCCATCAACATTCAGGTTGAACCAGCCCATTGACAGTTTTTGCCAACTGATAATCAAAGGAGGGGCATCATCTGTGGCCCCATGGGTTCATCGATCATGAATATATGTGCATTTACTCACATTTTTCCTTTTGGCAATCATGTCTATCCAATTTTCGCTCTAAAAAATTCTCATCCCTTCATTTTCCTAAACAAGACTAATAAAGCATATTCTACTTTAAAGTCACATATGTGCAAATCTCAGGATGAAGTAGATGAACAAGAACATATAGCATTTCTGTTGATGTGGATCTACTATTTTCTATTATGTGTGAACTCTCTACAAATTACTAAATATTACATTCAGCTAGCTGAGGTGCTTGCCCAAAGTTGTCAACTTACCCTTGCCTCTTTCGTACTCAGCCAACTTTATTGCAGTACTAAGGGATTCTACCAATCTGGTGGGCCTATCTAGCTTGTATAGATGTGGTTTTATGAATATTTTAGAACAAACTTCATTAAATCCACCCTAATGGAAACTGAATTCACTTCCTTCATCCATCACAATATTCTTTGTATGAATTTCTTTTTGTCTTTTACCCTCTATAAATCTAGTCATACTTTCTGCCCTTTCAAAGATAAGGAATTTGGCCCGATCTAGTATACTGAAGAATTCGAATCGACCAATATTGATATGCCAATCTTGGGGATGCAGCCTGAAAAAGCTACCTAATCTGTAGAGACTTACCATAAGGTGGCACCATTGATACTGGCATTAATGCTAAGGCTGGCATTGAACAATACTACAAGACTCTGATCAACTGGTATAAGAACCGTATCCTAGCCCGTACCGTTCCGTAAATTTTCGCAGTCACCCCAGTGTTTTTCTGACGACCCGCGACTCGTAGATAGCATTTGCTCACGCTCTTGAGTCATATCCTGTAAACCCGAGCCGACTCAAGCTGAGACCTATGTCATTGCGACCGCGCCGTTGCTATGATTCCAATGACGCGTCTCGTGCGTCAATGCGACGCTTAGATTATGAGATCCGGCCCGTGCATTATCTCAGCCTTTGATCGCTTAATCGCAGGACCTACCTATCCCTGTTGGTTGTACTTCCCTAGAAACATAATTACTATGATGTCACCCTACCCTACCTTAGCCATAACTCACAAGTAACCACCCCTCCCCTTTTCCCCATAAGTCAAACACATTAATTACCTATAAACCATCACCTCTCCCTCTCTCTCTCTCCTATCTCTCTCTCTCCCTCCCTCTTTCTTCCTCATTCTCCATTGCAAAAGCCATGGACGTCCAACCATTCCAAAAATCCAACCACCGTCTACCTTAGATCCCCACCAATCCAACCTCTAGATTGTCATCTTCACCGTTGAAAGAGCTTCATAGAAGCATTGGAGTATATGGGAAGAAGAAGAAGAGTAAAGTGGGTGCTTCCTCCCCCCCCTCTCTCTCCCTCTCTCTCTCTCTCTCTCTCTCTCTCTCTCTTTTCCTCTCTCTCTTGATGTGCAGCCCACCCGATGCGTGTGACATATCCACACCATCCATCACCGTGGAGCCCACCGTGATACATGTGTTGCTTCCAAACCATTCAACAGTGGGACCCCAACCGGCAGATTGACGTCAGTAGGTTTTGTGGGTCCCACATGATACATGTGTTATATCTAAACCGTCCAAATGGTGGGACCACCATGATGTGTGCTGTGGCCCCCATTGTGATATACGGGTTTTATCTCTACCATCCATACCGTCCAGCCATTCTACGTCCAGCAGCAGACGCTTCTGGATTGTATGAAGGGAAAACACACCTTTCAGTGTGTTATTTTTATTTTTATAATAATAATAATATATTACCATAATGTAATATTGTGGTGGCCCCACGTGGGACCTACCTACTGTGATAAAGGAGTGGCTGCTGTACCTTACAAACAGCTTTAAAGCTGCTGTATTAATCGTCAGCACGTTATGTGGGTCTAATCATAAGGTGTGTTATTTCCCGATCGTTCATCCATTTGTTGACAGTGGCACCCACCCTGCACGTGTGGGATCCCCACCGTCCAGCTGGGACGTGGACCCCACGTTGGATGTATGTATGTTGTACCCGTACCATCCAGTGATGGACAGTGTTGTGTAGGGCCATCCGTGATGTATGTATCTTATCCAAACCGTCCAGCGTTTGTGGACGGTGAGGACCCACCTTCTGTATGTGCTATATTCACGCCAATCGTCCATCTTCTGGGTGTGGGTCCCACTGCATGACATCAGCAAAATCTGTGGACGTGGCCCACATGATGTCCGTATTCCGTCCCACACCGTCCATTCATTGCCCCTGCGCCGTCCGTCTAACTGGCCACATCATGATATATGCATTTCTTCCATGCTGCACAACAGCACGTGTGGCACATTAGATGTGGGGCCCACCTTGAAGACTCGTGCATTCAGCACGTGGACCCCACCTTGACGCACCCATCCTAAATCTAAACCGTCCCTCCAGCATCCAAAAGGTTTGGACGCTGGACCTTTTTCAACAATGAAATAAAATATTATATAATATTATATCATGTGATATACATACAGTGTAATATAATAATATTATTTTATAAGAGGAGGGTGGCCCACCACGTGGGACCCACCTCATGACTCATGTATTATATAATATAATATTATTATGTTATAATAGGAGGGTGGCCCACCACATGGGATCCACCGTGATTATATGTTTCACCATCCAGAGGTTTTCTGGACGGTGGAATCACTGTAATGTAAGTGTTTTATTGGTGCCGCACACCCTGCACGTGTTCTGCATTCATGCAGCGTGAGACCCACCTTGATCGTATGTAATTCATCCCAGCCGTCCGTCCATTTTCTGGACGGTGGGCCCACTGTCGAGACATCAACAGCCCTGTGGGTCTAGCCAGATGTATGTGTTTTATTTATTTATTTATTATTATTATTATTATTATTATTATTATTATTATTTCACCGTCCATTGGAAAGCCATCCAGACCGTCCATCATCTGGACGGTGGATGTGGGGCACCACTGTGATGTACGCTTTATCCATGTTGTCCGTCTGTTTTGGAAGCATGGGACCCACCTGCTGTGCGTGCATCGTCCAGCACGTGGGATGTGCTGGACGCACCTTGATGTATTTATACCCAAATCATTCAGCAGCGGGTCCCACTGCATGACGTCACAAGTTCTGTGGGTCTGGATCATGAGGAGTGCATTAGATCTCACCGTCCATCCATGTAAGGCCACTGTGATATATGTGTTTCATCCTACCGATCATCAGTGGCCCACCATGACATGTGTTATGTCCAAACCGTCCACCTAGATGGTGGACCAGCGGGTCACACCAGCTATATGGCTGCTGTATCGATGTCAGCAAGCCATGGGGTCCACCTTAATGATTTGTTGCATATCTGCACCGTCCAAAGGTTCTGGGCAATGATTGGACAGTGCTGATTTTCATGTCCAATGTTTGGACAGTGCCGATTATCATTAGTGAGCCATGTGTCCCATAAAATGATAGTGTGCAGTGATATATATGTTGCACCTGCAATTATTGAAATAATTTTAGATGTGATCCAGGCTCTCACCGTGAAATGCAAAACCTCCACGACCCACATCATGGGAGGACCCACCGTGTTACGTATGTTCACGCCGTCCATTTATGCGGCCCACTTGATATATATGAGGTCCATTGGTGCGGCCTAATGATGCAACCCACCATGACGTGTATGTTATCCAGTCCGTTCTTTGGCTAGACCGCTGGTAGGCCCAGCTGTGATAAGTAGGCCCACTTGCTGCATGTGCAAGGCTCACCTGTGATGTATATTTGAGGCCCATTGTAATCGATTTGTGGCCTATGGGTAAGGCCCATTGTGATATGTATTAGGCTCATGACGCGTGACTCATTTGATGCATATGAGGCCCATGTGCAGGGCCCACCTGTTGTGTATATGGGGCCCGTGGTCATGGCCCATTCTGATGTATTTGAGGCCCATGGGCGAGGCCCATTGTAATGTGTTTGAGGCCCGTGGGCGTGGTCCATTGCGATACACTTGAGGCCCTTGTATAAAGCCCAATGCGATGCATGCGAGGCTCATAAATGAGGCCAATGTGATGTATGTGTGGCCACTACGTTGTATATGAATCCCTTATGTGGGCCACTCCTTGGGAGAAATATTGATTAGATGTCCACACTGTGACCTTCCCTTAGGCCTTGATCGGTCGATTGCCTAATACCAATCGAGGCTGATTATTGATCGAGGCTAATTACCGATTCTGATTTGTCGCAACTGATTGTTGATTGCCGATCGAGGCTGATTATTGATCGAGGCCGATTACCGATTCTGATTTGTCGCAACTGATTGTTGATTGTCGATCGAGGCCGATTACCGATTCTGATTTGTCGCAACTGATTGTTGATTGTCGATCAAGACTGATTATCGATTGAGGTCGATTACCGATTCTGATTTGTCGTGGCCGATTGTTGATTATCGATCGAGGCTGATTATCGATCGAGGTCGATTATCAATTTTGATCTATCTCAACCGATTGCAGAATATCGGTCGAGACTGATTATCGATCGAGGCCGATTATCGATTTCGATTGTCGAGGCCGATTTTGATTGCCGAGGCCGATTGTCAAGACCTCTAGATGTATATGCAATCCATAGTTGAGGTCCATTGTGATGCATTTGAGGCTCAGGCGATGGAGTTCATTGTGATGTATATGAGGCCCATGTGAGAGGCCTATCGTGATATGTATTAAGCTCTTGAGTAAGGCCCATGGTGTTCTATATTTGGCCCTTATGTGAGGTCATGGGTCCACTATATGTTAGGATCCATGAGGGCCATTCCTTGGAGGCAATGTTGGTTAAATGTCCACATTGTCGAAGTCGATTGTCGATGCCGGTTGTTGATACCGATTATGAGTATGTGTAGCATAGCATCATGATACATGCCCATACGCATCATCTGCATGTTTGTTACGAGATGTGGTTGATCATTGCATATGTCATTGAGCATGTTGTTATGAGACTCCCTGATAGGCGGAGGTTATCTCACATGAGCACGCGGTGTGCGTAGGATTGATGCATGACTGGATTGTATGACTCATGCATCTCGCATTATGATTACTGTACGCCCTAGCGACATCAGGGTCGTAGCCTCCACAGGCATATCGTGGATGGTCAAATGGGACACCGGAAATGTTTGGTTCTAGCATACGGGCGCCATAGATGTCCTTGGGTGAAAATCCCTAAACCTCCGTAGCCAGGAGACACCCCAACGTCGAAACCAAGTGGATACATGAGCGCCCGAGTGCCGAATACCAGGAGGTTGCGTCTCCCACTGTGTCGTGGTCGGTTGGGAGGGAGTGTGGCCTTACCTGCCCGAGGGTAGGGGCAATACTAGGCTGAGTTTGACCAGCTCGTGAATGGGTCCGCTATCGACATGCTGGATAGGTATTGGCAGACTATTGGCCAAGCGGATAGTGAGGTTTCTTACGCTTATTTGGACTGTGCGGCTGGGAGAGCGGCAGTGCCATTTGGAGTGTATTAAACCCCGGTGATGATCTCAGAGATGAACCGTACTGACATGTGGACTCAGTGAGTAGGAGTTGTATACTCATTCATTCATTATCCACTCGGGCTGGTGGTGCGCAACTATTTGTTACGTGTACCTTCGCCATGGCTAAGATTTCGGTTGGGGCGCGCGACTAACCTGAGATCAGGAGTTTACCACATTGGGTCTGACCATCCAAATTAGGTATGGGACTAGTTTGGATAGAAGTCCATTGTGATGGACCCCATAGCCTGTGATACTACATACTACCATACCGACTTCACACTCCAGCATGGTCATTCCATTTACACTGCATGTTGCATTACATCCGCAGCATATGGTATGGTTGACGCTATTTATTTTACTTATCAGGAATGTATATTGCATTGCATCCTCTGCATCTGATATTTGGCTCTCTACGACTCTTTATTTGCATACTGATTTGTATTGTGTATTTTAATATTGTATGATTTGTGCACTTATCAATATTTTCGCTTACTCTGTTATCGTGTGATTTATGACTTTGTCAGTATTTCTGTTTACTCTGATAATTCCTGCTCTTGTCAGTATTTCTGCTTACTCTGATAACTCATGATCTTGTTAGTATTTCTGTTTACTCTGACATTGTACGATTTGTGGATTATCAGTATTTCCGGTATTGTATGACCATGGCATTGTATTGAATACTTGACACTTACCTTGTGCACACACTTACACCACCCTCTAAGCTTTCTATAAGCTTTTGCACGATAGATGCATGCAGGTGATGTTAGGTTGCAGCAGTGTTGAGCTTGGAGCGTGCAGCGGTCTTCTGGAGCTTGACTTTCGATTTATGTATTTTCCTTTCAGCATTGTACTCAAATGATTATATTAGTGGATATATGATGATGATGTTGCCTTTGTGAATTGAGTAATTTTGTGGTTATGCTTATTACGAGTTAAATATACAAAAAAAAATCCTTCTTGTAGGATCCCAGGATCGGAATCTAGCATATGGACACTAGGAGCCGAGAATGGGGTACTACGGAGGCTGTCGGCACCGGATTCGGCGGTCGGGATTCCTGTGAGTCTGATTTCCGGGTTTGGGGCGTGACAACTGGTCTTACGAACTAATTATCGGTCAGTTGTCTTCTTCATCAAAGATGAAAAAACATACGATGGAGAAGAAAAATAAGAAAAGCACCAAGAAGTCAACCGAAGTCAACCATGTTTTCTCTTGTCTAAAGAAAAACACGGTCAGGGAAAGCACTCATAATTGCATCGGTCATCCTTTCTCCAACACCAATAACGATGGTCACTTCATTCTCATTAGTAAAAATTTATTAACTAACTCAACCTGAGCCGAAGCAACAGAAAGCCACTATAGTATGTCCAGTCGAAATAGCTCCAACTACTGCTCCAGTTTTGGCACTCACAATCCCTTCGACCATTTTGAAGATTGCAAAACTTAGTCCCCTCATAATGCCAAAACCTGCTCTGCCTATAGCACCTTATCAAACTACTTCAGGTATCCCCCTTTAGCCAAAGCAATTGCAGATTTTCAGAAATATTATAAAACTAAATTATAATCGGGTGTCTCTCCTACTAAATACTCATGGGAGATGGAAGAGGCATATAAGAGACATAAAGATGCTCATTTTAATATGACATTTAATAAATGACACAGTGAAAAGGAAAGATTAAATGAACACAATCTTCCTTTTGACCGATATCTTAGGCCATATCGTCCTAATCCCCCTCATTTTCCTCACTCCAACTGAGCTTTAGATTTAGTTGTCGATTGTATCAAACTTTCACCAACAAACGATTGATTCATTACCATTGTTATTTGGTCAAATTTAGGTGAATGTTATTTCAACAATACCCCACTTCTTTTCTGATAGTGACTACATAGTCCCTTAAACTGATATTATGCCCGTTTCCCTTCAATAACCAAAGAACTCTGTGCTGCTAACAAGTCAATTACTACATCAACTCTTTAGGCTGAAGCTTTTACTTCAAACATTCCAGCTGATGCTGGACAATCTCAGGCCGATACACTTGATGTTTTTTACTTAGAGAAAACAACGAGCGATATTCAGTTATCCACAGATCGAATTGAAGGCCAGGATGAGATAATAATATATCAGCCAGTGGAATCCTTCAATACCTTCGTACAATTCATAACTATGTCACTTGCATCTGATCAGGATCAAGAAATTACATAAGCAACTATACTAATGGCCTTACCTTCCATTTAGCCTACTTCTTCCTAAAGACCGACCAATTAACTAATTTTGCGGTCGATGAACATCAGATTGCTCTGGATGAATCAGAAATACTTGAACAAGAGATACCTCAACTAGTAAAAACTGCTCTTGGTCGAGGTACAGAGATTGCGATGGTCAACATCTTCACTCTGCTCCCATCAGCCAATATTGATTCTCATACATTGTCTTCTACAGAGTACCTAGTCCCTATAGAAAACACATTATCTTCCTTCGACTAAGTCTTTCAACATGACATCTTGTTGGTCAAGTCTCCTGCACAGTCGATGCAAATTTAGTAATTGCATGAAGAATTACGAATCCCCATCTAATCTAATGTTGTTGATATCTTGACATCAGGAATGATCGAAAGATTAAACTGCCTTATTCAATGATACCAAAGTCTCACTTGATCAAATGAAAGTGTATCAGCCAAACTACCTGCAGTGTATGAATTCCTAGGCCTGATTCGTAAATATCAAAATGGAATTTCTATGGTTGACGAACTTCAAGGTGAGTATTTGGTTTCCTCCTTTAAGGTAACAACGATCATTACTGCTAGGGAGCAACTTGTTGTGGCCTATAACAACTTAAAGGAGTCATATGCTTCATTGGTTGATTTAAACGCTTAAATTAATCTCAGTTATGGAGAATAAATTAAGAATGTCGAAGGAAGAATGAAAATCTCTGATCAACCGTAGATAGGTTTAGAGAGCTTAAATCAATCGAATGGGTGCCTTCATATAAGAACATACCCCATTGATTGGTGAGATTGCACGTTCTAAAGCTAAAACCAAAGCTTTTCTTCATCAGTAAGAAATCAAGTAGTTGAAGCTTCAAGAAGCAATTGCATCTTTCTTGTCTTTCACTTTCTAATTACTTTTACACATGTCCACTATCGATCATGTAATTTTTCATCTTTAATACAATTGATTAGAAAACTTCTTCTCTATGTTTTGTTCTCTGGTACTTAACGTTTTTGTTATATGCATGACTATATTAATGACAAGCAATGCATGAGCAGTCGTGCACCTATTTGTTTCCTCTCCTTAGGAACTGTTTCACACCATTAATGAAAATACTTTAACCAACATGATGCCTCATCTTCAGGCGTAGTTATTCATCCTGAACACTTATTTAAAGGAATCTTTTTTTTTTATTAGCTTGTTAGTACACAACATTGTCAGTTCACACTTCACTGTTAGCCACCCCACTAGAGAATCGATACCAAGACTTGAATCGTAAATGCTTATTCTATTGCACTTTCGATTACGCTTCTTTATTCTTCAAGCACTCTTCCCTTCAATGGCTTTTACCCTTAGGTCTTCTACTGATCATACTTAATTTTTTCTGAGAGAAATTCTGGACATGGATATTAAAACATTCTACCATTCTACCCTTGTAACATCCTGAAATTTCTACGACCCAAGTACATACTCGTGCTTGAGAATTTCGGATGTTAATATGTATAAATTGGATGCTTTAAAAATCGCACCATATATTTTTTTTAGATTACATCCAGTTACATTCATGAAGGTAACTCATTCATGATAATAAAATCGATTGTATTTATTCTTTCATTAGAGTAAAAGAATTCAACAAATTATCAAATGCCCTCTCAATAGGAGCTTATTACATAATCGAGTTTGCAGCAGAAATATAAAACTAAATCATAAAACTATCTTCTTATTCTTTCAGTGTAATCTTCCATAGGGAGATGGTCCTTTAGGTCTTCAATCTGTACATCACCATAATCATCTGTACGGTTGAAGAGGGTCAACGTCCTATTCATAGTGATGGTTATCCTTTAAGATTAGCAATAATTTAAGAGATTTATAAAATAATGTAAAGATTTTGATACGTCTCGTACTCCACTACTACGAGGGGTATCAGTATACGCAACCAATTTACATAAATGTATGCCTAGTAAAGTGTGTGTAGCTCATCATATGTAGTGATAATCAAAATGTATAATATATTCCATAGAAAACCTAACTCGCCCCTCATCACATAATTACGGAGATTCGTTGGTGTATCCAATGTTAACATGGATTTATGTTAACATCTTAAGGTGACACAAGAACGCGGTTGGAGGATTTACATAACACGATATGTTCATGAAGCGACTATTTGCGACATTCAATTCTAAAAAAGTAATATAACGCGTGTGGTGATATACTTACATCAATTGTGCACCACGCCAACCAACCCACGAAAATTACATGCCAACCAAGAGGGCCGCTACCCATAACACGTTACGTCCACGATAATTATTTGAATCACTAGTTATGATACCTTTAACACATCACTTGCAATTAATAGAGAGATAATTCAAATTATGAGGGTTTTGAAATACCAAGACACATGCCTAAGCCATAAAGGTAAATAGCACAAGACTAACGAAATAAAGAGGAGAGAAGCAATGACTAACTCAACAAAGAAGAGAGTGGCAATGGTCAACTCAACAAAGAGGAGAGTAGCAATGGTTAACTCAACAAAGAGGAGAGTGGTAATGGCCAACTCAACAAAGAGGAGAGTGACAATATGCAACTCAATAAAAGGAGAGTAGCAACGGCTAACTCAACAAAGTTGTAAAATGCAAGGGCAAGGCTTGTATCCATCACCTCACATAAATTTATAAAGATCACTCATAATTAAAATCCGTCATTTACTGTCATTCCCTAAAGGGTAAATAATCATTGATGATAAATAAAACAATTGTAAGAAAAGAATTATAATAGTATGATAACAGGGCATATACAAGGCGGAATAAATGTATCAACTTAAATCAGTATAAGCTTAAAGGAAAAACCTTCACATAAATTCAGAAAGGTCACATATAATTAACATCGCACCTTAACCATTATTCCCAAAGGATAAATAATTGGTGGCGGTAAATTTAAATATTTACAGGGAGGATTCAAAGCATGTGAGGGAACAAAATAAATCATACCAATTTAGATTAATGTAAGCTCAAAGGAATCACCCACCTTAGCCTTATATCTAAACCCTAGGTAGATATCTATATAGGAAAGCTTCCACATAAATCATGACATCGCTTGAACAAGAAGGAGATACTAGATGTTTGGAGAAGGAAGCGAATGATGGACGTCTAGGCTTCTCTCTCTCTCTCTCTCTCTCTCCTTGGACGTTTAAGAGGTGGACATGTGAATGGAGAGGGGAACGCACTCCCCCTTTTTAAAAGGGAGTGTGCGTATAAGAGGAGCATGTTTCACATCACACTTGGATTGTGTTTCTCCAATTGTTTCATTTTTAACAATCTTTCTTTAAATCTAATTCATCCATTATATCAGGGTTGTAAAATAGAGCTGGGGTATATGATTTTCTTAGTGATTGAAATTTAAATTGGCCAATCTTGAAAATTCTCCTAACATGTGCCAAAATGAATTTGATCTCAATTAACAGTCCACACTTAATGATCAAGGCCCAATTTTGGAAGAAATGTGTAGTCAGGATAGGCAAATGGTTAGAAAAATTTTGGTGGTTAATCGATGGTGGAAAAGGCCTAGATATAAAATATCACATTTTGCATCAAAAGGAAGGAACTACCTTCAGCGTTCAACGGTGCGGGATCATAGATCAGGGTCTAAATTTTGTATAACCTCGTAGTCATATAAGAACAGAGTTTAGTCCAAATTTGAGTTGCGATGGATGGAAGGAAGTGGTTAAATTGAAAGATTCAGATTTATATGGAGTTAATAGGCCTTGAAAGGATAATTTTGCTCCTAAGGAAAAGCCTACCAAAGTGAGGTCTTCATATTTCACACTTGGTCTATATTATAGGAAATCTAAGTCATTTATATGAATGAAAATATCATACTACGACTACTCACGAGGTTTCTTCACTCGATGGACACCAAAATTAATGATTAAGGAGCTAATTTATCAATTTCGTTACTTTTATAATGATCTAAGGGCCAAATTTTAACATGTATGGTTAATTTATTATACATACGCATAGTATAAAATTTCACATCAAACGGATCATGGGAACCATGTGATTTATTTCAGGGGTCTAGGTTAATGACATTTTTGTAATTATTGCTGACGTGAGAGTTTTGAGAAATCTAATGGTTCTACATATTTATAAGAACATTTTTAAATAATTCTTATAAAATGACTTATACCTAAATCATTATGAATAAAGACTTATTCACCAAATTAATTAGAGAATGTACATATATCAAGCCACATAATGGATGGTCAAATGACATATTTAAAATAAGAAAACTTGATAGTTGGTACTCTAATAGTGTATATAAGTATATGTACGACCAGTTTTGTAAACGAAAGAACATAAAGTTGGTTTCTAAAGTAATTAGGGAGTAGAACATGTGTATCGTTAGATTCGAATGTCTTGTTCACATGTGTAAGTTTCTTATATTATAATTCTGATGGTGGATTAAGCATATTCATAGGTAATGAACAAGATGAAAGGATCAGAATATTGACTTGATGTCTGTATGAGCAGATTTAGAGATTAAGTAGCTAGTTTACTACGATCGGGTGGTCCAAAATCAAAGTGGACAGTTAGATGTCTCTATCTAGCCGTGCATACTTGACTAAGTGGTTAGTTATGATGGACAAGTGAGAATATTCAGGTATATGATGATCTTATCTTAAAATTAACGATCAGATAGCTTGATCTATGAATGGAGATTATTCCCAATGGTCAGATTCGTGTTGGAGAATAGATGTAAGGTTAAGATAGCTAGATTGGTATTGTACACATGTACATAATAAGTTAGATTTCATAGTAACACTCGAGAACTCTCAATACTCGGGTATTGAAAAGTTTGGGGTGCTACAACCCTTCAGTATAACATCTGCTCATTCGTCCACAATCTTCAACTCAAAGCTCCAGTGCATCATCGATGCATATTTTGGCATCGAAAAAGAACTGAAAGATCTTGACATTCATACGAATGAGAATGCTGCCATCCACAGGAAAACCAACATCCTCTCCAACAATATGACTAGGTCTGGTACCACCGCATGCATTGGACTGAGCATCATCACTTTAACAAAGTGATGATACGGACTCTACAAGTTCAACGCAGAGAAATCAGCGATGACCTTTAGGAAACTGAGCGACTTTATCCCGAAAGATGTCTAGAATATCCCCAAACCCTCCTGAACTTCATCAACTCTCAAGTTGATCTTTACCAGGGTTAGTTGCGTGAGAACAATGAATGGAAGAGAGAAGCAAAGCATACGGCTAATATCATTGATCATCAAATCAACTAAATCATATGCTTTTTTGATTGAGTTTTGGAAAGCAGTGAATCATGGAATGCTCAAAGAAAAATAATCGAACTCATCATAGAATGAGCTATTAAAGAATTCGAGGAGATGAAGTTTATTTATGCCTAATATGTTCTTTGGCTAAGCCTTCTATTTTCTTTTCTTCACTATTTTTTGAATCTATGTAATCGACCAATCGACCATATGTTAATAATGTTCAGCCCATAATATAACATTTATATTTCTGGTTACTTATGTTTTCATGACCGATTTTGATTATTTTTAAACCATCTGTGATTATTCTAATTATCTTTTAGCCTAATCTTTTCATATTTTCAATAGACTAACATGGTATGCTTTTAAGAATCGACCATTGATCAGATTCTTAATCATTTTTCCACTCATATAACGAAGAACATAAGCTCCTCCATGAAAAACTTTTACCATAGTATATGGTTCATCCCATGTAGATAACTACTTATGGAATGCAATGTCATTAGTCCCGATTTTAGGTAATCATGTTAGGTCCGAACCAATGGCCTTTGTTGTACCTCATTCTCATAACATGCCATCTTAACCGGTGGTGTATTGCGCATAGGATTCTTATCAAAGTATTGTTCAATTTTAGCCATATTTTCAAACAATGTTTCAGGAGTATTTGTGTTTTCTAACTTGTCAATGGATTGAGAGCCCGTTGACTAAACCTCCTTCACTTAGAAGTCACAATGTATTGTCCCTTACTCAATTGGGCATGAACCATACAAAACCTTAATTTTAACCTTAAGTTCTAAATCTTACGATAATTAAGAAAGAAAGTAAATAGAGTAAGGAAGGATATTACCAGTAGGGAAGAACTAGGCTAACGATTCTACAAACAAAAACAAGGAAGTGATGTTAGAATTCTTAAAGCAAACATTAAAAAAAATTGAAATTAGAAAATCCCAAAAATCATAGGTTAGAAAAATAAAAAAACCTAACCTAAAATAGAAACAAAACTAGAAAACCTAAACCTAATTGTGTTCGTGCCACTCCCCGACAACGATGCCAAAAACTTGATCAAGCCCAATGGTTGACAACCCCAAGTGCAAAGCTGCGATGTAGTTTTAACTTGATGAGACCGAGGTCGAATCCTCAAGGACTTATATTTGTGCATTCTTACAACACTTTAAATTTAGAATTAAAACTAAAACTAACTATAAGATTTGAATTAGAAGAATCAATGATAGAATTCTAAGTAATGTAAAGAAAAATCAATAAAATAAAACACTATAGCACCAAAGATCCACTTCTAGCCTTTCCTAATGCTTAATTCACTATATTCAATTAGATAAAACAACTAGAATCGAAGTCCCATCTTATCCAGCCAGATGATAGAGCAATTAATTTGAAATTCACAAGTCAAAATAAATTTAAAATTCAATCGATTCAGTTCTCATTTGAAGTACCAAGTTATTGATCGTAGGAAATTCAAAGTATCTATCGTGCCTAAAGTCTATGATAAATTCATAAATTTTACATATCAAGCTCTTGTAAAATAGTTAAGCCAACAATCTTAGCCTTCCTAAGCATCCAAAGTGCCCGGAGTTGAAAATGGATCAAAGTAAACTAGAACTAAAGTTTTATTCAAAATAAAATCAATGAATTGTTCATCATTTAAACTAATAAACTTGAATCGAAGTAAACTATAATATTAAAAATAGCTACAAGCTTCGCTTCTAATCCCTATCTAAGATATCGGCCTAGCATGGCTAACATCCTATAAAAAAAAAAAAAAAGGAAAACATAAAAGACAAACTATTACTGAGGGATTGAAGAAGAAGAACGGCACCTTAGAAGCTCCACAACCTCTTACTCTCTCTCACACATAAATCCTAATTTGTATATATAACAACCTAAATCATCCCTTGAAATAGGAAAAATTCCCACCAACTTTGGATCAACTTCAAATTTTCATACTTTTGTTATGCTTCGGTTGCACCGAAGATAACCTTCGGTCTCATTAAAGTCGCATTGATTCTAGCCAAACTTGCCTTCTGCTGCAGATGAATTTTCTCAAAATATATTTAAACCCTTTGTCTCTTTTAGGTTGTTTTAAAACTTCCTTCGATGGCACCGAACATCACTTTGATGGTACCTAACAGTCGAACCGAATTAACTCTAGAAATCACTGTTTATTGCTCTACTGTTTTTTGTACTTTCGGTCGGATCGAACCTATCGTAGGTGGGATCGAATAGTCTGTTATTTCTATTATTAGACTGCGTGATTAAATAGACTTTTTTTTCATCCTTGGTACTTAGTTTTCTTAAATCTTTGGCACTTAAATTCTTTAATATTGTTCTCCAAACATCTAATCATCTACTTAGTCATTATTCGAGTATTAAATCTTTACTTTAATTTTCCTTTTAATCTTACCTCTCCAAATCACCTCGCATAGCAAAATGCACGTAATTAAATTAATTTAGAACACTTATGCTTATAAAACCAATACACAATTGAGTATCAATATTTAATACTTCACACTCAACAGACTTATACTACAATACCTTAAATGTAAATTAAATATCATCTACTTTACGTTGAAGGATCATGATCTTCTAAGAACCAATTTAACTGATTATACTCATCCAATCAAGTCATGCTAACCTCCCATCTTGATCGTCTCTTTCAATAGATGAATCTAATATTTATTTATTTATTTATTATTATTATTTTTTTGCTTGTTTAATATTCTATCAATTATAATGAATCATACATTCAAATATTATTAAAATCAACATTACTTACCTTTCTTTTATTTATCCGTACATTCATTTTCCTCTAAGCTATATTAAACTAAAAGTATTTAAGTCTAATATTCTCATGAGATTAAAATAAAAAAATTATCCAAAGATATAACCACAACCGGTGAGGAGAAGAATTATCAGATCTTGCTTCTAATCTCACCTTGCATCTCAATGCAGGAAACACCAGTAGTTCAATTAAACGTATAATATCCGGCACGAAAATAAAATATAGCACCCGATTAATACGTGAGGCCTGGCTTGATTGAATTACTTGGCAGCAGCAAGGGATTGTTTCTGCATCGTCCATCAAATTTGTCCCAACAGAGCAATGGCCTTCGATGGCCCACTAACCAGAGATTAAGACATGTGTGTTCGTTGTAAAGAATCGGTTGGGGTAATCCTTCCGTTCGTCTTTTCGAAGTAACCGACAGACGGCTGCGATGCTACGTATGAGTGCGTGTAAACTTCAAAGTATATTCTCGAATTTCGATATCTCGGCTAATTGCTGCTTTTGCTTTATCTCATGATATATTGCACTGATTAAGAGCGTTATTTTCCTATTTATCACGTATCCAGTAGCCTTATAGGATGTCATTGAGTGCAAAATCATCCCATCTTATGATGCCATTCACACCACGAAGGGAGCTACTGACAGGTTGAGTAGGGAAACTAGATACTGAAGTGACGTCACCACGTTCCGTGGGCCCTATCATGATTATGTGGTGTATCCACACCATCCATCCATTTGTAGAGATCATTTTAAGGCATTATCCAAAGCTCGAGTGGTTCCAACCACCAAAAAAATGGTGGAGATTGAATGCCTCCCATTAAAATTTTCCAAAGGCCATGGAAGTTTAGGATCAAGTTAATATTTGTGTTTTCTATTTTTTTCATATCTATGTTAACGTATGAACAAATTGGATCTCAAATAAGTATCACTATCACGGTGGACCCTTGAAAGGTTTCAGCGGTGGTGGTTACTCTCTCCACTGCTTTCTGTGGCTGGGTCCAGTTGAGCTTTAGATCTGACTCATTTTTTGGATTATGTCCTAAAATGATCTCTCCAAATGGATGGACAGTATAGATATAATAAATATATCATTGTGAGACTCCTAAAATAGGGTGAGGCCACTTCAGTAGCCATTCTTGCTACTCAACCCTTCAGTAGCTAATCCGCGTCCCACACTCTACCAACGTGGCTGGTGTATTGACGCCACCAAGTTCTGTGGGTCCATCATGAGGTATGTATTATATCCAAACCGTCCGTCCATTAGGCGGTGTGGTTGTTAGGCTTGGACCAATGTGATATTTTTTCCCGTAGTGAGAATTATTGTCCAAACTTCTATTTGCAGTGCGGTTCACATGAACTTTCAATAAGACTTATTTTTAATCTTATGCTTTAAAATAATCTCCCCAAATGGATGAAATGTGTGATTATGATAAATATATCATCATGCGCCATGTAACTTTGATCTCCTTTGAACCGTTCGTACAATTCGGAGATCGAGGAGCTAGCGTCATCGCTCATGGACGCCTGCTAAAGCATGGGCTACTAGTTAGGGCTCACCATGATATTTGGGAGAAATCCACACCATCCATCCGCTTTACTAGATCATTTTATAATAAGCCACAAAGAATGAGGTGGATCTAAAGCTCAAGTGAGCCATACGAGAGGGAAAATTGAGGAAATAGTTTCCTACCATTGAAACCTTTATGGGATTCATCTTGTTTTTATGTCCCATCCAAACCGTTTATAAGGTCATTCCCACTGAGATGAAGTGAAATCACAAAAAATGTAGCCTGATATGAAGTTTTTGTTGTCGCATGAATGTTTCAATGGTGGTCTCTAAATCTCTACTGTTTCCTCTCATACGGGAGTTTTAGATCCACCCCATTTTTGGTTTCATCTCCTAAAATGATCTCAGAAAACGGATGGACGGAGTGGATTTCTCTCAAACATCACTGTGGACCCCACCTAGCATCCCAGTGTAGGAACTTCCTGGGAAAGGCTTTCGCAGGAAACCCGCATCCATCGCTCGTCGCACGCACCCACACCAGCCAGGTCCGTAGCGTGTGGTACACGGAATCGGATTGCCTACTGAGTTACCCAGTAGGCTCTTATGGTACTGAGAAAACTCAGTTGGGCTCACCGTGAAAATAAGTAGTACGTTTTTTCAGCTCATTTAAAATCTTAAGGGGATCATACTGCAGGAAATAGTAAAACAATGATTTCCATCTTGAAACCTTTTTAGGCTCCACAGTGATGCCTATTTGCCGTCCAACCTCTTAATAAGATCACAAAGACATGGATGGAGGTGAAAAACAAATATAAGCTTAATCCCAAAAATCTTTGACACTCAAGAATTTTTCAACGGTATATCTGCAATTTATACTATTTCATGTGGTGTGGTGCATTTGAGCTTTGGATATTCTTAATTTTTGGTCCACACGGAGTTACTCAGTACGCAATCCGCTTCCGTGGTACACCGGCCGATCCGGTTCCTTCAATGTGAGTCCAGCATATCTCGGTAAGCTGTGGCAGTTCATGGGCATGGAACCGGATTAGGTGCGGCCGGGTCTCATCCAACACGGTGCGGCCCTGGAAGCGGATTGTGTACTGAGTAAACTGTGTGGGGTCCATTGTTATTTATTTATTTTATCCACTCCGTTAATCCATGTTAACAGATAATTTTAGGACTATATCCCAAAAAGGAAGCAAATTAAAATCTCAAGTGGACCACACTACAGGAAATAGTTTGATTAAACCTCTACCATTGAAAATTTTTTGGAGGCCAAAGAAGTTTTGGATCAAGCTGCTGTTTGTGTTTTCTCTTCATCCATGTCTTTGTGATCTTATGAACAGGTTAGATGACAAATAAAAATTAATTTGGACCCTAGGAAGGTTTCAACGGTGGAAATCATTATTCCACACTGTTTCATGTGTAATGGTCCACTTGAGCTTTGGATTCACTTCAATTTTGGCATCAACACCTAAAATTATCAGTAAAAATGGATGGACGGTGTGGATAAACCACATACATTAACAGTGGGCCCAACTGAGTTTACTCAGTACGATAAAAGCGTACTGAGTAACTCAGTACGCAATCCGATTTCGCGGCCCTGACCATGGGGCCCATCTTGATATATTGATTATATATCCACGCCATCCATCCATTTTCCATTAGATTTTAGGGCATGAACCCAAAAAATAAAGCAGATAATATCCACGCCATCCATCCATTTTCCAGCTGATTTTAGGGCATGAACCCAAAAAATAAAGTAGATCTAAAACTCAGGTGGACCATACCATAAGAAACAGTGGTGATTGAAAACCCACCATTAAAAACCTCCTAGGTCTACCTTAATGCCCACCGTAATGTTTATTTTCCATCCAACCAGTTGATAAGGTCACACAAGCTGGACGAAGGGAAAAAGAAAACAAATATTGGCTTGATCCAAAACTTTTGTGGCCCACAAGAAATTTTTAATGGTCAATCGCCACTGTTTCATATGGAAGTTTAGTTGATCAATTAATCTAAACTGTTCGATTTTAACAAATGTGAATTGCTCCACTAACAAAGCACAATGTGAACGGGTGGAGGAGGAATGCAACGAAAAGGGCAAAAACATGATTTTAACAGAGGCATCACTTTTTATATAGGTTTATTTCTACATGTTGTGGAAGTGAAGCACTTACGAAAAGATGTCAAGGTTAACAACAATTTCTCTACCTTGGTATATACAATTTGTAACCCACTTATTATTTAAGGAATTTAGATTTTCTGTTTGTCACAAATAGAAATTTTTTTACTTACTATATTATGATTGGCTGACCAATCACATTATAAAAAATAAAAATAAAAAATTCTCTTTGCGAATCCAAATTCTTATTTAAAATTAGTACTTATGTGTTATTGTTGATTGCTTATATTACTTAAAATGATGAGATTTAGTAGCATTATAGAAATTTTGAAGCTTAATCCAAAATGGGCCATATAGATTGGTGTAGAATTGGGCCATATGAATTAGTTGTACAACTAAGTGGTGGCAAACGTACATCAATCATCTTAGAAACTCTATACTGACTTTATGAGTCATTTGGCAACATGGACTCCATGTGAATTGGAATTCATATTACTATGTGAATTGAAATCATCGATGGTGTTTGACACTGCATCTAGATTCCATGTGAATATAAAATTTTCATTTGGCACCTTTCTTCATGCATGACATTCATTTTACTAAATTCTCAATAGTGCCCTACCATAGGGTTTATATGAAATCCACCTTGATCACTAGGTATGTCACTATATTTTGGCCGTAGGGACCAAAAGTTAGCTTGGTTCGTGATTTAGGTGGACCATACGATTGGAAACAATATATAGGGCATACCTCTCCTAATAGTTTCCCTTAATATAGCCGACTTGAATCATGAACCGAACTGATTTTTAGACCTTACAACTAAAATGGAGTAGCACACCTAGTGGTGGATTTCGCCTACGCATTAAGGCGGGATGTATCAATTCTTGAAGTTAACTACGGTCGTTTTCATGCAAGATGTCATAACATGAAACCATCTAGGCTTTTAAAAATGTTGTGGGATATGGCCACCATGATGTTTATATAAAATCCATGCCGATCAGCAGGAATATTTCTTAATTTTGGCCATAAGGCTCAAATCTCATATTATTTAGGTGGGTCATATGAAGGGAAGTAGTAGCCCTCACCCTCCAAACCGTTTACTTTTGTGTGGCCCATATGAATTGAGGATGGACTTGATTTTTTATCCCTAGGCCTACATTTTAGTTTTGTGTCTAACAGTTGGAGTGGATTTCGTATAATCATCATGGTGGGCCTTAAAAAAAATTAAGAGTAGGTGTCCCTCTCTTAGTTTTTCTCTTAGTATGGCCCACCTGAATCATACACCGAACTGATTTTTGGGCTTTATAGTTAAATTAATGGCACATACTTAGTGATCAAGGTGGATTTCACATCAACATCATAATGGGGCTCACAAATTCTTGAAGCAAGTACATAATTCATTTTGGTGCTAACATCATAAATGGTAAAGGGTGATAATGTGCTTTTAAAACACACCTCTAGCCAAGGAATTCAAAACAGGTGAAACGGTGGTAACTAGAATCCATTTACGACTATCGTACCACTCTTTAAACACACTTACTTTATGCCTTTACCACCAATTATTGTCCTTTACCACCATTTCAATGGTGCCAAACGACCCCTTATGTGAAAAGTAAACCCTTCCCTATGAGCATCCAGACCTTTGTGGTGTGTTGATGTCACCAAATTCTATAGGCCCCATCATAATGTATATGTTATATCCAAACCGTCTGTTCATTTGGAGATATTTTTCTAGGATATGAGTTCAAAAATGTGACATCCAAATCTCCATTGGACCACACCACATAAAGCAATGGGGATTAAATGTCAACCATTGAAAAATTTTCACCGATAACAGAAGTTTTGAATCAATCTGATATTTGTTTTTTTCCTTTACCTAGGTCTATGTGACCTTATGAACAGGTTGGTGTGGATGTTGGATCCAAGATCGGAATGTGCTCACACAGGTGAAATTGGTAATGTTCGGATGGGGGGTAGCCAATTAATTCTGATTCCACAACCGGCTAGATCATGCAGAAACATTAGGAAAGAGAATTTGAGGACTCTCTACCCTAAAATGACTCATTGATCTACGACAGGAGATTCTAAGAGACCACAATTATAGAGTTGGAAGGGGTTAGGCACTTACCCTACCTATAAAAATATATGGTCTCTACTTCACAAGATCTCATGAATAATTGAGGATTAGGAATAGCTCTTGAGCACTATTGAGTGTGCGCAGTGTAGTGTTAAATGTAATGCTTCCTATAAGATGTAGCTTCAGCTAGATATATCCTCCTTGAATGCCCACTTGCCAAAGCGATAACCAACTTGTATAAGTTTTTTATAGGTAAGATCCGATTATCTTGGCCAATCATAGAGCATACGTTTGAACTGATCGGGTGTTGAGTGATATGTGTGTAATACTTATGTATGTAAAGATGCGTGTGTGATACAATGTTGGATGTAACGCCTTTGACAAGCGGTAGTTTTGAATGGATAAATCCACCTTGACTACCTCTTGGCAAAGCAATAACCAATCAGTCCAAGTTTTTTTATGGGCAAGGTCCGAATAAAACAGCGAGCCGCAGAGCATATATTTGAACTTATCAGGTGAACAATGTGTAAGTGTCATAGTTTATATCCCTTTGTGTTGTCAAATTTGTGGTGCCAAAGACACTACTATGAAGCTTACATATATGAAGAACAATGCTCTACTCAAGATCAACTTAGGGTGACAAGCACTGTTCACAAGTCAAGACTCGAGAAAGTGAGTTTGTTATCAAGATCTCAAGAGGCTTTCAAGTTTGAGCTCCATCAAGACTTCAAAGGTCACATGTCTCCTATGTTCAATGTCCTTACTTCACTCCTGAGGTATGACTGACCTTAGGTTGACCTTTAGAGTAGGTAATTTAGGATACATAATTCACATGTTTTCTATAAGTGAGCTTGGTCTGTTCTAAGACTAGTCTTGGACTTTGTTCGACTAGTCCTAGCACTGCTTCGACCTGTCTAAGAAATTCCTGGATCAGTCATAAGTTTGTTACAAAAATCTGAAATTTTCTTTTAGGCTTCGACTAGTCCTGGGGACTGTTCGACCAGTCGTAGACCTACGACTCAATGTACAGTGTTGAAAATCGACCTGCTTCGACCAGTCGTGAGAACCTACAAAAACTTGATTGCTTGCCTCCAAGTGCAGAGGTTCATAAGTAGTATCTCGTGAATACAGGGTCGATCCCACAGGGAGATGAATTGTGAGAAGAAAAAAATAATCAAATGCAAAACAAACTAAGTAATAAAAATTAATCTGATGATTTGATTTTGGGATTTTTGAATGGATGTAATTCAACTGAATAAAATAACACTCAAGCTTCAAAGTTCCACACATAGGTTAATGCTCCAAAATCATGATGACTTGGATAACACAACTAGGATCTGAGCACTATGGTCAGCCTAATCGAAAAATAAAACAGTTTAAATATTTTAATAAATGATATAAAAGATTAGAAAATGATGAATTTGCACCATTGACATATATTCTCAAGCGCCAGTGATTTTAAGTATTCAATATCTATAGGATAATGAATATCAAAGAAATATAACAGGTTGAGAATATCTCCTATCTAGGAAATCTGATTGATCTAGGGTAAGTCTATCCATCAATGTGGATCTCATATGATGGAAACATATGGATCTCACAAGAGGATAAAAAAATAAAACCTAAATAATAGATAACATGCATACACCATTCTGCTTAACATTAAAACAATCAATCGTCATAATCTTAAAAAATTATTAAACCCATGTGCTTCCCTTCTAGCTTAGGCTAGAGGGAACTTAGAAAAACATAATTAAATTACAAAAATAAAAAGCAACAAGAAAGAAAGAAGAAAAAAATGAAAATAGAAAAGATCTAAAATAAATAAAACAACTTATAAAGCATTAATAAAACTAAAAACTCTTTAAAAACTCTAAATATTGCTCTTGAATGCTTCTAATGATGTTTAAGAATGCCCTAGGAGGCCCTATTTATAAGTAGGGAACTCCAATTTTCGTACAAAGTTGAAAGCCCTAGAAAACGCCTCAAATATACGTATTTTCTCAAAATAGACTTCTCTCTGCATAGTTCATTTAAAACAGACTTCCTGCTGCATAGTTTTCCAAAGTAGACTTCAGAGCTTTAAAATACACTTTTTAGGACGATTTCAGGATTCTTCACTTCAAATCTTCGATTCTTTTTATTCCTCACTTGATTTTCTTGGATCTTTGGCATGTGAATTCTTCAATCTTGGTTTCCTAAGATCCATCCCTTGCCTTGGTGATTTTTGAGCATTAAATTCTTACTTTTTAGCACATTTTTTTAATCTAAGCTCTTAAATTCACCTTGCAACACATACATAAGTAAAATAGAATATTAAGATGATTTATGTTCATAAAACTAAGATATAAATGGGGAAAATTATGCAATATTTGAGTCTCAACACACCCCCCAACCAGCATTTTGCTAGTCCTGAGCAAAATGAGCGAAGAAAAATAAAAATAAAAATAAAAATAAAAATAAAAATTAATTTTTTTAAAAAAAAATTAAAATGAAAAAAATTCTAACTACACCACTTTCACAGGTAATCTCGATTGCATTTAGCATATGCAACAAGCCTTTAGACCCCTAGGTTTCCCTTAGTGGACGAGTTATAATCTCGTGAGGGTTTCCAGAAATGTTACCCACAAACATTGAAAATAAGAAAAATATTTCAACACTAAAAAATTTATATAATTATGCCCTCATTCATCATATGAATTCCAAAACAAAACAATACTTAACCTAAGTCTGAAGTTAGTTAGAATCTCAATTTTCTAATTCATTACATCCTTGAGTTCAGAGACCTAATCAAAATTTAGAATAGTTATGATCCAATATCCTTAAGTGCTCCGTGACACTAGTCTAACTTTGAGAAATATGCATGTTCCCTATCCTAACTCCTTTTAATCATCCCAAGAATATGAAATTTCTAGTTATCTCATTTTCTTCATGTCATTTCTTCTTTTATTATCATATCCTCATTATTATAGACCACCCTTAGATGAAGATTCCCACTGGGTTTGCTTCATAACCTAAGGTATCGTACTTGTAATGGTAACAGTAATGGATACTTAGGTATCCTTACTCCGGATTACTGACACGATTGTTATGGTCATTGCATTCATACTCTATAATAAAAATTTCTTTTTTCCATCACTATTTTTTTTCCTTTAATATTCTCTCTTTTAAACATATATCAATGGTACTAGTTCATTCAACCTTGTTTGAATAAAAAATTGTTATTCTAGTTCACATATCATATTCCTCACTTAGTTAGATAGGGTATATTGTGAATTCAGTACATCAAATTACAACTCACTTTAAACTAGTGATTAGATAATTGAACTCAAGTTTATAATTTTCAATTATAAGAATTCTGACTACTATCATCCTAGAATAAATATTAACTTTGCCTTTGGAATTCGTATAATATCATATTGACATTCTTGTATATAAACATATTATTTTGAAAATGTTGAATTTTTTTTTATTTTTTTATTTTCCATAAACCTAAAAAAAAACAAAGAAAAAAAAAACTTAAACTTAACTGAAACATAAAAATAATAAAAATAATAATAAAATAAACTGAAACTTATAAAAAAAAACATTCACATGGATGACTATCCACACCCCCAACCTAAAATCTACATTGTCCCCAATGTAATGATAATGTAATGCAGACAACAATAAAAATAAAAGAAAGGATGGATAGTACCTGCCATGAAAAACTCACCTACTATGTGACACTAAAAAAAATTGAATATGATACAAATCCTACACAAATGCTCCGTTAGATTAGAAGCATCAATCTGAATATTCTGACTCATGAAGAGGGACAGACTCCTCTCCCAAATGAAAGTTTTCCACATAAGGCTTCAATCTCTAACCATTAATGTAAGACCCGTGTCCTAATCCGTACCATTCCTTTGGCTTCCACGGTTCTTTCGGTCAAATTTTGGCAACCTTCGCACCATAACCGACGTTTGCGCGTGATCTTAAGCCAGGTCCCGCACACCGACGTCGGCTCGATCCGAAACTTATGTCTTGGCGATCGCGTCGTCGCCGCGGTTCCAACGCCGTGACTTGCGCACCGAACCGATACCCAGGCAAGAAGATGCCGATCTGCGTTTATTCCGAAGAAACACCGCGCGTTGCGAATTTCGAGGGAATCTCTGCTATAAGTCCCATCAATCAATCATAAATGCAAGCCTTACCTCAAGTACATCAACCCATTCCCTCATTTTTCAAAAGTCCACCCTCTTTCCACCTCACCACTCCTCTTTTTCTCATTTTCAACAACAACCATACCCCTTTTCAAAAATTTCAACCCAACCCATCACCCATCACTCCATCACCTTACCTCACCCATCCATATCTTCTTTCTCTCCCTCATTTCTCAAAATCTCCAAGCAACCCCAAGCCTCAAACGTCCAAGCTTCCTCTCCCTCTCAAGTGTGGCCCACTTCCATCTTTCATTTATACCCTCTCATCTCTCATCCCCACCATCAAAAGTCCATCAACCTCCATCAAAGTTGAAGCTAAGGAGCATTGGAGTCTAAGGGACCAAGAAGAAGGAAGATAAGGTGGGTGATTTGTCATTATTTTAAATTTTAGGGCCCACTTGTTGGTGGGACCCATTTGGATGTATGTGATTTAATCAAGAGGGCCCATAGTGGCGGGGTTCCTCTATCTCACCATATATCTCTCTCTATCTCTCTCTTTCTCTCTTTCTTTGTAATGGTGTGAATCCCACCAATATGTGCTACATCTACCCCATCCATCTACATCAGACGGTGTGGCCCACTCTATTGCAGGTGATGATCCACACCATCCATTGTTTGGATGGACCCAATGTATTTATATATATATAAATATATGTATATATGTTATATTTTATATAATATATATAATATAATATGTATTATATATATATAATATAATATATATATTATATGCATATATGTTGGTGGGCCACATCTACGTGGGACCCACCACAGCAATGTGTTTATGCATGCCATCCAGCGTCCCTGGACGTTGGAAAACAGTTAAGTGTAAACTGGCATGGGCTGTACTAACGAGCTAGCCTAGAGGAGGGAGTGGTGGGCCACTCATGCAGGCCCCACCTTAATGTATATGTAAAATCCAAGCCGTCCATTTTGTTCCCCATCTCATTTTAGGCGTTGAGCCGAAAAATGAAGTTGATCCCCTTCCTTAGCGGGCCATACCATAGGAAACAAGTTTCCTACCTTTGATTTACTCCCTGATGCTCTGGTACATTTGAAACAGCCCAATATTGGACTCTATGGGTTTGTATCGAGCCACAGGGACTGATGGCTGGTGTGGATCTTACTGAAGCAGGCCTCGCCTGGGAAAAACCTCAGAAAAATGAATATTCAAAAAAAAAAACAAAAGGAAGCAGAAGCAGCAGCGCCTGCGGCTGCGCTGCCGCTGACGGACGGACGGGCGGGCTGGGGGTCACGGCCCCAGCTGTGGGCCCCAATTTGATGCGTTTCCACCATCAACACCGTGCATTTGCTGGGTCCCCACGGACCGGCCGTCCACTCCAAAAATCAGCCGCAAACGGAACTCATGTGGGCCACACCATCTAAAATCATGTAAAGACATGTCTAAGCATATAAAAACACTTGGTGGGGCCTACCTGAAATCTGGATGCGGTTGAAACTTGGTCTGTACCCTTAGCCAAGTGGGGCACACATAATGAGCGGGCTGGATTTGTGGACCACATCACAGTGGGCCCCCTGTCCATGTGATATATATATATATATATATATTTATACATATGTAAATAAATAAAATAAAATAAAATAAAATCAGCATGGTGGGGTTCCCTGACTGTGTACTGAGGGATGAAAAAATAAAAATAAATGGTGGGCCCCACCCATGGTCCGTGTGACCTTATGAATAGTTTGGGTGGAAAATAAACATTCCAGTGGGCCCTACCTTGGTTCAAGTAGCTTTATGAACAGTTGGGTGGAAAATAAACATTATGTTGGGCCTTAAGTTGGGTGGAAAATAAACATTATATTGGGCCTTAGGCTGGGTGGAAAATGAGTATTTTGGTGGGCCCCACTTATGTAAGTATTGTAAACCACACCCTCTATTAGTGTGGGCTCCATCATAATGTATGTGTTTCATCCCACTGTCCAACTATTTTGGAGATAATTTAAGGCCCATTATGGAGGCCCATCTTCATGCATTAGTGGTCCTTGTTGAGGCCCACCTTGATTTGTATTAGGCCCATATTATGAGGCCCATTGAGGCCCACCTTGATATAGATATGGGGCTCATGTTATATAGCCCATTTGATGTATTTGGGTCCTTAGGTCAAGGCCCAATTAGATGTACAAAAGGCCCATTACAATGTGTGATTCATGGAAGGCCATTCCTTGGGAGCAATGTTGGTTTGATGTCCACATTGAATGGATAATGTTGGTTAAATGTCCGCATTATAACTCTCCCTAAGGCCCACTGATAGGCCCATAATTATGGTAAGTAGGCCGTCTAGGGCCATCTCCATTATACCTAGAGCCCATCTCTTTATACATGTTTAGTATAGATCCATGATTCATGATCATTCGCACCATAGGTATGCCTGATGTGAGGAGTGACCGATCATAGCATATACCTTTGGATATACTGTTTATGGGCTCCCTGATAGGCGGAGTTGCCTCATATAAGTGCATGGTATATACAGGGCTGTTGCATGACTGATAGTGTGATTCATGCACTTGCATTTGTGTGATTGTAGTTACTGTATGCCCTAGCCACATCAGGGCCATAGCCTCCACAGACACATCGTGGATGACAGGATTGGAAACCGGAAATATTTGGTTCTAGCATACGGGCGCCATAGACGTCCCTGGGTGAAAATTCCTAAACCCGATGGTACCAGAGGATGACTCCAACGTCGAGACCGAGTGGATATATGAGCGCATGAGGGCCAAATACCAGGAGGCCGCGTCTCCCACTGTGTCGTGGTCGGTTGGAAAGGGGTGTGGCCTTACTCGCCCGAGGGTAGGGGGCAATACTAGGCTGAGTTTGACCAGCTCGCGAATGGGTCCGCTATCGACGTGCCGGATAGATATTGGCAGACTATTGGCCAGGCGGATAGTGAGGTTTCTTATACTCACTTGGACTGTGTGGCTAGGAGAGTGACAGTGTCATTTGGAGTGTATTGAACCCCGGTGATTATCCAGAATGAGAACTGTACTGATACATGATGAGGATTGGCATGCTTGAGTTGCATCTCGCATCGCATGGCTGTGTTATGGTTGATAGCATTCATATCTTGCACCGCATAACCTTGGTATGACTGATTGCATTCATGTGCTCATCACCATGATTCCGCATTACTCTGACCTTGCATTTTGAGCATGCTTATATTGCGCACATACTCACACCACCCTCTAAGCTTTCTATGAGCTTATGCACGATTGATGCGTACAAGTGACACCAGGACGCAGTCGCAGCCATAGTCTCGCTGTAGTTGGAGCGTGCAGCCGGGCTTCTGGAGTTTTGTTTCTTTTGTTACATTGTATTTTTCCTTTCTATCGTATTGTACTCAAAAGTTTTTTATCATAGTGAATTTTGTGGTGGTGTTCTTGTGGTTATTGTTTGTGGGTTATGCTTTTGTTATGCTCATTATGAATCAGACTGATGACTTGAAATCCTCCTTGTAGTATCCCAGGATCGGAACCTGGTGAATGGGTGCCGGGATCCGAAAATGGGGTTCTGCGGATGCTGTCGGCGCCGGATTCGGCGATCAGGAATTCTGTGAGCCTGGTTTCCGAGTTCGGGGCGTGACAATTAACCTTGTACACATTGCCATTACGTGGATTCTTAATTTCAACAGCCCTATGAGTATAAACATTCTTCACAATGAAGGGGCCTGTCCATCTTGATCTTAACTTTTCCAAAAAGAACTGGAGACGGGAATTGTACAATAGGACCTTTTGCTGAAGTTTAAAATTGTTCCTCAAGATATTTTTGTCATGAAAAGCTTTGGTCCTCTCTTTGTAGATTTTAAAATTTTCATAGGAGTCTCTCCTCCGCTCCTCTAATTCATTCAACTCTAATTTCCTTTGTCCACTTGCTTGATCCATATCAAAGTTTAATTTCTTTATTGCCCAGTAGGATCTATGTTCCAATTCCACAGGCAAGTGGCAAGCCTTTCCATACACCAATCTATATGGAGACATTCCAATCAGGGTCTTATAAGCAGTCCTATAAGCCCATAAAGCGTAGAACAGTCTGATGGACCAATCCTTCCTATCTGGCCTTATAGTTTTCTCTAAAATGTGTTTGATTTTTTGATTAGAAATCTCAGCTTGCCCACTCGTTTGTGGGTGGTATGGGGTGCTCACTTTATGCTTGATTTCATATTTCTTCATCAAAGCCTCAAATGTCCTATTGCAAAAGTGAGACCCGCCATCACTAATGATGGCCTTTGAAGTTCCAAATCTAGCAAAAATATTTTCCTTGAGGAATCGTATGACTACTTTGTTGTCATTGGTCCTACTTGGAACTGCCTCAAAACATAGTCCACACCAACCAATATATAAAGAAAACCAAAAGAAGATGGAAATGAACCCATAAAATCAATACCCCAACAATAAAAAATCTCCAATGGTAAAATTGGGGATAAAGGCATCATGTTACGCCAGGACACTCTTCCCAACCTTTGACATCTATCACAAGCAACACAGAAAGCATGTGTGTCTTTAAACATGGTGGGCCAGTAAAAACTACACTGTAGGATTTTTGTAGTGGTTTTCTTAGCAGAAAAATGGTCACCACATGCTTCCATGTGACAAAAAGAAATAACACTTCGAACTTCATCATCTGGGACACAACGTCTAAAAATTTAATCAGTCCCATATTTATATAAATACGGGTCATCCCAAAAGAAGTTCCTAACCTCGGTTTCAAAACGCTTCCTATCTTATGACTTCTAATGATATGACATTTTTTCCGTTATAAGATAGTTCACTATATCCGCATACCAAGGCAATTTGGAGATTGCAAATAATTGTTCATTAGGGAAAGTGTCCTAGATATGTATCTCCTTAGTGGAATCATCTAACACCAATCTAAAAAGGTGATCGGCCACTACGTTTTCTACTCATTTCTTATCTTTTATCTCTAAGTCAAATTCTTAAAGTAGGAGGATCCATCTCAAAAGTCTCGGCTTTACATCCTTCTTAGATAACAAATATTTCAAAGCCAAGTGGTCCGTGAAAATGACCACTTTGGATCCTGGCAAGTAGGACATAAACTTATCCAAAGCAAAAACTACTGCAAGTAACTCTTTTTCAGTTGTTGAGTAGTTCACTTGAGCCGAGTTTAGAGTTTTACTTCCATAGTGAATAACGTAGGGCCGTTTTTCTTTCCTTTGGCCCAAAACAGCCCCTATGGCATAATCACTTGCATCACACATTAGTTCAAAAGGAAGTGTCTAATCTGGTGGACGCATGATAGGTACAGTGGTAAGGGATAATTTAATTTTATTAAAGGCACTTGCACACTCATCTGTCCACTTAAATGGAACATCCTTTTAAAGAAGATTAATCAAGGGTATAGTAATGGCACTAAAGTCCTTGATGAATCTTCTATAAAAACCAGTATGCCCTATAAGTGATCTAATATCTCTAACAGTTCGGAGGATAGGTAGATTAGCTATAATGTCGAGTTTTGAGCGATCTACCTCGATTCCATTTTTAGAGATAACATGGCCCAAAACAATTCCCTTTTGAACCATGAAATGACATTTATCTCAATTTAAGATAAGGTGTTTCTCTTCACACCTAGACAAGACAAGAGATAAATTGTTGAGACATTCCTCAAAACTATTCCGAAATACAGAGAAGTCGTCCATGAAAACCTCAAGAAACTTTCCAACCATATTTGAAAAAATTGCTTAACATACACCGTTGGAAAGTTGCTGGGGCGTTACACAATCCAAATGGCATCCGTTTGAAAGCAAACGTGCTAAATGGACAAGTGAACGTGATTTTCTCTTGGTCTTCAAGGGCTATCTCTATTTGGTTATATCCAAAATATCCATCAAGAAAACTATAAAAGGAGTGACCTGCTACCCTCTCTAAAACTTGATCAATGAATGGTAGAGGGAAATGATCCTTCTTTGTGACCTGATTCAATTTTCTATAGTCAATGCAAACACGTCAACCAGTGGTGACACGTGTTGGTATGAGTTCATTATTAGAATTCTGCATAATAGTTATTCCGGATTTCTTTGAGACTACTTGAGTTGGACTCACCCAAACACTATCGGATATTGGGTAGATGATTCCCACATCTAACAATTTGATCACCTTATTTTTTACAACTTCCATCATGTTTTGATTGAGAAGCCTTTGAGGTTATCTAATTGGTTTGGCGTCCTCATCGAGGTAGATCCGATGGGTGCATATAGAAGGGCTTATACCCTTGATGTCAGAAATGGTCCAGCCCAAGGCTCCTTTGTGGTCCCTTAGAACTTTCAATAATTTAATCTTTTGATCCTTCTCTAAAAATGAAGAGATCACCGCATGATAAGTTTTATTTTCACCTAAGTATACATACTTAAGCTCATTTGGTAGTGGTTTTAAATCAAGCTTTGGAACATTGGTTGGTGATGGTAGAGGTCGCAAGTCCTCGATAGATAAGATTTGAGTGCGTGGTCTCCATTGGTACATACCAATGTCCTGGGTAGTAGTGCTTTCATTATCATCAAAAATTTCAGCAAGCACTTTTTCTAAATCATAAATTTTCAAGTCTCCAATGACTTGAATCAATTCCTCAGTCAGACCAGGTTCCAATTCCTCTTCTTCTATCAAGCAGTCCATGAAATTCAGCTCATGAATTTCATTATTATCAATGGTCTGCTTACATAGATTGAAAATATTTAGCTCTAGAGTCATGTTACCAAAAGACAAGTTCATCATTCCATTCCTACAATTTATAATTGCATTTGAAGTTGCTAGGAATGGGCGGCCTAAAATGATGGGAACTTGAGCATTAACATTTACACATGGTTTAGTGTCTAGTACAATAAAATTCACGGGGAAGTAGAATTTCTTCACTTGGACTAGCATGTCCTTTAAAATTCCCCTTGGTACCTTAATAGAGCAGTTAGCGAGTTGGAGTGTCATCGTGGTTGGTTTAAGCTCGCCTAACCCCATTTGTTTGTAAACTGAATAAGGTACTAAGTTGACACTTGCATCCAAATCTAGCAAAGCATGCTCAATTTGAAAATTCTCAATAATACAAGGAATAGTGGGACTTCCGGGGTCTTTGTATTTGGGTACAACCCTTTGTTGAATGATAGCGCTTACTTTCTCAGTAAGGAATGCCTTTTTGTACACATTTAATTTCTTCTTTATAGTGCACAAGTCCTTGAGATATTTAGCATATGATGGAATTTGTCTAATGACATCAAGCAGAGAAATATTAACAGTAACCTTTTGAAGCACATCCAACACCTCTTGATATTTCATGGGGACGGTTGGATTCCGAAGTCTAGATGGGAACGGAACTGGAGGCTCATATGACTTAGTCTCTTTATCCTTTTGCTGTTATGGCTCTTGAACCATAGCCGGTTCATCATTTTCTTGAGACAGTGGTTCATCCTCCGGTATTTCTATCGGTTGTATTATCTTGTTATCGACCTCTTTTTCACTTCTCAAGGTAATGATGGCCTTAGCTTGTTCATGATGTAGTTCACTTGGATTTGAGTCTTCAATGAAATGTGTGTTTCGAAGGTTTGGCATAGGTTGAGAAGGAAAGGTGCCTTTTTCCCTAGCATTTAGTTGAGTCTCAATCCTAGCCACAACTGTCTTTAATTCCTGATTTAATTGGATTAGAGACTGATTCATTTGAGCTTGAGAGTTCATGAATGTGGTCAATGCATCCTCCACAGATGATCGCTTTGGTGGGGGCACATATGGTGCATTGTTAGGTGCCCCAAAGAAGTTATTTTGTGGAGGCATTTGAGGTGCATTGGGCGCATTAATTTGTGGTCCATTCCTCCAACTAAGAGTAAGATGGTTACGCCAATTTGGATTGTACATGCTTCCCATTGGTTGTATAACTGACCTTTGGTAATTATTTATAGCATTTGCTTGATCATGCTCATGCGTGATATTTTGTACAACTGAGATTATTGGACAATCCTTTGTGTCATGGTCTGTACCACCACAAATGCTACAAAAATTACCTAAGGAAGTGTTTGCTTTAACTATATCAACCTTCCTAATTTCTAAGGCTTCGACCTTTCTAACCAATGCAGCGAATTTTGCATTATGGTCATCTTCCTCTCTTAGGACATACATTCCCGCTTTCTCTCTAGGAATAGGTCTAGTTTGGTCTGATTTAGCAGAGACATCCCATGTCTGCGTATTCTCTGTTAACAAATCTAGAAAATCTCAAGCCTCATTATGATCTTTGTAAAGAAAGGTTCCACCACACATCATCTCTAAGAACTGACGAGTATCCATGGTGAGCCCCTTTCGGAAAACATCAATCACGTGTCATGGTTCATAACCATGATGTGGACAAGTAATTAGAATGTCTTTGAAGCGCTCCCAAGCTTGAAAAAATAGTTCATTCCCCTTTTGAGAGAATGACATGATTTCTTGTTTTAGTGCATTTGTTTTGTGCTCGGGAAAGAACTTTTTCAAAAACTCTCTACTTAAGGCTTGCCATGAAGTGATGGTATTAGGTCTTAGAGAGTTGAGCCAGGCTTTAGCCCGATCCTTTAGAGAAAATGAGAATAACCTAAGCTTAAATACATCCCTATTGCCATTGTTTACTTGTAACGTTGCAATTACTTCCTCAAAATCCTTGAGGTGCAAGTAGGGGGTTTCAGAATCCAAGCTATGAAATTTAGGAATTAATTGAATGACACTTGGTTTAAAATCAATGTTCCCTGTGTGAGCAGGAAACACTATGCAAGATGGTAAAGTTGATCTCTCAGGGTGTAAATGTTCACGTAAAGCCCGTGGTTGATTTAACACATTCCTATGAACTTCATTTTCATCCTCAAGAGGAGGATTATGTTGATTTTCTCTATTTTGATTTGTAGTTGGATTTGACAGATTTGGATTTGGATTATTAACTGGGTCTGCCATGGAATCCAAGTGATGTTGAGTGCCTCTTCTAAGTGAATAATAAAAGCCTGGAACTAGTCCCCCTTCAGAGGAGAGTCGATTGTTTTGATCCCTACTCCAACGGGACATAAACCATCTACACTACATAACAAATACCACTAATTCAAATCGCAAGTATGATACTTAAAAAAAATAAAAACTTAAATCAACAACCCAGGTGGCCGGGCCAACCATGAGGGTTCAGTCCACAAAGCAAAATAAATCAATAACCCAGGTGGTAGGGCTGACTATGAGGGTTCAGTCCATAAAGCAAAATAAATCAACAACCTAGGTGGCAGGGCCGACTATGAGGGTTCAGTTCACAAAGCAAAATAAATCAACAACCCAGGTGACAAGGCTGACCATGAGGGTTCAGTCCACAAAGCAAAACAAATCAACAACCCGGGTGGCAGAGCCGACCATGAGGGTTCAGTCCACAAAGCAAAATAAATCAACAACCCAAGTGGCAGGGCCAACCATGAGGGTTCAATCCAATAAATAAATAAATAAAAGTAAAACTAATGCAGAAATTAAACTATGCTAATCTGGAAAATAGATTCAACGGATGATCTTTCTGATCAAACAGCAATTGTAGGACAACCATAACACTTGGGTGATAAAATCCCAAGCAGGGCAACCTTATGTCATAGTTAGTGCTTGAAAGACCCAACTGAATTTACTTTCAAAGAAAAAGAAAAGAAAAAAAATAAAAATAAAAAATCTACAGAAAATCTGGAGGGTTTAGAAGAAAACTTACCTTAGCTATCTTGCACAGATCTGATCTATCTCAGTCTCTCCCCGGCAACGGCGCCAAAAACTTGATTGCTTGCCTCCAAGTGCAGAGGTTCGTAAGTAGTATCCCGTGAATACAGGGTCGATCCCACAAGGAGATGAATTGTGAGAAGAAAAAAATAATCAAATGCAAAACAAACTAAGTAATAAAAATTAATCTGATGATTTGATTTTGGGATTTTTGAATGGATGTAATTCAACTGAATAAAATAACACCCAAGCTTCAAAGTTCCACACATAGGTTAATGTTCCAAAATCATGATGACTTGGATAACACAACTAGGATCTGAGCACTATGGTCAGCCTAATCGAAAAATAAAACAATTTAAATATTTTAATAAATTATATAAAAGATTAGAAAATGATGGATTTGCACCATTGACATATATTCTCAAGTGCCAGTGATTTTAAGTATTCAATATCTATAGGATAATGAATATCAAAGAAATATAACAGGTTGAGAACATCTCCTATCTAGGAAATCTGATTGATCTAGGGTAAGCCTATCCATCAATGTGGATCTCATATGATGGAAACATATGGATCTCACAAGAGGATAAAAAAAAACAAAACCTAAATAATAGATAACATGCATACACCATTCTCCTCATCATTAAAACAATCAATCATCATAATCTTAAAAAATTATTAAACCCATATGCTTCCCTTCTAGCTTGGGCTAAAGGGAACTTAGAAAAACATAATTAAATTGCAGAAATAAAAAGCAACAAGAAAGAAAAATGAAAAAATACAAATAGAAAAGATCTAAAATAAATAAAATAACTTATAAAGCTTTAATAAAACAAAAAACTCTTTAAAAATCTTAAATATTGCTCTTGAATGCTTCTAATGATATTTAAGAAGTAGGGAACTCTAATTTTCGTACAAAGTTGAAAACCCCAGTAAATGCCTCAAATATACGTATTTTCTCAAAATAGACTTCTCGCTGCATAGTTAATTTAAAACAGACTTCCTGCTACCTAGTTTTTCAAAATAGACTTCAGAGCTTTAGAATACACCTTTCAGGACGATTTCAAGATTCTTCACTTCAAACCTTCAATTCTTTTCATTCCTCACTTGGTTTTCTTAGATCTTTGGCATGTGAATTCTTCAATCTTGGTTTCCTAAGATCCATCCCTTGCCTTGGTGATTTTTTAGTATCAAATTCTTACTTTTTAGCACCCTTTTTCAATCCAAGCTCTTAAATTCACCTTGCAACACATACATGAGTAAAATAGAATATTAAGATGATTTATATTCATAAAACTAAGATACAAATGGGAAAATTTATGCAATATTTGAGTCTCAACAACAGCGTTGAAAATTGACCTGCTTCAACCAGTCGTGAGAACCTACGACTAGTCGTAGGAGACCCATGACCAGTCGTAGACCACCTACGACCAGTCGTAAAACTGTCAAATCTTATCGTGCCCGAATTTTTCAAATATCTGTTGGTTCTACGATCAGTCGTAGAGGTCCTTAGACCAGTCGAAGGTGTGATTTGCTCACCTATAAATAGAGCACGAATCTCAGAATAAAATATGAACTTTAAGCTAAATTAATTTAGTCTTCTGAGAGATAAGTCGGTGCTCCATATAAGCTAAGTGTGCATATTTAATATTCTCTTTCTTTAGCTTTCTTAATTGATTTTGTTTCTTGCATTCCAATCTAATCTGAAAAAGAGGAATTATTGTTTTCCTTTTTCTGAAATCAAAATCAATTAGAGCTAGCCCTTCTGTTTTAATTTAAAATCTATTAGAACCTACAACTATTATAAAGTGAGTATTGGACATTGAACTTTGACATTCAAATCTCTATTTCGACTTGGTTCTTCTGGGTTGCTGCAACGAAGGAGAAAATCAGGTATTTTACAATTTGTGTAATTTACATTATTTGGTTTTGTTTGAGGTTAAGCTAGAAAAATCTCAAAGTTATTGGTTATCTGAGGAGAGCCAGAAAACTCAGAAGTGAGGGTTTTTGAATTGTGTAAGCCCTTTGAAAAAGACACAATTGTGAAGGTTTTGGGTGAACCTATGAAAACCTATTTGATAGTGAATGCTAATATCCCCTGTGTGAGGATATTAGGAGTGGAGTAGCATTCTGTGTGGCTGTTGTTTAACAGTTGGTGAACACACAGGCGAACCACTATAATTCTTTGTGTTGTGGATGTGTGATTTATATTTCCTATCTTTTATCATTCATAATTGTGGAATGTATGTGTGGATGTGAATGTTGTAAATTTTCATTTCAAGCACAGTGAGGAATGTTGTAACAATTTAGATTTACATTTTAGCATTATATTTTTGCTATCTCTTTATTATTACGTTGAGCTTCAGTTTCTCTATTTGTTCTAGAAATAAGGTTGTCCTACCATAAACTTTGGTTTTTGGTGTAAGGTTGTCCTTAGAACAATTTGTATTTGTATTTCTCTATTTTAGGTTGCTTTCCATTCATATTCTGTGAATGCTATCTATTCTTTATTTCATATTCCATTGTATTTATTTTTAAATTTGGCATAGTCCTATTCACCCCCCCTCTAGGACATATAGCTTGGCCATTTCAGGATATACCGATGTTGACTAGGCAGGAAACATTGATGATTATTTAGATTTAATTCCTGAGCTAACGATCTAAGCTATATATAAGATGTTAAATTTTGATAGCCTATCAGTCACTAGGCCTCCACCCTTTGATGGCTCCAATTATGCTTATTGGAAAGCTAGGATGAGGATCTTCCTCAAATCAATGGATGAGAATGTGTGGTAAGCCACAGTGACTGAATGGAACCCACCTACCACTGAAGTGACTGGTATTGATGGTTCAAAATCAATGAAAGTAACACCATATTTCTCATGGACCACCCTTCAGAAAAATTAAAGTAATGTCAATGCAAAAGCACTAAATGCAATCACTTGCACACTATCACCGGATGAGTTCAAAAGAATCATGTCCTGTGATACTACAAAGCAAGCCTGGGATATATTAGAAATGACACATGAGGGTACTATAATTATAAAAAAATCTAAAGTCCAACTCCTCACAACTAAATTTGAAGAAATTCATATGGAGGAAAATGAAATGTTTATGGACTTTTACACAAGATTAAATGACATTGTAAACTCAATGTGGGGTCTTGGCGATAAAATCCCAGAAAGTAAAGTGTGTGCAAAGATACTACGCTCACTTTCTGAACGGTTCAACTCTAAGGTAACTGCAATCCAGGAACTTCGTGATACGGATAATATGAGGGTAGAAGAACTAGTTGGTTCTTTACAAACCTATGAGTTAAACTTTAAAGCTCCTAAAAGTAAATCCATTGCTCTCAAATCTTTTAAAGGTATTTCTCAAGAAAACTCGGATTTAGAAAATTCTGAAGATGACATGGCTCTTTTAGTGAAGAAATTCTACAAGATTTTCAAAAGCAAGAAAAGGGTAGATTTTCAAAAATCAAATGATAAGAAAAGATCTAAACCTATATCTAAAAGTTGGAAGTCATTGAAAGATAGTCAATGTTACAACTGCCAAGAGTATGGGCACTTAGCAAACAAATGTCCTAAAAAGGACAAAATAAAAAGAAAGGGAATGTTGGCTACTTGGGATGAATCATCTGATTCTAAAGCTTCTTCTAAATCAGAAGATTCTGAAACTGAGTCGGGCAGTGAAGTTAAAGCCCTTATGACTCTAGCCAAATTCACTTTTTTAGATCATGATGATTCAACTAGTGAAGAAAATCTAAACAATGATCATGAAAATGAAAATGATCTTTAAGATGCTTACAATGCCCTATACAAGGAAAGTTATAAAATTGCTGTCAAACTTAAACTTCAAAAAGAAAAGTTTTTTAAACTCAAAGAATGTTTTGAATCACTTGTTTTAGAAAAATTCTAAATTTCAGATTGTTTTGAAAAATCAAAATACGATTTATAATTCAAAACCTTGCTGATTAAAAATCTGAAATCTGAAAATGAGATACTTAAAAATGAAGTATCTTCTCTTTTGAGTTTAAAAGATACATGGAGGTGTGCTCAAGGAGATCCAAAGTTAGAAAAACTATTATCCGGATCAAGAAAAAGTGGCGATCGATCCAGATTGGGCTATGATAAGAATACAACTCTTAATCAAAAGTATACTCCTCCCAAGTTTGTGAAAGGAGAGTCCTCAAACTCAAAAGGGAAAAGTACTTATCAAAGTTTTTCTAAAAATACAAAAACTTTTTAAAAACCTAAAAGCAGCCATGAAAACTTTAAAAATCAGAACCAAAGCCCTCTTGCTGAAAAGATAGTAGATTTACTCAAGGAGCTCTTAAAATCTAACTCAGTAGGTCTTTCTTACAACATCAGTCAGAAGAAGACTAACTATACTCTTAAACCCAAAACAGTTCTGAAATGGGTTCCTAAAGTTGCCTGCTTGGTTGCTCACACCATTTTCAAAGCAACAAGCCATTCAAAGTGGTACCTAGACAGTGGATGCTCAAGGCATATGACTGGTGATAAAGGTTTATTCACTGATCTCAAAGACATGGTTGATGGTTTAGTCACATTTGGTGATGGCAGCAACAGCAAGATTATGGGCCAAGGTACTGTTCAACTCTATAACCTTCCTTTGTTTAAAAATATTTTATATATTGAAGGTCTAAAACATAACTTTCTTAGCATATCTCAAATATGCGACAATAACCATAGTGTACGGTTTTTTAATCAAAGCTGTGAGATTCTGAACAACAAGGGTTCAATAATACTAATTAGACGTAGAACGTCTGAAAACTGCTATATTGTTAGCGAATCCAGCTCATCTAATCAATCGTGTTACATGGTCCATATAGATGAGACTGACTTATGGCACAAATGTCTTGGACATGTACATTACCAACTATATAGATTGAGCAAATGAGAACTTATAAGAGGTCTACCCAAACTACAAAAATTAGATAAAATATGTGGCGAATGCCAGATTGGCAAATAAACTAGGAACTCACACAAAAAGGTGAATTCCAATACCATATCAAGACCACTTGAGCTTCTCCATATGGATCTAGTAGGACCTACCAGGACGGAAAGTCGAGGTGACAAAAGATATATTTTAGTAATAGTAGATGACTTTACCAGATATACATGGGTTGTCTTCTTAAGGGACAAATCAGAAACCCTTGAAGAAGTTAAAAAGGTTCTCAAAAGGATTCAAACTGAAAAAGGTTCTCAAGTTAATAAGATTCGTAGTGATCATGGATCTAAATTTGAGAATAGAGGTTTTGAGAAGTTCTGTAGCGACCAAGGAATATTACATGAATTCTCAGCACCCAAAACTCCACAACAAAATGGTATAGTTGAAAGGAAAAATAGAGTGCTTCAAGAAATGGCTAATGTCATGTTGAATAGTGTGAAGCTTTTTAAGAATCTTTGGGTTGAAGCAGTCAATACAGCTTGCTATATTATTAATCAGATTTACACTAGTAAAGGTAATAATAAAACGGCTTACGAAATGTGGTTCGATAAAAATCCTACTGTCAAATACTTTCGAGTTTCTGGCAGCAAATGCTATATTTTACGAGATCGTGAACATCTGGAAAAGTTTGATACGAAGAGTGATGAAGGGATCTTTCTAGGATATTCTTTAAACAGTCGAGCTTATAGGGTTCTGAACAAAAGGACCGGTGTGATTCAAGATTCCATCAATGTGGTCATTGATGATCACTTAAACACACCAGTCTCAAATTCAGATAATGATGAAGTACTAGTAATTGATAAATCTGATATTTCATCTAATCAGACTGATTCTGAACTGAGGACTGTTAAAGATCATTTAACCACACAGATTCTTGGAAATCCTCTCACTGGTGTTCGTACCCGTAGACAACTTGAGGATATATGCAATTACGTATGTTTTACATCCCAGATAGAACCATCTAACGTAAAAGAAGCTCTTGCTGATGCAAATTAGATTGTTGCGGTGCAAGAAGAACTTAACCAATTTGTGAGAAATGATGTTTGGCATCTTGTACCTAGACCTAAAGATAAACACATCATTGGAACCAAATGGATTTTCAAAAATAAGTCTAACGAACTTGACAATATAATTAGAAACAAGGCTAGGCTAGTGGTATAAGGTTACACTCAAATTGAAGGTATTGACTATGATGAAACCTTTGCACCAATAGCACGTCTTGAATCAATTAGACTCTTTATAACCATTGCGTGTTTTAAAAAGTTTAAGATTTACCAAATGGATGTGAAAAGTGTATTTTTAAATGGCGATCTACATGAAGAAGTTTATGTTGAACAACCAATGGGTTTTGAAGACCTCAAAAATGCTGATCATGTGTATTGTCTTAAAAAGGCACTTTACGGTTTAAAACAAGCTCCTAGGGCATGGTACGAGAAACTAACAAAGTTTCTATTAAGTCATAATTTTCAAATGGGATGTGTTGATAAAACTCTGCTTATTAAAAAACATAAGGATCGCATCTTATTAGTACAAATCTATGTTAATGATATCATTTATGGATCTACCTGTACTGACATGACTATTAAGTTTGTAGATTTAATGAAATCTCAGTTTGAAATGAGCTTAGTTGAGGAATTGAATTATTTCCTCGGGTTGCAAGTAAAATAAAAATCTGATGGAATTTTCATTTCTCAATCTAAATATGCTATGAATTTGATTAAGAGATTTGGATTTGAGAATGGTAAGAACTATGATACTCCTATGAGTACAACCTTGAAACTCTTAAAAGATTCTTTAGGTAAAAATGTGGATCCAAAATTATATCGGAGTATGATTGGTAGTCTATTGTATTTAACTGCTAGTAGACCAGACATCGCTCTAAGTGTTGGTATTTGCGCTAGATATCAATCTGATCTTAAAGAGTCACACTTGACTGCCGTCAAGCGGATTATACGATATGTCGCAAGTACTGTTAATCTCGGTCTCTGGTATCCTCATGAAACTAGTATTCAATTAGCTGAGTACTCGGATGCTGACTGGGCTGGTAATCTTGATGATCGAAAATCAACCAGTGGTGGTTGTTTTATATCAAAAACTGTTTAGTTTCTTAGTTTAACAAGAAACAAAATTCTATATCACTTTCAACAGCTGAAGCTGAATATATCGCAGCTGGTAATGCATGTACACAGCTTGTTTGGATGAAACGTATGCTAAGTGATTATGGAATTAAATAGGATTCTATGTTATTATATTGTGATAATTCCAGTGCTATAAATATTTCAAAAAATCCAATTCAGCATTCTCGTACTAAGCACATTGACATTAGATTTCATTATATTCAGGAATTAATAGAAGAAAAAGTTATATCTTTGGAATATATCCCTACCGAGAATCAACGAGCTGATATTTTCACTAAACCGCTCGACAAAAGCAGATTTAACAAAATGAAATTTGATCTCGGCATGTGCATTTTAAAATGATTAATTATGTCTATTTGTATCATAGTGTTTATATTTGCTAGTTTAGTTTTCAAATCTTAAAAAATATGCAAGAATTATTTTTTTAACCTGTACTCGACCAGTCGTGAATATCTACGACCTGTCGTGCTACAACTGATCGTGTATATCCACAACCAGTCGTGAATCACGTGGATTCACTTAAAATTTAGGGAAAACATCTTCTTCTTCATTTCAACTTCTCTCTCCAACGAGCCAACACACTACTAGTCGAACCCATCTTCCAAAATCTTCGAGGTTAGTGCCCCATTTGCATTTTACTTGTAGATTTGTGTCTAGATTGCTTCTATTTCTCTCTTGAAATTGTCTATTTCGAATTTAGTTGAGATTTGGGGATTTTCTTTTGAAAAATCTGATTTAAGAAAACCCATTTCTCAATCCTTTGCAACTCTCTAAATTCTTGAAATCTTTGTTGCAAATGACTTCTAGAGGAAGAAAATTTACGTCCCGTGGTCCGTCTTCTTCTTCCAGGTTAGCCCCTATCACTAAGCGTCATCGTAGGGCTCCTGAGGACGATCCATCTTATGTTCGGGACATCCGATTGCGTAATGTTATTGTTGAGCATCCAGTTAATATTAATCATGTTGCTCCTTTTGATATTTTTCCTATGCTCCAATCTGTAGGTTGGAATAACTTATTACTTTGGGGTGGGCCTGCATACCGATCCATTACCCAATCCATGTTTACATGCATATGTACTTTCTCTCTGAAAAATTTAACCTTTTCTATCTCCACAAGAGAAGGGCCATTTGAAGTTGATCGACATTTGATTTCAGCCCTTATGGATATTTCAGTGAATAATGAGGGTATTCCTATCCATACTTTATATGATAAATCCTCTGTCACTGAAAAACGTATGCTAACTAAGGACTTATGCAATTTGGATGTACAATGGATGTATAAAGGGAATGCGCTTCCCTCAAAGTATTTGTTACCCAAATGCAGAATTCTTCACAAAATCTTTGTGTCTAATTTGTATCCTCGGTCGGGTAACAAATCTGAATTGACGTCCTTCATGGTTCGTATTCTTCATTCTGTTGTTAGAGGTGTTAACATTTATTTATCATCCTTGATTTGTCACTTCATCATTCAGTTTCGACTCCATCCTGGTCATAGTGACATTCCTTTTGGATATTTGATGACTGTGTTTGCTACACATATGTCAGTCGACATGCCGGTTGAAGAGGCCCATATCCATAATTTGATATTTAACAATTCCAATATCAATAAGATGAAACTGGATTACCTTCCTGCCCAAGGTGATGGTGTTAGCGGTGCGAAAGCTGAACATGAGGAAGAAGCTGGTGATCTTCCTCTTGATGATATTAACATGGATGATATTTTTGAAGAGCTTGAGTCCGATTCTACAAATGATCCAGATTATGAGCCTTCTTCATTTGATGCACGTCTAAGTGCATTGGAAGAAAAAGTTGAGGGTCTAAATGCTAAAATGGAAAATGTCTGTTGCCCATGATTTACAGTTCAAATATATGCGCAAATATCTTAGGCGCTTGAACAAAGGCATGCATCAACTTGATCCTTCCATTCCTGCTCCTTCATCTGGGTCAGATTAGTATTTTTAAGTTTACTAGTTTGTAATAACTTTATTACTCCTAACTTGTTTTGAGTTTGTCGCTCTCTTTAACTTAGCTCAGTCTATGAATTATGTGTGTTGCTTATTCTATGTTACCTCTCATCTTTCTCATTGATTATTTCTCCTCAGCCATCTATTTTGTGCTTCCTTTATCCTATTGTGACAAAAAAGGGGAGTATGAATATGTTATATATGGATGTTGTCATGAGGAGGGAGTAGCATTGTTTTGTATGATGTTTTATGAGTATGTTACTCAGTGGAAGTATGTGCAGTGGTGTGCAGAGGTGGATTGAATATTGATTTATAAGTCTGCAGGATGCTGGTTGATAATAACTGGTTTACAGGTCTGCAGGATGCTGGTTGATAATAACTAGTTTATAAGTCTGCAGGATGCTGGTTGATAATAACTGGTGCATGATTCTTTAATCGGATATTCTGTGTTATGAAACATATCTTGAAAGTGTGTTTTGTCACTAATTTGACAAAGGGGGAGATTGTAAGTGTCATAGTTTATATCCCTTTGTGTTGTCAAATTTATGGTGCCAAAGACACTACTATGAAACTTGCATATATGAAGAACAATGCTCTACTCAAGATCAACTTAGGGTGACAAGCACTGTTCACAAGTCAAGACTCGAGAAAGTGAGTTTGTTATCAAGATCTCAAGAGGCTTTCAAGTTGAGCTCCATCAAGACTTCAAAGGTCACATGTCTCTTATGTTCAATGTCCTTCACTCCTGAGGTATGACTGACCTTAGGTTGACCTTTAGAGTAGGTCATTTTGGATACATAATTCATATGTTTTCTATAAGTGAGCTTGGTCTGTTCTACGACTAGTCTTGGACTTTGTTCGACTAGTCCCAGCACTGCTTTGACCTGTCTAAGAAATTCCTAGATCAGTTGTTAGTTTGTTACAAAAATCAAAAATTTTCTGTTAGGCTTCGACTAGTCCTGGGGACTGTTCGACCAGTCGTAGGAACAGTGTCGATTACATCTTCGACCAGTCGTAGACCTATGACTCAATGTACAGCACTGAAAATCGACCTACTTCGACCAGTCGTGAGAACCTACGACCAGTCTTAGGAGACCCATGACCAGTCGTAGACCACCTACGACCAGTCGTAAAACTGTCAAATCTTACCGCGCTCGAATTTTTTAAATATCTGTTGGTTCTACGATCAGTCGTAGAGGTCCTTAGACCAATCAAAGGTATGATTTGCTCACCTATAAATAGAGCACAAATCTCAGAATAAAATATGAACTTTAAGCTAAATTAATTCGGTCTTCTGAGAGATAAGTCAGTGCTCCATATAAGCTAAGTGTACATATTTAATATTCTCTTTCTTTAACTTTCTTAATTGATTTTGTTTCTTACATTCCAATCTAATTTGAAAAAGAGGAATTGTTGTTTTCCTTTTTCTGGAATCAAAATCAATTAGAGCTAGCCCTTCTATTTTAATTTAAAATCTATTAGAACCTAGAACCATTATAAAGTGAGTATTGGACATTGAACTTTGACATTCAAATCTCTACTCTGACTTGGTTCTTCTGGGCTGCTACAACGAAGGAGAAAATCAGGTATTTTACAATTTGTGTAATTTACATTGTTTGGTTTTGTTTGAGATTCAGCCAGAAAAATTTCAAAGTTGTTGGCTATCTAAAGAGAGCCAGAAAACTCAGAAGTGAGGGTTTTTGAATTGTGTAAGCCCTTTGAAAAAGACACAATTGTGAAGGTTTTGGGTGAACCTGTAAAAACCTATTTAATAGTGAACGCTAATATCCCCTGTGTGAGGATATTAGGAGTGGAGTAGCATTCTGTGTGGCTGTTGTTTAACAATTGGTGAACACACAGGCGAACCACTATAATTCTTTGTGTTGTGGATGTGTGATTTATATTTCCTATCTTTTATCATTCATAATTGTGGAATGTATGTGTGGATGTGAATGTTGTAAATTTTCATTTCAAGCACAGTGGGGAATGTTGTAATAATTTAGATTTACATTTCAGCATTATATTTTTGCTATCTCTTTATTATTACGTTGAGCTTCAGTTTCTCTATTTGTTTCAGAAATAAGGTTTGTCCTACCATAAACTTTGGTTTTTGGTGTAAGGTTGTCTATAAAACAATTTGTGTTTCTATTTCTCTATTTTAGGTTGCTTTCCTTTCATATTCTGTGATTGCTATCTATTCTTTATTTCATATTCCACTGTATTTATTTTTAAATTTAGCATAGTCCTATTCACCCCCCTTCTAGGACATATAGCTTGGCCATTTCACAATGCTATGGATGCAATGGTTATGAATGAGACAAGTAAGGGAGTGAAATGGAGAATTAATGTTGCACGATGTTTAAATAGGATGACCAAAGCTTATTGAGAGTTGAATGGTAGGATGGACGGTGGTGTCGTAAGCATAAGATCGAGTGGCTTGGATTGAGGCTTTGCTTGCTCAATGGCTAAAGTTCTAGGCTAAACTGGGCTGACCTAGGCTGGACTCTTCTCCTATTACTCTTCTTTTCATCAGTGGAGGGCTGGAAGGGCTAGGGATGGTTTATGATTATGGGTTTTCTGAATGATGAAATGTGAAGGGGAGGGACTATTTATAGTCCCCAAGCCTCTTTTCTTTTTCTTTTTTCTTTTTTCTTTTTTCTTTTTTCTTTTTTTTTTCTTTTTTATAATTTTGGACAAGTGTAGGGTTGAAAAGGGCTTGAATGGCTTAGATTTAAGATTACCACATGGCAATATTTCAATGGTTGGATTGAGTGGTGCTAGTGGATCCATAGTTGGCCTCCTGCTTTGGTAGGCAAGCTCCTCCATATGTGTGGGAACTCCTACTCCCTGAGTGTCCTGTTACTACCCTCCTAAATCTTTCATATGCCTTGGAGTTTGGGCTTGAGCCCATTTTTACCTTGGGCTTGACTAGATGGGTGAGCTAGGTGGGCTGACTAGTGAGTCAATTGGGTGAATTAACTGGGTTTAGTTTATTAGGGTTTAGGTTTCTAGGGTTACGGTTAGATTTAGGTTTAGGGTTTGGTTTTAGCTGATGGGTCCGGGGTAAGATCTTAGACTAGATTTGGTTGTGAGGGTTAAGCTTAAGGTGAATTATGTCCAATTTAATTAGTTGGTTGGCCTAGGGTTGGGTGCTTACAATTGGATGGCAAATAAACATCATGGTGGGCCCTAAGAAAATTTCGACCATGAGAATCATTGTCCCCATTACTTTCTGCAGTGTGGTCCACTTTGAGATTTGAATGTCTCAATTTTATCCCATGCCCTAAAAAAATCTCACCAAATGGATAAACAATTTGGATTTAACACATATATCATGGTGTGGACCACATAACTAGGTGACGTCAACACACCACGAAGGTTGGTGGCGTGTGCCACACCACACAATCCGCTTTTGTCAACATGGAAGCCACATTCTCCCTCTGGGCAGAGGTGTAATATCTCAAATTTTTATGGCCAGAATTTGTACTTGTGCCCGAGAAAAACTGGGTGTTATTAATTGAATGAATTGGATGCTTTAAAAATCACATTATATATATATATATATATATATATATATATATATATATATATATATATATATATATATATCACATCCAGTTACATTCATGAAGGTAACCATTCATGAGGATAAAATTGATTGCATTTATTATTTCATTGAAGTAAAAGAATTCAATAGATTATCAAATGCCCTCTCAAATGGAGCTTATTACATTATCGAGTTTACAGCAGAAGTATAAAACTAAATCATAAAACTATCTTCTTATTCATTCAGTATAATTTTTCATAGGGAGATGGTCCTTTAGGTCTTCAATTTGTATATCACTTGCATCATCTGTACGGTTGGAGAGGGTCAACGCCCTACTCATAGTGATGGTTATCCTTTAAGATTAATAATAATTCAAGATATCATATAATTAATGTAAGAGTTCTGATACGGCCCATACTCTACTACTACGAGATGTATCAATATGCATAAGCAACTTACATGAGATGCATGCCTAGAAAGTTATATGTGGTTCATCACACTTAGCAATCGCCACAATGTGGAAAATGATTTAGAGTTAACCGACTCGCCCTTCATCCCATTTTACGGAGATTCACCAGCGTGTCCCACGTTAATATGGATTTACGTGGTTATCCCAAAATGACAACAACGCATGACTTGGATGAATTACGTGACACAACTTATTCATGGAGCGACTATTTGTGATATCTAATCCTAGAAGTGATATAACACGCATTGCGAATTACTTATATCAATTTGTGCACCACTATCCAAAATTCATGGAATTACTTATCGACCCATGGGCCGTTACTCAAACCGCATTACGTCCACGATATTTACTTGAATGTTAAAAGTGAAATTTTCAATATAGTACTTGTACCAAAGAGGAAATCAATTGAATCATGGGAGCTTTGGAATTTCAAGACACAAGCCAAGCCTTAAAGGTAGGTAGCACAAGGCTAACAAAGTAAGGAGGAGAGTAGCAATGACTAACTTAACAAAGAGGAGAGTGGCAATGGCCAACTCAACAAAAAGGAGAGTAGTAATGGATAACTCAATAAAGAAGAGAATGGCAATGGCTGACTCAACAAAGAGGAGAGTGGTAAAGGCAAAGGCAAGGGTTGTATCCATCGTCCTATATGAAAATAATGAAGATCGCTCATAATTAACATCATACCATAATTCCAAAGGGTAAATAATTGTTACTGGTCAATTAAACAATTGCAGAGAGAATTCATAGTAACATGTAAGCATGTAAAAGGCAAGATAAATCACATCAACTTAAATTAAGGTTAGCTTAGAGGAATCCCTCACCTCTTGAATTCAACCTCACTTTACGTTGCTAGATTTGAATGGATGCATTGTAGTATCCAATTCTAGCACAATTAATGTGATTCTCAGGGTTAGATTGTCACTTTATTAGGCTTAAAACTATAAGTGTAGATTTAGGATTAGGTTTACATTACAAATCAAGTTAAGAGGACTTGGATTGGACATTATTTGGATGAACAACTTACCTTACTCAGCAACTAGCTTCTACCAGTGCAACTCGAAGTTAAGAGAACATCCCGGTTAAGTTAACTCGCTAAGTCACCTTGGCTCGACTCTCCTTTTCTTCCTTCTTCTTTTCCCTTCTTTCTTTCCTCATTTTTTTTCCTTTTTCTTTCTTTCCTGCTCCAGAACATGTCCATCAAGGGGCTGGACTCATCAAGAACTGGTTTGACTCAGTGAGTCACACCATCCTCCCATCTTTCCTCTCTCTCTCTCTCTCTCTCTCTCTCTCTCTCTCTCTCACTCTCTTTTCTTTCTTTCTCGTTTCTTTATCTCTTTCTCTTGTTGTATATTCTCAAGCGATGTGCGTGGGAGATTTTTATAGGGCGTAAGAGACTCTAGATCTTCTTGCGAAATCCTTATGTGGTCTCTGTTGCGCAGCCAAGAAAAACGGAACAGAGAAAATGCTGTCCACAGCTATTGGTCTCTCACCCGATCTTTCTCTCTCTCCTCCATCGATTAGATCGGTTTTGGCCGTGCCACCGTGTGGACATCTTGGATTTTCATATTGAATCAAAGGCGTAGAGCAGCGATCTGTGCATAGGAGGCAGCTTCTTGGAACAATAGTTTCCGCAAGCTGGGTTTGTTCCTGTGGAAATCGGCAGAACGTCATTCTCTGTTGTTTCTTCCCTTTTTTGCCGGCTTAGGAAGGGTCAGAAATCCCTTATCCAAGGCTTAGATGGCTTGGATTGGATCTAGGTTTCTCAATTTGGACGCCCTACGCAGAAGGCCTTACGAAGTGCGATTGATTTCTCCACGTTCGTTACCGCTTGTGGAGGGAATTCGACTCCGATGTTGAGATAGGTGGGGTCCACTGCTCTGGTTGGTGGTGTGATCTGTTCCGACCACTAGTTTCATCCTACTATGTTAGTACGTGGGCTCAAATTCAGGGTGAATCCGTTTATCAGGTGGCCCACGCATGAAACTAGGGGATGGGATAAAATCCATAGTCACGCTGTTTTTGTTTCTCCATGTTACAGCATGCTGAAAGTGCTTGATTGTTCGAAATGGGTGGGTCCACTTGTGATGATATTCTGGGAGATCCACACCGTTCACCATTTTTAGCATGTTGTGTTGGGTCATGGGACTAACTATGGAGTTTATTTAAAGCTTAAGGAGCCTTATCTTGAAAATACTCCTGATTGGTGCGAAAACGAACCTGATCTTAATTAGCGGTCCATGTTCACTGATCGGGGCCCAATTTTTGGAAGGATGTGTAGTCAAGATAGGTAAATGGTTAAACAAAATTTAGTGGTTGATCGATGGTGAGAATAGTCTAAATCTAAAATGTCATCTTTTATGTCAAAAGGAAGGAACTGGCTTCAGTGTTCAACGGTGTAGGATTATAGATCGGGGTCCAAATTTTATATGATATCATAGTCATGTGAGGCCAAGGTGTGGTCTATGTTTGAGTTGCGATGGATGACAGAAAGTGGTTAGATCTGAAGGTCTAGGTTTATACAGAATTGGTAAGCTTAAAGAGGATAACTTCGCGGCTAAGTAAAGGCCTACCAAAGTGGGGTTTTTATATTTTACACTTGGTCCCTATGATAGCTAATCCAAGTCGTTCATATGAATGGAAACATTCTACTACAACTACCTACGAGTTTTTCTCATTTGATGGAGACCAAAACCAATGGTTAAGGGCTGATTTGTCAATTGGGTCACTTTTATGATGATCTAATAGCTGAAAATTGACATGTATGGTTAATTTATGATAATTACGCTTGGTATAAAATTTCATATGAAATGGATCATGAGAACCATGTGATTTTGAATTCAAGGGTATAGGTTAGTGACATTTTTGTAATGATTGCTAATCTAAGAGTTTTGTGAAATCTAATGGTTCTACATTTTTATTTTTATTTTTTATTTTTATTTTTACTAAAAGGTGGAACTGGGCCACCGAACTTGTATTAATTAAACAAGGATGTACAGTCATTCGAGCGGACCCCAATAAAAAGGACTGGGCCTCGCCTATCATATACCGAAACAATCGCAGAAGAAATACCAAGAACGCTACGGACACTAGCTAGAAATAGCCCCAAAACTCAGCTACTATCACCACCCGCCCACTAAAAAAAACCAAAGAAAATCAAGCCCGTAAATTACCCAACCCTGCCTTGTCAAGAACCATGGCACCCCTAATCTTTGTCGGCAACTCCTATCGGGATCTATAGAACTTGTTGGCACACTCTTCGCTTGTCATCCTTGCTAGTGCATCAACCACCGCATTTCCCTCACGGAATATATGACTGAAAGAGATGTTGAGGGATCTACTAAAAAGGTGGATGGCCCCAATCCTATACCAAATTCTCCATGGACAATGAGCCGATGGATCGGATGTTGGCCCCACCACGAGCTTCGAGTCAGATTCTACGTCAATATTTGAGAAGCCTAGCTTTTGACATAACACTATTCCATCAAGCATAGCCTGGGCCTCCGCTATAGTGTTGGAAGCAAACCCATAATATCTATGAAAAGCAAATATAAGCTTGGCCATGTTGGATATGCGCGTAACATCTACTCCATTCATCAATTTCACTATTGCACAATTAAAACTTAAGTTGAGCAACACCACCCAAACATTGGTAATTTAACGCCCACCACTGAAACCTTTTGTAGCGGCCACCATGATGTTTATATGACTTTAACTATTGCACAATTAAAACTTGGACCATCACTTCATTTGAATAGTCAATTCATTCATCCATTATCAGTGGGCCAACATGCCAAAATCACACTGGAGTATGATCCTGACTCTTTTTAACATCGGTTGTTTTACTACAACCATCAAATTTTCAAGTCATACGTTAAGGTTATCATTAACTTATTTTTTACACCCATTTTTTGCGCTATCACGTGGACCAATCAATTTTCATCAAGTGTCGACACCACATAACCATAACTAGCGTGAAACATACTCTCATCTGAGAGTATCGTTGTTTGCACTTCTTTCGGCAATCTGATCCCTCAGAGAACTTTGGGGGAGACACAATTGATTCCCTTTGAAGAGGAAATTATCTTACATATGTATATCACCAAGATGACCCTCTTGGCACCTTATCGATGCATCATTGAAGTACTCATCCTCAGCATATAGCTTCTTCAGATAGTCGAAGCCAAACACCTCATTACTCATCGTAACAATTAGTGATGCATGATAGCTAAGTGCATCAGCCACCTTTTTTTAATGCACAGACTTGTGCTTCAAAACAAACGTGAATTCCTGCAAAAATGCAACCCATCACGAATACACACGATTCACATTAAGCAGACTATTAATAAACTTTAAGGCTTGATGGTTAGTGTAAAGAACAAACTCTCTCTAAATTAGATAATGCCACCAATATCGTAGCCTTTGAATCACTGCGTACAGCTCAAGCTCATATGTCGACCACTTCTTAAGGGCTTCGCTGAGCTTCTCACTATAAAAGGCTACTGGGTTGCCTTCGTATGATAATGCTCTTCCAATTTCGACATATGAGGTGTCACACTTAACCTCAAACAATTTATCGAAACTGGAAAGAACCAAGACTAGTGTTGTGGATAATAGATACTTGATTTTAGCAAAGCTCTTGTCAGCCTCATCAGTCCACTGAATCGGGCCTTTTTCATGCAATTTGTAATGGGTGCGACTATGAAGCTTATTTATATAAAATGATGATAAAATGTCCCCAACCCATGAAAACTCCTTACTTTATGAATTTCATCAGAATCGGCCATTCCCTGATGACTCACACCTTTTCATCATCCTCACAAAATGCTCGTGGCTGTCACAACAAATCTTAAGAACAATAAGCTATCCATTAAAAAACTGCACTTCATCAGGTTAAGGTGCAACTTATTAACTGCTAGGACCTATAACACCTACCTGAGGTTTTCTATGTACTTTGTCTCACCGTGGCGATATATCAGAATATCATCAAAATATATTACCACAAACTAGCCAATGAAGGGCTTTAATACTTGATTCATCAAATACATAAAAATGCTCAATGTATTCGATAGAACAAAGGGCATGACTAACTACTCATACAACTATTCTATGGTCTTAAATGTCGTTTTTCACTCATCACCGAGCTGGATACGAATTTGATGGTATCCACTCCTTAGTTCTAGCTTAAAGAATACTTTGGCACCTTCTAGCATATTAAGCATTTCATCCAACCAAGGTATCGGGAACTGATATTTAATGGTAATCTTGTTAATTACCCAACTGTCGACACACATGCACTAGCTCCTATTTTTCTTCGGCGTTTGTAAAGTTGACACAACACATGGGCTTATGCTCTCTCTTAAAAGACCCTAACAAATCAATTTCTCCACCTACCCCTGAAGTATCTCATACTCTTTCGAACTCATTCGATAATAAGGGCGATTAGGCAAACTAGCGCTAGGGATGAGGTCTCTGTGATGTTGGATGTCCCGCATGGGAGTCAATCCATCGGGTAACTCTTCGGGTCAAATTTCTTTAAATTCGTTCAACAATAGCCTTAAACTTAGAGGAATGTTTATGGGCTATGATTCTTCAGCCTTTACCATCATGCGTACACCTCGCTAGCTTCCTTGAATTCCTCCACAAAATCTTGAATGGTCAAGGGAGAGCTCCCCTCCACTTTAAAAGCTTCAGGGTATTTCTCTGGTGACATAGGGGCAAGGATCATCTTTCGACCATTCTTGACGAAGACGTAAACATTATCTTATCCTCGATGGGTCATATCACGGTTCGGTTGCCATGGTTGACTGAGTAACATATGATATTCTTCCTTGTTGGCCCCATCACTAAGCACTTAATCTTTATAATTCTTACCAATTGAAAATGAGATAGTAGATTGTTTAATTACCTTAGTCTCATTCACTTTTTTTATCCAAATAATCGAGTAAGGGGAAGGATGCTTTATCGTAGGTAATCGCAACTTGTCGCACCAACACCTTTGAGATGATGTTCTCGCTATTGTTACTGTCTATTATTACATCACAAATTTTGTCGTTGACGGTACACCGTGCATGGAATATATTATGTCATTGCAGGTACAACTCCTTCCTTGGAGTGTACAATAATCGCCTCACAACCAAGGATTCTCTATGATCCTCGACCAACCATTCTTCATCATCATCTCTGTAAGCCCTGTATCCTATACCCTACCGTTCCATAGACTTCCGCGGTCTTTCCAGTCGAATTTCAGTAACCTTCGACCCTTAACCGGCATTTGCGCGTGACCCTGAGTCACAATGCCATCAACCTGAGTCGACTCAACCCGAGACTTATACCCTAGCGACCGCGCCATCGCCACGGTTCCGATGCCGCGACTCGCGTGCCGATCCGATACCCTGGTTAGGAGATGTAGGTCCACGTTCGATGCGAGGAAAATGTCGCACGTATAAATTCTGAGAGAATCTCTATGACTTGTCACATCAATCAATCAATCCCATCATGTCAAGTACATGTCAAGTACACCATCACCTCTCACCCATCCCCAAGCAACCCAAAGTCAAAAGTTTCTTACACACCCATACCTTTCTTACATAATCTACCACAAAAGTCAAAAAAGGCTCTTACACCCATCACTCACCATATCAACACATCTATCACTCCATCACCCATCTCTCTCTCTCTTTTTTCAAACTCACTCCCAAGCAACAATCCCAAGCAAAGAGAGGTGCTCACGTCTAAGCCCTTCCCAAGAGAGAAAGTGATTTTTGTGGCCCACTTCTCACCCTAAGAACCATCATCCTAGTCATTCAAACCTCATCACCATCCATCAAAGTGAAGCACAAGGAGACCGGTTTTCCAACGGACCAAGAAGATCAAACGGTGGGTGCTTCTATAGACTAGTTTTTCATGTTTTCATGATAGACCAAGTGAGGCATACCAATCGATGGTATGGATCTCACTTTGGACCCTAAGATGTGGCCGATGGCTCACCTTGATTATCAATATCATTCCATGATGGGGCCATCCTCCATGGACCCCATCATGACATTTACTTTCTAGTTTGGAAAGGGGTCATCTAGACCTTCTATTTCGATGGAGAAAGGAATCCCCACCGTTGATCTTTGATTTGATGGGCCCACATGTATTAGAACCCACTTGATGTATGATTGATTGCAAGGGAGGGCCCATAATGTTGGGGTCCCTCCATCATGCGTGTCCCACTCTCTCTTTCTCTCTCTCTCTCCCTCTCTTTTTCAATTTTCTTTTCTTGTGTTAATATGGTCATGTGGCCCATCAGGATGGACCCCACCATGAAGCATGTATTTTATCCAAGCCATTTATAAGTGGGGCCCACTTTAAATGTGTTGTACCCACACCATCCATCATTTGGTGGCCCACCTAAGCAGGGCCCACCTCAATGCATGTGTAACGTCAAACCGTCCAACGTCCAAGGACGCTGGACAAAAGGGAAAACACAAATTTTAGCTTGTTTCCAAGCTTATGGGGTGGCCCACTCATATAGGCCCCACCTTGATGTATGTATTCAATCCACGTCGTCCATTCCTTTACCAAGCTCATTTTAGGCGTTGATCCGAAAGATGGGGCCAATTCGACTTTCAGGCGGGCCATAGCATAGCAAATAGCGAGTTCACCGTTGAAATATCCCCCCGTCGTTTCTATACCCTAAAATATATTGAATATTGGGGTTGTTTGGCTTGTCTTGAGATATGGGAAGCAATGGCAGGGTTGGATTCTTCCAATGCGGGCCCCACGCACGAAAAAGCTTAGAAAAACCTATTTAAAAAAAATAAGCAAATAGACACGCATACGTCCTGGTGCACTGGATGTCCACAGGTAGGAACCCACGGCTCCATCTGTGGGCCCCACCATGATGTATATTTGTCATCCAACCCGTTCATTGGGTGGGCCCCTTCCTGAAGTGGGCCCCCTCCAAAAAATCAACCACATCCAGCGCTCAGGTGGCCCACATCATAGGAAACAGCAGTGAGTAAATGTCTGCCATTGAAACCCTTTTCTATGTCACAGAATTTTTGGATTCAATATGAAATTTGTTTTTACTCTTCGTCCAGGTCTCTGTGACCGTATGGGCAGATTGGATGGCATACAAACATTGTGGTGGGCCCACTTGGGACCCACAATAATACATGTGTTTTATTTCCACCCCCCAGGGACGGTGGAACCCACTATGGGGTATGTGTTTTATACATGCCGTCCACCCATTCCATAGGGATAGGGTGTCCCACTGCTGTTGACATCAGCAGGGTCTGTGGGACCCACCATGATGCATGGGTTGCACCCAATCCGTCCAACCATCTTAGAAGCTCATTTTTATGGAATGTGCTAAGGAATGAGTCAGATCTATAGTTCAAGTGGACCCCACTTTGGTATATGTATGGGGCCCATCTTAAGTTATTTGTGGCCGTCCATTGAGACCCCACTTTGGTATATGTATGGGGCCCATCTTAAGTTATTTGTGGCCATCCATTAAGACCCCACTTTGGTATATGTATGGGGCCCATCTTGAGTTATTTGTGGCCGTCCATTGAGACCCCACCTTGATATATGTATGAGGCCCATCTTGGTTTATTTGTAGCTCATCCGTTGAGGCCTACCCTGATATATATGAGGCCCATATGATTAGGCTCATCTTGAGGTAGTTATGGCCTATCCATTGAGGCCCACCTGATATACATATGGCCCATGTGATGCGGCCCATTTGTTGTATCTAAGGCCCATGGGTCGAGGCCCAATTGGATGTACTCAAGTCCATTACAATGTGTGACCCTACCATGGTTTGAGTAATGATGTTTATGGCGGTCATGCCTTGGGAGCAATGATGGTTTGACGTCCACATTATAAGAATAATGTTGGTTAAATGTCCACATTATAATTCTCCTTAGGGCCTATTGTTAGGCCAATACTTGTAAGCCGCCTAGGCCCATCTACGTGATGAACATAATACATCACTATATAGCGTGTTAGTATAGTTCCATAATCATGATCATATGCATCATGTGTGTGCTTGATATGTGAAGTGACTGATCATAGCATATGTCTTCGGGTAGATTGTTTATGGGCTACCAGATAAGCGGTGTTGCCCTACATGAGCGCACGATACGCGTAGGATTGCTGCATGACTGGATAGTGTGATTCATGCATTCACATTGTGTGATATGGTACTATACGCCCCAGCGATATCAAGGTTGTAGCCTCCACAGGCATATCGTGGTTGACAGATTGGATATCGAAAATCTTGTTCTACATGGGGTGCTATAGATATCCCTGGGTGAAAGTCTCTAAACCCTTATGGTACCAAGAGGTTGCTCCAACGTCTAGACTGAGTGGGTACAGGAGCACCGAGTGCCGATTACCAGATGGCCGCGCTTTCCACTATGTCGTGGTCGGTTGGAAGGGGGTGCGGCCTTACCCGCCCGAGAGGAGGGGGAAAAGCTACACTGAGTTTGACCAGCTCGAGTAATGGGTCCGCTATTGACGAGCCGAGCCCGATATTAGCAGGTAAATAGTGAGGTCTCTTCCACTCACCTTATTGCGCATGATGGGGCGGCAATCTGGTTGGAGTGTACTAGACCCCGGTAATATTTTAGAGTTGAGTTGTATTGATATGTGGACTTAGATGAGAATTCGCATGCTTGAGTTGCATTTCGCACCGCATGGCCTTGGTATGGCCGACATCATCCATGCCTCGCATTGCATAGCCTTGGTACGGCTAATGGCATTCAGGGATTCATCAGCATATTTCGCATTACTCTGATACTGCATAATTGTATTACTACCTTACGCACACACTTATACCACCCTCTAAGCTTTCTATAAGCTTATGCACGACCGTTGCGTGCAGGTGACGTTGGACCGCAGTAGAGCTGAGGCAGGAGCACATACAGATCATCTTGGAGCTTTTGTCCATTATCATTGTATTTTCCTTTATGCTCATTGTACTTGTAAAGTTTTTTATCATAATGAAAATGTGATGGAGTTTTTGGTTTTTGTTTGTGTGTTATGTCTTTAGTTATGCTTATTACGAATCAAACTGATGTTGAAAATTCTCCTGGTAGTATCCCAGGATCGGAACCTGACGAATGGGCGTTAAGAGTCGAGAATGGGGTTCTACAGAAGCTATCAGTGCCAGATTCGGCGATTAAAAATTTTGTGAGCCCGGTTTCCGAGTTTAGGGGCGTGACATTCTCCCTCTTCAATGACTTATTTATCCTCATCAAATCCAAGGTCATCTTCCACTACCCCACCTTCAGTGCCCCCTTCGTTAATGGCTAAGTGGGCTACAGGGCGTTAAGGGCAGGTGCTTGATAAATGGTCTGGTTGGCTACAATGGTAACAATTGTTTGGCCTTAGTCGACCATAATAATTTGAAATCCTACTCGAACCCGTTGTTTTGGGTGCTATACGTTAAGGCCTATATGAACTACTTCCTATGTCATGATTTGTGGTTGTAGAAGGTTGATGACACCCTCTTACTGGTTCCTTTCCTTTGGCCAGTGCTGAATCCTGCATGGGGACTTGTCATGGGGGGGCAAGTCAAAGGATAAGGCCAAGTAAGACTCTTGCAAGTTGTTTTTCACCCTATCTGCCAAATAAACCGCTTCAACGATGGTCCCAACCATGAGCATCTGAACTCAGTGTTAAGTGTCAAATATTGCATATTTTTTCCTATTTATATCTTGGTTTTATGAACATGATACTGCTCAATGTTATATTTTATACATGTTTGTGTTGCAAGGTGAATCTGAGAGCTTGGATTGAAAAGAATGTTAAAAGCATGGATTTGATGCTCAAGAATCACCAAAGCAAAGGATAGATCTTAGGAGAACAATATTGAAGAATTCACAAGCTAAAGATCTAAGGAAATCAAGTGAGGAATGAAGAAAATTGAAGATTTAAAGTGAATTTATGTGGTTCTGGGCTAGCCTAAGCTCTGGCTCGACCAACCTTGGATCTAGCTCGATTAATCTAAGAAACTTCGACTCGAACTCCAGCAACATCATCTTTTAAATTCGTGCGATCCTTGACTAGTCGAGGATGACCTTCGACCAGTCGAAGATTGCCTTCAACTCGTCTAAAGTTACGCAGATTTTGCGCAGACTGCGTAAATTTGAGGCGGTTTCCAAATTTTTTCAACTCAGTGTGAAAGTTGGAGTTCGTTAACTATAAATAAGAGTTCCTAAGATGCTCCAAAGTATCTTCTAGGGTTTAAGGAGGGGAGAAAAAGTGTGGAGAGCCGCCACCAAGAGTTTTTCTTCTTCCATAGTTATTTTTCTTAAAAGATTTTAGTTCAATCATGTCTATGGTTGGCTAAACCTCTTAACTAAGGCTAAGGTGAAGCTTATAGCGTGATTGGGATGTTTATTTTTCTTTGATTCATGGTTTTTATATTAAACTTCATTAATTTCTAGTTGATTTTAAGGAATACTTTCAATTTTCAATGGTTTGTTGTGAATTAAATTACAGTAGATCTGTGATAGCTTTGAGCATCTTCTTTTCTTATTTGAGTTTGTGGGATTGGTAAATCCTATTGTTTGCCATTGTCTCCTGGGCATGATTGGGTGATGGAATCCCTTCCAATCTTCACAATTCTATTCTATTGAGGCTAGAATCAATGAGAAGTTCAGAGATTTGATTATCTCTCTTTCTTCAACTGGATAAGATAGGACTCTAATTCCAGTTGGATCTCCTAAATCAAGTGAAGTAGCATCCTAAGAGCTATAAGTGGATCCTTGGCACCCTAGTTCCCACCTTTAAATTCACAAGTTTCAATTACAAATTCACAATTACTCTTTTAAATAATTTCAGATTTAGTTTTAGATTTATTTTTAGTTCTACTTCTAGTTACTTTAAAAAATGTATGAGATTAGCCCCTGTGGATTCGACCTTCGTCTCACCGAGATTATTACTACATCGCGACCCTACACTTGGGGTTGTGCACACTCGGTCCTAATTTTTTTATCATAAACTACCTATGAGCTGTGCTATCTTATACGATTCAGTCTCTGACAAATCATTCCACGTTGCCAACCACTAGAATTCTTCGATGTAATATATGACGGTTCAATTCCTCTGCCAATAATTTTAGTATTGTTAGAATAATACTTACTCGTAAACACTGAGGAAAAATCGTGATCGAAGAAGGCATCTTATCCACGACCATGATTGGATGTGCGCCTTGTTCTGTCGAGCATGTGAGAGTTGTAATTGCTCTCAATATATAGAAGTACCAAATTTCAATTTTAACACAACCAATTTCACTTTCTTATATTCCGACACGTCCATGTAATCAAAATATCTCTCTACTTCGGCTAACCAATCGAGAAAGGCTTATATATGTAGTAAGTCATTAGAACCGCAAAGTTTAGCCTTATCTTGATAGTCTCTTTCAGTAGGATCTAGTCGATCATCTCCATGGACCAACCATTGGGCAACAACACCACCGACATCCTCGTTGTTGGAGCTTGACCCATCTAGGATACCTCTACAATTTACCTTTGGAAGCACTCTATGAAAATTGGAGTTGTGTCATATAGTGATCATGGGCGGCTGCGCATCACCTTAGGCTCGGGGTGAAATTAGCGCTTCGCAATACAGTCGAGAGTTGCCTGTAACCCTTGCATGGCCAACTGACCTTGCCAATGGAAAGTTTCTGTTCTTTCCAACAGATAACGAATTCTTGTATCATCGTCCGTTGAATTTTGATCCATTTTATCGTTAGTTGCCATCAGCTCAAGGGAAGTCCTCGCTCTGATACCACTTGATGCAAGGATGGACATGATGAGGACGATCATCGTCTTCCTCAAGGGATATCTACTCTAAACCCACAGAGCTCTCTGGATTCCTCAAAGAGCTTCCTCAAATCCACGAGGGATAAAAGTAGAAATAATTTCTAATAAATTGATTGATGATAAAAATGAAATATCAATCCTTTAAATAATGAGCTCAAACCTAGGATAGAGTTTTAGACTCAAACTCCAACTAAAACACCTTTAAAATGTGACTTACTATAAATAGTAAACTTACTATTTATAAACAACCTCCATTCCTACTAGACTTCATGGTTTTTGGCCAAAAATAATAAGTGTCCAATTTAGCCTAACCATGTTATTCTCTTGATTTTTGTAAACCCTCTTCATGTTGGGCATGACTTCTACAACTCAAATAATTAAAAGTTATACTTGAACTCAAACTTACTGTTAATAGTAAAAATGAAAATAAATGGGACTTTTGATATTCGAACTAGCATGGGCAACCCGGCATAGCAAAGTTGGTTGGCTAAAGTAGCTTTTCGTACCCTAAAATCATATATGATATGTCAAAAAATTCATCTGGATTTGCGAGATATGACTATTTTAAGGTTCTGATGGTCTGGATCATTTTCACCTCCGATCCTGCCTTATCTTCTCCATTTTTGCCATGAAAGTGTCTACAACCCGCTCTTCATCAAATCTTAATCGTTGACTGTAGTTTTTAGGGTGTAGCCCGCCACTATTACCAACATGGTAGGACCAACAAATAAGGTCCGGATCTCCCGTATGAAGAGAACTTGCATTGGTTTATAAATGATGATGATTGGTAACTCATGGAGTCTGTGGTGTCCAAATTAGGGCCCCAATGCCAATGGACCATTTCACCCACATCATGTGAACGAGCAATGTCAACCATCTCAGATGAGGTTAGACTAGTGTGTTTATTTTTAACAAACCATTTGATAACCACTAATTGAATGGTTAGGATCATCTCATCAGTGTAAATTTTACAGTACGCCCCCACCCACAGTGAGGATAGTCCAGATTAACTGTATGATGCAATGTATATGGTGGATTAGTGCAACATTCTAATAAAATGTGGCAAATGCAAAATCTTACCCATCGTCATCAAAGAAGAATTCGTTTTGCCTCCTTCCAGCTCATGCTAATCCATCGTGTTTCATCATATGGTCACGTGTGGTGTGTGTGGCATGTCAAAATTGATAGACTGATACATCGAATGTGATTGTATATGACCGAAATTTAAGAAGATCAGTCACCTATTAATTCACTCACAAAATAAGTATAAGATAATCAGGCGATTATCAGAAAGCAGGGTTCTTCCTCTGAAGATAAGATACACCTTGGCTTCCGTGCAAAAGGACTTTTATAAGTGGAAAGAGTCAAACAAAAACGAAATACTTACAGTCAATCACATGAAGTAACTATAAAATGCCTTTTGAAAGATAAATTAATTATATTGATGCTAAGAATGGTCTAATGCAAAAGCATAAACTTGAAGTATAATTAAAAATTACTGCTACTCCTAAAATAGATCTAAGCTATAATAATGATAAAGAAATATAATTTTGATAAGATAAATTTAATTAGTTTGTTGAATTAGTATGAGATAACTTACTTTGTTGAATTCTTCCACTATTGTTCCGGCTTCTCTTCAGGCGTTTCTTTTTTTAATTGATGGTTATGGCAATTGAATCATTGCCACGTTGGTCTTTTAAAATTTTCCTTCTCTTCTTAACATGTGTCTTTTTAATTATTATTTTTTTCCATTATATCAATTTTTGCCTCTTTAAACTTCTCAGACATGCTTCGTAACGTGTATCATCCAGCTCAACCTTAGTTGTGCTTTCATATAAGACATTACAATTTTTTTTTTAATATCTTCAGGATGCTATATATTTTGATTGTAACGACTGATACCTTTTTAATTGGATATTTCAGAAATAATTTTAAAAAAAATAAGGTACACCAGTACGAAGAGAACAGCACATCTTCTTGGAGTAGGTATGCACGGACCACAGCACACAAGTCCCTCGTAATGGATTGCCTGACCTTTGGTATTTACAATATCGAATTGTTGAAACAAATTTGAACGATCCACAGTAAACCTAACGAATGCATGGTCGTAATCATCCCTTCAATTCTGGTATTAGATGGGCCATCCACGTTAACTCCCAGAAGATGGACAGTTCCAATCATCCATACATTTCAATGGGCCACGAGGGGCAACACGTGACGGTGAATCACGCCCTTTCATTTCCAACTTCTTAGTTGGGACTTGGAAAGTTATTTGATACTCTCTCGATGTGCATGATATGCAGGCACTCAGAATGGTACAAGTGGCACTCATTAACTCAATTTAAACCGTCCAAGTTACGATACCCACTGTAGATAGTCCGTAAGCCCAAAATCAGATGAATAACTTCTGATTAGTGGAAAATTGCTCGCAACAATAGGACCGTTGGCTGTGCTTCGTTTTAACCGTCCATGAAATGTCCACTAATATTCTAGCTAGGGGATCAAAAAAATGTCTAATTTCGGTTATAAACTAACTGCTTTGTGGACATAATTTGGACGGTTTAAAATGGGGCGCTTATGTTACACATATACAATTTCTTAGTATCTGCATATCGACTATTACATTCCGTTGGAGTATCGGTATTTTTTTCTCTCGATGATGCTTCTCTACCCAAAGCTGACGTCGCATGGCAATCCTCGCCCATTTCCTCCAAGAATTATTAAAGCAATTCTCGCGTAAGAGTTCGAAGAAGCTATTCGCAGCCCATGTGTCAATATCATTAACAAGTGCTGGATCGTTTCCATCCTGAGGTGAGAGCCACCTTTGATATTTTGGACACAAAAATCCATCATGCGGTTAATAACTGTGTCACTGACAAACGCCTGGCACTCGGATGTGTGGACAAGAGACACTTACGCCACACGGTCCTCTGCTCTAGTCCATAACAGAAAACTCGGGTTTCAGCGTTGGGTCATTAGTCAGGTGATCCCACGAGTCTGATGAACATTTAAGGAAAGAAATACATTAATGGTCTACGTTTCAATATAAAATATGTTAGATTGTTGGGTAGGATCTTCCAGTTCAAGAGTATTATTTATGAATAGTCCATCCATCGCAGGACTAAACAAACTAATGGTCTGGATTACCTCAACATCGTCCTTCCTTATTAGAACTGAAACCAGAGTACACTGTGCAAAGCCCAGGATCGAGTTCGTATAAAAATTCTTTTAAATCGAGACGCGGATCCGAAGTAATTTGTGACGGCTTTTACCTCCCTCCGCGCGACTGAAATTCTGCGTGCGTCTCTACTCACTGGGGCTCACTTTCTAAACATTCAAATGATCGGAACCATTCATGTTGTGAAATATATGCTATAAGTACGGTGATATTAAAACTATACTGCATGGATGATGAAGACCATCTCTGTCTGTAGAAATGAGTTTAGAACAATGAAAATAAAAAATTCAATGGATCACATTAATCAAAAGTTAGGATCATCAAAGAAGCGTAACTACGTAATATAAGTTATCTGTGGTATTAACGGTAACATTTGCGGTTGAGATCATTGGACCGTCTCATCATGTGGGCCCCAGTGGGTGGCAACACAGATCACGAGTCGCGACAGGGGCAAAAAAACCTACGTAAATTTTCTTTCCTCTCTCCCTCACAGGGATTATAAAATATACGCAACTCGAGGGTTTGCTCTTTATACACGCGTTTTCATTTCTGAAATGTGGGGCCCATTTTTCGGTCATCTAGACCGTTGTTCCGTTGCATCATACGGATGATGGATTATGTTAAAGAATCTACCTCATTGAAAGATCCTAACCATAAAATTGAGACCATTATAGTTCGAAAGTCGACCATTTCAATTTCAACCGTCTATTTTTAGGCCAGAATCAATGCCCAAGATAATCCCATAAAAGATTTTTTCTGAGTAGGAGGCATCAACGGCGGGACGCAACCGATCAGAGTTCTGATGACCGAACCATGATACCCATTTATCAGAAATTAAAGAATGGTGGGCCCACTAGCAGAGCCTCGGGTCTCGGATCATATAATTCATATACCAACACACAGAGAGAGGAAAAGGAAGAAAGGAAAAACAAAAACCCTAGTTGTACTTTTTCTGGCTTTTCTTCCTTCCTTTCTATCTTCCCATCTTTCACTCTAGCAACAAGAAATCGTAGGTTTTGGGCTTTTGAACAGATTGTAATAGGTTTAGAAGCCGTGAGAATCTGCTTGTCTCCCAGCAACGAGAAGCTGAAGCAGTAGAAAAAAGAAGAGGAACTGAATCCGTACTCCAGTAGCTTACTTGCACCACCAAACATATGCCAAGCTCTGCCGTTGATTCTATCCACATGACCCATCTTCAAAACAAGAGTAAAAGAGCTGATTGAAGACCCTAAAACAGATCAGAGAGAGAGAGATGCAGTCTGGTTATGGAGTTCCAGAGATTCAGCAATTCATGGTGGACAGCTGTTGTTCTTCTCTGTTATCTATCTCCCATGAAAGCTCCCATCCACAAAAGCATCTCCAGCAGCAGCAGAACCATCAGCAGCAGCAGCAGCAGCAGCAGCAGAGACTTCTTCCTTTTCATCCCTTCCCAATAACACAGCACTTCTTCCAGCAGAACTACCAATTCCAAGCCTTTCAGCAGCAGCAGCAACGGCGACTGCACCAGCAGCTTGGCCTCGAGCAAGAGCCTGGCCCACCCGAGAACTTGAATTCGCCTTCCGGGGTCGTCGGCCCTTTCATCACTGCGAATTTCAAGCTGGCGGTGAATGAGAACAGCAGCGGCCATGATCCAATGCTTAGCGGCAGCAGAGGTGGAGGAGGAGAAGATGATTCAGAAAGTCGAGCCGCGGGTGTCGCCGTTCTTCCATGGCAGCATAGAGAAGAAGATTCTGCCATTAAAGAACCTTTCTGGTAATAAAAACTCTCCCTTTCCTGAACTGAGTTTTTTGTTTTTTATTGAAATAAATCAGGTTTTTGAAGATTCTTCAACCTCAGTTGAGATAGATCTGAAATGGGTTTCTATAAAAAGTTTGAAAACACAGTAAAAGAAGCCCACCAAATGATTATTTACCATTTCTATCCCTCTTTTTTCTCCTTTTTCTTTCATATGAATGCAATGAAGATTTCGTTGAGCTGCTGCAGCTGCTGATTTCAGCATGTGATTTGCTCAATGAGATGGGGTTTTCTTTTTCTTTTCTTTTCTTTTTTTTTTTTTTTAATTTCCTTCTTCTTTTTTTTTCTCCTTCTGCTGTGATTCCTGGAAGAGAAAAGGTTCGTGAATAGGAGAAGAAAATACAAAAAGCTACTGATTCTTCAGACTCGCTTTTTAGATCACGGGAGATAGAGAAGACATTGGTTGTTTTCTTCGAGAAAAGATGCTTATGTTTGCATCTTCCCGACGTGGGAATTTCAATTTCCCTTTTTTTAATAAAAAAAATATATATAGAGATTCGTTGATATATTTTAACCTGAACTGATTTTCATGAGCTTCTTATTCTTCTCTTTCTTTTCTCCTTTTTAATTCTTCTTCTTTTTGTTGAAGGAAACCTTTCGATATAGAATTCATCAACAAACACAACAAAAGATGCAAAGAGAAGGTTGAGAGCCCAAGCAAATTATCCAAAAAAGGGGATGAAGGGAATGAAAACGAAGAAGGTAAGAGCAGTGCCAGCAATTTCGGACTCTTTGGTGAGCTTGAAGCCATCTACGCCCATGGCAGCAGCGGTGGTGGTGGCAACACCCAAGCAGGCTCCGGGTCAGCTCTTACCGGCGACAACCACCCTACATCTGCCGCAGCACAGGGACCCACAGGCGGGCCACGGAGCAGCAGCATTGATCATGGGTCGGAGACGTCAGCCGGAGAAGAAGCCTCTTTGAAGAAGCTTCAAAAGATCCGAAGAAGGAAGAAGAGAAAGCAGATGAGTTCAATTGCTGCCTTCTTTGAGACCCTTGTCAAACAGTTGATAGATCATCAGGAGAGCCTGCACCAGAAGTTTCTGGAGGTGATGGAAAGGAGAGATCAGGAGCGTATGGATAGGGAGGAGAATTGGCGGCAGCAAGAGGCGGAAAAATCGAGCCGTGAGGCCATGGCAAGAGCTCAAGAACAAGCTATTGCCGCTAGTAGAGAGGCTGCCATAGTTTCCTTCTTGGAGAAAATCACAGGCGAAAGCATCAATCTTCCAACAACAGCAAAGACTCAGTTCTCAATTCGGTCCCAATTCCATGAAGAATCTCAGAAAGAAGAAAACCACGTCGAACAATCCAATGTCGTCAACACCACCATCACCACCAATGAGAACACAAACAACAACAACAACAACAACAACAACAATATCAACAGCTTGAATACAAGGAGATGGCCTAAAGCAGAAGTCCAGGCCTTGATTCGAGTTCGAAGTGGGTTGGAATCAAGGTTCCAAGAACCAGGCCTAAAAGGACCTCTCTGGGAAGAAGTAAGCTCTTCAATGGCGGCATTGGGATACCAAAGGAGTTCCAAGAGGTGCAAAGAGAAGTGGGAAAACATTAATAAATACTTCAGGAAGACCAAAGACAGTGCAAAGAAGCGTTCCCAACACTCCAAGACCTGCCCTTACTTCCATCAACTGGATCAACTCTACTCCAAATCACTCAAGCCGTCGGTTGTCTCTGCCACTGCTGAGAGAAAAGATAATTCAGAGTTACTAGATTCCATTGTTGTCCCGACGGATCCCGGCAGCGGGCAAAACCCAAATATTGAATTTGTTCAAGAGCAGCTCGGAATGCACTCTAGCTTCAAATTCCATGAAATGGGGTCTGTGAGATTGGATTTCTGCGATGGTAATGCTAAGGCCAGGAATGAGCTGTTTGGATTTGAGCAGGAAGAAGAGAATGAAGATGAGGAGGATGAGGAAGGTGAGGATGATGAAGATGAGGAGGAAGGAGAAGGAGAAGGAGAAAATCAAGAACATGTGAGAGAGGAGCATCCACAAAAGTCTGTGTTCTTTTCGCCTTGAGTAGTAGATTCAATGCCAGTTCTCTTGTCTGCGACTTTTGAGTTTTGAGTATCACCATCAACCATGAAATTCTGCATATTTATGATAGATAGATGGATAGATAGAGTATATTCCAATAATGAAATAAATGAATGAATTGGCAGTATATTTGAAAGTTCTATTCATTTTTGCCTCTTTATCAAAGCAAGAACACTGGAGATTTCTTCTTCTTCCTTTTTTTATTTTTATTTTTATTTTTATTTTATTTTTTTGGCTCTTTCTTATCTCTTGTTTGATGATTGTAATACACAAACCTAGTTCTCTTTACGCTACGATTTGAATACATTGATGTGTATTCTTCATTTTGAGAGGATCTCTGTTGTGGGGGTTTTTTTTTTTTTTTTCCTGTTGTTTATTGTATTTGAAATTCAAGAACATAGTCTGTATGAAAGAAGACAAATCAAAAAGCTACTTGAGCAGTGTTCTTGTCTAACACTCGTATAATCTAGGAGATGCTGAAACATGCAATTTATTAGTTATTATATAATGCTCGGGTCAGTCTTTCAGTTTATACACGTGGGCCCATGGTTTAGGGACCCTGAACGTTGATATGATGGACCTCATCATGGATGGTCCATGCCAAAACTCCCCAAAATTATAAGAACCTAAGCATCGGAAATGTGGTCTTTCACTGTATTATATTTCTTTATCGATCATCTATTTAGAGGCTAGGGTTTTTCCATCTGAGAGATTTTTGGCTCATGGGCCACTGACAGTGGGGCCCAAAATACCAACGGTTTGGATCACTGAACACTTGGCCCCACTTGTTCAATACAATTGCTGGGCGCACTTTTTTTCTATAATAACTTATTTATTTACGTGGACTTCGTCCAATTATCCAAACTGTAGACATCGTGGACCCACTGTCAATGGCCCATGTAACCAAAAAATACCTGATGGATGGCCTGGAAAATTAAGAAAATAAACAACGGTTCACCTTCATCTGAACACTGAAGATATGGTGCTTAAGATATTCTGATGCTGTATAGTTTCGGTGCATGGAAGATCCACAGTGGAATAATGCTCCACATCAATGGTTCGGATCACTAATCCATTGGCCACGCTGGAGGAAACTTGAAATCCGAGCCTCATGATTTTTATTCGTATTTAATCTGTCCTGCCATGCATGATGCAATCAAAATATGTGGTTATACATGCTTCTGTTTGTTTAATTGATGGTGGTTGGTGCTTGAACGATGAGAGAGAAAGTAGGGGCTTGATCCACTCATCGGGAAGGCATTACCATCTCTCCGGATCCCATACACGTGTCACATTGATGATGATAGTAATCAGGCATCATGTGAAAGCAGCCATTGATTGGCCATTAATAGAATATTCCTTCAATGGACCATCATAACCATCTAATAAATGGATCTGGCCACACTGAATGTGAACCATTGATGATTTGTCTTTTAGTTCCTATTTGTATGCCACTCATCAAACCACTAGATTCTTCAAACTGACTAATATTCCAATCATGGTCCACTCACTATCCAGAAAATCAATTGAAGGGCTCAGATCTAGTAGTTGTAGGCCACGTGTGCAGCAGTGGCATGGAGGCATGATACCACCCATGCCTCCAGAGTCACTAGATATGAGGTGCAACGAGCGCTCTGCAATCTATGTGGGTTTGCGGTTTCTGAAAAGGGTGACGTCACTGATTTAAACCCGCACGGTGCTCATGCACGAGGTGAGCAGAACCCGGCAGAAGAATTAAAACAGCCAAGAAGCTTATAATCTGCGTTTGCCACCCTATCACCACATCCCCGCCCCCATCAACCATACACGTGGCATAAATATTCGACCATCTGATCCGTCAAAATCGTGACCCATACTTTGTATGAGTCATTACATATAATTTACACTGACTTCATGATCAGCCAATGGGTCGCCATGCTCTGGAAAATCGATTGTGAAAAATTCAATGGTTGTAATCATCAGATCAGTGCAGATTTCTGGAATTGATCAGTAGTCATGGTGACTTGAATGGTCTGGATTGACTTGAATGTATCTGAAGCGCACGTGGAATATGGACGGGCTGCCAGTGTATTATTGAAAGTTGGGGTGATTGCATCTACTAATTCAATACGGCCCAGAGTTTCTCATTCTTCTCTTTCATCATTAAATTCTCTTCTGCCCAATTTTTGCCTTGATAAGCAACGATTGTACCATACACATGAAAACGAAAGCACGAGAAATACGGTTTGTTGGGCCTTTTGTTATTGTTTTGAAAACGAGGGTGGTGATGGTTTTGGTTTTGGTTTTGGTTTTGTCTCTTTTTAACCAGAGCACTTCGCTTTTTGTGTAAATTTGCTATTGGCTTGCCAAATGGATTGAATGAAATGAAGGGTAGGATTTTGATGAGCCTTTTTTCATGACAATAAAGGTTAATTGGGATTTTTATGGGGCCCATTTAAATAGTGGGAAATTTGTGGCGTTTGTTTGCGGAATATGGAAAGATAATGAATGGGGTCGATTTTATTATTATTATTATTTTTTGTTTTTCATTCAAAGATTTTGAGGGCTTGTTTGGATGTTTTTGTGATGTGGGTTAGTTTGGAAACCGTTGCTTTCGGTGCCTGTCTCCATGTGGAAGGCTGTTTGGGTGTGTCATTGCTTGCATGCCCTCTAGAGACAGTTTTGAGAGAGAGAGAGATCATGGGTGGCGTTTGTTTGAAAAGTGGAGACATTTCAATTGTTTTCTCCTATCTTGCTACGTTAAAATTACACATGAATAGATTTTTTTAAGGAAAACACTCTTGTTTAATCCATGAGGAGAGAATGAAGAGGCACATGTGACAACCTGGCACACCTGTACGGGCCACTCATCAGATGGGGTCCACTGGCTGCGGAGAAAAATCTATATGGTCACTTAATAGGGTGGAGTGCACGTGTAAATCAAATATAGTCTGTTATAGTCATCTTTTATACACGTGTGGCCCACCAATGAACGTGCGGGATAGATTTTCAGGCAAGTGAACTTTTACAAGAGGAGTAAACAGGTGAATGGTCTCGATCCTAAACGTGTGTTACATTGGCTTTGGGTTTTGAATCGCTCCTCATGCAAAGTCTATCATGTGCGGTGGTCACACCTCACCATGATGCGTGGGCTGACATACGTAAAAGCGAGTGCGGATTGTGATCCGTTTTATATGGAACATAGCACGAAAATGCACTTACCATATTACCTTGATTGCCTGCTTTTAGCCTATTGAATTTGGACAACCAACTTTTTTTTTTTTTTTTTTCTGTCCATTTAATTGCCATCAATTAGAAAGTTAGAAATTACAAATCAGTTATTATTTTCGGGCTAACCATTTTCAGCGTGTAGGTTTAACAGTTGTAGCCTTGATACCCAGCTATAGTTCAACCAGTCATGACAAGTAGAGCTGGGATGGGACGAGATTCAACTCGTCCGACTGGTTCAGACTCAACTTATCCCAACCAAGTAGACTTCGTCCTATCTGAACTCAAACTAGGTTGAGTTTGGGTCACCCAATCACTCAACTCGAGTCGACCTGAAATTCAATTCAGCAGTGACTCAACTCAATTCAAAAGTCGATATATATATATATATATATAAACTCCGATATTACGTTAAGATGTTGCGCGTATCTGATGGAGAGACTGCAATTGTAAGTGCACCTAGGTTTTGAGTTGTGATTTCAGCCTATGGATATCCGCTGCACTTGACCCAACTCGATGCTGACTCCACCGCTAGGACTCTTCTAGCAAAAGTTTGTTTGGAATTTTTATTTTTAAAAATTAGGTTTTAGAAGAGTTCTATTAGAATTAGGATTTTTATTAGAGTCAGAATTTTGTTATTTTTGATAATTACGAATTTGAATTTTTTTTATATTAATGGTGTAACAGGGACATACATATCAAACAATCATCAATTAATTTACGAATTTTCATGAATATTATTTCTATTTTTTTTTCTTTTTCGTTGTGGATTCGAGAAGTCTCTGTGAGTTCCAGAGAAGCTTCGTAGATTTGAAGTAATTATCCTTGAGGAAGACGGTGATCGATCTCATCACGTTCATTTTTGCATCAAAAACTTTTGTTTTAACGATTTCGACCAACAATTTTGTTGGCAACTTATTGGGTAGTTATATCAATTAGATCAAAGTGATTTTCAAGAAAGTGGAATTTGAGATTGGGCGTACATGATGGACATTCCATGTTCATCGTCCAATTTCATAAAGGGGTAACTGTAAACCTCCCACCCCTGTTTGTGATATTGCGATGCATCCCCACTAATTTGGGTAAGAGAATTTTACAAAAAAAAAAAAAAAAAAAAAAAAAAAACCTACCTACTTAATAAGAATTTACATTCCATTATCTCTTTTAAAATTATTTTCAACAAATTACGTCATTAATTAAAATAATTATCATATAAATACCTTCTGTTAGATTCTTAACGGAAGTTGGAGTGCACAATGCCAGCAAAGAGGTCAAAGGCTTGGGTGCCCCCACCCTGTTAATAAAAATTATAGATTTATAATTTCTATAAAATAATAAAGAAAATGAAATGTTAAGGATAGCCTGAAGCACGTGTGATCACGCTGTCCGTAAAGAATTATTGGCCCCATCTCAAAGTAATTGAGAATACTGATAGGTTGCATGCAAATCGCTTTTAGGATACGATGAGCCTATATGTGGTTTTGTGTTCAACAAACATGAAGAACCATGAATGGATCTCTATGTACACAATTTAATTTGGCAAATAAACAAAAATAAAATCCTAGATTAGAAGGAAGATTAGAAATTGTAGCTGGTTTAGACCATCGCTTTGGTTTATTTCTTGAGGACTGCTGGCTAAGGTTCGTATTAAACCTTGCTGACTTGATCAGAAGTCACTATTGCTCTTCTTGTCGGGCCATATGTGAGAGTGGTTCGAGTTGTTGGTGAGGGTCTAATGAACCACACATGCATTGTTTATATAGGCTAGGATTAAGGGACGTTTTGGTGCAGAGGCATAACTCCATGTGACCATTTATGACTATTGGTGAGAAACTAGCTATTATTTGGTTATTTATGACCATTATGCATGTGGGATAACCTGCTGCTGCATGCTATCTATTTAGACTCATTGGCTAGCCATTTTATGACCGTTGGGCTAGCCACATACAATAGTTTATGCATAGTCTGGATTAATGCTGCATGTGCAGTTACACCTCTCTCAAACGGTTAGTTTTCAGTATTTATAAAATATTGATTGGTCACGTTCAAACCATTTGCCCACTTCGCTCTAGCCAATCAACCCATAGCCTCTATCGCACTCGTCTCTTACCAATTCAGGTAAGGATACGTACGTGTGAAGTGCAAAGTGCACTTTTATAACCACATTGCCTCACATGCCCACACCGTTGCACCAAGCCCGATCCCGAGCCCGAGACTGTGCCCGAGCTCGAGTGCATACACACTCACGGGTGTTTCGGACCCACAAGTCTGGATACTCCACGAATCTACCAAACAAATAATAAGATACTCCACATCTTATATATAAACTAAGTGTTTTCTTCTCTCCTTTCCTATAGGAGACTATTCCCAAACCACCAAAAAAGTAAGCTTTTCAAACAATTTTATATATATATATATATAGAGTCATGCTCCCCTGTGCACCTACGCACGTGCGCACCTTTGCACATGTGCCATGGGTGTCTAATCTAAACGGTCCATGTAATGCGGAATCCCATAAAACCTCACGTGACAAATTTTCACCCTGATCTAATATTCTAGTGGGCCATAGCAAAGAGAAATGCAAATCAAGGGAGGAAACTGTTTTCATTTTTCATGGCCCATCAAAGTTTTAGATCAAAGTAAAACTTGGGCGTGGGGGGTTTCAGAAGGTGCTGCTTCACATGAACGGTTCAGATTTTGGATCCACATCACGTATGATGGGTTCTCAAAAAAGTTCGTACGTAGAACGTACGAACTGGTTCGCAGCTGAGCGTTTCCGTGTGTGTGTGTGTGTGTGTGTGTGTGTGTGTGTGTGTGTGTATATATATATATATTAAAATACTTTTTAATCAATATTTTTCACAACACACCCACTACCTGAAAATGCTATAAAATCAACCACCAAATTTGACGGCCAAGGTTTGTCGAATAATTTTTTAGTTATTCGACCGGATACCATTTTTTGGGTTAGTTGTTTGACAAAGAGGGAAGAGCCATCAAAATTTTAAAATTTGGGGATATAAAATCAATGCCTCTCCGATCATATATATATCATATCTGCTCTCTCTCTCTCTCTCTCTCTCTCTCTCTCTCCGTCTGACGATAGGCCCTCCCCCGTCTCTCTCTCTGTGGCAATGCCCTCTGTCAAGTACTCTCTCTTCGTGTCTCTCTCTCTCAAGTGGGTCCACTGCTAGAAATAATGGGCAACGAATGCCCACCGTTAAAAACCTCCAAGACCAACATGTGAACCACACTACCAAAAAAATAAAGTAGGGCCCACCGTTTGAACATTCCAGGGCTCACTGTGATATATGGGTTTTATACTTCCCGTCTCTCCCTTTTTTCAGTGTCCCACTGATGAGACAGATCCAAAGTACGAGTGGGCCCTACTGCTGTAGGAAGCATTAATGATGATGGCACCCACCGTTGAAATCTTCCAGGGCCCCCCTCGTGATGCACCTACTTCCCAATAGAGATGGGCCCACCATTGGGACCCTTTAAGGGGTCCACTCTTGATACGTTTCATGGGGCAGATCTAAATATTTATTGGACCCCCACCACTTTCACGTTGGCTAGGCAAGGCAGCGAATTTCAGTCCAGCAGGGTCTTCTAGGCAGAATCGGTTCTCCCATGGACTGCTCAAGGGGCTCTCTTTTTCGACAGGTTGGGGTTGGGTCAGATTAAGAGATTAAAAACTCTTCCCAGTTCCTGTCTGGCAACTGTAGAGTTATATAATAAGCTGCCTGGAGTGGTTTTTGTAACTTCAGGCCACTTGAGCGTGTCTTCTGAGTTTGTATCCTCCCCTTCCTCTTGTAAATAAGTTTTCTTTTTCAAAAAAAAAAAAAAAGTTTGAATAAATGTGGGACCTACTACCAACGCGTGATTCAGAGAAACCTCTTTTCTGTCAGGTCCAATCAACCTGTGGGCCACTGCAACAATTGTGTGGGCTATGGCAGCCGAGCAGTGGGCCATATGGTTTAGATAGGTTTATTAAATAAGTCTACAACAAAATGTTCATCAGTATTTACGTACAACCATGCCATGGGATTAAGTGACTGGAGTGTTTCTCTGCGTTGTATCCCTCATACAGTAAACGGAGCAGAGACTTTCAACTTTCCATTCTCCTATTTTGAACATAGTTCTCTGACTACAGATTTTCTACAAATTGCACACGCGTGCACGTGATACCATTTGCAGCCTCACAGCAACACGTGCCAGACATTCGGAGCATGCGTGTACGTGATCTAGGAGTGCATTACATGAGTCACTCCTACCGGAAAAATCACGAGGAACCACTTACCAGGTGGGCCACGAATGTTGATTTTATGTGATCATTGTGTTGTTCAAACGTTACCCACCTGAGCACAGAATCGATTGGACTTTTGGGATCATGGAACACTTGCAATCAGGCCCACCTGATGGATGGCATGGATCTAACACTTTTTCCACATTTGAACTCTTGCATTCCACTCGTGCATATGTACGGCTTCAATAAGCATTCGTCAGCGTGTTCCATGCATAATGCATGTACTATGTATTTTGTACGAGCTTCAATGCCTGTACGTGTTTGTCGGTGGAGGTTATAGATGCGCATTTCTGATTTTTCTCGTGTAAAGGAAAGCTCTAGTGATTTTAGTGCTCCTAGTTGCATTGGAACACTTGAAAAATCCAATCCATTGATTGCCACGCAAACAACACTCTGATCTAACGATATTAACCATCTAATCAATAGCAATTACCATTGACGGTCAAAATTATTTGCACAAAAATAGTTCCGATCCAACAACCTGATAGATGCATCTATTGGGATGTATCATGGATTGCTCATTATTGTAAAGGATTGCATGTTTTGGGATGTATCACGGATTGCTCAGGATCAATCTTATTAGGCAATCCAAACCATCCCATCATAGATGGATTGGATCAACCGATCAGAGTGATTTTTTATGGTAGCCCACAAAACCTGAGAAGTAATCCATTTTAGTAGCACTATGAGCTGTGGTGATCCTAGTTGCACAAGGAAGCTTCGACAGTGGGTTTGTCCATTAGGTTGTCCATTAGGTTCGGTATACAATTTTCACTGAACCGTCAGGCTCAAACTCAGTTGCATGTGCACGTGTTATGCTTGGAGTTAATTGTGGCTTGGTTCGAACAAAACTCCATTGACCCTAGGCACCAAGATAAACCACAAAACCAATATCCTTGAGGATTTGTCATCGATTTAGCCATCGATCATGTGATATCAGGCAATCAATGAAAGAATAGGTCATCCTTATATGAGTTTTATTTACTTTCCGATCAAATGAACTATTAAAAAACCTTGAAAGTGACTGGCATGCAAGAGTAATATGATAAGGATAGAAGATTTAACTAAGTAAGAAAACTGAAATTGCAATTATAATGCTGTTTATTGTGAATACACTTACAAAAAACTTGATGAATAATCTCCTAACGGCAATGAGATTGATGATGAGATAAACTAAGAGGTCTAAGAGGAACTACAATCCATGTTGAAAGTAGCAGTGGACTAATGAGTAATGGAGATGCTAAACTAAAAATAAAATTAAGTTTTTTTTTTTTTTTTTTTTAGAAGCTAATTTTATTAACAATGGAGCTTGTCACACCCTGGCTTTGGAAACCTAAGTTCGCTTGACTCAATTGACGAGTCAAGGGTATAACTCAACGAGGAGAGGGTAATATTATACACATAATCATGATAATAATCGCAAATAATAAACTTAATTAATCATCATGCATTCAGTTAACAATATCAATTATTTACTGGCTGATACTCAGCCCACATTCATACATTATTATTTAAAGCGATAAATATAAAATGAAAAATTCTTTTTTATTACAGCAAATCTTCAAGAGCACGCATCTCAAAGCCATCACTTCACACGTGAATACTCTAGTTCATTTCTCTATTCCGTATGATTTTTTAATCAACAAAATGATCTAACGGCCCAATAATAAGTTATACGCATGAATTCACAATATAATAATGATATAAGTGCTTATACAAAAATCTTAGTAAGCTATATTATCACATAGATATTTTCTTTAGTGAACAATCAGGGTCATAGTTGCGCACAGTGTTCGACCTGACAACACCCATCTAACTAAGATTCATAGAAGCACAACACGTGTAGGAGTTTACTCACATACTACACAAACGTTGGCTTGAGGTATCTCATGTGCCGTATGTAACTGTATAGTCTGACAATGAGTGACCCACTCTAGAGATGGCCAAACTCATTCTCCGGGCTCAACCATAGTCTAAGTACTGTTTTTGGAATGACACATTAAATATAAGAGAGTTGCATACGTAAACAGATATTAACAAATTATAAAAGTTAAGCAAAAGCAAGCATATAATATTATGCAATGCATGTGGAAAAATCCATCTGTAATAGTGACTACTTACCGATAACGTTCATTCTTTGTTCGACCATTTTGACATTTTGATCATTTCTTTATGGACCTGATGACTGTACTCGGATCTACGATCCATATAATTTTTTATTTTTTTTATTTTATTATTATTTTTTATAACTAGAATACAGCATCAAGTTAATTTCTCCATTATTCAGTGTCCATTTTCTTAAAACACTTGAAAAAATAAGTAAGATTTTAAGATTGTTATATTAATCTACTAAATCAGTTAATTAAGTTCCTAATTTTTTAAGTTTGAGCCGTAGATAGTTCATTTACCATGTTTTTAACTGTAAATCAAAGGTATTAATATTTGTTAAGTTTGAATTAAGATGTGAATATTAAGATCCATCTCATCATACCATTTATTTCCTTATTTTTCACGATTTTGGTCCAATGGTCCTAATTGATCTTTGATTATATGATTCAATCTAATATTAGATCAAGTAGATTTTTAATTTTCTTAAATATAATCCGTTAATTGGTTATTAAACCTTTGATCAACAATTGGATTGGACCCGATCATCAATTTAATGATACAAATTATTATTATGATATTTTTTCTAATTTTAAAAATCTGGATCTAAATTTAGTCTTTAATTCATATTTACACTTAATGAATAAGATCTCTAAATGTATGGTTAATTTTATATGGGGTCCACCTTCGCACTAATACCTAAGATAGATTCATCACTTGCATGATTATAACGTAATACAAGATAGAGAAAACACAAATGATTTAATCTATTAGACATGATCTTGTGGTGGAGCTCATTTTTATACGTTATTAATATTTGGCGCCCACCAAAGGTCATGGCCTTTAGGTCAAACCAAATATCTGATTATTTTAAACAGTTTAAGTAATTATTTAATATCAAAGTTGAAATCAATTGGCTATAATAGTGTGGTGGAGTTCATTTTATAAGCATTCTTAACATATGTGGCCCAACACACAATTAGGCGATGACCTTATCATGATTAGTGTTGAGGGTCAAATATTGCATATTAGACCTCAATTATTACTTGATTTTGCAAACATGATATTGTTTAACGCCCTATTTTAATTGTGTTTGTGATGCAAGGTGTATTTAGGAGCCTGTACTGAAAAAGGGTACTAAAAGCGTGGATTTGATGCTCTGAAGTCACCAAGGCAAGGGACGGACCCTAGGGGACCGAGATCAAAGAAATTACATGCCAGAGATTCGAAAAAATCAAACCACTCACATTAAACAGGCCTGAAAATCATCTAGAATGCAAGATCATAGGGTTCCCACCATCCGTTCGTTTCGAAACTTCATATATGGACTGAGGACCATAAATTAACCGTACATATCAAATTTTAGCCATTGGATCCTTGTTAAAGTGGCCCAAAGTACAGATCATCTCCTAAAATCTTGATTTGGGGCCCTCATGGTATCTGGAAATCCTTCAATTTTGGTCTCAACCCTTTAAATTATATGAAAAATAGGTTGGATGCAGAAGATTTCTAGAATACATCTCACTGGACCCCACGCTTGAAGCGCGTGTACAAAGTGCACGTGGTCCAGCCATGCATCATAATTCAAGAACTCGGTCAGCAGACACTGACCGAGGATTTCTCACGAAAACAGATTTTCCAACAGTGTCTAACGCACGCCGTCCGGTTTTTGGTTGAGGGCCCAACTCATCATGTATTTTTATGATCTTGACCGTCCATTGTGTCTCTTGGGTAGGAGTGACCCTAGACTATGTGGTATTTTGTCCCCAAACACGTTTATACACGTGGATCGTTGAAAAATGTAAGATTAACGGTGAGTTGATTTGATACGGTGGACCGCACCAAAATGCGATAAAAATCATTCTTTCCTAACTGGTTTTTCACCAGGAATTCAATGAACGGAGTAGATTTTTCTTCCAGACCTTATCAAGGGCCCACCGAGCATCACAGCGTACTCTGTTTATGCAGCCCCTACGTCCAGAAAATCTAAAAATTTGGGGGAGTTGTGGGCCACTAACATTGCTCTTTTTGATGATCTGAACCGTCCAGATGATGCCCATGCCCCAGCTGACCCTAACCATGGAGAAATTTCGAATCAAAACATGTTCATTGCCCCGAAAATCTAAGCCAAACGACAAGTTGGTACATTTTCTGCTACGCATGTCGCTGCGTAACCGCCTTTCTGCGTAAAGACTTGCGGAAATTTTCCACCACCTCATGTAGCACCGACTCCCAGCCGACTGACCTCCATCAGCCTATAAAAGAAAGAGAAGAGAGAGAAAGAGTATTCATTCAACTGAGAGACACCTGAGAAGAGAGAGAGAGAGAGAGAGAGTTTAAAGATTTTTGAGTTTAAAGATTTTCGTTTGCTGTTTTCTTATGATTTTTGGGAGTGTTAGTTTAGTCATGTCAGGCTAAACCTCCTAGCTAGGGCTAAGAGGTGAAACTTGTGGCGTGATGGGAATGATTCTACGGTTTTGATTCAAGTTAGACTGAATTGATGTTGATTTTAATTTAATTATTAGGAATGCTTTCAGTTTTTAATGGTTTGTTGTGCCTGAAATTACAACAGATCTGCGATGGCTTTAAGTATTTCCTTACCATTATTTTGATTGTGAAGATAGGAAGCCTTGTTGTTCACCATTTCCCCTTAGACATGGTTGGATGATGGAATCCTTCCTAACATTCATACATCTTTCTGATTGGTTGTGGATTGGTTTAATTTTATTGTTTACTTTGTCTCATAGGCATTGTTTTGTGATGAAATCATCTCTAATTCTTATACCTCTCATCTCTTGAAAACTAGATCAAAGGAAGTTCAAGTATGGTTTTTAGTGGTATAACTTCCAACTGGATGAAGATGGGACTCGAAGTCCAGTTAAGTTCATGAATCAAGCGTAGATCTCTCTGATCTCTATAAGTGGATCCTCTAAATCCCTAGTTTTGTACCTTTGAATTTCATGTTTAGATTAATATTTCACCATTATTCACTCATATTCACCTGATTTGGATTTCATCTTATTCTAGTTCTGGTTCTGATTACTTTCAGAATACGTACAAGGTTTAGTCCCTGTGGATTCGACCTCGGTCTTACCGAGATTATTACAACATCACAACCCTATACTTGGGGTGTGACCAATTAGCTAATAGTATATAAAAATTTACCATAAAATAATTCACCCTATACATTAAGGTTGGTGGTGGGACCCATTTATGAAATGCGTTCAATCTACATGGGGCCAACCGTCATATCTTAAGGCGAATGTTTCACATCACAACAATATTTTATAATTATCCTTTATATCTAAGCTTAATTACACATAGGTTTACTACTAATCATCATGATCTTATGGTAGGATCCTTATAGAGAGATGTCAATTTTTTTAATTGGCCCACCACATTTCTAATGATGAGATCCTTCAACCAACTAATTCATTTATATTTTTAAAAATCACAAAATAAATAAATAACTAAATAAACAAAAATTTAAATCTAAATGAAAAATCCACATGTACAAAATCTTATGGAATTAAAGGTGGGGGCGACCCTTACCATTCATTATGTCCACACATGGGGCCCATGCATTTGCCCACGTGATGCAATGTGTGGGATACCACGTTGTTGCTTACTTGACAATGTGTAGGGCCCACACATGCTAACTTCATGGTAGAAGTGGGCATCGAGTAGAGATGGATCGAGTTAGGTCCAACTCGACTCGATCTGGTATTGTCAAAACTCTGATTCAAACTCAATCCAACTCGGGACCACGTCCAGTGGTCCTGACTCAATCCGAACCAGATTTTGACTGGACTGACCCGAACCGAGTCCGACTCGGTCAGCGATACTGAGTCGGATTGAGTTGGCCTTTGTTCGGATCTGGTCAAACAAGTGTCACATTTCAGAAGGAGGCTACCAGAGATGAAAAAAGATACTGTGCCCTTCTGACCCTTATCAAATCAGAAGCAGTAGCTTGTGTAGATACATGTCATGCAAAGACAGCATTGACGCTTTGAGTTGTACGAACGATTCAAAGGAGATCAAAGTTACATGGCCCCACAGTGATGTATTTATTATATCCATACCATTCATCCATTTTTCGAGATCAATTTATAGCATTAGGGAAAAAATGAATCATATCCAAAGCTCAAATGGACCACACCAAGGATAATGACTTTCACCATTAAAAAATTTGAAGGGCCCACCATAATGTTTATTTTCCATCCAATTTGTTAATAGGATCACAACTACATGGATGAAGAGGAAAAACAAATTTCATATTGATTCGAAACTTCTATGACCCCTAAAAGAGTTTTAATGGTAGACGTTCAACCCCCCACTGCTTTTTGTAGTGTGGTCCACTTGATCTTTAGATCTGTCTTATTTTTTGGCTCAACCCTTAAGACGAGCCCGCCAAACAGATGGATGGTTTGGATATATAACACATACCTCATGATGGGACCCATAGAACTTACTGACGTCAATACACCGGCTGGTGCGTGGTGCACCTGCTAATCGACTTCCTAACGTCGCATCAATACACCAGTGTCAGAAGTTAAAAGTCAGAACTTGGTGCTCGAGGTGCCTTGAGCCATGAGCTAAGAGGAGACGGATTGGCTACTCCCCCTGGTGGTCGGTGCTCTATGGACCCCACCATGATGTATTTATTTCATCCATGTCGTCCATCTATTTTTCTAGATCATTTTATGGTATTAAACAAAAGATGAGGTATATCCCAATCTCAAGTGGACAACATTACAGGAAACAATGTTGAATAAACATTGTGTGGATCCTGGATCGAATCGGTTCGGATTAGCTACTAACCCAAACTCGACTCGTTATACGGTCGGATATCAGTGGGCCTACTTGATCCGACCCGATCTTGGCCTTCAGTTCAGTTCAGATCGGATCCAACCAGTTCGATTAGGTCGGATTCGTTGGTTCGGGTCGGATCCTACCCAACTCTACTTCATGGTTAGCCCATCGTTCATCTTAGTTTTACACTCTATGGGGTCCAGTTAAATTTGATCTAAAATATCTAAGAGATATAGTATTAGAGAACTCACATAATAATCGGTTTGGATCAGAGGTAAGCTTATAAAACTTCTCTTTTAATCTTTTTCTCTCCCTCTCTTTGTAAGTGCTTACGAGAAGTGGTTTGTCATGCCTTATATAGAGGAGTTAAAGCACTCTTGCATTAATACACATGCATGGTAAACACATGTACGTAAACACATGATAAACAATGGTAAACATGTGTAACTCTTATCTTAAGGGTGTGACGTAATGAAGGAAGATTTTAGGGTGGATGAGGGTATAAGCAATATATGCATACATACCATGGATATGTGGATCACACAAATACATTTTCATTGATCTAAGTGCGTGATTAGATTGTTTATACCTTATTCCTTCTCTCTTGTGAAAATAGTTTCTTGATCAAAATAGCCATGGTTAATTGTGAGAAAATCACAAGTATTTATAGAAGCGGTAGTGCACCAATTATTGTACATACGTGTTCATGTGAAAAAAGATGTGTTAATCGAGTGTGTACATACCACAATCATGTGGGTCATACCAAAAGTTTCTATATCCAATCATTATATCAAAACAAAATTTTTATTACAAAAATCTTTGGAAAAATAATTTCAAGATAAAAAATAATTGTATAATACTATAGGGTCATGCTCAAATGTATGGTTATAATACATATAGATAATTTTTATGATTTTACATATGCTAAAATAATTTAAAATCATGGTCTTTAAGATCTACTAGAGTCACGAAATAAGAAACTAGTATACTTTGCTAGGGTTCACAAAACATGCTAAAATTGACGGTTCAAGAATTCTTGGCCTTAGAGCTAAAAGTTTTTTATCCTTATTCAAGTCAACATTTTTATATGGCGTTATTGATATTGTATCAAAGAACATATTAATGGTAGTCTATAGAAAAATCAAGTGGTCCAATAAAAAATTCTCAAGATCTTGATAATACATTTATAAGATGATAATTTAATGGTAAATTTGAAAATGAATCAGTTATTATTCAATTTAGATGGTTTAGATTGATGATTCATGGTTTGAATTGGTGATCTAACAGACAAATTATCATAAATCTTACTTTAAATGGTTAAATGACTCACTTGATGATTAGTTATGATTAAATAATAAAAAAGAAAAAAATTTACCCCTCGAAATTGCTAGTATATTATATTTTATCCTCCTTAAAAGAATTTCATCATGAAATTCATCGTATTGTAGCCGATAAAGAGGTCAAGATTGTTGAGATGTGGAGCCACATCTGGGGGCTGCTCGACCGGTCGTGGCCCATGCTCGACCAGTCGAGTGCCCCACTCGACCAGTCATGAGCAGTCGTGGACTGGCTCGACTCAAAGTCCAATAAGCATCAGATTTTGGGTTCTGAGGTACTCGACCAGTTGTGTCCCATACTCAACCGGTCGAGGGGTCCGTTCAACCAGTCGAGGTTACGCAGATTCATTTCCTGATTTGATGTGGACTGCAGATATTTGAGTCAGTTTTCGTAAGGGTGCGAAAGGGAAGTTGCCTAAACTATAAATAGGTGTCCCTAGGGCTTTTCTAATATATGGAAAATAATTCTAAGGTGTGGGCAAAGGGTTTTCTATGTACTTCCAAAGGAGAGGTTAGTATATTGCCTTATAATCTTCATTTTTCTTCATAGTGAAAGTTTGCATCCATAGTTTTTTACCCTTGTTGGGGTTTTTTCATGTATATCTTGTCTTGTGGTTTGTTTAGAATGCTTTGATTCTTTTTCTAGTTTATATTTCTTCTTGTTTATCGTTTGTGAGTGAGACTTGAGATTGGATCTCGGTTCACTGCGTTGTTGGCGTGTTGCGCAACAACTAGTATCAGAGCTATTGGTTTAGTTCTATTAGAGAGCGATGACGGAAGAAGGGAAGACTAGAATTGAGAAGTTTGATGATTCAAACTTTACCTTCTGGAAGATGCAGATGGAAGATTATCTGTATTAAGAGGACCTCTATATTCCTCTAGGAGGAAAAGAGAAGAAACCAGAGAAGATGACAGATGATGAATGATTTTTATTGGATCAGAAGGCTTTAGGAACGATCCGACTCTCTTTGTCTAAGAGCGTCGCCTTTAATATATCAAAGATGAAAACCACAAAAGAATTAATGGAAGCCCTAGCCACCATGTATGAAAAACCCTCAGCTTCCAACAAGGTTCATCTTATGAAACAGCTATTCAACATGAAGATGTCAGATCATGGGAGCGTGGCTGAACATCTAAACAAGTTCAATACAGTCATAAGCCAGTTGGAATCCGTTGACATTATTTTTAAGGATGATGTCAGGGCGTTATTGATCTTGTCCAGTTTACTAGACAGTTGGGATGGTTTGGTGATTGCTGTGAGCAATTCTTCAGGGTCGATAAAGCTAAAATTTGATAATGTGGTCAGTCTAATTCTCAGCGAAGAATCTAAGAAAGGCATCAGGAGTTTCAGGGAATGCTCTAAATGTTGAAAGAAGAAGAAGATCGCTGAACAAAGGATGTAATAAACATGGGCATTCTAAGTCGAGGAAGAAGTTCAAGGGACCGAAAGACAAAGACGGATGTTGGCATTGTGGCAAGAATGGGCATATGAAACGTGATTGCAGGGCCCTCAAAAAATAAGAATGAAGCTCTCAAGGTGGAAAGGATTCAATAAATCTATCTAAGGAGAGTGACACAAAGGCGATGATCTTGTCTCTTGATGCGAGGAATGAGTCTTAGGTTATAGACTCGGGTGCTTCGTTTCATGTCACTTCATGTAAGGAAGTTCTGCGTAATTATGTATCAAGTGACTTCGGGAGAGTCTACCTGGGTGATAATGAGCTATGTAGTATTGTTGGAAAGGGGAACGTTCATGCAAATCAGAAAGATGGAACGACTTTAAAATTGAAGGATGTTAGACATGTACCGAATTTGAAATGTAACTTGATCTCAGTGGGGCAGTTGGTCGATACCAGTTATGTGACGACATTCACCAGTGATTTCTGGAAGATCACAAAAGGTGCCTTAATCATATCTCGAGGCAAGAAGGAAAGTACTTTGTACATGACTTCAGGATCGTATAGTTCACTCGCAGTCACATCAACTGGAGTGAATGGGTAGTTATGGTATCAGAGGTTAGGACATATGAGTGAGAAATGGATGAAAGTGCTGTCAAAAGAGAAGCTACCAGGGCTGAAGTCTATTGACTTGGAATTCTGCGAGGATTGTGTGTATGGCAAACAAAAGTGGGTAAGCTTCAAGAAGAAGGGACGCGCTCTAAAAACGCATCTGTTGGAGCTTGTACACACTGATGTATGGGGACTGGCACAGGTATTATCTCTTGATGGCTCACGTTATTTTGTTTTCTTTGTTGATGATGCTAGTAGAAATATGTGGGTCTATTTCTTAAAACATAAATCTGATGTATTTGATGTATTTAAGAAGTGAAAAGTTATGGTAGAAAATGAGACAAGTAAAACAGTAAAATGTCTCAGATCTGATAACGGGGGAGAGTACTGTGATAAGAGATTTGAGGAGTATTATGCAGCAAATGGAATCAACCATCAGAAAATGATTCTAAGGACACTGCAGCAAAATGGTGTGGCTGAGCGCATTAACAGGACCATCCTTGAGTGCACTAGGAGCATGAAGTTATATGTAGGGTTGCCCAAGACCTTTTGGGCAGATGTTGTGAATACTGCCACATATCTCATCAATAGAAGTCCCTCAGCACCATTGGATGGTGGGCTACCAAAAGAAACGTGGATTGAAAAAGAAGTGAACCTTACACATTTCAGAGTATTCGGTTGCACTTCATATGTTCACATTGATGCAGAGCATAAAAACAAGCTGGATGCGAAGTCCAAGAGGTGCACGTTTCTAAGCTACTGGCAGCATGATTTTGGCTACAGGTTTTGGGATGCAAAAAACAGGAAAATCATTAGAAGCAAGGACATAGTATACAATGAAAAAGTGATGCATAAGGACAGTATGCAAGAAAATAAGGCCAAGAAAAAAGAATGCGTAGAGTTGGAAGAGTTACCGGACATGGGTGTTACAGCACCACAGGATGATTATGCACAGGAGCATTATGAGGCAGAGCCGCATACACCGGTTGTGAGGAGGTCTACTTGGGAGAAGAGACCCACGATCTGATACTCACTCTCCTTACATTATCTACTGCTGACAGATAATGGTGAACCGAAGTGTTTTGAAGAGGCATTACAGTCGGATACATGGGTTAACTGGGAGCAGGCCATGGATAATGAGATGGACTCTCTTGAGTCTAATCTTACATGGGAGCTAGTCACTCTACCTAAGGGTAAGAAAGCTCTTCATAACAACTGAGTTTATAGACTGAAGGAGGAGCACGATGGTTTGAAACGGTACAAGGCTAGATTGGTTGTGAAAGGTTTCAATAAAAGGCAGGTATCGATTTCATTGAAATATTTTCACCTATGGTGAAAATGTCTACGATTCGTATGGTCTTGAGTATAGTGGCTACAGAGGACTTACATTTAGAGCAGCTAAATGTTAAGACAGCCTTTCTTCATGAGGACCTTAAAGAAGAGATATATATGCATCACCCGACAGGATACGTGGCACCAGGAAAGGAAAACAAAGCGTGTAGACTGAAAAAGAGTCTATATGGCCTAAAGCAGGCCTCAAGGCAATGGTATAAGAAGTTCGACATTTGCATGTTAGGAAACGATTTTAGGAGATGTCATGTAAACCACTGTTGTTATTTGAAGAAGTTTGATACGTCGTACATCATCCTTCTTCTGTACGTTGATGATATGCTTATGGCCGGTTCAAGCATGAAGGACATCTCAGATCTCAAAAGACAACTGTCTAATGAATTTGCTATGAAGGATTTAGGAGCAGCAAACCAAATCCTAGGCATGAGGATAAAGCATGACAGGAAAAACAAGAAACTGGTTTTGTCACAGGCAGAATATATAGCTAAGGTACTTGATCGATTCAATATGGGAGGTGCTAAGCCGATTAGCACTCCATTAGCTAACCACTTCAAGCTATCTAAGGAGCAAGGTGCAAATATGTAGGAGGAACGAGACTACATGACTAAAGTCCCATACGCGTCAGCTATAGGGAGTCTCATGTATGCTATAGTGAGCATGAGACCAGACATTGCTCAAGTAGTAAGAGTTGTTAGCAGGTTCATGAACAACCCTGGGAAGGAACATTAGGAAGCTGTGAAGTTGATTCTTAGATACCTGGTAAGTACTAAGGATGTAAGGTTGTTTGAATCTCCGAAATGGGTTTTGTTGTTATAGCCATTGGATTGCTGGTTGGATGAGTAGGGTGGAAATGGCATGTGATTTGTTTTTCTCTTGGTAGTCTTAAAGTTTAGGCAGAGTCTTAAAACAACGATCAGTACGACAGAAGCAGAATATATTGCGGCTACAAAAGCGTGCAAGGAAATGGTGTGGATGTAAGGTTTCATGGAAGAGTTGGGTAAGAAGCAAGCAGATTGCAAGCTGTACAGTGACAGTCAAAGTGCAATACACTTGGTTAAGAATTCAGTCTTTCATTTAATGACTAAGCATATTGCCATCAGATATCACTTCATACGTTCGTTACTGGAAGATGGATCGATTGTTCTGGAGAAGATTCATACAAGTGAGAATCCTGCGGATATGTTGACTAAGGTGGTCACACGAGAGAAGTTGAAGTTTTGTTCAGCTTTGATTGGTCTTCAAGCTTAAAGACGGGGAGGCGATGTACTCCGGATGTAGAAGACGAAGGTTTATGGCGATGTGTCTCTAAGTGGAAGATTTTTGAAATGTGGAACCACATCTGGGGGCTGCTCGACCGGTCGTGGCCCATGCTCGACCGGTCGAGTGCCCCACTCGACCAGTCGTGAGCAGTCGTGGACTGGCTCGACTTAAAGTCCAGTAAGTATCAGATTTTGGGTTCCGATATGCTCGACCGGTCGTGGCCCATGCTCGACCGGTCGAGGGGTCCGCTCAACCGGTTGTGCAGTTTGCTTGACCAGTCGAGGTTACGCAGATTCGTTTCTAGATTTGACGCGGACTGTCAAAATTTGAGTTGGTTTTCGCAAGGGTGCGAAAGGAAAGCTGCCTAAACTATAAATAGGTGTCCTTACGGCTTTTCTAGTGTATGAGAAATAATTCGAAGGTGTGGGCAAAGGGTTTTCTATGTACTTTCAAATGAGTGGTTAGTATATTATCTTGTAATCTTCATTTTTCTTCATAGTAGAAGTTTGCATCCGTAGTTTTTTACCCTTATTGGGATTTTTCCACATATATCTTGTCTTGTGGTTTGTTTGGAATACTTTGATTCTTTTTCTAGTTTATATTTCTTCTTATTTATCGTTTGTGGGTGAGACTTGAGATTGGATCTCAGTTCACTGCGTTATTGGCGTGTGCGCAACAAAGATACTTTCTCGGATCTCAGCTTCTTACTCCCATGATGCTTCTTCTTCATTATGAAAACTCCATTGGACCTTGACCAATGGTATCACATTCATTCACAACACCTATTATTTTCTATCTATGATGCACACAGGTCTCTTGATATGCAATACATTTTCTTAAAATTTTAATAATTGCCAATCTATTACGTGAGACACATCTATCTCATATTTACAAAGCATGGATACATAGAAAATGTTGTGAATACCAACAAGCTGTGGGGGTAGTGCTAATCTATAGGCAACAAGTCCAATTCTTTCTAAGATCTCGAACGGTCATATAAAATACGACGCTAAGTTTTTCTTCTTTCTGAATCGCACAACACCTTTCATAGGCGACACCTTCAAGAACGCATGATCACCAACATAAAATTCCTAGTCTCTTCTTTTGATATCTGCATAGCTCTTTTGGCGGCTTTGGGTGGTGCGTAAACATTCTCATATCACTGCGATCTTCTCAGCTGTCTTTTCTACCATTTCAAATTTAAGTAATTCCTATTCTCCTACCTCTAACCAATACGAGGAGACCTACATGGCCTTCCATATAATGCTTCAAACGGTACCATGCCGATGCTCGACTGATAACTATTGTTGTAAAAAAAAACTCTACCAAATGCAAGTAATCGCTTTATCAGATGTAAGTAATCGCCTACTTTCAACGTTATGGACCCGATCAAGTATTGTAAATTGAAGCAGGACGAGAACTCAAGGACGAGTTCTTTTGAAGTGAATGAGACTGATGTAAAATGAGTCGCAGACACTTTCATGTCCAAGATGGATCAGAGAAGGCCCGATCAGGAGCGGAGGTGATTTGGACCGTTAGAACCTTACAACAGGCGTGTCTCACAAACCGGAATGAGTTTCTTGATGTACCATGTATGATTTTAGGGTAGGAGAAGCTACTTTAGCCAACCAAACTAGCTATGTGATGTTTTTCATGCCAAATTTGTGAGATTCCATCAGATCAATGGTTGAAAATCCATTTTATTTACGTTTTTACTATTTCTAATAAATTTTAGTTTCATTATAACTATTCATCCTTTGAGCTTTAGGAGTTGTGTCTAACATTAAAAGTGCTTAGAAAAATTAGGAGAATAACTTGGTAAAGCCAAAGAGGACACTTACTATAAATAGTAATTATGAATTTTAGAAAGTTTAAGTTGGAGTTTGATTTTGAAACTTCTTTCAAGGTTTGGTATCACTATTTAAATTGTTGCAAATTCGTTTTTATTATATATCAATAAAATTTTAAATTTATAAAATTTATTTTTAGTTTCTTATTTTTCATCGTGGATTCAAGGCATCTCCTAATGAGGAGTCCATGGAAGCTCCATGGATTCGGAGTAGTTATCCCCTCGGGGAAGATGATGATCCACGACATCACGTTCATCCCCGCGTCAGACCTACGACCAACTTTCATTAATAAACATGCAATGAACGTCACAATGCGTGATTAAGAGAAACCTTTTTTCTGTCAGGTCCAATCAACCTGTGGGCCACTGCAACAATTGTGTGGGCTGTGGCAGCCAAGCAGTGGGCCATATGGTTTAGATGGGTTTATTAAATAAGGAGTCGACAACAAAATGTTCATCAGTATTTACATACTACCATGCCATTGGATTGAGTGACTGGAGTGTTTCTCTGCGTTGCACCCTGCCATTGGATTGAGTGACTGGAGTGTTTCTCCGCGTTGCACCCCCCGTACAGTAACGGAGTGGAGACTTCCAACTTTCCATTCTCCTATTTTGAACGTATTTCTCTGATTACAGTTTTCTGCAGCAGGCAGATTTTCTACAAATTGCATGCGTGCACGTGATACCATTTGCAGACTCACAGGAACACGTGCCAAACATTCAGAGCATGTGTGTGCGTGATCTAGGAGTGCATTACATGGGGCACTCCTACAGGAAAAAAAATCACGAGGACCCACTCACCAGGTGGGCCACGGATGTTGATTTTTTGTGATCATTGTGTTGTTGAAACGTTACACACCTGAGCACATAATCGATCGGACTTTTGAGACCATAAAACACTTGCAGTCAGGCCCACCCGATGGATGGCATGGATCTCGCACTTTTTCCATGTGCGAACCCTTGCACTCCACTCTTGCATATGTACGGCTTCAATAGGCATTCGTCAGCGTGTTCCGTGCATAATGCATGTGCTATGTATTTTGTATGAGCTTCAATGCGTGTACGTGTCTGTCGGTGGAAGTTATAAGATGCACATTTCTGATTTTTCTCCTGTGTGAAGGAATGCTGCAGTGATTTTAGTGCCCCTAGTTGCATTGGGACACTTGAAAATCCTGTCCATTGATTGCCACGCAAATAACACTCTGATCTAACGATCATAAACACCTAATCAATAGCAACTAACATTGATGGTCAAAATTATTTGTACAAAAATAGATCCGATCCAACAATTTGATAGATGCATCTGTTGGAATGTGTCATGGATTGGTCATTATTGTAAAGGATTGCATGTTTTGGGATGTATCACGGATTGCTCAGGACCACTCTTATTAGGCAATCCTAACTATCCCATCTATGATTAGAAAAAGATGGCTACGGAAATAAAGGCCAAATCATGGATGGATTGGATCAACCGCGCGATCAGAGTGATTTTTTATGGTAGCCCACAAAACCTGATAAACAATCTAATTTAGTAGCCCTATAAGTTGTGGTGATCCTAGTTGCATAAGAACTCTTCGACAGTGGGGTTGTCCATTAGGTTCGGCACACAAAGTTCACGGGACTGTTTGGCTCAAATTTAGTTGCAATGTGCACGTGTTATGCTAGGTGTGTGATGTAGGGATGAACATGATGAGGTCAAGCACCGTTTTTCTCAAGAGGATAATATTCCCAAATCCACGGAACTTTTCTAGACTCCTCACAGAGGCTTCTCAAATCTACGAGAAATAAAGCAAGTGAAATAGAAAATAAATTCTATAAATTTCGAAATTGATTAATGAATGAAATAAACGAGTTCACAACCCTTTAAATAGGGATACCGAGCAATGGGAGAGAAATCAGAAGCAAACTACATTCGTAACTTACTATAAATAGTAAACTTACTATTTATAGACGGTCATGATGTCTACTAGTGCGCAAGGTTTTCGACCAAAAATTGTTAGTGTCCTATTTGGCTTCACCAAGTTGTTCTCCTAATTATTCTAAGCTTTTTTCACGTTGGGCACAACTCCTAAAGTTAAAAGTAGTAAATTATCCTTAAATTTTGGTTTTGAGCCGCAACCCACTTTGTGGGTCGGTTCACTTCGAATGACCTGTTTCAGTAAAGATTGATAGGTTATGCACCCCGTAATGATACCCGGATCAAAAGTTATGATCAATTTACGGTCCACCTTCTTTTGTTCCAACCATGCTAGAAATGTATTTGTGTTCTACATCAAACCCCTCTACTTCCAAAAAACTTGTCATTGAGTTACTCAAGGAACTTCGCTCATGGTATTCAAATAATTTCTGGCGCCGATATTTTTCAGTCATTTCGTTTTACTTTGTATTAGGCTCTTGAGCTGACACAATACATGTACTCATGCTCTCTTTGAATTGACCAGTATGGATCAGTTCCTTTATTTGTGCCTATAAAATCTCATATCATTTCTGATAATATGGACAATTAAACAGACTTGTTCATGAGACAAGATTAATTTGGTTTTGTATATCTCGTATAGGAGGTAATTTATTAGGGAGTTCATCAAGCATAATCGCATTGAACTCTTGTAACCTTGGTTTCAAATCTTTAGGATGTTTACAGGATCCGTATAATTTTCCTTTTCAACCAATGCATCTACATCTCCCAATCTCATCAGATTGTTGGATGAAATCATGTTTAGTTATGAGAGACTGTTCCTCAACTTTAGAAGTCTTGGGTTAGTTCTCTATTCCTATAGGGACGAGAATAAACTTTCTACCATCTTTAATAAATATAAATATGTTATCCTGGCCTCTGTGTGTAGTATCAATATTATCTTACCATGGTCGACTAAGTAACATATGACAAGCTTCCATGTCGACTACGTCATAAAATACTTGATCTTTATAATTTTTACTAATTGAAAATGAGACAGTGCATTGTTCGGTTACCTTTATTTTATTGACCTCCTTGATCCATCCAATCGTATATGGAGATGAGTGTTTTTTCTGTTTTTAAGTTGCAACTTTTTCCACTGGCAAAGGAAATGGAAGAAAACGAGCGTCCTTGGCTAGTCGTCAGATCCCGTTCTCCAACACCCTGAAATCTCTCCATATTTGCAGGTAACTTGACCTTTGACACTACTGCTGAAGATCTTCACCGTATATTTGGGCGATACAGGAAAATTTCTGAAGTTTTTCTTCCAAGAGACAGGATTAACAATAGATCCCGGGGCTTTGGTTTTGTCAGATTTCATTACGAGCAAGATGCCCTAAATGCAATCCAATGCCTTAACGGCAGAAGGATTGATGGTCGGGTTGTCACCATTGCCTATGCAAAAATACAACGAAGAGGGATTTCTGCCCCTCGGATCTCAAATACCAGTCCGTCAATGCGAACAGCCCCTCCTACTTCTACCTCTTCCTTTCCGCCCCTGCCCATCCCTGCTCTGGAGAAGGCGGCCCCTCGCTTATCCACCCCTGCCCAGGCCCCTGCTCTAAGAAATGAGCGGCTGCAATCGACTGACCCGGCGACGACGGACCAATTTCTGGTGACAGCAAACCCCAATGAAATAGCAAGATTGTGAGCTAAATTATCCTCTGCTTTGGTGGCAACTGTGGCAGACGTTTTCACCTCCATTCTACATCTCATTGACAGCTTCCGTTCCTCTAAGCTCTCAGCATCTCAGGAAGACTTTACACGGATAGCAGTTGATAAGTTCCTCATAAAATTTCAAACGAGGGAGGAGATGTCTATTTTCTTAAAGGATTGTGAGCTCCACAGCCAAATGAAGCTATCTAGAGTGGAAGTATGGAACGCATGCTACCCGGATGCCATTCAACATCTTGCTAGGAGGTTTTGAGAGGTCATCGAGATCGATAGTGTTTCGACCAATGGTACATTTCAAGGTTTTGCTAGAGCTCAAGTCCAGATCCAACCTAGGATGGATGTGGCATATGTGCGAACTCTTAATGTGAATGGTAAATCCTTTCCTATTGTGGGCTTCATTGAAGATTGTAGCAGTATGTCAGGAAGAAAATCATTAGCTCAGATAAACCACAAACGTTTTAGCTCTACCAGAGAGTGGGCGGAGGCTACCTTTAGGGAGGGAGCTGCAACCACCACCCCACACCCAGAACCTGTTCGAGTATATGACCTTGAAGATTTCCCCCCATACATTTCCGCTCATAACCCCCAGCCCACTCACGAACTAACAACCAATTTGCATCCACATATTACTCAGAGGTCCCCTACAACCTTACAGCCCACCCACACTACTCTAGAACCCACCAAACAGCACCCTACTTGTCCAAATCCCAATCCTGAAACATCAGCAGCCCCCCCAAATCCCCCTACCCTTCCAAATCCCAACCCGGATTCATCCTATTCCCACCCCAATCCGGATTCAACATCAGTCCCACTCATCCTACCCAGCCTAGTCCCTTATCCCTCCAAAGCTCTAAAGCTGTGGAAAACCATGTCCAACACCCCACCCATACCCATTCAGACTTCCCTCTGGATATCCTGCCTATGCTAGGTGCAAATCAGTTGTTATCTCTTCACCCAATTGGCTCCTCAGATATGTCATTTGAAGAACTTCGGGGCATTGCTAGTGGAAAAGAACAACGTGTGTAGGCCCTCACCTCTCCAAACTTCAGATTGATCCTTTCCTCGGACAACCAGTTCAGATTGGAAGAGAACAATGTGTGCAGGCCCCCACCTTTCCTGTCAAGATCTATTAGAAACTCCCCCATAACCTATGGAGGAGAAAGAATCCCATTTCCATTCCCACACAGACAGTTCATCAGGCGCAACTCTTTCAAACTGAGATTGATTCGCTTCATTTGACTGTGGATCTTCCCCGGTTATAGGACAACATAGCTACAGGCTGTGTTTTTTCCCCTCATAGAGAGGATGAGAATGTTGTCACCAACCATCACTCCATTTCAAAAGCAACTCAATGCCAGGACTAGTTGCAACAGAGACTAGTCCTGTCGGAAGAAGACACTGATGACCAAAACTCAGAGGCTGCTACTTCTCCCCACACAGACCAGGTTGCAATTCCTCTCAGCAGGACTGCTGGGAGCAGAATATTACCAGTATCATGGAGAGCATCAAACAGGGAAAGAAAAAGATTTGGTGGAAGAAAATTCTCCAAGGGCAGAAATATAGCAACTACGGTGGAATGGAATGGGAGACTTCGGAGGCTTTGGAAGAGAGCGTTCAATTCGGGCAATGTTACTGTTGGATAAAGCCATTATATGGAACGCTAGAGGCATGGCCAACTCCGCAACGTTAAGATTGGCGCGCAGGCTAGTTCGAATTCACAACCCATGGTGGGTAGCGATTCTGGAGCCCATGGCAAGGGAAGATAAAAGAGTCCAAGTTGGTTAAAAGCTGGGTTTTCATTCCTCCTCCAACGCGGAGGTTGGGGGTAAATTTTGGTTTTTCTATAGCTCCTCATTAAATGTCTCAGTCTTACAATCCCCTTCTCAGATGCTATCATTTTTTATTCACGTTGATAACTCCCCTTTGTATTACTATCTTTCCATTGTTTATGATAAATGCTCTAAGTTACAGAGGAGAAGTTTGTGGACAGATATCTCCATTTTGGCTAGTAGTATCTCAGGCCCATGGGCCATTGAAGGTGACTTCAATGTAGTCTTATCGACCACCGAAAGGAAAGGCAGCAGAATCTTCGACCTTGGCAGCTCAACTGACTTTTCTGAGGCTATTAACAATGCGGCTCTACTGGACGCAGGTTATACGGGTAACAATTTCACGTGGTGTAACAATCAAGCAGGAAACGCTCGTGTCTGGGCCAGGCTTGATAGAGTTCTCTGCAATGGGGACTGGATCTCTCGCTTTCCCCGATTTCAGGTTCAACACCTACCCCGTGTCAACTCCAATCACTCTCCTTTGCTCTTGGCGATCTCCAACACCACCATTTCTGCTGCTAGGCCATTCCGCTTTCAGCATATGTGGGAGCTCCATCAGGGGTATAACAAGCTGGTAGAAGAAGCTTGGATAGATGATCTATCTGATCAACTCATGATCAATCTCATGCTCAAAATCAGGAAACTAAAAAGCATATTAAAGGACTGAAATAAAAATGTTTTTGGCAACATGTTCCAGAAACTTAGGGACGCTATCCCTCCTGGAAAACCAGGCTCAGCTCAGGTCGACAGAAATCAGTCAGAATTCTCTCATGGAGGCTAGGCTTCAACTGGTAAACATGGAACTAGCAGAGGAAATCTTCTGGAAATAAAATGCCCGCTTGACAAAAGGTGACCGAAACACCAAAATTTTCCACCTTCAAGCTACTGAGAGATCCAGGCGGGTTGTCATTGGAGAAATTCAACTTGAATCAAGTGTCTTTACCTCTGATCCTGTGCAGCTCAAGGCGGCAGCGGAGAACTACTTCTCCAATCTTTTTTCCTCAGAATATCAGCCCCAAGGAGACCACCTGCTGGACAGTATTCCTCAGTTGTTGGATGAAGCTGATAACGCCCTCTTGATGCAGCTCCCATCCTTGAATGAAGTCAGAGATGCAATTTTGACAATCCCAAGAGATGGGGCCCCAGGACCAGATGAGCTTTTAGGCGCATTTTTTACGGGTAGATAGGATATTGTTTGATTGGATATACTTAAAGCAGTCTCCCACCTATTTCAAGGGGGTAATATTCCAAGAGCCTTCACCACTACTCTCATTTGTTTGATTCCAAAGGTGGCAGCCCCGAAGAAATTCTCAGATTTTAGACCCATCAGTCTTTGCAATTGCGTGTACAAGATCTTTGCCAAGGTGATTGCTAATAGGCTCTCTCTTCTTCTTCTAAAGTTAATATTGCTTGAACAAGGGGCTTTTGTGAGAGGTAGATCGATTACTGAAAGTATTGCTTTGAGCCAGGAGATTTTTAGAGATGTCAATCAGAAAGTCCGCGGCGGAAATATTATCCTTAAGCTGGATATGGAGAAGGCATACGACAGAATTGAATGGGGGTTCCTTAAGCAGGTTCTTTAGTGGTTTAGCTGGATCAAAATGGTTGAAAATTGTTGGAATAATGTTTGGTTCACAATCTTGATTAATGGGGAGGGTGCAGGTTTCTTCAAATCATCCAGAGGCCTTCACCAAGGGGATCCCATATCCCCAAGCCTCTTTATCTTAGCCGCGGAGGTCCTCAGCCGAGGATTTGCTAAATTGGTTTCCAGCAGTTGTTGTACCCCCTTCAAGCTTAAGTGGAGCTGCAAGGTAGGTCACTCACCTTCTTTATGCGGACGACACATTGCTTTTTCTTAATGGTGGCAAAGCTTCAGTTACGGCCACGGCAAATTTCCTATCGGCCTACCAAGTTGCCTCTGGTCAAAAGATTAACTTTTCTAAAAGTTGTTTCTATCATGCCTCCTCTCTCCCTACTCGTAGAATTAGGGAGTTTGAGAGAGCCCTTGGCATTTGTGGCTCCACAGCTTCCTTCACCTACCTAGGTGTTTCCCTAATCAGAGGAAGGGTAAAAAGTATTCTCTTTCAGCTGATGATAGATAAAATTCAATCTAAGATCGTTAATCAATCATGTCCTTTGCAGCATACCTATTCACATGATGGCGGCTACCACTATTCCTGCTCAAGTATTGAGAAAAATTGAAGATAAGATGACTGATTTCTTCTAGGGTTGGCAGGATGGTAAGAACAAGCTGCATTGGTTAAACTGGAAGAAAGTCGCTTTGCCAAAACAGGAGGGCGGGATGGGAATTTGAAGGCTCAAGGAGGTTTTAAAAGCTCTCAGGCTAAAGATGGCTTGGACGATGGTCAGTAGCAACGGCTCAAGTCTTTGGGCCAATTTCATGCTCTCTAAGTATAGCCCTCTTCGTTCTTCTATTGCAGATAACACCCTTCCCACGGTGCCTCCCCTCTTTGGAAGCAAGTGGTAAAAATGTCCTAGATTATTGATACCAATTCCCAATGGCATGTGGGAAAATGAGAGATGAATTTTTTGAGCTCCAACTGGACCGGTCTTGGGAAACTGGAAAATTACATCTCAAATGCGATCCCACCGAACGTCCTCCTCCTTAAAGTAAAGGATGTCCTGAATCATGACGGCCTTCGAGAGCTTCATCATGTTATCAACCTGCTACCGGTGGAGATCGTTCATCACATCAACGCTGGGGCCTACTACATCTCGTCCGATCTGGACGTTCGTTTCTGGCCTTTTGATCGCAAAGGGGAATTCACGGTAAAATCTGGTTGGGACATTTGTAGAACAAGAGGTCAGGATTCGATATGGGTAAACAAGATCTGGAACCCAAACCTCCCCCTCAAAATATCAGTTTTCCTTTGGCGTCTGCTTCAAGGAGAAATTCCTACAAATGATAGAATTCAAAGCAAAGGCATCAATATCGTCTCTAAATGCACTTGCTGCGATTTTGATCAATCGTCCACCCCCCATGAAGAGTCTATTAACCATCTTTTCATCTCTGGAAAGCTTGCGATGCAAGTGTGGTCAGTTTTTAATGGCTTTTTCAGGTTCAACCTTCCACGGCAGGAGACGATTTGGGAAAGGCTTGGATCCTGGTGGAGTAATCAGTCCCTCCCAAATGCAGAGTTTGTGCCCATGCTTGATCCTTTGGGAGCTATGGAAGGCAAGAAATGCGGCTCGGTTTGATGGAATCAGACCAAATGTATACAGGATTGTGAACTGAGTCAAATGGTGGTTTTCTCAGCTCAACATTAGTCTTTCTGATTCCAGGCCCACTAGCAGGTCAAACTTAGCTCTCTTCCAAAGCTTGGATATCCAAACTAAACCTCCCAGAATGAAGTCCTTCCAAATAATCAAATGGTCCAGGCCGCGGGATGGTTGGATAAAAGTAAATATGGACAATGCAGCTTTGTGGAATCCGGGCCCATGTTAGGTGGGGAGGGATCGATAGGGACTCCTCTGCCTCCCTCCTCCTCACTTTCTCTTTTGGCTATGGTGTTGCTTCGAATAATACAGCGGAGCTGCGGGCCCTATACAATGCGATGTTTATTTGTGTCACTCGGGGATACAATCAGGTTTTTCTGAAGTCAGATTCCAAATGTGTGGTGGATGCCTTTATAGGGAAGTCCTCTCCAGCGTGGAAGTGGCGTTATTGGTCGATTAAGATAAGTGGATTGAAGGAAAGGGGTATTTTTTTTAATTAACCGGATTCCTAGGGAAGGAAACAGTCCTGCCGATGGTTTGGTAAAGGCAGCGGCAATGCAACAACTACAGTCCACTCTCTTTTCTGTCGCTAACCTCCCAGTTGATGTTAGGGGCCTTTACAAATTAGACAAGATGGGATTGGGCTCAATTAGGGAGATCAATTGATAGGGGCTTGGATGGTGTTGAAGTTATACAGGATTTTCCCGGGCCTTCCTGGCTAATTTTTATCCTAGGGAGTCCGTTTGCTATAAATCCTTGGTTTTGATATATATATATATATATACACCATATTTTTTTTATAAAAAAAAAGTTGCAGCTTTTCCACCATTGTTTTCGACATGAGATTCTCACTGCTCCTGACATTAATGATCATATTATAGACTTTTTAATTTATAGTGCACTTTGTTTGAAAGATGTTGTGCCGCTATAAATCTATCTCTACCTTTGGCATGTACAATGGCTTCTTCACAATCAAAGTGGTGGCCTGCGATTCACCATCATTGGGTGGTGCTTTATAGAAATCGGTGGTGTCGTACAACGACCACAGACAATTAAGCATCACCTTGGACTCAGGGCAAAATTAGCGTATCCGCAATATAGTTGAGGGTTACCTGCAGCCCTTGCATGATCAACTGACCTTCCTAGTGAAAAGCTTCAATTCTTTCCAAAAGATAACGCATCCCTGGATCACTGTCCACAAGATTTTGATCCATACTTTCGTTATTTGCCATCAGTCTGAGGGGAATCCTCGCTCTAATACCAGTTGACGTAGGGATAGGTATGATGAGGTGGATCACTGTCTTCCTCAAGGATAACTATTTCGAATCCACAAAGCTTCTCTGGACTCCTCATAGAGACTTCTTGAATCCACAAGGAAAAAACAAGAAAACAAAAATAATGTTCATGAAAATTCGTAAATTGATTGATGATTGACTGATATGTATGCCCCTGTTGCACCATTAATGTAGGAAAAAAAATCCAAAATTCATAATTATCAAAAATAACAAAATTCTAACTCTAATAAAAATCATAATTCTAATAAAACTCTTCTAAAACCTAATTTCTAAAAATAAAATTTTCAATTAAACTTTTGCTAAAAGAGTCCTATTATAATTACAAGTTGTTTCTAAAAAAGAAGAAAATCTAAAACTCTAAAAGTAAGAAAATATTAAAAATTTTAAAATTACTAAAAATAATAAATTTTCCTTAAATTTTGGTTTTTGAGCTGAAAGTGTGCGTTTTTTGACGAAACGGATAGTCGCGGCCCACCATGGGGGTCGGATCACCTCGGATGGCCCGTTTTGGTAAAGATTGATAGGTTATGCGCCCCGTAATTAACGATACCCGGATCAAAAGTTATGATCAATTTATGGTCCACCTTCTTTTGGTCCAACCACACTAGGAATGTATCTGTGCCATGTTCTACATCAGTTCTACTCAAGGTTATGAACCATCTATCTTGTGGACCCACCTATGATTTTGGAAGGTCCCCATGAATTCAGGCCATCTATCGCTTAGGGCCCCAAAATTGAGAGAGAGTAAAGCAAGCAATTGTAGAACCACCTTCTCTTTAACCATATTAATAGTAGGGATTATCAAGACTCGACAGCGATAACACCACAAAAACGCCAGCAACGGCCCCTTTTTCTTTCTTTTTTCTTTTCTTTTTTTCTCTTACAGGTATAACACTATGCTTGAGAGAGACTATGTTTTTCTGGAACCCAGCAGTCGTATTGGCGGGGACCACCTGTAGCAATCGATCTGGTGGGCCCCATCATGGAGAGCCATGCCCTTCTGTCTCCCATCTACAATGGAGGAAGTTGCAGTCTCATCTCCCAGACACGATGAGGAGCGGACGCGGATTCAGTTAGGTCGAGACGTGACCGTGGGACCCACCTTGATGTATGTGTTATATATCCACACTGTTCATTCATTTTCCAGCTCATTTTAGGGCGTGTCCAAGACTGAAGCAGATCCAAATCTCAGGTGGACCACACCACATAAAAAAGCAGTGATTGATCATTAAAAACTTCTTGTAGGTCACAAAAGTTTTAGATTAAGCTGATATTTGTAGTCTCCCTTCATCCAGGTCTGTTTCACTTCTTAACAGGTTGGATGGTAAATAAACATTACTGTGGGCCTTGGGAAGTTTTTAATGGTAGGCTTTTAATTACCACCTTTTCCTATAGTGTGGTCCACTGAGATTTGGATCTGCTTCGGTTTTGGGCCCACTTCCAAAAATGAGCTGGAAAAATGGATGGACGGCATGGATACACGACACGTGCATTAAGATGAGCCCCACGGTGACCAAACTCCCTCAGGTCCGGACCTGACTGAATCTGCGCCCATGAGGAGCCATCACATGAAAGATACAGATCAGAGGGCGGTGGGCCCACTTGTGCAGATTTTTGGCCCCAACAAAAAGCTCGATCGAGTACCAGTTGTACTTTTCCTCCCAAATTGCATAAAACCCTAGTGCCTAAGTCCACATCATCTAGTAGTAGCATGTGGTCCACTATGGAATCTACATGCTGCTTCAACCGTCACCGACAATTATGATTGCAAAAGCATAGGTTTTGCAGGATAACCTCACTGTACAACTCTTGCACCTGGAGCCCACAGTGGTTTTTCATGGCATTCAAACATTTACAAAGGGTCTACCTACCATGAAACTGGGACCCGCCAAACAAATCAAGCCCATTCAATGATCATGTTGGCCACCCACCTGAACTGGTGATTTTTGGGTGGTTTCCATGATTTTTTACACAATCCGATCTAATCTACCCATCAGGTAAGCCTCAATGTGATTACTGAAAATGCAAAAATTCAAGCCTATATAATCATTAGATGGGCCACACCAGGGAGAACAATAAACAATCACCCAAATATCTTTAAATTCATGTGACAGCCCATATGATTAGAGCGGGGCATCAAGTCGAGTCAGATCGAGTTAGGTCTGACTCGACTCAATCTAGTTTTAAAATAGGCCTGACCCAAACTCAATCCAATTCATGTGACCCCTAGACTGATCCGGACCGAATCCGATCCGGTCAGAAGTACCGAGTCCGGTAGAGTTGGCACTGAGTTGAATTGAGAGACGAGGGAGGGAGAGACCGAGAGAGTGGAGAGGAGAGAAAGGAGGAGGAGGAGGAGAGTGATGGTGGTGGGTGGTTGCCGGGCTCGGAAGATGAGGAGGATGAGAGAGAGAGAGAGAGAGAGAGAGGGCGGGCTTAGAAGATGAAGAGGATGAGGGAGGGAGGGAGGGAGGGAGAGATTTTGGGATCGGGTCAGGGTAGAGTGCGGCGAGTAGGGTTAGAGAATCGGGTTTCGGATTGAGTCGGGTTTCAAATCAAGTCGGGTCTAACTAGATCGAGTTTCGGGTCGAGTTACTAGGTAACTCAACAAACTCGACTCGGTTTGAGTTCAGATTGGGTGAATCCTACTCGATTCAGACTGACTCACCCATTCGGTTCGGGTCGAGTCAGACAAGTCGAGTTAGTGGGATCGAGTCATCCGGTGCTCACCTCTACATATGATAATTGAATTGGTCTGATTGATGGGACATCCCACTTTCATGGTTGGGCATTCCTTCTGGACAACTTGGACAATGTTTGTTGAATAAGCTTATTCTACGGAATTTGTCAAGCATTGCCCAGCGACCAAAGCGGATTGTGTCCTGCCCCTGCCTCGATGATGGTCCGTGCAGGCAGGGCTCTGTGGGGCCAACTATAATGCATGGGTTTTATCCACGCCGTCCATCCATTTTTTCAGATCATTTTAGGATATTTAACCAAAAATGAGTTAGATCCAATTCTTAAGTGGACCACGAAGTGTGGATTGAAATATCACCATTAAAAACTTCTTGGTAACCCCGGAAGTTTTGGATCAAGATGATATCTGTGTTGTCCCCTCATCCAGGTCTATATGACCTTGTGAACAGGTTGGATCGTAAATTGACATCACGGTGGCCCTTAGGAAGGACTCGACAGTGGGTGTCATCATCACCCCTGCTTCCTGCATTGTGGTCCATTTGAGCTTCAGATCTACCTCATTTTTTATCTCATACCCTAGGATGGACAACTTTGATAAAACCCATACATCACGCTGGGCCCCGCATAGCCCCTGCCTGGATGGATTATTGTCCTGGCGGGCCAGGACGCAATCCGCTTCCGTCGACAATAAGCTCAAAAAATAGACTTAAACCACCTGTTTTGTGTCTTCTTCAAAGGCCTTCATGCGGTCTCCAAATTGTGCCTCCACGGGCCTTTTGCCAACATCTCTTTGTGCATATGCTGAGAGGTGCACAAGTGCCAATGTGCCATCCATGTGTAGGACGCGGTCCATCCACGGTAACAGAGGTTGAAGAGATGAATTACCACACATGGCAATGTGCACGAGCGGGAGATCCGTACCGTATACCATTTGGGGGCTCTATGTGAAAAATCACTACCTTCTTTCTAGCAATTCCAGGAAAGAACAGTAAGAAGGTTACATGTGAAACTGCACGAGAGATGGAAATGGATGATTTTCAAGATACTTGGGCTCTTTTTACGGAATTATAGATGGCATAAATCCACTGCTACGTGTTATTAGATGGTTGATAAAATAAAGTGAGACACAAAACATGACCGACAAAAGAGATGGAGAGAGAAACATATAACAAAAGAAAGATCTAGAGAAATTATTTATTACTTTGATCGCTGGAATAATGAAAGAAGCAAATGGAAGAATAAGCTACGATAAAAATTGATAAATTGGAGAGAAAATCTACCTAACAACACTAAAAATCAATCTATAAAGCCGACACGCAATCAAATCAAAATAAATTTATCTTTTATTTTAATTTATGCTGAGATTGGCGATAATCTAGTAGCGGTAATTTTTAGATATAATTTTAGTTGTAAAATAAATCTACACTCATATGTTAGATTTGTTCTTTATCCAATATCATGTAGTTATTTTAAGAGACGCATTCTTGCAGTTGCTTCTAGTAATCGATTGTGAGTTTTTTATTTTGTTTGATTGCACTGGTATTCTAAAAAGTTCTTTCTTGTGGAAGGCAAAGCGTAACTCATCTTCGAATGAAGAATCCCACCCTCTAATTATCGTCTGATGGTTACAGAAGTCTGCAAGTGGTTGAGTAAGCGACTGATCTTCACAAAGCTGGTCATATACGTTTATATTGGACATATCTGCTTATTTCAGTGCTTTGAGTTAAAGTTGATCGGTTTGGATCAAGCTAGTTTATCAATTTTTCCATGCCCGCATACATTACACATGAAAGAAAACAAACCGAATACTAACAATTTTGACACACCGAATGGGAATAAAAAAACTACATGGTTGTCATTAATATTCATTTTACACTAGTCGTGCAAAAAGAACAAATTTGGCATGCTTGGTAGGACTCATTTACGAAGTATATTTATCGGTAAAATAATTTCTCGGAAATCATGAGCCGAATGGGTGGTCGTAATGTTTCAACAATCGCCACTAATATTGTTGTAGCCAACGGGCCTCCTATTTGGGAAGAAGAGTTACAAGTTCAACATGTGCCTAAGCAAGTAAATCAACCACCTAGTTTGATGCCTATTCAATCAAATTCGTATAGACCATTGACATTCTCGGAAACTTCTTGAAATTATATCAATCGGCATAGTTAATGTACAAAGATAAATTCAATACATCGCAGAATTGTTGTGAGTTCAGGCTGAGTAATCACAAGCTCAGATCAAATACTTTAATAGATAGATGGTCGGTCATACTCAAAGCATTAATTAATTCGTGACTTTGTTTGTCAAAAAAATCACCTATTACACCTCAGCAGTAAGTTATACTAATTTTGTTAGGTATCTAGTACCTAATGTATCTGCTCCTTTTTTGTATGGTGGGCATTTCACTCCCTGTTGTTTCCTGTAGTAATGCCCACTAGAGATTTAGATCTGACTTATTTTTAGGGCCATGTCTTACCATGATGAGGCATAACTGATGAACGGAGGGGATATGCCACGTGATTTTGTGAGGCCTACTTTGTTCAAATAATAATAATAATAATAATAATAAGTGACGTGCTTAAGCACGTCACTGCGCATAACAACTACCTCATCGATCTCTCTTCTTCGTTCCTTTGTTTCCTCTCAAACCACAACCGACCCATCACGCCGTCCATAATCTGGGACCCACATTGATCATCCAGACTGTTCATCACCTACTTCAAGACGTTTACATCAGTCATCATCCAACCCTCATTGTTTTTGGTCATGCGACTCATCTGATCAACGGTTTTATTTCATTCTTCCTCCCATGGTTATCACACTCCAATCAAGCCTGATAGATGGTGTAGATTTTATATCAGATCTTCACAACGGACCCCACATAGCCTCCAGTTACCATAGTAAAACTGCATCTGTCTCGACCTTTCCATGCACAAAAGGAATCCAAAAATGGAAATCTTCTTCATTCTTCCTATCCGTCTGTTACCTCCAACAAATCCCACCCGTCCAATTTCTTTTTAAATCTTTAGCCTCTAACACAGATTCCCCAAGAGCTAATCACCACAGTTCCCATCTCAGTTGTAACTCCTCACAAGGAAAATAATGCGTGCGGCAGTCGCACCTTTCCAACCATGTAACCACCATAAAGACGGATTTGGACCTTCAAAACAAGTAGTCCACAGGCCATTTACAACCTATCTGGACCGTCCCATGGCCTCAAAACGAAGGGAATCTCGAGCATTATAAATCTACCATGATCATCTTCTCCATCGTTGTTGAAATAACCCATTACATGCAAGACATGAAAGCTCGAGATGAAGATCAGAAAACATCATTTGGGGCCCACCTGAACTCTGTATACTTATCTTGTCAATTAGATAAATTTAGTGGTTGGAGATAAAGAACTCTCAAGTGCAACTCTATTCTTCATCCACAACATGCATCATGCGCAAACCTGTCTTCATTTCCTTGTGCAACATGACTCAGAATCGAAATAAAGAATCTGAAGGTTATAAGCTCTGTAGAGATTAGAAAGGAATAGTAAAAAATAACTCCTAGAAAGAGAGATCAAGAGAGAAAAAGATAAAGTGACTGACCGAGAGAGAGGGGCCTATAACTTGCAGCGAGTCATGACTCGCTGTGCCTCATCCTTCCACAAGGCTTAACCTTTCTGGACATTTTTTTAGTAATAGCAGAAGAAGAGAGAAAGAAGGAAGAAGAAAAGAAAAAAAAAAAAAAAACCGAACGAAAAGAGAACAACAGATGAAAAAAGCTCGAACTGGGTCGACTCAACAAGTTGGCCCATGACTTGTTGAGTTAGTGAATCCATAAACCGTATGTGCTTTTAACAGATTTTTATTCCAACCTTTTGATTCAGATAGATTGTAAATTATATTTCATGCAAACTCTAACCTTGTTTTCATGTGACCAACTAAATCGATTGAGTGAGTCGACGTGCTAGTCTTCTTTCAAAATTCAGATATGGGGTACTGAGAACCCTAACGTTAGATAAATATCCCATGTATACCATTTTACATTGGGATCTAGCTTATTTAAACAGGAACCTCATCGAGTTGCATGTAATTGTGGGGGTTTAACCGAGTTGAGCCGAAGAAGAGTAACCACGTCAAAAGAATATCCGCGTGAAGTCCAAACCTAATCAGATCTATGACTCTAAATCAGTTAGGTGATCTTTCCCATTAAAAACCATACATTAACATTATAGATTAAGTTATTTAATTTATGTTATTGGAATGATTCCATTTTATAAAGTTATTAAATTGATTTCATTAAGTTATGTAATTATTGTTAGTAAACATAGAGTGTTCTATTAAGGTTATTGATTATTGTTATGAGATGACGTTTGACTCATTTAATTAATTATTACATATCTTATTATTATTATGAGTTGAAGATTTATTCAATTTGATTACAGTTACGTATTCAAATTGAATTATTCATTATTATTGTGTGTTGTAAAATGTATTTACATTACAAGTGTTCTGTACTGAAATGATCATAAATGTATTATGGGTGCTCTAGTACCCTAAAAGAATCATTATTTTATTTTGTTACGGGGGCTCTGCCTAGGGTCATTCTTAAAAGGATCGGCATGGGTGCTCTGTCTTGGGTAATTTCCTAAAAGATATGCACACACGAGTGCTCTACCCAGGGTCATTTTCAACAAGATTATCACAGGTGTTCTGCCCTCTATAACTCTTTAAACGATAAGCACACACAAATGCTCTACCCTCAGTATTTTTCTTAAGAGTTATTCATGGATGATCCGCTCAAGGTCATTCCCTGAAAGTATCACACCGATGCTCTGTTGAAGGTCATTCCCAAAAAGGATCGATACATATAGGTGTTCTGCCTTGACAAAGTCCAAAAATGGATGAAAAGTAATTTTATTTTATTTGACTTCGTTATTTGAATTTCAGTTGTTATTATTAAGGTGTTAATATTTTTCTATATTCATGATTGTGAATACATAAAAATAATTTAGATGCACATATTCGTAAGTCACAATCTTCAATAGGTATGGACTATTTAGAATCAAGAACCATCCTGGATTCACTTCGCACGTTAGGTATGGGACTAACGTGAGTTGTGACCCTTTGTGCAAGTCTCATGCCGGCCTATGATACTACACACTACAACCCGACCATTCATTATATATTCTTTATAACATGTTAATATACAATTTTTAATTTTAGAAATGATGTGACCTTACGAGCAATCGTGCTCACATCCTCATAGATTGTTTTACAGCATTGGATTATGAAGAGTTGTTGAAAAAAAATGAAGAATTTCATTTTGTATGTTAGAAGTAGTTGAATTTGAATACTATTTTGTAAATGGTTGATTTGATGGAATATTAATGTGATTATTTTCAATGAATGATTAATAATGAGAAATTTTATTTATTTTTCTCTTTAGTTTTGTTTTAATTAGCTATAAGAATGAATGGATAGTTTGTCTTTTAGTTTTTCTTTATAAGATGTTAACCATGCTACGTTAATCTCTTAGCAAAGGCTAAGGGATGAAGCTTGTATTTCAATTATAATATTTAGTTTATTTGATTCAATAACATTGTTTTGAATGATGATATTATATTGAAATTGATTTGGATTTTACTTAAAATATTTGAATTGTTTATTTCTATATTTGTTGTGCGTTATAGGTACAATAAATGCTTTGATTTAATAATTGTTTAACCTGAATTAGAGAAAGACTTAATCTGTATAATTGATTGATTTATTATTGCCTAAGGTTGCTTTAAATGTTCTTAATTCCTTATGATTGATGTCTGAATGCTTAATGAGAGAATCATTCAATTGAATTCATATTCATATTGATGTTGATGATTAGTTTAACAAAATTACTTTTCGATTAGATACGATTAGACTTCAATTCCAATTGAGTTATACATTAAATTAATAAATGAGATATTATGATTGCTATGAGTGGATTCTTAAATCATTAGTCTTTTATTTTTATTTAAAAAAAAAAATTCTACTTCGCTGTATTAAAAACCCAAACAATCCATTACCTTTAGACTAATTCTAAGTGATCTATTCCTCATTCCTTGAGGATTCGACATTGGCCTCATCGATTTATTACTACATCACAGTCTTGCACTTGAGGTTCTCAACCTTGGGTTTGATCATAAATGATATGTTCATTTTTGAACCAGACTTAAGTTGATTAACTCTACTAAGAAATTTTTATCGTGTCATTTTGATATGAAAAATCTAAGTGAGGCTAATGTGATTCTTGGAATTAAAATTATTAGAAAATATGATAGTTTTATCTTATCAAAATCTCATTATATTGAAAAAGTATCAAAAGGTTTTAATCACTTTAATAGCATACATATTAACACTTCTTATAATTATTCCATACATTTAAAGAAAAACATAAGTGAAAATATATCACAACTTTTAATATTAGAAAATCATTAGTAGCCTAATGTATCTAATGAATTGAACAAGACTTGATATAACTTATGCAGTAAATAGATTGAGTAGATACACTCATAGTTTTAGTTATGATCATTGGAATCTTTTATCTAACGTTCTAAGGTATCTAAAGGGTATTATTGCATATGGTATATATTATATTAGTTTTTTCATTGTATTAGAAGAATATAGCAGTGCTAACTGGATTACAGATTCAGATGAAACAAAATCTACAAATGGATATATTTTCATTTTAGATGAAGCAGATGTCTCCTGAAAATTCACGGAATAAACCTGTATTGCTCGGTCCATTATGGAATCTAAATTCATTGCTTTAGAAAAGATAGTAACAATAGTAGAATGAATTAGAAATATATTGGTTGATATACCTTTGTAGTTAAAACATATTTCAGTTATATTTTTACATTGTGATTATCAAGCTGTTATAGTGATAGTCAATAATATGATTTATAATGACAACAACAGGTATATTCGACTCTAACATGACATAGTAAGATATTTACTAAATGATGGATTAATGGCTATTGATTTTGTGATATCAGAAAAGAACTTTGTATATCCTCTGACTAAAAGACCTAGTAAACAAATAGTCCTAGATACATCGAAATGAATGGGGTTGAGCCCAATACCACGATCTACTAGAGTTAGTAACTCAACTTATATAAATGAAGATCCTATACAATATGTTTTAAATAAGTAAATAACAAAATACTTGAAGAACTTTAAGCATTACGATAAGAAAACCCCTTCCATGATGTAGGAAGTGCAAACAACAATTACTAAGGTTGAGTATTGAATTCTTAACGAATCCATATGTTGTATACTTGTTAGTGGTGTATTCAATTATTGTGTACACTTAATGGAATTCACCTATATTAATTTGGATGTGAGGTTGCTTCTTATGAGAACTTGGACGAATTTTCTAAAGCACTGGTAAAATCCAAGTAAAGGTGTGTGGCTAAAAAGCACTATCACAAAACCATCTGTATCGGAAAAATTGTGCGAGTGCTATGCGTAGCCATTTTAGATTATTATGGATCCAATTCAAGATTATTTGTTACTTGACTCCTATAAACTTATCTTGTATATTCTAAGTATCGATTCAAGTATATTAGACATCAATATAATGCACAATTATTAATATGTCTGAACCAAAAGTTGTTATTTTGAAACATGTAAGGGCTTATTGTATTTTCGTGTTTTAAAATTAAATAAAAATATTTTTAATTAGATTAAAATTTTTCTTCAAAAATCATTTTAAAAGGTTGTTTCGACAATAAATGAATGTACATTCTAAAAAGTTGTTTCGACAATAAATGAATGTATTTTGTATGGGGAATTATCTTATTCAATAATACCAAATAAAGAATGAAAGAACAATCATCATAAAGTATTTTATTCATTCTGAAATTCATTCATATCTTCATATTTCCCTTGATTCCAAAATAAAGCAAACAATTATGGAATACAAAAATCGAATATGTTTGAATATCGATTTTGACAGCATTTTGGATTGCGATATGATCTTCTATTTGAAGAAGCTATTATGCGAAAATTATATTCTCTTGACCAATCTTATTTACTCTTTAAGAAACTCTTCTCCTTTAGCATAAATCAAACTCTCATTGCATTATGAAGATGTAATTTATATCCAAAAGGTTATTATGCGTGCAACAAGGGTGTTACGCACTACGCAACAGGTCTTCTCTTGTACCTTACAAACTTCTGAAAATTTTCTCTCTTCTGTTAACTCTTGAAGACTCTGAATGTCCTAAATGAAGATAGTAGAGGGGTATTTATAGGCTCTCACATATGTAAACTCCCTTATCCGCGTAATACATCTTTTTTGCACAATAGGTGAACCATTGCATGGGCATTATGTTTCCATTGTGCGCCGTGCAATGGAACCCTATTTTTATTTTGTTGCGCACCGCACAACCAACATTTATTGGTTCTCAATTTTAAATCTTCTTAATATTTGTGCTCCAACAAAAGCAATAAATGCTTTTATCTTATAGTGATGTGGATTTAGTCCTACATCGAATAGGCAGGTGAAAAATGTTGAGTCTATAAGAGGAGAGATTTGGATAGAGTTAGCCCCTTTCAGGGGACATGTGAATTTAGTTGTTGGGGGATTATGTCATTAGCTCCAACCTATGCTATGAACCACACGCATGCTCCAAGCGGAGTCAGGCTATGGCTATAGACGTAGCATGACACAATGCAATAAGTGTCACGCCCTAAAATTCGGGTACCTGAATAGGGTGTCCAGGACCCGAATTTTAGACCCGTGACATATATATATATAATAAAAATAATAAAAATAAAAAGATAAAGTATGTCAATTTCATATGCATTTCCTTTTTTTTCCCACCATAGCCCAAAACTTTAAAATCCAAACACAAACTAAGATAACTAATTACATAATTTATTATTTCATCGATGCATACTTATTTAACTTAACTTGAAACAAGAAAATCAAATCAAACATTACTACATTCAGAGTTCTAAAATAAAATAAAATTTATCCTATGTTGAATGACATGTCATGTGCATCCAACCACGTTCCATGCTCCACTACTAATAGTAGTACTCTGCATCTTCAAAATATTCATAACCTGAAATGGTTAAAATATAATGAGTTGACAACTCAATAGGATCACGTCAATCTCAAGTTGAAAATCTCACAAATATTACCAAATTTAATCTTGACATATTAATCAAAATAAGACGAACATTGAATGTAAAATCATAGTAAATAATTTAACATTCATGATTATGAAATGAATAAATTATTTAACATAGCTTTTCTAAAAATACTAAGATTTGGAGTAGGCAAAACACTCATGTGTGTTGATCCTTTTAGGGGATGACCCATGACAGAACACCGGTGTTGATCCTTCCAGGGTATGACCCTCAGTAGAGCACCGGTATAACTTTTTAGGGATAAAAGCCCAGGGCAGTGCACCCGTGTGTACTGATCCTTTTAGGAAATCACCCAGGGTAGAGCACCCGTGCCGATCATTTTGGGAATGACCCTGGGCAGAGCATCCGTGTCGTGCTGATCATTTCGGGAATGACCCTGGGCAGAGCACCCGTAAGAATCATTGCATAAAACAAATAATTATTCACATAAGATGCATCTAACTTACAAGGAAACATTGTAACAAATAATATCAGAGCATCTGTAAGAATCATTGCATAAAAAAAATTGATCATATAAATATTCATCATCCTACTAGATAATATCAAATGCAAAGAAAATAAGAAGAAGAAGAATAATAATAATAATAATATTTGCATTGGTTCAGTAGTCACATAAAGAATATTCTTCAATAGGGAATTCCTTATGAACATTTTAATATCTAGATTATATAAGGCAATTTTTTATGAATATTTCAAATAGAGAATGATCACCTACCTGTTATGGAAAATTACGTGATGGGAGGAAAATAATCTGAAGCGATGCTGATTTCTACGTGTACTAGCTTGGATTGATCGACTCTGAACTCGATGTTGAACCCTCACAAATACTCTCCCTTCTCCTGATCTCTCTTTTTCTTATCACAATCTTTCTTTTATGATTTTCTCTCTCGTTTCCTCTAGATAGCATGAGAAAATGAGATATAAAAAATAATGTCAGGTGAGTTAGTGGGTTGGGAGTTTAATGAACGGTTTAGATTGAGGACTGGGTCCCACCATAATGATAGAAATCATGGTGGATGGGTTCCCATCTGCAACCATACCGCAGAATAGTGGGAAGAGAGGGAGTCGTGGAGGAGAGGGGTTGCTTTGTGGGTGACGTGCGTCAGCACGTCACTTACTTTGCATCTTTTTTTTATTTTTTTTAAGAGTGGGCCCCACGGCTATGATGTGATAAATCTACACCGTTCATCAGTTTTGCCCGATAGGGTTAGGGCATGAGCCAAAAAAAATGAGGGCCATCCAAAGCTTATGTGAGCCACATCATATGTAACAGCGGTTTAATGGTGGAACCCACCGTTTAAAAGAAATTGGGTATTACAATAAGTGTAGTGCATGCATGCGTACGAGTATACTTGCAAAATTTGAAATTACTGCCTTTTAAAATTCTGTTTTGTAACAGTTAACCAGAATGGTCATCCTTTTGAATTTACAAAAAGAACCTAAAACCCAAAGGTTTTCTCCTTCGAAAACCCAACAGTCATGATTGTTGGCAGGGGTGAGTATACACCCATTCAATATAACCTTTGAAGTTAATAAAAGGACTTCTCCTATTCCATTTTTGAAATCTATTCAAGCATTCGGCTCTCTCTGTCTACAAGAAAATTGTTTTCTCTTTAATTTATCATTGATCTATCTATTTTCGGGTTAGACACACAGAAGTGCTTTAGGTCTCCATACATCAAGTGCGTTGGTGTGACGGGAAAACATTTGAGGGTTTTCTAAAGGTTGATTGCCCAACATTCCTATTGCACTATGGACAACATCCAAAGGAGGACAAATCAACTTCAAATCAAGTAACATTCGTCACACCCTGAATCAAATAAGTTTTCTAAATTCTTCCTTATTCAAATTTCTATTTTCTATTTTAATTTTATTTTATAATTTTTTATCCAAATTTTCATAACTATGGATTTACATATTTAGAATTTTCAACAATTACATAGCGCGATTGAAAGTTGTTGGGACTGTGCAATCTCTAACACAGGCACATGGCCCAATCAAATCCCACCCTGACCATTGCGTGTGGCGTCCCACATGTTGTTTAGGATATGTGATGTGTTGGCCAATATATCTTGTTGGCCCACTCATCAAGTCTTGATGGACTCATGTGAGCTGAATTTGTACTGTTGCTCGACTTTTTCCAACTACTCATTTTTCGCATACACGCTTGCCCACGTAATGAGTGGACCAAACTGATTTTTGGTCCAGGGAATTTTCATAGTGGGCTTCAGTTGATGAGTGCCCTTCAGCTCTCACGCGTCCCTCAAAAGCTCCCCTGGTCATTTCCTCTCTCCCACTTGAAAGTTAAATAAAGACTTGTTAGCTGCACGTGCATCACTCTTCACTGATTCAACACGTGTCACGTTTGTTCGGAGAATTAGGAGAATGATGGGTGTGGTATGGGGATCACACAGTGTGATCACATGGTCAAAAAAGCTTGTCCATCAACCACCGAGATTAGACATGAGACACAACTACCTGATGGTTGACTGTCAAGTCACCTAATAACTATCAGACACCACTTGCCTACAACTATTATAGAGAGCCCGTGCAAAAAAAATTTGGGGCCTACTATGATGCGCATATGATATCCACTCCATCCGTCATTTTAGCCAACTCATCTTAGGGCCTAAGGCTAAAAAAAAATGCAAAACTCATGGGTCACACCACAAGAATAGTAGGGATGCCGAGGCCCACCATTGAAATCTTCTAGAGACCCACCTTGATGCTTGTATGCCATCCAACCCGTTCATAAGGTGTCCCACCAACATGAAGTGAATAAACTCAATATCAGTTTGAGCCAAAACTTCGTCGAGCCTCGAGAATGTTTCATTAGCAGGCGTCCACTTTTCCCTAGTGTGGCCCAGTTGAATTTTGGATCAGCATTATTTATTGGTTCACGTCCTAAAATGAGCTAGTGCAAATGGACAAAGTTGATGTCATAGACACATTAAGGTGGGCCCAAGACATCTTTTGTGGCTCGGGCTCTTACGAAATTAGTATCCATAACCCATTGTTTTCATACATTTGAATCTTATCCTACCTTATTTCAAATTGGCCGGATTTTTGGGCCAGGTCATCTGGCCTATAAGCACCCATTATTTTCATCCGCTAATATTTGGGCTAGGGAGTTATTTTATACTTTGGCTACGTATGATGCTTGATAAGTAGGAACCTAAAAATTGTAATCGTGGCATGTATTAACTCAAATTAAATAGACTAAATAGTGGAACCACTATCTATGTTAGGGACCAAAAAGGATCGACTAGACAGTCCTAACTTTCCACACAATGTCCATCAATCCGATTGTTAGATAATTAAATAAGTGTAATAATTTGGGCAGTTTAATTAAATTACTTGCAGGATATGTGTACAATTTTTAAGTAATTTTAAGTGCATGCATATGATCCATCACACTCTGCAAAGCATCTTATTTTTTCTCTTCCAGTCAGGTCATCTATGTGGATCCATCACGATATGTGCACAAGGTTCCAACATGATACACGTGAACATCCCACCACATGTTTTGGCATGTTTGAATCCATGTAGTGTGTGTGTGTGTGTGTGTGTGTGTGTGTGTGTGTGTGTGTGTGTGTGGAGAAGGCATAGGTAGGGCTAACAAATCTAAGTAGATTTCCCTATTTATAACTAAAATGAGGGACCATCCATAATGCATAGTTCCATGGGGCCACATGTCACACCCCAAAATTCGATGCCTGAGTTGGCTAAACCCGACTCCAAATCCCTGGTTGTTATTAAAAATTTTAAATATTCTCAACCACAAATCTAATAAAAACTACATCACAATAAATCAAATATTCATCCAATATAATGTTTAGAGTCACTTTTGATGTTTTTTTCACCATACAATTTTTCTAACATTTTTTTAAAAACAAAAAAAAATCGCTATAACTAGACGGACAGTTAGATCATCACTTTACTTCGCCCCTAACTAATCTCCGAACCTTGAAATGTTGTTAATGCGGGGGTGAGCATAACAACTTGTGGGATCATATCTAACCCAAATCTAAAATTTGTATAATTTTACAACGTGTGCAAATAATTTGTTTAAAGTTTAAAACATGAATTAAAGTACCAAATCTTAAAAATGAGATAAATGAAATATTGGAATTGTAAAGATACTCCAAATGCCAAACTTTTCATGAATTTCATAAATAACAAAATTAAATAACCATCATCTTTTACAATATTGTACTTAAGTGGATGGCCACATTGCATTAATGCCCACGCATTAGTCCCTCGAGGTGAGGGGTCCATTTATACGTTAGCTGATCATACTACTGCTCTAGTTGTACCTCTAGCATATGTCCGCGCACACATATGTACTCATACGTTATATACAAAGGAGACTCCAAAAGATCTAATAGATTCTAGAGTTTTTCACCCAAGGGACACGATCTCTATACTTACTGACTTTAGGGTCTTCCATCTAAGGGATACAATCGCCCTACTTGCTGACTTTAGGGACTTTCACTCAATTGACACAATCGCCCTACTTGCTTATGCCTTTTAGGGACATTCTCAAGGCAGCGCACCTGCATTCCAACCTTCATTCTTAATTAAAAATAAATATCATGAATTTTCATAGCCTAAGTTCATACTCATACCCGAGAAAACTGGATGTTAATAATGTATAAATTTAATGCTTTAAATATCGCACCTTTTTTTCATTTCGATCACATCTATATACATTCATGAAGGTAACATTCATAAAAATAAATTGACTGTATTGATTATTTCATCAAAGTAAAATTCAGTAAATAATCAAATGCCCTTTCAATGGGAGCTTATTATATTTATCAAGTTCGCATCGGAAGTATAAAACTATTTCATAAAACTATCTTCTCATTCTTTCAGCATAATCTACTATAGAGAGATGGTCCTCTAGGTCTTTAATTTGTACATCATTTGCGTCATATGTACGGTTGGAGAGGGTCAACGCCCTACTCATAATAATGGATATCCTTTAAGATTAACAATAATTTAAGAGATTCATAAATGTAAGGGTCTGATACGTCCCGTACTCCACTAATACAAGGGTATCAGCATGCGCAAACTACCTACATGAGATGCATGCTTAGAAAAGTGTGTGCGCTCATCATAAGCAGTGATCATCACAATGTGGAATACGATTCGTAGAAAATTCAACTCAACCCACAACCCATAACTACGGATATTCGTCGTGGTCAACACTACTATGGATTTACATAAACACCTCAAGGCGCACAGCACATGAACCAGATGAATTACGTGACACGATTTGTTTATGAAGCGACTATTTGCGACATCCAATCCCGGAAGTGATGTGACACTACATTTGCAAATTACACACATCGATTTGTGTACCACTATCCAAAAACTCATGAAATTACATGACGACCAAGAAGGTCTCTACCTAGAGCGCATTACGTCCATGATAGATTATTTGAATTATTAGTTGTGATACATCTTAACACATACTTGCACTTATAAAAAATATAAACTGTATCATGGAGGTTCTAGAATATCAAGACATATGCCCAAGCCTTAAAGATGAATAACACAAAGCCAATATAATTTTAAAAAAACAAAGTGACAATGGTTAACTCAACAAAGATAAAATTGGTAATGGCCAACATAATAAAGAGAAGAGTGATAATAGCCAACTCAATAAAAGAAGAGTAGCAATGGCTATCTCAACAAATAGAAGAGTGGCAAGGGCCAACTCAAAGAATAAGGAGAGTGGCAAGGGCCAACTCAAATAAGAGACGAGTGGTAAGGACCAATTCAATAAAAAGATTAAAGGCAAGGGCAAGGCTTGTATTCATGGCTCCACGTAAATTCATAAAGATCTCACATAATCAACATTATACTATAATCCCAAAGGGCAAATAATTGATGGTAAAACATATAATTGCAGGGAGAATTCACAGTAATATAAAACATAGTATGTAAAAGGCAAGATAATAACATATCAACTTAAATTATTGTAAGATTAAAGGATAAAACCCTCACCTTAAGGTTGACTCAAATCTGGCCCTGACTTAGTGCAGGACCCAGAAAGTCGACTTGAAACTCAACTCTCTTTCTTTTTCCTCTTTTCTTCTCTTTCCCTTTTCTTTTCCTTTCTTTTTCTTTCTCTTTCTTTCGTTCTTTTTCTTCCTCTTTCTCTTTCTCTTTTCTTTCTTCGCTTTTCTTTTCCTTTCCTTTCCTTTCTTTTTCTCCTTCTCTCTTTCTTGTTACAGCTACTCGGGTAAAATTTTCTTCTTCTCCCACGTTTCTCTCTCCCTCTCTTTCTTCTTTGTTGTATTTTCAAGGTGATGGGATGTTTTTTATAGGCGTCCAAACTCTCAGGTTTGCATGCGTAACTCTTACGCATACCATAGTGAAATAGGCTGGAGCTTACGTGACTTGGTTCCGGAACCTTCTTGCGTAACTCTAGTTACGTAGAGCGGGGCAGCAGGTTGGTTTATGCAAAGCAGCATGGCCAGGATCCTGCTTTCTTTTCGGGACTTCTTCCTTTCTGATCTATCTAGCTACTAGGCGTCTGATGGCCCATCAGTAGATTGTCTTCGGACTGCTGATCGACAGTCCGTTAGGTGGAGGATTACTGTTAATTTTAATGGTGGACTGATACCAGGATGTTTCCTTCCTATTTGGACTCCTACAGGTGGGTCGGATTGACCGTGAGATGTCCTCTAGCCCACCAGATCAGAGATCTGATTGTCGCTCTTCCGCACAGTGCGGTTACTTCTCACGAAAGATCGACGAATGCTGAAACCTTTGTTTGTTTCTTTTCCTTTTTAGGCGTCATGGAGGGAATCAGAAGCCCTTCCTCATCTTTTTGGATGGCTCAGATCAGAGCCAAGAAGTTTCCTTCGGGTTTCGAACGCAACAGAGTTTGAATCTGTTTCGGCTTCTTGGCGTTATTTGCAGGAGGGTTTTGCGGACAGAACCTAACCAGTGGTTTGATCGAGTTTGATGTGGAAAGGTCTGGGTTTTGGTCGATCGCATCTTCTGGTCCTGATGAACGGTCTGGATCAGACAGATGGCCTAAGGTGGTGGCCCACTGCCTTTGCAAATGGACACTCTCTGTTCAAATTTCCAATGCGAGGGATTTCTTGCAACCGTTGTTGTGGCCACGTGTGCGTGCATGGGTGCACGTGTCCAACAAGGTCTTAATCGGAACAAGCTCTCCTACAGGATGAACGGTTCTGATCTGTCATGCGAGTGATGATGCTGGCCCATCATCATCACAGCGAACGAACGTCCGCTGTGAATGAAATGGGAAGGATATCCTTCCTTCGAGATTTTTTCTTCTTTATCGAGTCAAACCTAGTTTAACCTAATACCTGGTTCGGTGCACAGCTGGTGAACACCTGCTGTGTACTTGCACAATGTAGAGTGGGGTCCACTGTGATGTTTCTAGGAAATCCACACCATCCAATCATTTTTCCATTTAATTTAAGGGGTTGAGCCCAAATTTGAAGCATATCCAAAGATCAGGTGGGCCCTAAAATCAATGGTTAATTGCTGATCTAGCCATTGAGTTATTTTTACGATGGCCTAAGTGCTGAAATTCTACGTATACGGTTAATTTAGGATTTATGGGCGTGGTATAAATTTTCACATTAATTGGATAGTGGGAATTTTCACATTAATTGGATAGTGGGAACTCCGTGATCTAGAATTCAGGGGTCTAGGTTAATGGCATTTTTGTAATTATCACTTATCTAAGAGTTTTGTGAAATCTAATGGTTCTACCTGGTTTTATGCACCTTTCTGAATAATTCCTACAAACAAATTTTCATCTAAACCATTACGGATAATTGGTTATTTGTTAATTCACTTAAGGGAAGGTACATACGTCAAGTCACATGATGGATGGTCTTGTCTTTAAAATCAACGGTCAAATGGCTTGATCTATAAATGGAGATCATTTTCAACGGTTAAGTTTGTGTCAGGGAATAGACATAAGGTTAGGATAACTAGTTTGGTATCGTACACATGTATATAGTACGTTAATTTTTATAGTAACACTCAAGAACTTTCAATTCTCAGGTATTGAAATGTTCAGGGTGTTACATTAGGGACTTTTACCTAAGGGATGCAATCGCCCTACTTGTTATGCCTTTTAGGGACATCCTCAGGGTAGCGCACCTGCATTCCAACCTTCATTCTTAATTAAAAATAAATATGCACACGATATGAGTAACTATCATCCATCCAAATCGAAATTATTAAATATGCAACTTATTCCAGGTTAGTTACAAACTATACAGTTACATCACATATTCTTCGCTATTCTCAAATTATGCATTGAAGTTATAGTAAGGTTCGATAGCGATTAACTCAGTAATTATTTTAATTAGATAATTAAAATTCTTGATTATAAATTTAGAATTAATTTTTAATATAACTTAATAATTAATTTATCAAAATTAAAATTTTACTTAAATTCAAATTAAAATTTCTTTATAAAAGTGTAAATCAATAGAGCATTAAAATTTCTTTATAAAAGTGTAAATCAATAGAGCATAAGAATTCCTAAAAGTAACCCATGTTAATCCCGAATCAAATTAGAGATGTATCACCCACCTTGACAAGACCTTACAATGCTTCTCTTTTTTTCTCTCATTTTAATTTTTTTCTATTATTTTTTTCTCACACTTTCTCTTATCGTGCCTAACACATAACCCTATTTATAATACAAAGGTCCCACTATACATAATGTACACATGTGGAAAAAGAACAAACCATTCTCTTTAAGTGGCCCCTCATGTAAGTGAAACACCCGCCACCTTTAATTCTCTCTATTACAAAAATGTCTTACGTGTGTATATGAAGTGATGCATGTGGTACGTGGTTGTACATGTGCATAGTTGTGCATGTACATGATGCCCATGTGTGAGCAATGTATACATTGGCGTACATGTAAAATTATTAATGTATAATGGATGGTTGATCAGGTGGGTGGGTTAATGGGTCAAATTGATGGATGAATTTGGGTAGTGGATAACTAATTGAGAAGTTCTTTGGACGGTATTGATTTGTATATGAATTTAATAATTTTATTTTGTTGGTTTAAGTTAACGAACAAATGGTCGACTGATCTTGTAATAAAACTTGGACAATTTGAAATTGTTGGATTAGTCATTGTGATGGATGGTCTAGATTAGTGACCCCTGATGATAGTCATATGCTTTTTCACTCCTAATACTCACATGATAATAACTTTAATACTAATTAGTGTATATATATATATATATATTATTAAAAATTAATAATATTTAGTACATGCTATAACTATTTAAAATGTTAAATTTTAAATGGGCATATTAGAAATGTTTAGGACATACTACATTAGAGAGTTACACAATACATGAACGAATTGTTGAGATGTATTGAAAATAAGATTTAAGTGGACGATGTGGTACCTCAATGAGCAAGAAGGTTGTGGTACGGTTGATTTTATGAATGGGTTACCCATTTGCAAGATATGTTGCGTCGGATTTATGATTATACGTATGGATACATGGATGGTTTTCTACTATTTTAAAATTATAAGTTTACCACCAAAATATGTATATGACTTATGAGCCTCTAAAACTTATTAAATCATATTCCAATATAATAAGTACTCCAGTAAATTTATTCAGAAAAATGTGAGAATCATCATAGTGTTTTTTGTTTAATTTTTAGATGGACCAATTGGTGGATCCAGATATTATGTACGATTGGATGATAATATATGTAAAATAATCATTTATACAATTTAATGTATGGTTACTTTCATGGTCAGATAGGTGTAAAATGGAATTTTAGTTGATCTAATCGGTGGATTATTGGATAAACGGCTTAAATGATTAAACTACAATTCTAAAAATGAATGGATGAGTGGGTGACCGCATACCCTACATGATTGGATTTGGTGTATGGTCCACGGTTAAATTTGAGTTACTTAATGAATAAACGGTTGATCTTAAGTGTACGAGTAAAGAGAATGCACATATATTATAACTTGCATACTTTATGAATGCGTGTTACAACTTGTATACTTTATGGATGCGTGTATGCATAAATGCGTGAAGAAATGGAAGGATTATGCATGAATGCTTAAATGGATGCAATTGTGCATGTATGCAGATGCAGGCATGTGCACCAAAATCTCAGCTCATTACATTTTACCCTCCTTATAAGAATTTTGTCCTCAAAATTCAAACACACCTAACATGTGGACGGGTGAGGATACTCCTCCTGATAAACAGTGTGTTTAAGTATCTGTATTCACACCCTAAGTATAGGGTTGGGATGTAGTAATAATCTCGGTAAGACCGAGGTCGAATTTACAGGGACTGAACCTTGTAAGTAATCTGAAAGTAACTAGAACTAGAACTAGGCAAAGATGTAATCTAAATCAGGTGATTTTAAGAGAATAATTGTGAATGATTAAACTAAAACTATAAATTTAAAGGTGGTAACTAAGGTGCCAAGGATCTACTTATAGCAATTGAGAAATTACCTTGTAATGATTCAAGGACATAACTGGAATCAAAGTCCGATCTTATCTTATTAGCAAGAAGAGATTTATCAGATATCTGAACTTCTCATGGATCTAATCATCAATAGATAAGAATGGTGAATATTTGGAAGTGATTCTGTCATTGAACCATGCACAGGAAACTATGACAAACAACAACAATTTACCAATCTCACAACCAATCATAAGAATTGTGAAAGTTAGGAAGGGTTCCATCACCCAACCATGCCTAGGAGACAATGGTGAACAACATGGGCCTCCTAAGTTCACAATCTCATAATGAAAAGAACATACTCAAAGCTATTGCAGATCTACTGTAATTTGAGTCACAATAAACCATTAAAAACTATAAGTATTCCTTAATAATCAAACTAGAATCCATAAGAGTTCAATAACCATGAATCAAAGCAAAGCCACCTTCCTAATCAAGCTACAAGCTTCACCTCTTAGCCCTAGCTAAGAAGCTTAGCCCATCAAAACTTGGTGGGGCTAAAGATCTTAAAGAGTATACAAAAAAAAAATTAAGAAGAAAAGGGAAACCAAAAACACTCCACGTTCTCGCCCTTCCTTGTTGCCCCACGTCCAAAGATGCTAAGATCTCCCTTTCTTCTCCTTTTATGAGAGTGGTGAGGCGGTGGAGAGCTTTCACAGACAGGAAGTAGTGCGTACTAAAGTCAGTGGAAGTATACGCAGCGACAGGCTGTTTGTACAAGCCCTGTTTACGTAACCACGAAAACAGCGCCGAAAACACCCACTTTCCTTTCATTTTTTTCCAAAGAAATAACGTCCCTTGGGGTGTTTTTGGATGAGCTACACGATAGACGGTTTGGATCATCAAGATGATCAAATATAGTGGGCCAGAAATGGCCAAAAAATTCAGATTTCCTAGATGCAAGGGCTGCGTAAACAAAGTACACTGTGATACTCGATGGGCCCCACAGTGGTGTTTTTGGAAGAATTCACCCCGTCCATTGGATTCCTAACGAAAAACCAATCGAGAAAGTGTGGTTTTTGTAGGTTCTGGTGTGGCCCACTGAATCAACTCAAGTTGTCGTTCATCTGCGTTTGACGGTGGAAATTGCGTGATCGCATGCATAGGCCAAAAAGGAAAGCTTGACAAGGGTCTTAGCCACCTCCTGGACACAATAGATGGTCTTGATCGTCCAGATATTTGGGTACGGTGGCCCATTGATCACCTCCGTCCCAAGAGCGTCCTCCCGCTGGCGGTTTCTTGTATTTTGAAGATTAGAGTCGGTCAACATGCGCTTACCTACTTTGTGAGATTTGGTGCATGGCCAGTGCACATGCACACTATGTACGCACGATGCACATGTGGGGTCTACTGTGATTTTTATCTAAAATCTGCTCCGTCCATTCGTTTTTGCACATAATTTAAGCTGTTGAGACCAAAATTGAAGCATTTCCAGATACCAGGCGGGCCCCAAATCAGGATTTTAAGAGCTGATCTGTCCTTTGGGCCACTTTTACAAGGATCCAATGTCTGAAATTTAACGTGTACGGTTAATTTATGGTCCTCAGGCCTTATATGAAGTTTTGAACCGAATAGATGGTGGAAACCCTATGATCTTGCATTCTGGACGATTTTCGGGCCCGTTTAACGTGAGTGGCCTGATTTTCTCGAATCTCTGGCATATAATTTCTTCGATCTCGGTCCTATGGGGTCCGTCCCTTGCCTTGGTGACTTCAAAGTGTCAAATTCACGCTTTTAGTCCCTTTTTTCAGTCCACGCTCGTAAATTCACCTTACAACACAAACACGATTAAAATAGAGCATTAAATAGTATTATGTTCATAAAAGCAGGTAATAACTGGGGTCTAATATGCAATAGTTAACCCTCAACATAACCCCCAACCAGCATTTTGCTAGTCTCAAGCAAAGTATGCGAAAAATAAGTTGAGAACTAGAGGATAATTTCTATAAACTCGAGTGAGTTATGAAAAACAATCCAGACACTAAAATTCTAAGATTCATGAATGTTAGGCATTACTTTCTCCTGGACTCAAGTGCATGGTAAACTTCATAATCAAGTTCAAGGTATTAATCCACCAATTAGAAAACTTCTAAACATTAAGATCCATGGGTGTATAATGTAACCTCGACTTATCACCCTCAAAGATTCAATTCTCAACTTCATGATATCATTGGTAACCAACAAGAGCATTCAGGACACCCAAAAACTAAACCAAAACTTGCCATACAGATCATCTTTTTCATCGGCGGCTTTCGTGCCGTGTCAACCTTGGGGAATCGAACCTTCACCTATAGGGAGCAAACCTATGGTGAAGACCATTCGCCCAACCCTTTTCATAGGCAACTGTTTTGGAGTTGGGTATTTATTTCTTTTCCTTTTTTTTTTTCCATTCTTCTTTTTCTTTTTTTAATCTTCTTATTGAGCATGATGGGCAAATTTCTCAGGCTGGTTCATTCCATGCTTAGTGATAAGCAAGTTTACCTTTTAATATTGAACTGAAACCTTAATGTGTAAGCAAGATGTGACATGTGAAATCATGACTTAACTAATGTGTAAAACCTTTAATCATGGATTAATAATTTGAACTTAACTATGAAATCCAACAGCTAACTGAATCCAAGAGTCGTAAATCGCCAACATCAAGTATCTTATACTTCTATATCAAGAGTATCCTTCAATATCACTTTGAATTCACAAAAATTTTCAGAAATTTTTTTTAAAATTTTCACAAATTTTGCTTAAGACTAAGAAAACACTGATTAGGTTACCTAATCTCCCATCCCCAACTTAAAATCTACATTGTCCTCAATGTAAAAGATGTAAGCATGCAATGCACATGAGACAATGAAAATAAGGGAGAAGTGATGGAAAGATAATATCTAGATGAAGGAATCAAGAAGCTTTTTCTAAAGAGATTGCAGCGTAAGTGTAACGCCCCGAACATTTCAATACTCGAGTATTGGAAGTTCTCGAGCATTACCGTGAAAAGTAACATAATATTTATATGTGTGCAACACCAGTTTAGCTATCCTAGCCTTACATCCTTACCCTGACGCTAACCTAACCGTTGGGGATGACCCCTAATCATAGATCAAGCCATCTGACCGTTGATTTTGTGACAAAATCACTTATCATGTAATTTGACGGACATACCTTCCTTTGAATAAACCAATAAATAACTCCTTATCCATAAGGATTTAATGTAAGTTCTTTCATAAGAATCACTTAGAAACGTGTCTATAACCATATGGAGCCATTAGATTTTTCAAAACTCACAGATCAGTAATAATTATGAAAATGCCATTGACCTATACCCCTGCATTCTAATTCACATGGTTCTCGTAATCCGTTTCATGTGAAATTTTATACCAGGCCTGATTATCATAAATTAACCATACACCTCAAGTTTCAGCCCTTAGATCATAGTAAATTAGCTACTTGACCTCTACATCCATCCATACACTTATCAGATCAAGATTCCGAACCGTTCATCTTGTTCAGCCCACATCAATATCTTTAACCCACCATTAAAATTATAATCTAAGGAACTTACACATGTGAACAAGTCACTCGAATCTAACGGTATACGTGTCCTACCCCTAATCACTCTAAAAACCCACTTTATGTCCATCAAATTACGAAACTGACCGTACATCCACCTACATACATGATCAGAGTGCTAACCATCGAGTCTCCTTATTTTTAGCAAGTCATCTAATCATTCGTCATGTTTGGATCCGCCGAACGAACCACACAAACATCACGGTAAATTGATCATCATAAAGATCTTAGGGTCTAAGTCCAAATCACCCGGTAACCTATCAATCAGAGATATACAAATGGTATTTAGAATTTTCAGAGTAAGTTAGCCATTGAAAAAGCACCTTAGCCATCCTTAACAAATCTGAGCCCAAATTTAACCAGTTGAGAGATCTTGAGAAATAAAGATTGTCAATAAAGTTTCACTCCTTTTGGACAGTGCAGACGAAAGAAGTTATCAGAAAGGAGAATGGCAAATTTGTAAATAACCGAATTCTATATGCATGCACATAAGTGTAACAGAGGCATGCTTCAATGGTGGGCATCACCTCATCACTAGTGGATGGTGTAGCCCACCTAGAGCTCAGATCTGCTTCATAATTTAGACTAGGGGGCTGACACATTAAGACAAAGATGATGAAGGGTGTGGATCTTGCAGAAAATAGCCACATCAGACCCGTAAGGAAAAAAAAGGGAATTTGGCAACTATAACTAGAGCTGGGCATCGGACCGAGTCGGGTCGGATTGGGTCCAACCCGATTCGGTTCGAAATCTACATGGGTGGACCCGAATTCGATCCGATCCGAGACCGAGTCCGGGACATCTGACCCGATCCGATCCGATGCATGCTTAGTCTGACCCGAACCGACTCCGACTCGATCAGGGAAACCGAGTCGGATCGGGTTGGGTACAATTCAAATCTTTTTTTTTAACCGTGAAAATCATTATCCTCACAACTATTTTCGTTATGGTCCATTTAAGCTTTAAGTATGATTCATTTTTTTTCAAATCTTCTAAAATGATCATGAAAATAGATAAACTGTATGGATATAATAAATACATCAATTATGGGGCCATGTAATTGTGATCTTATTTGAGCCGTTCGTACAACTCGAAGTTCGAGGCTTGTCTCCCTTAATCTTTGCACGACACGTATCTACACCTTACCTGCCGCTACCAGGCGCCTGCTGCGTGTTGTCCCGTAGGGCTACTGTTGTAACGTCACCAAGTTCTGTGGGCCCCACTAAGCTGTATGTGTTGTATCCACACCGTCCATCCATTTGAGATATCATTTTAGGAGATGAGCCAAAGAATGATGTAAATAAAAATTTGTAGTGGACCCCACCACAAAAAACAGTGGGGAGAGTGATTCCCACCGTTGAAACTATCCTAAGGCCCACCGTAATGTTTATTTGAAATCCAACCTGTTCAAAAGTTGAAAAGGTCAGAAATATGGGAAAACACAAATATCAGGTTAATCTAAAACTGTTGTGGCCTTTAGAAGTTTTTAATGGTGGACGACAATGTCCCCACTGCTTTCTATGCTGGGGTCCATTAGAGCTTTAAATTTAATTCATTCTTTGGATATTGCCCTGAAATGATCTCTCCGAATGGATGGAAGGTGTGGATACAAAACATGGTGAGGCTAATGGAACTTGGTTACGTCACTTTAATAGGTACTCTTGCAGCCTACCGGTGTTGATGTGCACAGCACGTAATATAGCTACATAATACAACTGTTGCTTGTCTGTTAGACGTGCCGTGCAAGTAACTCATAGATGAGTAAACTCCATTGGGGCCCACCATGAATGCATGTGGAGTATCCACGCCGTCCATTCATTTTTTTAGATTATTTTAGTGGTTAAACCCAAAATTGATGCATATCCAAAGCTCAAATGGACCACACCATATGAAAAAGTAAAAGTATTGATTTTCACTCCAGATCGGGCCGGATCGGATTGGGCCAAATCTATTCGGATCGGGTTTTCGGATCAAGTCAGTCCGGATTGACCACTACCCGATTTCGATCCGAAAAACAGTCGAATCTGAATGATCCTACTCGATTTGCACCGATCCAGGCCGTCGGTTCGGTTCGGAACGGGTCGAATCGGGTCTGATCGAGTCGGATCCACCGGATCGAGTAAAAAATGCCTAGCTCTAACTATAATGGCGAACGTGTGATGGAAGGAGTTTTAATCGTAAACTCCACTAGACACGTCGATCGTGTGGCCCACTTAAGAATCAAATATGCTTCATATTTTGGCCCATGGACTAACAGTGCCCGAAAAAACAGCTGAACGGAGAAGATCTAATAAATGACTACCACAAGTGGGCCACACAAATTCCAATTTAAAGAACATCTTCCGAAACAAGACACGGACGACAGAAGACATGCGGAAACAGGGCCCCGCTGCGATGACTTGGGTTATCAAAGATTGGATCAACACCTTGATCAGCACCGTCCAGAGTGCTGGGAGGGGAATTTCAACCCTTCCCAAGTGGATCAAATAACCAACGTGATCACAGGGCCGGTCCAAAACTCCTGCTACACACTACGTAACAGCCAATTCTGCATGAGGATTGCGTAACAGATCCTCCTCTGGATTTGCGTAGGAGAGTCTAAAGACTCTCTCTGCCTATAAAGGTCCTTCGTCTGACAAAGGGTGAGGGAAATAGAAGTAATGAAAGACATGAGAGAGAGAGAGAGAAGATCCGATCGTCCAACAGCAAAGCAAGGACAGGGAGGGTAAGGAAGAAGAAAGAGAAAGGAAGAAAGCAGCATCGGTTCATCAGCAAGAGGGAAATTCAGCTGAGGTATTCTGAATCTACTCCATCACACGGTGCAGATTCAAATCCTCCGGTGTTTTCTTGTTTCCTTTCATTCCTTTCTTGCTTTTTGTTTCTTTTCTAATTCCCTATACACAGGGTTGCCATCACGATCAACCAAGTTCACACAATGGTTGGGATGGACTTAAACCCATCAAAATAGGACCACTACACGGCCTACCTAATTCAACGTCTTTAACATGCTTAGTCTAATTAGAATCTAAATCTACAAACAGGAATAAAACTAGGTTAAGACTTACCATAAGGAACACTTCTGAGGGATAAAAAGACAAAGGTGCGGGTTTTATCCTTTAAGCTTACAGTAATTTCAAGTTGATTTATTTATCCTACCTTTTACGTGCCTTCCTATATTTTATCTATCTTCATATTATTTTATCTTGGCTTTTATACATGCCTTCATGAATTTAATATTGCCTTTACATGTATTCCTTTTACATCTCACTTTGAATCTTTCAAGCTATTATATGTTTCACCATCAATTATTGGCCTCTTTCGTACCTTTTACGATAAGAATTATCATGTATTTCATGTTTACAAGTTCTCTAAGAATTATCCTATCAATTGATTTATTGGCCCTTTGGGATTATGAGGTGATGTCAAATATAAGAGAATTTCTCTAAATTTATGTGAGGCCATGGGTACAAGCCTTGCCCCTGCCTCATCCATTATTGAGTCGGCTCTGCCACTCGTCTCTAATTTGAGTTGGCTCTACCACTCGTCTCTATAATTGAGTTGGCTCTGCCACTCGTCTTTATATTTAAGCTGGCTATGCCACTCGTCTTTTATTTGAGTTGGCTCTGCCACTCTTCTTTGTTGAGTTGACCATTGTCACTCTTCTCTTATTATGTTGGCCATTGCCACTTTTGTCGAGTTGACCATTGTCATTCTTCTCTCATTATATTAGTCTTGTGCCGTCTATCATTGAAGGCATGGGCATGTGTCTTGTTATTCCAGAACCTCCATGATTCATTTTATATTCTTCATAATTTAGATTATACTCTCCATGATATATTTTTATAAGTGCAAGTGATGTATAGGATGTATCATAACTAGTGATTCAAATATTCTATTATGGACGTAATGCGCTCTGGGTAAAGACCCTCTTAGGACATATAAATCCTTGAGCCTTCAGGTAGTGTTGCACAAATCGATGTGTGTAATTCTCTACTGTAGTGTCACATCACCTCGGGATTGGATGTCGCAAATAGTCGCTCCATGAACAAATTATTGCACATAATTCACCCAGCTCATGTTGTTGTGTACTCTAAGGTCCCCTCATAAATCCACGGTAGCGTTGGCCATGCCAGCGAATATCCGTAGTTATGGGATGCGGGTCGAGCCGGTTATCTATAAATCGTATTTCACATTGTGATGATCACTACGTATGATGAGCCCCGCATACTTTGCTAAGCATGCATCTCATGTGGGTTATTTGCGTATACTAATACCCTCGAGTTAGTGGAGCTTGGAACGTATCAGACCCTTACTTTAACTGATATAAATCTCTTGAACTATTGTTAATCTTAAAGGATAACCTTCACTATGAGTAGGGCATTGACCCTCTCCCAACCGTACAGATTATGCATGTGACGTACAGATTGAAGACTTAGAGAATCAGTTTCCTATAGAAGACAACGCTGAAAGAATCCGAAGATAAATTATTTAATTAGTTTTATACTTCTACTGTGAACTCTGATGATATAATAAACCTCCCATTATGAGGCCTTTGATTATTTAGTTTACATTGATGAAATATAACCAATACAGTTAATTTTATTCTTGTGAATGTTGCCTTCATGAATGTATCTGGATGTAAGCAAATGAAATAAATGAAAAAAAAGGGTGCAATTTCAGAGCATCCTGTTGCACATTATTAACACCCGATTTCCTCGGGCACGAGTACATACTCTGGCCGTGAAAATTTGGGTTGTTACAGTAAGAGTGGGTCAGCACAAGAGTGAAACCAACAAAAAGCAAACTATCCTAACGACATAAAGCCGACTATCCTAGACGGCATCAAGAAAACTATCCTAGTCCTATGAAAGCAGGGGGGAAAACTACTCAGTCATGTTGCAAGGTTCCTCTTCCGACCAATATCTGGATAAATTTCTCAGTAGATTTCTCAACAAGATCATCCAAAAGCTCTTTTTGTAATAGGCTTGGATACCCCAGAGCATGAATGTCCAGAGAAATTTATGGACCTCATCAAAAATTTGTCGTTGATTTTCCTGAAGTATCCAAAGTATATATGATTCACCTATGATAGAAAAAGTGTCTAAGTTAATACCCCATGGTGAATCAGAGACTACAAGTAAATAGAATTCAGAAGAGTTTTCAGAAAGTGATGTAGTCTCAACATAGTCCGAAGTTTCAGACTCCGGTTCAATTTTCAGCTCTTCCTCGTTTAAGGATAAATGTTCAGGATCTAAGGAAGGAGAGGCTTCAGAATAAGGGTTCTCTCGGTTAGTAACAACTACCGAGATATTCTCTTGCGAGGCATCCACTATTTCTTTAATCATATGATCGTTTGAATCTAAAAAGTGCGCCAAGTAATCGTCCAAATAGTTGGAAAATTTCATATTGAGATCTGTAATGAGATGCTCAAGGACTCCATCATCTTTAAAAGTAGATGGAGGTACACTCTTTTGCTCCAGCCCTGCACAGACGAATTGAGGATCAATTAGCGACGCATTGATGTGAGAACTCTGTTCATCGGTACCACCCAGTAAAGGCATTATATTGTCAAGAGTTGACAACTCAGATGGTAGCCTTAAATGAATGGTTTCAATTCCTAGAATCATATCAAGCGACTTGTCCATCTCTCAAATCATATCATCATTCAATTCAGGAGAGTGGTTCAAACATGCATCACAAAGGTTGAAAGGTTTAGGTAGAAGCAATTCATTCTCCACGTTTAAATTGGTCATGTCAGATTAGTGGAGTAGATCACTATGGTTGACAATTTCCTAAACCTCTTAATCATTGATATGGGCCAAACTAGATATTGAATCCCAATACTCATTACCGTCCAATTTAGTGCAGTATACACTTAGGATGGGATCACATTCCTCACATTCTATTTTTAGATTGGGTTGAGGTTCGAATAAACTAACCTCTTCTTCATCATTAAAATCAAGTGTGTCATTTGAGTGAAGTGTGTCAATATCATTGTATTTGAAAGACACCCACGTCTCTTGATCATTCCTTTGGACTGTCATCGAAATCGACTCTTCGGGAAATTGGACCATATGCTCATTAACACAATCCAACTCCTCATTCCAAATTTCAAAGTTCTCCACAATCGCATCACGTGAACTCAACTATTGAATATCTTTTCTAAGTTCTTGCAGACTTTGGAATATATTTTCCTAGCTGAACTCTAGAGTTTGGAAGAAATTTTGAATTGAATTCTCTTGGATTGTTTTTTGTTGAATTTTAAAGGTAGAAGACCCAAGAGAATTATTACTTGAATTAAGCGCTTCCAACATTTTTCTAATTTCCGCAAGACAGGCCATGTTATGCTGAAATGAATTCTCTTAGATCGTTTCTGGTTGGATCTCAAAGGTTTGGTATCTAAGAGAATAATCATTATAACATGTTGTTGATTCATCTTCCCAATTTTGATGGTTCCATTGGTTATAGTCATACAGATCATATTTGGAAGAATATGATGGTTGATAATAGTCCTCATTCCTATAATTATGATTGTGTAAGGACTTATTAACCGATGGAGCATAATATTTCAGTCGGTTCTCGATGATGGTTTTAGAAAAATCTTGAGATATAGGTTGAATTACATCGTAATCATTATACATTCCTCCCCAATATCTCTTATCCATCTCAGCATATTAACGTACCCACTCTTCCATGGTGAAGCCTTAACTCTAAATCTAAACCTAATTAAAAGAAAATAAAAGAAAAAATTATATAGAAATAAGAGATCTAGATAAAAGAGTACCAGATTGGAAGTTCCTAAGTTAGAAACCTACAAAACAAGTTAGTTGCTAAAATAGAAAGTCTAAAAATAGAAAGATCCTAAAAAGAAAAGTAGAAAGAAAACTAGTTTCTAAAAAGGGGGAAAAAAAATTTTAACTAGAAAATAGAAAATTTCTAAAACAAATCAGGAAAGTTCTAAACCTAAAATAGAAAGAAAGTTAGTTTCTAAATTTAGAAAGTTTCTAAAAATGAAACCCTATTTCTAAAAATAGAAAAAAATAGAGAAATTAGAAAGAGATTACCAATTTAGAAGATCTATCTCAAAATCCTACAAAACAGGAAAATTATGTTAGTTTCTAAAATTCAAACAGAAAAATCCTAACCTAATAATTAGAAAAAAAACTAATATTAACCTAATTCTAAAACTAATTAATCTCAGAAAATGTAACCGTCAATCCCCAGCAATAATCTCAGTAAGACCGAGGTTGAATTTACAGGGACCGAACCTTGTACATAATCTGAAAGTAATTAGAAATAGAACTAGGTGAAAATGTAATCTAAATCAGGTGATTTTAAGAGAATAATTGTGAATGATTAAACTAAAACTATAAATTTAAAGGTGGTAACTAGGGTGCCAAGGATCTACTTGTAGCAATTGAGAAATTACCTTGCAATGATTCAAGGACACAACTGGAATCAGAGTCTTATCTTATCCAATTAGCAAGAAGAGATTTATCAGATATCTGAACTTCTCATGGATCCAATCATCAATAGATAAGAATAGTGAAGATTTGGAAGTGATTCCGTCACTGAACCGGCCCAGGAGACTACGGCAAACAACAGCAATTTACCAATCTTATAGCCAACCATAAGAGAATTGTGAAAGTTAGGAAGGGTTCCATCACCCAACCATGCCCAGGAGACAATGGTGAACAACAGGGCCTCCTAAGTTCACAATCTCATAATGAAAAGAACATACTCAAAGCTATTGCAGATCTATTGTAATTTGAGTCACAATAAACTATTAAAAACTATAAGTATTCCTTAATAATCAAACTAGAATCCATAAGAATTCAATAACCATGAATCAAAGCAAAGCCACCTTCCTAATCACGCTACAAGCTTCACCTCTTAGCCCTAGCTAAGAAGCTTAGCCCATCAAAACATGGTGGGGCTAAAGATCTTAAAGAGCATACCCAAAAAAATTAAGAAGAAAAGGGAAACCAAAAACACTCCACGTTCTCGCCCTTCCTTGTTGCCTCACCTCCAAAGATGTCAAGATCTCCCTTTCTTCTCATAAGAGTGGTGAGGTGGTGGAGAGCTTTCACAGACAGGAAGCAGTGCGTGCTGAAGTCGGTGGAAGTATACGCAGCGATAGGCGATTTGTGCAGGCCCTGTTTACGCAGCCACAAAAACAGCGCCAAAAATGCCCACTTTCATTTATTTTTTTCAAAAAAATAACATCCCTTGGGGAGTTTTTGGATGAGCTACACGATGGACGGTTTGGATTATCAAGGTGATCAAAGATAGTGGGCCACAAATGGCTGAAAAATCAGGATTTCCCAGATGCAGGGGCTGCGTAAACAGAGTACGCTGTGATACTCGGTGGGACCCACACTGGTATTTTAAGAAGAATCTACCCCGTCCATTGGATTCCTGACGATAAACCAGTTAGGAAGGTGTGGTTTTGGTAGGTTCTTGCGTGGTCCACTGAATCAACTCAAGCTGTCGTTCATCTGCGTTTGACGGTGGAAATTGCGTGATCGAGGGCATGGGCCAAAAAGGAAAGCTTTTCAAACGTCTTTGCCACCCCTTAGACACAATGGACGGTCCTGATCGTTTAAATATATGGGTACGGTGGCCCACTGATCACCTCTGTCCCAAGAGCGTCCGCCCACTAAAGATTTCTTGTATTTTGAAGATTAGAGTCAACGTGCGCTGACCGACTTTATGAGATTTGGGGCACGGCCAGTGCACGTGCGCACTGTGTACGCATGATGCACATTTGGGGTCCATTATGATGCTTATCTAAAATCCTCTCCATCCATTCATTTCTCTGCATAATTTAAGGTGTTAAGACTGAAATTGAAGCATTTTCAGATACCAAGCGGACCCCAAATCAGGATTTTAGGGGCTGATCTGTCTTTTGGGTCACTTCCACAATGATCTAATGGTTGAAATTTTACATGTACGGTTAATTTATGGTCCTTCGGCCATATATGTAGTTTCAAACCGAACATATGGTGGGAACCCTATAATCTTGCATTCTGGATGATTTTCGAGCCCGTTTAACATGAGTAGCCTAAATTTCTTAAATCTATGGCTTGTAATGTCTTCGATCTCAGTCTGCTAGGGTCTGTCCCTTGCCTTGATGACTTCAAAGTGTCAAATCCATGCTTTTAGTACCCTTTTTTCAGTCCATGCTCGTAAATTCATCTTGCAACACAAACACGATTAAAATATGGCATTAAACAGTATCATGTTCGTAAAAGCAGGTAATAACTGGGGTCTAATATGTAATAGTTGACCCTCAACAGTCTTCTAAGTTCCATATGTTATAGGGTTTATGTGGGTGCAAGAATGTGTAAATCGCTACAGGAATTAGGGTTTTTACACCACATACAGAGACCGACGGATGATTATAATTGTCCATCTTCAGCCTGCTAGTCATTACTTCCCTTAAAAGGATAATTCTTACCATTGATATTTTAAAATGAATGTAGGACCTCGAAAAGAAACTTTCAACCAATCATAAAAACTTTATGTATTCACATATTTGTGATCAAAGATAGGTGGCAACATTAATGCCAGCAACCTACACCCTATAGATGTTAAGAGGAGAGAGGGAGAGCCCTAAACAAGCAAAAAAGCCCGCTCCACTCAACTTGATTTAGCTTGGATTGTCTTGGCCTGAAAGGAGATTCGAGACAAGTCGAGGCTTGTTTGACTCAGCTCGTTAAACAAGAAGCCAATGTCAAGAAGCAGGTAGCTTGGATCAACTCGAAGCACAACTATAATATTCCGAAAAATTTCGTGCAAAGACCCGAGTACTATCTCAATCAGGATTCTCTTAGGACTCAATCCTTTAGAAGTTAAATGTGAGTTAACTAGCGCTAACCTCGATTACCTGTGAAATTGGTACCAATCACTTTAAATTTGATCTGTAAGACCCAAAACCTGTAGAATCATTAGCGCTACGTTACCCTGAAATCTAGGATTCAATGCTAAATTCAGTTGCTCTCGGGGGTACTTGGAAACTTTGTATCGGATCTGGACCGCGCGTCGAAAGTCCGATAGCGATGATCTTAGACAATTATGATCACCTTGTTGGGCTTGACAATCACCTCAAAAATCAAGTCCAGATGATGTCCTGAGATGATTTGCTTGAGTCAGGAGTAAAGAGTGTGAGAAAGGTGAGAAATTAAATATGAATTTAAGAAATATGAGTCGTGTCGCTTGCGCACCGATTTTAAGTATTCTGACCGTTGGATTCTGACCCAAATTTACCCTCGGATCAAGGAAGATGGCCCACACATGTCAAAGTGTTTGTGGCCCTGATCGAGTTTCAGTGACCGTTGAATTGAAATTGGTCCACCATGAGCGATTTGGAAACCCAATCGGACCGAAATTTAACTTACTTAAGATCCAATATTAGTGAGCTTAAGTCCGACCGCAATCAGAAAAAGGACCTCCAGAAATGCTCCATTGGATCGAAATAGACCCGATTTGGTTATAACCTAAGTATACCTTGGTCCTGGGACTATTTCCATCAATTTTAGGCCTATATAAAGACCTTAAACCCTCACTCTCCAACTCCATACGAATTTTCTAAACCCTAGCTAAAAGAGAGAGAAAGAGAGAGAGAAGTTGGTGAATCACCTTGGCATTCTTTCCAGTTACTCGGCGTACTTAATCCATCGCATCTGAATCGTTATTCCAACGATTCTAATCTCATTCTTGGGTAAGTCAATCAAACCCTAACCTGTTTTGGAGCTTAGAATAGTCTAAGTGTTGATGAAGCTAATTTAATTCATGCCTTAGGTTGTCTAGTCACCGTTAACAAAGACTTATCGTCTAAATCAGATCTGTTGCGCACTTTCTGGTGTAAGGTGCGGACCATATTCGTATAGGTTACGGTTTTCAAAGCTTTCAATGTCACTTAATGATTTATTATTGTTGTGGGTGTTTTTTCACATGCCAATGTTTATATTGCGTTTCTGATATATATGAACTATATTAAGATTTGTGTATTCTATGTATAGGTAGTAAGTACCGTATACATATGAAATACGAGCATGTGTTTGCCATGATTAATTGTCGTGTCTTTGTGCTAGTTGTACGTGTATCAACTCCTTGGCGAAAGAAATTGTCCAAATGTGTGTTATCACCAACATACGTCATGTATGTTGGAACATGTAGTCTAAGTGTTTGTAGAAATGTCTGAATGATCAAGTATGTAATATATTATCCTGTTTATGGGCGTTGAGAAGAGATTCTCAACTATCTTCTTGATGTGTATGATTTCCTGCTTGCAATTTACATTCTTTGTTTGTTTAAATTCGGGCGCTACTTAGGTGTGAATTCATGTTAAGTTGAAATCCATCAAATGCTCACATGCTTGTATGATTGGGATTGTTGCTCCTTTACTGTTCTGAATTGCTTATATGAATATCTGTTATAACTGAAGATGTTTGGGACTATGAAATAGTTCAGGAAATCGGTAACGAGCTTGAGTTCGTGGCTGAGGTTATTTTCGCCACGTAAGACGTGTTTGACGAACCCAAGTCATATTAGGGTTGTCGGCAGTGGTTTGACCACACGGGTTGTTTGCGCACTTCATGTCGTTCAACTCAATGTGCGCTCATGCTAGTCGAACCCATCAAGTAACCCGATTGTCCCAGTGGATGTTCACCATGTATGGATGCTACTGTTTGAATCTAGGGTACCAAACTTACCAGTGCAATCTCGTTAACCATTGTACCTTGATCCGCTAAGACTCATGAGCCGGGCATGGTGGTATGGGACACCGTGGTCGAGCTGTCGGCCTACGCTGGGGTGACGAGCCTCCCCGTAGTGACCAATGAGCAATTCAAACTCGTGAGCCAATTATGGTGGTATGGGACACTATATTCATACTGTCGGCCTACATTGATTGGTGACAAGCCCTTTGTAGTGACCTTGAGCATACCTTGATACTACATTGAGGCAATGAGCCTTATTGTAGCAACTAAGGTATGATTAGGCATGCATTGATTAGTGACGAGCCCTTTGCAGCGACCTAGAACCATAAGATCGTATGAGATTGTTTAGGACTGACGACCCTAGAATGGATCACTATTTGGAAACCGATATAAGGAAGGTACTTTAGCTTCCCAATCCTGCTGTATGAAAAGGACTAATACAACTTGGTAATCATATTCATGCACCGCATTGTATGTGCCTTGGCGCCGTGGAGCACTGCGGGAGGTTGTCATGCGTACTGTAAGATGAAGACGCTGAGGGAGTGCAAGCGAGGGCATGCATCATTTCTACATACATCCTTGCATTAAAAAGAGTAATTAGGACATGTTTGATTATATTGCTTTATCATTACTGCTTGATTGAATTGATAATATGTTAATTTTTACTGTATAGTTGCACTGAGTTGATCACTCACTCCCATGTTCTGGGACGGTGTTTCGACACCAACCAGACTTTGTCTTAGATGCAGATGATGATGCGACCTCCGAGACAGAGCAGGAGTTTGAGGATGAGGAGGAGGCATTCTCCTCTATGCAGTTCTCAGGCGGGTTCATGTGAGCCGTGTCCTGATCTACAGGGATTCAGGGTTTATTTTGTAATGGTTTATTTCATTTTGATACTTACATTTTGAGACAAACACTTGTAATTATGACCTAGCAGAGCATACATATCTCAGGGACTTATGCATATACACACATATTTCTTCAGTCTTCCGCTTGCATCTTTCACCTATCCCTAGATTATGTTTGCAGTTTGGCTTAATCTATTCCATGTTTTATGCACTATTACTAACAACATATATCCATCATTGCATATGTTGCATAAGTGATGTTTTGAAACTCGGGAGCTGAGTTATGCTCAACTCCCGAATTTCAGGGCGTTATAACAACTCAGACCTCGACTCAGCTCTATATGTATGTTTGTGTGTTTAATATGTGAAATTTTCACCCATGCATATGCCTTACACGCCATTTGTTCTCATTTACCAAGAACTATTGGATTGAAAGGATTAAGGACGGCTTAGATCACCTCCCGCTCCCGCTCAAGACATGACTATAGCTCCTCTCTCTCTCTCTCTCTCTCTCTCTCTCTCTCTCTCTCTCAACCCGTGCACGCAAGCTGCCACCTCTCTCCCTCCCTCCCCCTCTCGATTCTTCTTCTTCTTCCTTTTCTCACGACTTCTTCTTCTTCTTCTTCTTTCCTGATTTTTTAATTTAAAAAATTTTAAAAAAAAATCATGGATTTGATTTTGGGAGGGGATTTTATCAGATCCTTAACCAGTAATTTGATTTGAATTTGACAATTGATGAAATTCCTAATCATTATATTTGTGGAATCAAATTGTGCATTTAGATTTATGGATAATTCGATTTGTGCATTTAGATTGTGGAATCAAATTTAACAAATCTCAAGTTTTTTTTAAAATCTTTATATTTAGAGATGACTAGTGAAGAAGTCCCAACTACCATCATTAACAGTGTGCAACCACACCTTGTCTTCTTATGTAGGGAGATGTGACAGAAAATTTAAATACTTTTGCTTTGGCTAAAATGATGAAAAAGTCAATGGTGTGGGATGAATTTTTTGAAGAGGTGAAATCAAGGTTATATATGTAAGCATTGCAAAACAACTTTTAGCAAGCGTTCCAGTGGTACAACTTCTCACCGTCACAAACACATCAAAAATTATCTAAAGACACCAAGAACCACGGGTGGATGCCAACAAATGCTTTTGTTTTCCCCATCTATAGGGAACCACTCTCAAGCTAGCATAATACCTTAAACTCTGATTGTTAGCACATGACATTTTATTAATTTTGATTACAATAATAGAATTAAAATCGGCATTTTGCTTGGGGAGTAAGGTCGTGAGAAAGATCGAAGCCCTCTTGCATAAAAAATAATTGAAGCACTCATTTGTACACAAGATTGATTGTGGCCGATTTGAAGCGATAACACTTTTAATGCTAAGGATGAAAAACAGGACGAGATCAAAAGTCTATGTAAGACTGTACCTCCATCTGTTTGAAGGAGGTTAATTATTTATATTTTGTTGTTATTGGTAGTGTTGAATGGATTACACTTTTAAATTACTAGTTTAATATTTATTATATTTTTTAAAACATATGTTTCTAAAATATTAATAATGTTGAATGGATAACACCTTTGGATTTATTGTTATTTAAATTACACGTATTATTCAACAGAAAAAAACATGTCGCCTCTCATACACCATATAAAAAGTGTAAAAACTGTTGCGCAGCACGCCAACAATGCAGTGGACTGAGATCTAATCTCCGGTCTCACCCACAAACGATAAACAAGAAGAAATATAAATTAGAAAAAGAATAAAGCATTCCAAACAAACCACAAGACATGATATACGTGGAAAAACCCCAACAAGGGTAAAAAACCAAAGATGCAAACTTCCACTATGAAGAAAAATGAAAATTACAATGCAATATACTAACCTCTCCCTTGGAAGTATAAAGAAAACTCTTTGCCCACACCTTAGAATTATTTCTTATACCCTATAAAAGCCCTAGGGACACCTATTTATAGTTTAGGCAACTTCCCTTTCGCACCTCTGTAAAAACCGACTCAAAAATCCACAGTCCGCATCAAATCCGGAAACGAATCTACCTTGACTGGTCGAGCGGACTGCTCAACCGGTCGAGCACCTCATAATCCAAAATCTGATACTCGCTGGACTTTGAGTCGAGCCCGTCCTCGACTGGTCGAGTGGGCCACTCGACCGGTCGAGCGACCCCCAAATGTGGCTCCACATCTCAACAAAAATATGGATTTCGTTAATCAACAGTTGATCAAGGCCATAAATTAGATCAAATCATATCACAAACCACCTTAACCATATCAAATATATTCAAAAGAAATAAGGGTATATATTAGCCCATAATCCTAAAAAACGATCCACCATTACATCGTTAGCGATAGGTTGACACTAAAATGTCAGGATCTCCTAATCTGAGATTCTGTTTATGTTCAAACTTGTATCATATCAATCCTCACTCAGAGGATTGGGACTTAAACAGTTTGGACACCTAATGGACATTGGTCACATTGCTAAAAAAAATCTCAAAAATTAATGGTTATTGTAATTTAGGACCTCTCTGATACTACTTTGAGTCATTTGAACAACGGATGTAGGTACTTTTCATGTTTTTCAAAGTTTCCAACTCTCAGAACAACTCGAATGCAACAATGTCAAATTTCTAAAAGTAATCAACCATAAAGATAGTTTAAATTGTAACTGGATGCAAATGATCGCCTAAATGAATTCAACGATACAAATTTGCCAATACAAGTCCTCCAACCTTAGATGTCTCTCCCTTATCTATCGCAAATGTACGGATACCAAGAGAGAAAATCTAACTTTTAATAGGGGCCAAAGAAAACGTTATTTGTCTATTAAGTGGACCACAGAGAGGAGATTAAGTGATGATGGTGATGAAGATGTAGGAAATGAGAGAAATCTTTCTTCTCTTATCAAAATTGTCTCTCTTTAAGAATGTCTAAAGGGTTAATGCCCAAACTCCTCCCTCATGTGGTTCCTTCCTTCTGCGACAGGATTTATATATAGATTTGAGGTTGGAGTTTTAGGGATACATATATTACAGTGCTCTGCCACCCTAGGGACTTCGGTGTACCATGCTGTGAAGGAAGTATGTTGATCTACTTCTCGCATGTACACACCTATTATCTAATCCCTCTACTGTTAAGGAAATTTACTTATGATATAAATCCCATGTTGATCATGAAGTGAACCATCAAATATGGGACTTTAGATCATCATCAAGTATAATCAAAACATTTTTAATAATTAAAAAAATAAAATCTTAACATTTAAAAATCATTTTAAAGTCAATTAAAACCTTTTGAGTGTTAGGCCCAGTAGAAAAATCACTTAATGAATTCCTGGTCTAATCAAATCTTACCATAAACAAGTGTCATAGTAAACCCAATGGATACCTAATTAGCTTGTGCAAGAACTAATGAACCCTGATGGATGTACCCGATATTACTGATTTTCAGTGACCTCTAAAAAATCTTGTCAGGTAGCCAAAGATAGCTATTTAAGATCAAGACCTTTGGTCTAAGGATTGATCAACTAATGTGCACTATTAATCATACGATCATAATCTAGGCTAATGAGCTCCTAAACTATTAACTTGAACCGTGATCCTCTAATGTAAGTGTCCAAATGTCCATACCGGGATTCCATACTCATAACACACTCACACGATTATGAAAATTAAGGGCTAAAGGTGAAACAAACACCAAATCGATTCCCAATGGTGAAGACATTCCTTCCTAACTTAAGTCGGTTTCCTGATCACCCAAGATGACTTACATTTTAAAGAATAATGTCCATAGACGTGTCCTGCGTATTTGTACATCAATCATCATTCATTAAGCTACTGAGATTCAGGGAACAAAACTCTCCTCAGTCAGTGACCAAATTGTCCAATCTTAAGTTTGCAACAACTAGAGGATGTACTACATACTCTTTGCACAACCCAAAAGAATAAGATTAAGTTAATACTCTATCTATTTAACGCATGTAACATATGTCCAAAAGGACTCATTATCATCAAAATCAATGGCTAAGATTGACCCTATTATATCCACATGGCCAATAAATTGAGACGTATATTGATTTTTCAAGAAACCAATGGCAACAATGTCCACATTCTTTTGCATGATGTTCAGGTTTTCCACAAACATATTAGCACATTTCTTAAGTTTATCCTTTTAAAATTTTTGTTAGTTATTGACATAATCTGGCTTCCTCTCTCTTGTTAATATTGAAATTAGTTTCAACTAGATTGTATTTATAGTTATTCAATCTATCATCCTCATTAATTAAAAGATATTGCATCAATTACATAAGCAACATTTTTCTTTTCATACTTAGCATAATCCAATGATCCTTCCATAATAATGATATATTTGAAATAATTGCCCTAACATAAAAATTATCATCAATTTTCAAAGTAGGCGAGGTGCTTTCATTGGCAATAAGTCAGAATTCATACACTTTACCAAGGATCTTCTTATATCCAACCATCTTAAACTTTTAAGTAGTTTTCTATTAAGGATTTCTTATTACTTGTCTCCTCAGATATTCATCTTCAATGAATTCCATACATTATTAGCAGTTCCCCACTCTAGACATACAAGTTCGATAACAAGTCCATAAGCACATGTAATCATATTCATATATTTTTTAACCGGGATAAGTCATTATTTGACTTCATCCCAAGTTAGATGTTAAATGATCTTAAGCTATTTAAGTAGAATTTTGATTTTCAGTACTTATTGTCTGTGATTTTTTTTTTCTACTAAAACAAGCAAGTCTTATAAGGTCAGAAATAACCAGACTTACTGCCACTAAAATAGCCACATGCAAATTAAATTATCCATGAAGAGAGCATTCTACCTTGGGGAAATTCTTAAAATGGCTATCATTGAACATTGAATCTAACACAGAAGTATGGTTCACCTACTCCAGCTTCAGCTCTCCTCTTTAAATGTGATGGGGACCAGTAGACAGACAACCATCTACAAACACTCCTAGGTAAGGTTTCCATCATGGTCCATGAGTGGGGCCCATGCCTCCCTGAACGAACTAAATGACAACAAGGTGGACCACTCCCACGTGATGTGTTTCGAACCAAATCGAATCTTATTAATTGCACCAGGGCGCATGTGTGCTTGTTGCTGACACTGTACATACGTGCGATATCCAAGACGTTCATCAGCTGTATCCCACCTCTTCTATTACCTGGGCCAAATTTCAGATAGGCCCACTCATCTGGTAAACATTCAACGTGACTGCATGGCCCATCAGTTCAACGGGTCACCCAGGATCTACCCCGTCGGCCCACCGTGTGAGCTGCTTTGATCTAGCATTTTGGCACGTGTGGCTCAGAGCGTACGACGAGGAAGCGGACTTGCTCCGCGCGAGTGCAGTTCCCAAATTGGATTCTTCTCTCTTCCTCCGACCCCACCTGCTTAGATCGCCGAATGATTGGGCCAGCTAACTTGAAGCGGATTGCGTGGTGTGACACACACCACCGGCCTCGGTGGTGTGTTGACGTCATCAAGTTCTGTGGACCCTACTATGATGTATGTGTTATATCCACACCGTTCTTCTATTTTTCGAGATTATTTTCGGAAATTAGCCAAGAAACGAGGCAGATACAAAGCTCAAGTGGACCACACCAAAGAAAGCAGTGGAGACAATGATTCCCACCTTTGAAAACTTCCCAAGGGCCACCATGACGTTATTTACTATCCAACCTATTCATAAGGTCACACAGAGATGGATGACGGTAAAAAAAAAAATCTGATTGATCCAAAACTTCTGTGGCCCCCAAGAAATTCTCAATGTTAAACGCTCAATCACCTCTGCAATCTGTGGTGTGGTTCACTTGAGCTTTAGATTTAGTTTATTTTTGGGGTCAAGCCCTAAAAAAATCTCTCCAAATGGACAGGACGGTTTGGATATAATATATAAGTCATGGTGGGGTGGGGCCCACAGAACTTGATGACGTCAACACACCACCGACGTCGGTGGTGGGTGGCACACCACGCAATTCGCTGCCGGAGATTTAAATGACAGAACTAACCCTGGAAGGATTTCAAATCAAACCGAATTCAACGTCTCAGTCAAGGATATTTTCGTCATATTTTGCAGACGTTGGCATTAACTACGGGAATCCAATGCGATTCTGACTTCTGGTCACCCCACAGGGGGACATGGTTTATTAGGTCATTAGCCCTTGGAAAAAGAACGTCACTTTTCATGTGGAGTACATGCAATCCCAATCTAATCTATCCGACCCTGGGACCCAATAGATTGATCGAACGGTTCTGATTTATTACCATTCGTTTCTTGAATTTGGATGGTTGAATACCATTCGATGGCCACAAATCAGATGATTTTAGCGTCACCCATTCACTGTAGTTTTTGGGTTATGAACCACCTATAGCGGGCCCATGATCCAACGCTTTGGATTGATGCAAATGCATCTATGCCACTGTGAATGAGTATGGATGCCATGCTTTCACAAGTATCAGATAACTTCTCCGATGAAAGGACTCGAGTGTTCTGGCCTTTGTTGTCCCGAGAAGATTTCAACGGTGCTCATCCAATGCCTGCTGTTTTTTTGGGTAACGGATTACGTGGGACCCGGGCTAAGCCAAGACGGTGGGCCCACCTTGATGTATGTATTCTGTATCTACGCCGTCCATCCCTTGTTTCATATCATTTTATGGCATTATCCCAAAAATGGGACAGATATAATTATCAGATGGACCATACTGTAGGGAAGCAGTGGTGATTGACCATTAATGGCCACCAAAGTTTTGGATTTGATGTTTATGTCTTCCCCTCTCAACCAGATTGGATGGAAAATAAATACTAGGGAAACATTAAGGTGGGCTCTGACAAGTTTTTAATGTTAGGGCAGTCAATCACCACTGTTTCCTATCGCATATGGTCCACCTGATAATTGGATCTGTATAATTATATGTAAAAACGGATGGACGCATGGATACAAAATACACACATCAATGTGGGCTCTTCGGTGAGGGCCGCACCGTCTCGGGTGAGAGCGCGGTCTCACCTACTCCGCACCATTTTTTAGACGCGGTTTGCCTAGCCACCATTGATGTATGCATTTTATCCACGCCAGTCATTCATTTTTTTCAGATTTTTTTAGGGATTGATTTGAAAAATGAGACAGATTTAAATCTTAATTGAGTCATACTACAGGAAAGAGTGTTGATTGAACGCCCATGGTTAAAATTTTCTTTGGGGGCAAAGAACGGATCAAGATGATTTTTTTTTTTTTTAAATTAATAGTTTCGTCCTAGTACGTATGACCTAATTAAAAGGTTGGATGTCAAATGAACATTACAGAAGTTTTTAACGGCGGACATTCAATCACTACTGTTTTCTTATGGTGTGGTACACCTGAAGATTTAGATCTGCCTCATTTTTGAGAACGTGCAATAAATTGATCCGAGAAAATGGATAAACAGCGTGGATGAAACACATACATCATGGTGGGCCCACAGAGCACCGACAGGTAGCCACTGGCTACGGGCAGCGTCAGTAGCCAAACCCCGTCCTTTTTTTTCTTTTCTGTATGTGGGGCCCACTTGAGTCTTGAATATGAGCTCGCATCCTTACTGAGGTGGCAAAACTGATAGACGGTGTTGATTTCACACAGAAATCACAATGTGACCGACTGAGCTTTGTGTTTCAGGAAGCACACACGTCCATGATCGTTCATGACATGAGCTAGTGACATGGCACACGTGTAACCAAATCCATCATCAGACAGGCTAGATTGAATACTAACCATCTCAGCCGTATAAATCTCTGACCATCTTTCCAAGTGTCCATTTGATAGCTAGCCACCAATTGAATGATTACTAACCCTCCACTGAGTATTATTTTCATCCAAAAATGGGTCCCACGATTTAGTTGACTAGGAGTGGTCCATCTTCAATTGGCCAAGAAAAACTCACCATACGTGCCAACGTGTGGAACGTGTGCCAGTCTGGGAGGTTCATTGAGTGGTCTTTGCATTGATATAATACCTCTACCCAAAAAATTCTGGTCGGTCCATTTATGATGAGGTGGGCCAGATATGTACTAAGAAATTGACCGAAAAAGAAAAATGGATGACCAACAGACTGCATTCCACGTGTGTTGCAGCTGTCGCTCACCTAATGAGTGTAAGGTCCTGATTTTCAGATAGGACACGTTTTTGTCTACATCCAATGCGACAGGACTCTCAACCCATGTGGGTGGCCCACTTGTAGTAATGTCAGTCCTGATTGGTGGGACATGGAACATACGGCCGACGAGCAAATTGTCAGTGAAGCGATTATGGGAATCCAGTGGAAGACTCGCCAACAGTTTTGATTGGCCAGATGGTGGGACCCACACGGGATAACCAACCCAAACCAGCCAGTTAGCTGATGTCAAAATTCTGTGGGCCCCACCATGATATTTATCTGTTTTATCCACGCCATCAATTCATTTTTTAAGATCATTTTAAGAGATAAGTTCAAAAATGAGGCAAATCCAAATTAAGATGGACCACAACATAGAAAAACAGTGTTGATTGAATGTCCACCATTAAAAACTTTCTAAGGCCTACTGTAATGTTTATCTTCCATCCAATCTGTTAATAACGTGACACAAACATACTGTAATGTTTATCTTCCATCCAATCTGTTAATAAGGTGACACAAACATGGATGAAGGAAAAACACAAATATCAGTTTGATTCAAAACTTTTGTGGCCTCCAAAATGTCTTCAAGGGTAAACGTTCAATTCCCACTGATTCATTTGGTGTGGTCCACCTGAGATTTGGATCTGCCTAAGTTGCTTGGGCTCATGTAAAATGAGCTGGAAAAATGTATGAACGGCATGGATAAAACAAATACATCATGGTAGGGCCCACAGAGCTCGTGATGGGGTTACTAGCCAAACCGCGTCCAAGGTATAGCCCTCTCACGCGTACACGGAAGAGCAAAAGAAAGCAATTATTGAATAAAAATCAATCAATAAGATATGTCGGCTGGTATTCTTGCAATCTGAACGATTGGTATAGCCCATTTGTTGGATATGGTCCCAATGCCCCTCTATAAGGTGGAAATTTGCCGTGTGTATTTTCATTGAAAGAGAAAAGACTCTCCAACAAAGATTATACAAGACTATTTTTAAGAATAGCTTACTTTAGATTTAATTGTACAAGATCTATATACAAATTATTAATTTAATTTTATAGATTACACGATCTAATATTTTCTCTAAAGTTGGAGAATGAGTATTAAGAATACCTAATAATTTGGTACAAAAAGCATTGGGTTGTAGTTTGGATGGAACATAAGAAGGTTGAATTAAATAAGATGACATCTTCTCACAAACGAGATGACGATCAATCTCAGTGTGTTTAGTATATTGGTTAAACACAAAATTGTTATAAAATGATAAGGTCAAGTGAATATTGCAAACATGAAGGTCGTGGAGAAATTAAAGAAGCTAATTGTGTACTCTTAACTTGTAATTGTCATTAAGTGATACTCAACTTAGGCTAAAATTCGAGGAACACGGTGGTTTACTTAATTTGTTTTTCATGATAAAAGGAAATCACGGAGTAAAGTTGCAATAACCTATGAAAGATGACAAAGGGTCCCAATCCAACTCAATCAAATGGACTTGATTTGACCCAACTTAATCCTACCATAACCAACCACTTAGGGTTAGCATTTAGTACCGTCAGGTGGCTTGGGATGGATCTAGGGTGGGTGGAACATCTGACCAACTCTTCTTAAGCTTGGGTTAGAATTGGGTTGTCCTTCAACCCAACCATGCCTACTAGAGTTGCATTCCTAGGAAAGATCAATTAAGTGTTTTTTTTTTTTTAATGACAAGGGTGCCTCTCCCACCATTGGAACTTTGATGAATCACCTTACATTGGGAGCCACATCTAACGATGGTGGTGTTTTCTATTCTGGATGACCACTCACATGAACCAATCAAAGGCACATGTGGTCACCATTTTCATCTTGTACTAGTGGGGCCATGGGGGTAATACTACATACCATTGTCTAATAAGTTGTATATATCATGTGTGGGGCATGCTTCAAGATCACCTAGATAGAGCAATCCTAACATTTCAATGGTAACTTTTTGGTGAATTGTTAGGAAATAATTAACAATGCAAATAATTTATAATAAGGAATGAAAGGACAAAGATTCGACCTTTTCGGTCTTTTAAGCTCCAAATGCAATTCAAACAAATACATCACATATGAAACACGCACATGCTAAATTGGCACATGTGAGGAATTAGATCTTGTAGAACTAATCCTACATTGTTCTCTTTATGATGAGAGTATTAGATTGAAAATTTTGTAAAATTAAATTGATGATTTGTAATTAGATCTTGTAGAACTAATCCTAGATTAATCTATTCATAAAAATAGTTTTGTATCATCGTTACAAGATACTCTTTTTTTCAATGAAAATACATAAGGAAATTTCCCACCTTATATGGTGTTAGAACACTATAATTTGCGGCTTTAATTTTGTTAAGGAGTTCAACTGTTTTCCCTTAAACACTTTGGGCCTGTTTGGATTGTGAATTATGATTATATGAACTATAAAGGGGTAATGATTACAAATTGATTTACTTATATCTTGAATAGATTGTATTTTACTGATAATACCTATGTTTGGTTTATCATGGTAAAATACTAATGATGATACTTTTATGTTACTTTACTATCAAATTAAAGAGAAATATATATTAATTTGCATATTTGAATAGGAGATTTTCACTGCAAAACAATATAAAATTGTAATTATTACAAATTCATTTACCTATCTCTCTAACCGTCAAATTACGTGTTTAAACAATCATAGTAAAATTATAATGATGATGCTTTTATAATACATTACTGCTATAATTCACAATCCAAACATGCCATTTATTTCTTCTGTCACTATAGGTGTCATTTAGTTTGCCATCTCCGCCCGTAACGATATCTTACTAACAATCTCCATCTCTATTATTGCCATGGGACCCATCTTTCAAATCGATCGTTGTTGATTTGTCAGCACAACCTTGACACTTTCTACCATTAAAACTTATCCTTTAGATGTTTTTCATCATTATTAATGGTTGTACAACCCTTGTAGCCCCATCAAAACCCTAGTAGCCACATCATCGTAGGGACATCGTTATTGCCAGATAGAGATACCATGGTATAAGGCCGCTTTCGCCTTCAATACTGCATCACACTAATCTGCTGGCGACCCTCTTCTACCTTAACTACTTCCATTGTTTTCGAACAAGGATATCACTAGCTGCCTTCACTTTCGACTATAACATTGCATCGTTCCACTATTGACCTACTTCCTCTCCAATTGCTTCAACCGTTGTCGTGCTTGGACAATAACAACCTTTTCCATATTTTTTTGTACAAGGCCATCTTGTTATAGGGAGACAAGCACACAATATTCTTTTCGTCTAAGCATTCCTTCTAACCTTGCCCGACCATCTGCACTGTCATTGAGGTCATCTCACCATTACTATCGTGATGATTCTCTTTCAGATAATATCACTCCCGACTTAAACCTTATTCAATCAAATTCATATCCCTTGTATCCCATATTTCTCCATCATTCTGATCAATGAGGAATTATGCTCATCTCTTATCCACTCATAAATGATAACTTTGCTACTTGGAGCTATATAATGAACATTGTTTTTAAAGAAAATAGTACTTATGGCTACTCATAACTATCTACATATTCTTTTAAATTTTCTCTTAGGACTTGTTGCAATCACATGGTACTCTCTTGGATTCTTATTACCCTCACTGAAAGATTATCTAGAAACATTGATTACACTGATAGTGCCTACAATATTTAGCTGATTTGTGCGACCTATTTTCTCAAAGTAATGCATATCTCATATTCCAACTCCAGCGTTTTATATATTTTCATATGTAAGGCTATTCCACAATTGTTATATATTTTTCCCAGTTAAATCTTATTTGAACGAACTCTTATTTAATCTTACATGTCCATATGCAATTATGGAGCTATAAAAGACCTTACGTCTTATTAATAAGAGCACCTGATGCAATTTCTCATGAGACTTAATGCAAGCTACTCTATCATTCATGATCAACTTCTTCTCTTCTCATGAATTTTCATCCTGCAATCAACAACGCCTATTTATTATTTCTTTAAGGTAAAAAATAACATGAAGTTTTCATTCCCCACACTTTCAAATGATATCAATACTTTGCTTACCATCGACAATTGACTTAATATTGGTCTTTCTCATGATTTCAGGTGAAACTCTTCTAAAAAGAAATGTTATACTTTTCATGGATATTCCCTTGGTCATCAATTTCACAGCTAAAGTCTGTCCAAATCGGCTACTCCACCATCTTGTACCCACTTAAGCCCTCAAGTTCCTACTTTTACCCTAGATCGATATCACCAAATTCTATCATTGATTAATAAGGTAAGGTACTTTACAACTCTAGGCAAACCTTACAAGTAATTTATCTTATTTTACTCTCTTTTCTTTTTCCTTCATGGGTTATTGACACCGGTGTGACTAATCATATGACTCATTTTCCATCACTGCTTCCTTCATTCAATATACCCACTATTATTTACTCAGTTACATTATCAAATGATAACATTGTTAAAGTTACTTATGTGGATTTCACCATTTCTACACCATCCATTCATTACACTAATATCTTAAGTGTTTCCTCTTTTCATTTTAACTTCCTTTTTATCAATTAATTAACTATGTCTTTAATCTGTTCAGTTACATTTTATCCTAACTTTTGTTTCTTTCAGAACCTAGCTTCGAGGACGCTGTTTAGACTAGGTAAGAGCATGACAACCTCTATCATTTTTTCTTGTATGATTCCTCAATTTCCCTATCCACCACTCTTTCATCTTCCCCACATTATGGCATAAATGATTGGGATATCTCTCACATGCTCATCTTTATAAGTTATTTATGAATATTTTTTCTATCCTCTTTTGTAACACCTTTAATTAATGTGACATTTTCCCTTTAGCCAAATAAACTCGGCCTTCCTTTTCTTTTAATTCTATTACTATAATTGAAAATTAAAAATTAATTTATTGTGATGTTTGAGACCATAATAAATCTTATTTCATTCCAGAGTTCATTATTTTTTAACCATTGTTGATGATTTTTCTCATGTTACTTCGACTTACCTTATGTACTTTAAATTAAACACTAAGTTTTTCATAAATCTTTTCTTACAATGGTTAAAACTCTATTTCGAAAATATATTAAATAAATATGCAGTGATAATGGCATAAATTTTTATTTATGACGACTTCACACACATTTTCAAGAAAATGACATCATTCATCAATATTCTTGTGTTGCCACCTGCAATAAAAATGATGTTAACGAACAAAAACACCAACGCATACTTGAAGTTGCTCGTGTTATTTTCGTTTATGCCCATCTATCTCTTGAATTTTAGGGAGAATGCATTATAGTTGCCACCAATCTCATCAACAGAATCCCCACCCTTTTTTCTGGTGCCACTTTGTTTCAAATGCCTATTTAGAATCTACCAGTTTACACCCATCTTTAAATTTTATGCCTCTACTATGTCTCTACCTTTCCAAGCCATCAGAATAAATTTCATCCATGTGCTTACAAATGTATTTTCATTGGTTATCCTTATGTTAAAAAATATTATTCAATTTTTTATCTTGTCTCCTACAAAATTTTCACTTCTCACAATGTTATTTTTTACGATGACTTTTTTCTTATATCAAATTCTCCTCTACAAATTATCTCATTCTCTTTATTCTCCCGCCCAATGTCGAGATACCATTATTTATCACCACACCTTTACATGGGAGATACTCTCTCCCACCACTACTGTCATACCCGTATCCTAGTCCGTACCGTTTCTTAGACTCCCGTGATCCTCCCTGTCGAATTCTGGCAACCCACGACCTGTAATCAGCATTTACGCACGACCCTAAGTCGCATCCTGTATATCAAAGTTGGCTCTACTCGAGACTTGTACCCTGGTGACCGCACCGTCATCGTGATTCCAACGCCACAACTTGCGCGCCGATGCAATACTCAGGTCAGGAGTTGTAGGCCCGCGTTTATTTCGAGAAAAATGCCGCGCGTTGCAAATTCTGAGAGAATCTCTACCCAATCTATCAAATCAATCACATCGATCAAATCAAGTACAACCCATCACTCACCCATACCTCTCTCTTCTCCAAAGTCAATACAACTCATACCTCTCAAGTCAAGTACACCCCATCACTCACCCATTACACCCGTCTCTTTCTCCTTACATCTCCTCTCTTTCTCATTTTCTCCACCATTTTTCTAAGCAACCTAAGGGAGGAGAGACCGTTCAAGCTCTAACAGAGCAAGAAGCTAAGTGTGTGGCCCACTCCCTACCCCATATCTCTTAAATCTAACTCTTCAATCTTCATCACCCACCATCAAAGAGGAAGCTGAGGAGCTTAGCATTCTAAGGAGCCTAGAAGATTAATAATTGGTAGGTGTTCATAGCACTATATCATGATTTTGATTTAGGGCCCTCATGATATGGGACTCACTTGTTGTATATGTTGTATATGGCCACCTAGGGGAGCTCATAGTGGTAGAGCTCCCTCCACCACTCGATTATCTCTCTCTCTCTCTCTCTCTCTCTCTCTCTCTCTCTCTCTCTCTCGTGATGGAACGTGGACCCACCTTGATGTATTCATGTATATCCACACTATCCAAATCTTGGACTGTGGGGCCCCACGTGATGTATATGGAGCATCCACGCTGCCTGTCCGTTTGGACAGGCCTGGGCAGGGAAAACATAAATATCAATTTGAGCCAGCGGGTGGACCACGCTTACGTGGACGCACTTTGATGTACATGCCATCCTCACCGTCTGTAAACAGTGGGACCCACGTGAGGTATGTGTTGCATTCCACAATGTCCATCCAGAGATGAGGCAGATGCAAATCTCTGGTGGAGCTCACCACCATCCAATCCTTGGACGGTGGGATTGTACTTGATGTATATGTTCTATCCCCACCGTTCAATGCTTAGACGTGGGGCCACCTTGAAGTGTGTATGGGGTCCATACCGTCCATGGGACCTACATGATATATGTGTTTTATCTACACCATCCATCTGTGGGACCCGCCCATGGTTTATGTGTTGCTCCCACACCGTCCAACAAAGGACGGTGTTGGGGCACCTTGATGTAAGTGTTTATCAAAGTCGTCCATCACGTGGACCCCACGTTGATGATCCACACTGTCCACTGTCCATCCCAAGACAGTGGACTCCACCGTGTTACATCAGCTATATTCAAACCGTCCATTTGTATGGACGTCTGCAAGTTCTGTGGACCTGACCCTGAGGTATGTATTATACCCATACCATACGTCTTCTTGGCAGTTGTGGGGCCCACCCCACACGTGCAGCACATGTGGGGATGGGGCTCACCATGCGTATATGTAATCTATGTCCAGGTCGTCCGTCAACAGACGTCTAAGGCCTGGACGTTTTTAAAATAATTATTATTATAATTATAATAATAATATATAACATAATAAATATATATATATATATGTATATCTAGTGGGCCCCACGTGGGACCCACCTCTGTAGAAGAGGATTGGCTGGTGTACACTTACACTAGCTATATAGTTGTTGTATTGACATTAACAAGTTCGGTGGGTCTGATCATGAGGTGTGTTATATCCAAACCGTCCATCCACCTTACAAGCTCGTCTTAAGGGTTGAGAAGAAAAATAAGACAGATCTATCTATCAGGTGGACCACACTGCAAAAATCAGTGAGGGATTAAACGTCTACCATTAAAACCGTTTGGGGTCATAGAAGTTCTAGATCAATATGAAATTTGTTTTCCTCTTAATTCAGGTCTTTGTGACCTTATGAACAAATTTAGATGGAAATAAACGTTATAGTGGGCCTTGTGAATTGTTTAACAATGAAAATCATTATCTCCACTGCTATTTGTGGTATGGTCTAGATGATCTTTCGATATGATCCCTTTTTTTTGGGTAATGCTCTAAAATGACCTCTAAAAATAGATGTATTTATGGCCCATTGATGAGGCCCAATCTGATTATATGAGGCCCGTTGTGATGTATATGAGGCCCATGAGATGCAGCCCACTTGATGTATATGAGGCCCATGTGGTGCGGCCCATTGTGATATGTGAGGCCCATATGATAAGGCCCAGTGTGATGTATGTGAGACCTATATGATGAGGCCCATTGTGATGTATGAGACCATTGTGTAAGGCCCATTGTGATTGTATAAGGCCTATTGTGATTGTATAAGGCCCATTGAAATTATATGTGGCCTATTGTGATGTATATGAGGACTATGTGGTGAGACCCATTGTGATGTATATGATGCCTATGTGGTGAGACCCATTGTGATGTATACGAGGCCCATATGATGAAGCCCGTCAAGAAGTATATTAGGTCCTTGTGTAAGGTCCATTGTGATGTATATTGGGCTCTTGCGTGAGGCCCATTATGTTGTATGTGAGGCCCTTATGTGAGGTCATGGGCCCCACTATATGTTTGGCCCCATGAGGGCCACTCCTTGGGAGCAATGTTGGTTGAATGTCCACATTGATGGGCAATGATAGTTAAATGTCTACATTGTGACCTTCCCTTAGGTCTCGTTAAGCCTATTCTTGATATGGCTAGGTTATCTAGGTCCATCCTTGACATGAGGAGAGTACATCATCATCATATAACATGCTTAGTATAGCTCCACGATCTATGCCCATACGCATCCTATGTATGCTTGATATGATGAGTAATTGATCATAGCACATACTATTGGGCGGGTTATTATGGGACTCCCTAAGCGATGGAGTTACCCCACATGAGCGCGCGGCACTCACAGGTTTGACGCATGAATGGATGATATAACTCATGCATCTCGCATTTTGTGATATAACTACCATACACCCTATCGACATCAGGGTCGTGACCTCTACAGGCATGTCGTGGATGGCCAGATGGGATACCGAAAATTTTTTATCCTAGCATACAGGCATGATAGATGTCCCTAGGTGAAAATTGCTAAACCTCCAAGGCTATGGGACGCTCCAACATCTAGACCGAGTGGATATCATGAGCACATGAGGGCCGTATACCAGTAGGTCGCGTCTCTCATTGTGTCGTGTTTGGTTGGAAGGGGGTATGACCTTACCTACCTGAGTGAGGGGGCAATATCTAGGTTGAGTTTGACCAGCTTGAGGAATGGGTCCGCTATCGACGAGTTGAGCCCAATATTGGCAGGTGGATAGTGAGGTCTCTTCCACTTACCTAGTTATACGCTCGAATAAGGGCGGCATACTGGTGTAGAGTATACTAGACCCCAATGATGATCCCAGATATGTACGGTACTGATATGTGACTTATTGGGTAGGAGTTGTATACTCAGTATTTTACTCATTTATACATTCATTCACTATCCACTCGGGCTGGTGGTGCCCAACTAATTTGTTATGTATACCTTCGCAATTGCCAGGGTTCGGTTGGGTCACACGACCAACCTGAGATCAGAAATTTACCACATTGACTCTGGCTATACAAATTTAGGTATGGGACTAGTTTGGATAGAAGTCCCCTGTGATGGACCCCATAGCTTGCGATACTACGTACTATCATCCCGACTTCACACTCCAGCTTGGTCATTTCATTCGCACCACATATTATATTGCATTCTCAGTACATTGCATTTTGTTTATTTTGCTTCTGTCTTGCATAGCCTGAATAAGGTTGATGGTATTATGAGCTTATCAGGATCTGCATATTGCATTACATCCGCAGCATATGGCATTTTAGGTTGCTATGTTTCTGCATTTATATGGCTTAGATACGGCTGATGGTATTCGTGGACTCGTCAGAATTGGCATATTGCACTGCATCCTCAGTGTATGATATTTAGCTTCCTATGTCTCCGCATTGCATAGCTAATTTATATTGCTTCCTCAGTATATGATATTGGCTTATTATGTTTTTATATCGCATAGGCTAGATAAGGCTGATGGTATTTATAGACTTACCAGCATGTTTCCGCATTACTCTGATATTGCATACTTGACTCTTACCTTGCACACACACTTACACCTAGAGGTGGGCATATTAGACCCGATTCGGTGGATCCGACCCAATCCGACCCGACTCGGTACCGTTCCGAACAGAACCGACGGTCTAGATCGGCCCTGATCGAGTTTGCCAATCCAGAACCCATCATTTTCGGGTCAGGTTCGGATAGAGGTGTATCCGGACAGAACCGATCCGAAAACTTGAACCGAAATGGTCCGACCCGACTCGACCCGACCCAACCCGACCCGGATATAAATATATATCTAAAAAAAAATTTCATCGCCTAGGCTTTTCGTTTGGCACCAAAATGTCCCTCCCAACTCTATCTCTATATCTATCTATTTCTCTTTATATTTGCCCCTCTGTCTCAGTTGAAGAAAAAAAGTAAGAAGAAGGCTAATTAAATATTCTTTGATAGATCAAATTCTTTTTTTTTGCTGTTGGGTTTTGTTGCTTCGTGATATTTCTCTGTTGGAGAAGAATATATACAGAGAAGTGGTGTATAGTTTAATTCGAAAGAGAGAGACTCGTACTCGTAGCAGTTGACGGTCATACCCGAAGTTGACGGAAGTAGATTGATTGGATCGGCCGGTGTAACGGGTCTGATCACGAGGTATGTATTATATCCAAACCGTCCATCCATTTGCTCAGCTTATTTTAAGGCTTCAGACAAAAAATAAGACAGATCTAACCTTCAACTAGACCACATTTCAAAAATTAGTAGGTAATTACCCTTTCTAGGGTCACATTAAATTTTGGATCAAATTTTGTTTTTCCTCTTCATTTGGTACTTAAGATCTTATGAAATTTATTTTTCCTATTCATTCAGTTACTTGTGACCTTATAAACAGATTGGATGTAAAATAAACGTTATAGTGGGCCCTATAAATTTTTTAACGGTGAAAATCATTATCTCTATTGCTATTTATGGTGTGGTTTAGATGATCTTTGGATATGATTCATTTTTTTGGATAATGCTCTAAAATCATCTCTAAAAATAGATGAACGGTGTAGATATAATAAATACATCACTGTGGGGCCCACATAAGATGTAACATTGATCTCCTTTGAACCGTTCTCACAGCTCGGAGATCGAGGAGCATCAGTGCTGTCTTCGCACGGCACGTAGCCAATAGGCTAGGGAGTAGGGAAGCGGACTGCGTACTAAGTAACTCAGTACGGTAAGCGTACTGAGTAAACTCCGTGGGCCACTGTGTCACTCGTGCCTTGTATCCACTCCGTCCATTTCTTTTAACACATAATTTTAGATCTCTATGCCAACAATGGATTATATCCAAACCTCAAATGGACCACACCACTGGAAAATGTGTGAATTGAAAATCTACCGTTGAAAAATTCTTGGGGACAAAAGAGGTTTTAGATCAAGGTGTTATATGCGTTTTTCATTCATCCATGTCCTTCTCATCTTATGAACAGGTTGGATGACAAATAAGCATACTAAGGGCCTTAAAAAATTTTCAACGGTTGCAATCAATAGTTTCACTTTTTCCAGTGGTATGGCCCACTTAAACTTTGTGTATACATCAATTTTGGATTGAACCCATAAAATGATCTAGAAAAACGAATGGACGGCGTGGATAAACCACATGCATTCGCAGTGGGCCCAACCTAGTTTACTCGGCACGATAAGAGTATACTACACGGACCTTTCCTAAGCTAGCTGGTGCTAGCTACAAATAACATTAAATAGGCTAGCTGGTGCTACCTCAAATAGCATTAAAAAGCATTTATAAAGCTTCTCTAGGAAGCTATGTCACCGATGTGAAGCTTCTTCAAGAAGCTACACAGCAATAGGCTTTCTTCAACTGGGTAAACTATGTGGGCCCATCATGAATTTTCTTGGTTTATCTACACCGTCCATCAGTTTTTTCAGATCATTTAAGGAGTTGATACTAAATTTTAAGTGAATTCAATAATCAAGTAGATCACACCATACGGAACACTGATATAATGATTTTAATGTCGTTGGAAAAAACGAACGATTCAAGCTTTCCCCCATCTGATCCGACTCAGTTTTCTTGACCGGGTTGGACCCGGATCGATTCAGGAAAACAAACGTTCGAATCTGTTCGAATTAGATGATCCAAACTCGGTCCCGGATCGGAACGAGTACGGATCAGGTTCTACAAATTTCGAATCTGGTCGGGTTGGGCCGAATCCGATCCGACTCGGTCCGATGCCCACCTCTACTTACACCACCCTTTAAGCTTTCTATAAGCTTATGCATGATAGATACGTGCAGGTGGTGTTAGGTCATAGCAGCGTTAAGCTTGGAGCGTGCAGCTGTCTTCTGAAGTTTTGATTTTCGATATATGTATTTCCCTTTCAGGAATGTGTTTAATTGTTTATATTAGTGGATATGTGATGATGATGTGGCCTTTGTAATTTGGGTAAACTTGTGGTTATACTTGTCTACAAAGAAATTCATAGTGAAAATCCTCCTTGTAGGATTTCATATTGGAATCTGGCGTATGGGCGTTGGAAGCCGAGAATGGAGTACTACAAAGGCTGTTGACACCAGATTCGGCAATCAGAAATTCTGTGAGCCCATTTTTCAAGTTTGGGGCATGACAACTACCTCCCCTTGCCGCATTTGAAATAGAACTTATCACATTCTCGCCTTTCAACTTCCACCATTCTAATCGCTACACCTTCATACTTGTTTTTATGATTTTCACTGCACTAATGTTGTCATATCTCTTGCCTAGGTGATGTCTTCTTAATTGGAAGAAACACATTTCATTTAGCTAATTTTTAATTTTATGATTAAAAAAATTCATATAAATCTTTTATTATCAACAATTTATCTCTTATAGAACTTGTAAGTTATTCTTAAGATATGAAGGATTCTCTTTGGTACGATGCCATGGCAGTTGAAATAATGACACTTGAACAAAACAATACTGAGACACTTACTCTATTACTAACTAGAAAAACTCTTATTAGTTGTAAATGGGTTTATAAACTCAATTTTCATTTTGATGGTTACATTTAAAAGATATAAGACTTGTCTTGTTTTGAAAAGCTACACCTATTAGGAAAGCCTTGATTATCATAAGATATATGCCTTAGTTGTAAAGATGGTTACCATCCAATGTCTCATTGTCATTATTGTCATATGATAATGCTTCTTTACCAATTGGATGTCTAAAATACATTCTTCTTACATGGTGACTTAGATGTGGAGGTTTATATGTATTTTCCACTAATTTTTGTTAACAGGGAGAGTTGTGTTTAGTGCCTCAACAAATCCCCCCTTGGACTCAAATGGGCTTTTAAACAATGGTTTACTTGAATATCCATTGCTTTATATAGTGTAAGGTATGTTCAATCCAAAGCTGATTATTCCCTCTTCACTCAGCATTATGGTGACATTTTTACTGCAATATTGGTATAAATTGATATTTTATTTGATTTCAGTGTACTTAGTATATATACCCACCTTACAGACTTGCTTATGCTTTAAAATTTCAAGATCGGAGCGCTTCCCATATCATAGACTGGTTGGATGTCTTATATCTAAATTTTAATTTAATAACCCTATGGATCCCTGATTATATATTCTTAGGTTTCTAGAAAAGAAAAACTTAATTCCTATTGCTATGACTTACTTGATTAGTGCCACTAATAAATTATTAATTTGTCAACGTTGTTCATTCAACTTGGTCTCTCCATGGTCTATCATATATAAAGGAAAGAATGAGAACCGCACATTAGCCTTTCGAGTAAGGCCAAGGGAAACACAAAAGCCAAAATATAGTTAACTACACACATATAGAACGTGTGATGTAATGGAGGAAGGAAAGAGGTGATAATCTCTCTCTCTCTCTCTCTCTCTCTCTCTCTCTCTCTCTCCTTCTTCTTCTTCTTCTTCTTCTTCTTCTTCTCTATACTCTATGTAGAGACACCCGGGGAATGGAACATCCAAGGTTCTTTCTTTCTGTCTAAGCTCATCTCCCTTTAAAATATGATCTATATATGAAAAAGAATTATGGTTTCATGTAGACCAATTATAGTATTCGACCAACCAATAGTCTTTCATCTACCCTACTACATTAGTCTATGATCCTGCCTTATCCCATGTACCCATATGTGATCCAATCCTTCTATTATCATGATCATTCATACGGACTCAATGCCCATGCAAATCAAATGGTAGACCCCATATTCAAGGCATCAAATCATCATTAAGAGCATCCAAAATCATTTTAACAGTTAAAATAAAAGTTTAATGGTTGAAAATATATGTAAAATCTTTTAAAACCATTTAAGTATTGTATCTGATAGAAAAATCACGTGATGAACATCTTATCTATAAAATCTAAGACATGAATGAGTTCCCAAGAAACTAACCATCTTGGCTTGTGTTAGTCTAACGGATCTTGATGGATGCACCCAGTTACACCCACTTTAATTTGTTGGCCACATGATAACCTTATAAAGCGGCCTAGTAAATATAATCAAGACCTTAATTCCTCACATCCTCAAGTCTTAGGATTAATCAGACTTGATATATCCTCAAATTGATCATAGTTTAGGCACAATGGAACCTCCTATAAAAAATTAACATTAACCCACCAATACAAGTGTCCAACAAGTCCAAAACCATGAGACTATATTTATGGCACATGCAGACTCTTACGGGGAATAAAGCAAAGGCACACTAGCTCATCGTTATAATTGATGATGGGGACATTCTATCTTAAGTCGTTATTAGCCCCTACATATAATATGATTGCACATAAAGTAATAACCACATGTTTGTCATATAACATGTTAGGTGGTCATGGCACAACATGATAGTGAGATCCATGGCCCACAACTCTCTCGTGATAGTGACTGTTGTGTCCACTTTCAAATTTCTAAGGACAACCAAAGGAATTCCTATCTTTTAACTGAGGTTAAAGTTTATTTAAGATACTCCTACTTATAACATGTTAATCTAAAACCCATAGTCATCTTGATCTTGGTCAAGATCATCAATATTACCAGATACCATCCATATAATCAATAGATAAGATTCACATTGGTTTTCTGAGGCAAAGCTCGACATGGGTCGAGTCACTCAGGTTCAAGTCGACTTAATTAACCTAAGTTACACCCCCTAGTCTTCTTTTCGTTACAGTTACACCCCTAGTCTTTCTTTCGTCCAGGACTAATCGGTCTGGCTGGAATGGACACTTCCTAACGATGGATGAGTAGGAGCCAAAATGATTCAATGATTGTAACTTGGAAAGCCCACCCAATCAGATTGATACGAATGGCAGCTTGAGCTATTATGGTGCACCGGTTTCCAGTCGAACTTAAAGTCATGATCCTTCATTAGCCAGTCCGTAAGCCAGGCCTGAATGTCCATAGAGCTGGACCCATGTTTAAAGCAATATCATCCACTTAGACTTAGGTCCATACGTAGGCCTGGGCTCATTTGTGTCCACTGTGGGTCCAGCCCAGGAATGCAATTGTAAAAGATCAACTCGACCTGGTGTAGTCTTCCAGGTTCAATCACTGGCCTGACCCGCTTTGAGGTGGATTCGAGGCAAGATGGATGGGTAGTGGATTGGGTTAAGCTAGAAAATGTGGTCCATTAAATGGTCGGCTTGTATTTAACTTACCCAGCCCAACATGCCCATATATAAGGTCAAACCCACCTAGAACCCAAAACAAAATAATAGAGGATAAGTATATTTACATACATTTAAGGGAAAATAGTACCATGTGGTCGACCTCGACCTCATGGGAACTTCCCATGAGGTCAAGCTGTGTGGGCCCACCGTGATGTGTGTTGAACATCTACCCCATCAGTCAGATGCACCATTTCATGATGGGCAGCTTAAAAATCAGGTCAATCCATGGCTTGGGTGGGCCACACCACATGCGACGGTTGAGAGGGGTTACTCTCCCATTAAAACATTCATAATTATTTATTGAGCCCACCGAGATGTGGTTTATAAATCCAGCCTATCCACCCTTGGATGAGGGTCAGACCAAGTTTCAGCCCCATACAAAACTCAGGTGGCTCCACCAAGTGCTTTTATATGTTTTAGGCATGTCTTCACATGGTTTTAGATGGTATGGCCCACCTGTAAGTTCCGTATACAGCTGATTTTTAAAATATCCCATAACCTAAAGGGGACTCATAAAATGCATGGGGTTGATTTTTGACACATTTCACGGTGGGGCCCACACAGCTCGACCTCATGGGAAGTTCCCATGAGGTCGACCTCATAGTACGATTTCCCCATATGAAGTATGTAGCTCATTCATGAATCCAGTAAGTGGGCTTTGGCCCATATTCCTCTTAATGCCGAGTCAGGTCCAGCCCAACCCAATTACAAGTAAAGAGAATGGATCATGATGAGCTTGGGCTTTGTGAGTTTTAAGTGGTTTGGGTTCGGCACAGTTTAATGGGCCGAAGTCGGGTTCAGCAAAAATTCTTGGCCCGTCCAGTAAACGGGTTGGGCTCAAGCTAACCTGAATCTGAACCGTTGGTACCCCTAGAAACAACCGCTGGATGTGACACATTTCCTGATGAGGCCCATTTTGCATTTCAAGTTTTTACTAGGGGTGTGTTTGGTTGCACCAAATATCACCAGACTTGAAGTTAAATCAAGAAATGTCATGATACTAGGTGCAACCAAACACTCCAATAACGAATTCAGACCCACTGTCAGTAGGAATTAATTAGGACCTCCTTTGAATCGAAATGTTCATATATTTCGCTTCCACTGTTCCCAAATGCCCAAAATACATTTTTGGAAGAAAGATCTCATCCGTCCATCATGTGGACACACTAGTGGAGATATACCTTTAGGAAATCAGGCAGGTTTAATCATTAGATGTGCCCCAGTTTATGAATCCATGGGGATGGGTAAAACAAGTTCTTTGTAGCAATCCATTTGCTCTGCACGCTGTAGCTCATCTGATGACTAATCCAAAATTTAGGAAAGAACATATAGAGTGTGTCCCACCTTAGGAACGGCTCAAAAATCCTCCATTTCATGAGGTGCTGTTTCACATGGACCGTTCAGATTTTGGAGTCACACAATCATATGATGAGTTTTCAGAAAAGTACGCATGAGTTCCATACCAACCGGTGCGCTGCGCATTCCGCGAGATATATATAGGAAAAGGTTCTATGCCGTCGAGCTCATGTGAACTTCCCGTCAGGTCGGGTTGTGTGGGCCGGTCGAGTTGTGTGGGCCCACCGTGATGCAAACATCTACCCCATCAGTTAGATGTACCATTCCATAGTGGGCCTAGGGCTTAAACATCAAGTCAATCTGTAACTTTTGTGGACCACACCACATACAAAAATTGAGAGGGGTTACCCTCCATTAAAACATTCATAATCATTTGTTGGGCTCATTGAGATATGGTTCATAAATCCAGCCCATCCATTATGTGTGTCCCACTTGGATGAGGGGTCAAACCAAGTTCAGATGCATCCAAATTTCATGTGGGCCCCACCAAGTGGTTTTATATGTTTTAGGATGCCTTCACATGATTTTAGATGGTATGGACCACTTGAGTTCCTTATACGGCTGATTTTTTGGATATCCCATCATTTAAATGGAACCCATCAAATGCACAGTGTTGATGTTCGACACACATCATGGTGGGGCCCTCAGAGCTCGACCTCATGGGAACTTCCCATGAGCTCGACCGCATAGAACCATTTCCCTCTATATATATAATTTTTCAAGTACCATTGTATGCTAATTTAGGATTGATGGCCATTTTTCATTTCAGCCGTCCATTAAGAAAAAAGTCTACAAAAAGCAGACATACATGATCACATCGGTGTAACTTTCTAGGGTCCCTCTACATTTGTTATCAGAAGCTGAACAGTTTAGATTGAGTTAATTGTATGCCACGTCTACAATTATTTAGTGCATGCGTATCAACTATCACACTCTACCAGCCAATCAAAGCTTTTCTCATTCCCCAAATTTTTACGCAATAGGAAATCCCAACCGTCAACTTTGTAGCCTAGAATTAGACGGTTGAGAAAATAAATGCGAAGGCTCAAGATTGGTGACAAGGATCTCACTTCTAGGAGATTTATAGGAAATTGTCCACTTACAGATAAACCAATGGCCTGGATTAACGAACTGTGGGCCCCACCCGTCAACCCAAGTACACTGTGCAATGCTTATGTGGACCAAAATAGTGCCAGGAAACTGGAAAACTTTTATACTCTGGCAGTGTGTGATGGATGATACGCAGGTACTTAGAAATCATGTTCACTAACTGCCCAAATTATGCGTCTCAGTTTAGATGCATCATAAAAATAAAAAATAAAATTTTTTTTAAAAAATAGAATTATGCTTATTACCTGACTATCGGATCGGTGGACATCTATTGGACGGTTAAAAGTGAAAGATGTCTACTGGACCTATTTCAACAAACAAGTGTCCACGAGTCAGTTGCTCTGATCCTTCAATCAATCTGATTTTGAGACTGTGACTCAGCTATAGCGAGTTTCCACGTGTAAAATTTCTTAGTTCATGGGTATCAAGGATTACACAGAGATTTTTGACCTTCCTGCCAACAACTCATCACCACCGTTCAAAGGGGCATCCAAGATTCGTGGCCAATATCTCTTATCGACCGTTCAAAGCCCACGTTGAGCCCATTAAGCAATCGGGCATGTAAACTGAAATTCAGTCTTTGGGCCAATCCATCAACCTTAGTGGGCCTGATTTGGAACCAAAATACAATGTTAGGTCCAGATCCCAGTGTGCCTTGTAGATGGTATCATGCATTCCATTGGAACAATGTTTGCCTCCTCTCTCTCTCTCTCTCTCTCTCTCTCTCTCTCTCTCTCCACACGTGCCAATTTGATACTGTTTCGAGATCTAGGCCCTCCATCAGGTGGGCCTTGGTAAGTGTCACGTTAATGTCCACATGATTTCCCAACGGGCATAATTTTTGGGCCACACAGTGGGCCTTACAACATGGACAGCCTGGATTTCATCCAAAGATAGGAGAGAGCAGAATTACGATTTAGTGCAACTCATTAACCACTAGTTGTGAGTTGTCAAGGGGCCATGCTGGTCAATCAGATTCAAACATTGAGCCCTAACCATTTAAAAGCTTCAGCCCAAGCTATCCTAGGCTCAGGAGTATAAAATTGGGCCCAAGTTCTTTTCATCTATAGCCATTGTATGCAATCATGGCTTCACAAGGTAATTTCTCTGTCAATGAAATAAAATAAAAAAGGGAATTTTGAAATTGTATTATTGAATAATTAATCTACATGTATGATTACCTAACTTATACGAAAGACCCAAATTTTAATTCAACTAAGAATAAAAATTACCTAAAATAGTAAATTTTATCAAAAATACAAATGTCTAAATTTCTATTCCTAGCATAATTAGGAGTAATTTAAAATTTTAAAAAAAAAAAAGAGGAAATTCTAAACTTCAAAATAAAGAGATACTGTAAAAATAAAAATTACTAAAAATATTAAATTTTTTTCAAAATTCATAATTTTGAATCAGAATTATGCCTCTTCTCGTGAAACAGACGGACGCATGACCTGCTGCATAAAGATTGATAGGCCATGCGTTCCGTGGCAATACTCAGATTAAAAGTCATGCCTAATTGAATGGCAATTTTTCTTTACTCGGAGTGAATTTCTTTGATTTGGACCCACTTACGTCATGCCCTATATAGGACTAGGTCTGGATCTATGGATTATGTCTGCTTTCATTTTGAATTCTTTCGCCCCAACTATGCCAAGAATACATCCGTGTCCCACTCTCAATGAGGAGCCCAATTTCCAAGGCATCACGTCAATTTGGGCAAACAACATGTGCACTTGTTTGCCAGCCTGGATGTCCACCATACAATTTACTTTGATTTAGTTATTTGCTTATACTTAGAGCTATTTTGGTATTTTTATCTTGTATTAATTTGAGTGATTGAGACAAAGTTAAAATTAATAGTAATGAGTTTAGAGTGATTAGGGTTAAGTATTTAGTTTAAATATCTTCTTTTTTCTTCTTCTTTTTTTTTCCCTTTGTAATGTTGGATATAATGGATTAATGATTTTATTTTCTCTTAGTGAGAAAGAGAAATTGCGGATTTTCCTCAACCATAACCAGTTGTGCCTACCTAGCTACATCACCGCCTAACCCAAGGAAGCTCCATCACTATCCAAGCACATGCTCAGATTCTATGTTAGATTCTTCACCCCTCGCTAGGACAGTGGTCCACACCCAACTAACTACCATCTTATCAAACTATTTAAAGACTATTTTGCACAGTAGTACAAGGCCAAATATGCGACCTCAACGTTATCCATCATTTCTCCATCAGGTGCTAAGGCCAAACCCAAGATATTGATGGGGCCACTGCAAAGAAGACATGGCCCCAAAAATCAAGCTGGTCAATGCATCACGTAGGCAATACATGTATATTGAATATAAACCATTGGTCTGTCCCTGTGTCTTTGGACATTTCAACCTTTATTTGTGACTGCTGAGTTTCAAAAGTGAGTGTGTCATGAAAATGGCTGTCTATATATGTGCCGGTTGGGCCATCATAATGTAGGCATGGGCCTCAAATTCATGCCCATCTATTGGTCGAACCAGCCTCAAGCAGCGTCTAAGAGCCTGTCATCCCTGCCCGAGTTCCGCTTGGACTGGCGTGTCCAAGCTTGAGCTTGGCTCGGACCATGCACAATCATCACCGGCCATGCTAAGGCTTATTTAATTTTCGTTTGTCATGGACCTGCCTGGTTTTAGTTTGCCGGCTGGGCTTGCAGATACTTTGACACCGTCGGAGCCCAGCCTATTGACAGCTCAGGCCATCCTCACCCACATGAGTAACCATGCTGTGGATGAAAGTGGGTTGCCTGTGACTGGGTTTTGGTATGGCTCAACTTAAGTAATGATTTGGCTTAAATAATAGATTGGATTCAGTTAGGGTTTGGATTAGGTTTTAAAATGATTGAGGTTTTAAATAAGATTTATGGTTTAGGTTTAACTACTTAGGATTATTCATGCTTCATCAAGTTGTTAGTTTTGATGGGGTATACATAGATACCCTTCTTTGGTAGAGGTTGCGTGCAACCGAATGCCAGAGCGAATGGACACTCCACCCTTCCGGTAAAAAAAGATAAAGTATGGATGTGTTAGCTGCCCTTCTCTCCTTGTCCGCTTACTGTCTGAAAAATAGATAAGTGTGCCTGCAGGTGTACGTGTGAGGCCAATGAATATGTCTGTGACAAATCCAGTCAGTCCATCTGTTTTTTTAAGACAACATGGAATAGGAATTTGGAAATCATGCAAATCTAAACCCCAGGTAGGCTACACCAAACAAAAATAGTAAGAGCAGAAATGTCTAGCATTGAAACCTTTCTAGAGTTAACCATGATGTCTATATGCCATTCAAACCGTTCATAGGGTTATTACCACTCAGATAAACTATAGGCACAAATTTCATCTCCATACAAAACTTCTATCACCCCATGCATTCAATCCTCACTGTTTTGTGTGGTATGGCCCACATGAGTTTTGGATCTCTCCTATATTTAGATTCCTATTCTATTGTCGTATTACAAAATAGATGGATGGAGTGGATTCGTCGCGGACATCTCTGTGGGCCCCCTACAGCCTTACAGCCTTGGACAGGAATATCTCAATGCCTGGGGTGACAGGCAATCCGCTACCGTTGTAGATAAGGTAGATATCATTTCAAGTATGGTTTTATCAGCTTTAATCATTACCCTTCCATGAATAGGGAAGGCTTAGCTTTTCTAAGATGTGGATGTCCATTTGAAATTTGGGAAGAAATGACTGTGATTGGTCCCCTACTAGCGTGTTATGATTCTCTGGTGGTGCCGGACCACATCATTCCAAGTAATTTGAAACATCGAGAGGTGGGCCTGAAAATGCATGCATTGCCAGCTTTCGTTTGGCCACACGCCCTTTCCATCCATACCAACCCTTGTACGATGATGATACTCGGCCCAAGGGTGTGCCTGCTATCTTTGGTGTATGTATGTACACGTGGGGTCCACATGATCATCATGTATGCAGACCAAACAAATGGTCGGTCATGATTGATTTTACCAACGGTCCAGATTCTATTTACGCGTTTGGCCCATATGGGGATGGCTTGATTAATAAATCTGACCTCACAAACTGCACTTTCATAGCACATCGAGTTGGGCCCACGTGTTGACGAGACAAGCCCATTTATCCCCGTTATGGGCTAAATTAATAATCTGGGCCCCAGATTTTTCGCCCAATGAATAAACGGCCGGACCGGTGCTTGTCGCCAACCGGGCCCGTTACCTTTCAAAACGCATTCAAGTAGCGGGAATAAGATCAGTATCATTCAAAGACCAAAAAAAGAAAAAGAAAAGGACGGCCTTGATCAGTGCCTATCTTGGTAGTTTGTAAGTGGGCCCACCATGGTGACTCCAATCAGGGTGCCTTGTATAGAGATGACCGTATCTACGGCTCCCCATCATTTTGCAGTATCCTTCACCCATCCCCCGTGCACGTGCGACTTGTGTACAAAACGTCCTGTTAATGGACCACATCTATCTTGCTAACCGTTCCTTTTATGGTTACCAATCTTGTGGCTAGGATGATTTGATTAGTTTAATTTTCGAGCTATGGCTCATTAGAAATGCGACCTGCAATTTGGATGAAATGGATTTGGTGCATGTCTGCCACGTATATGGTTGTTGTATGCATGAGTTTGGTCCACCAGGGTCGTGCCAAGATTATCATACTTCGTTGAAGTTTGGTAGCCCCAGACGCACCCACCAACCTGGCATGTTTTTTATGATATCCGAGCCATCTACCAGGAGGGACCCACCAATTAGATCATCTGATTTCAAACTCGGGCTGTAAAACTATAGTAAGCCACACGTGAACGAAAATGGACGGACCATCCATTACCTTGGTTAATGTGCGGCCTATTCTATGGTCGTCCAGCCCGATATTTTCTCTAGAATATCTAAAAGCTGGGAACCAGCTGATACACGGATGAGACATAATACACGTATCCACGCACGTGAGAGAAGGGTACACGTGGGGACAGCAAGTATCTGCGAAAGATCGATTTTGGCATGTGAATTGTCGTCACGTTATGTGGACAACTAAGTTCAAATGTACGATTCTACGCTGACGTGGGAACGTGTATGCCTAGTTGATGGGGGCACGTTTCTGTGGGACCTGCTCGTTCAGACAGTGATTTTTGTGGGTCCCACTCTCCACCAGTTTCAGAGTCGCATATTCGAGTGGGTAGGGGACCATGGCCAGCTCACTCACAATATCCTAACAACGTGAATGTAGCTGGAGTTGCAGAAAACGCCAATGTGCCTTTAAAGGCGCTTTGACTACCCTTAATTCATGAGAAAATTACAATACTACCCCATCCATGACGACCTGCCATGTTCAACAGAAGTACTGAAATGCCCTCCAAGCGCACTGACCGGAATCCTCCACAGCTATGCGTAATACCCAGGCTCTTTTGTGTGTGGGGCAACATGGTGTGCATCTTCCATCAAACCCGTTTATCAGGTGTGACCCACGTGAATGAGGAGAGATACAAACTTAGCAGATCCATACCTTAGGTGGACCACACCACAGGAAATGTGTTGAATGTTTACCTGCCAAAATTTATAAGAGTCAAAAAGGTTTTGAGTCAAGCTGATAAAAACTTAAGTTGCAGTATAATTTCGTTGTCTTCAGGGCAATATTTGCCCCTTACTGACTATTAGATTGATTTGCTTGAGGGTTAGTGGTTCAACTCGGTTATCGAGTCAATGATATCGACGCCTGAATTGTAAAGAAGTGAACAAGAATTACACTCACAAGAATATTTGAGTAGAGAGAGAGAGAACTTTATTGATATTAAACTTCTTCTCTTACAATACTAAGAAAAAATTCACACTCAAAAACATCACTTCCGTTCCACTTTTATAGACTCTAAATGGATCTTTAATGAAAATCCCCCAACTAAGAGATTATTTCAAATCAATCATAATTTATTTCAAACCAATCTAATCTACCTAAGATGGTAAAAGTTTAATAATAGTAAAAGCAAACATAGAAAGTAATCCTAATCACATCTCTAAATCAGCCCCATATCTTCAATCACATCTATCAAATCCCCTATCATTTAAATTAGCCCCCATATCTCCCAAAAAATAGAAAATTACAATCATTGAGTTAGGCCCCCCAAATCTGTAAATAAACAATCCAAAAATCAGCACATGTTGGGCCCCACGGTTGGTTGTGACCCACATCATTGTTGGGTCCTATGGTGGGCCATGGGCCTAGGTCAGTTGTAGCTTGCATCAGTTAGTAGCAAATCTACCCCCATGATAACTAGGGGTGTCAATGGGCCAGATTAAGGTTGGGTCGAGCTCTGTCCAAACCCGACCTGCATTGTCGAACGTAGGCCCAATCCTGCCCTGGGCCTGTGATAGGCCAAAAGAATCCAGCCCTCATGTTTATGCTGGGCCAAATACCGAGCTCAAAAAAAGCCATGTTCTTCTTCCATTAAAGCAAAACCTACTTCACCATCAAAAGAAGAAGAAGAAAAAGTCCGGGTGAGGGTAAAGGGAGTGTCATTAATTGCTGTTGGAGTTGAGAGAAACTGAGATGGTGTGCTGCTACCAAAGTTGAGAGACAGATGGGAGCACTGATGCTGCTGGAGTTGAGAGAGACAAAGATGGTGCACTGTTGCTAGACTTTTGTGTGTGTGTGTGTGTGTGTGTGTGTGTGTGTGTGAGAGAGAGAGAGAGAGAGAGAGAGAGAGAGAGAGAGGAGTGGGTTCTTGGATTGAAGCAGGGGGGAGGCGTTGGACTGTTGGAGGGCTATTTCATCTCTCTCTGCTTCAATCCAAGAATCTAGATGCATGATGCTCAGAAATTTCATCCCTTTCCATCAAATGGTGCCATTTTTTTTAGAGTCTAGAGAAGGATGGAGACTGGTGGAGGGAAAGAGGTGAGTTTAAATTTTGAATTTTTGGAAAAGAGGGAAAGAGGAGTTTATTATTTGGGAAGGAGGGAGAAATTAGGCTTTAAATTTGGAATTTTTGAAAAAGCAAATGGGCCAGGCTGAGCTAACGGTTGGACAGCTAAATCCAAGCTCAGCCTGGCCCTTGGGCTTGATACTCTTGCCCAAGCCTGGTACTAGGCTAGCCAGGCCTGGAAGTCCATCAGGCTAGCCTGGCCCATTGATAACCCTAATGATAACTCGAGCCCAACCTCCTGATTATGAGAATAGTGTGCACTTTAATTTGCAAGATGAAAGAGTGCACCCATTGAAGATGTTGATATGCCCAAACTTAGATTCAGAAATTTGTTGATGGAGTTCAGAATTCTGAAACAAAAATTTTTGAAGGATAATAGATAGCAAAATTGAGAAGTTTAGAGGAGAAAAATACAGTAGTCTGTAGATTGATGATTTTGAAATAGTCCAAGGGTGATTTTTATTGACCCGGATGGCCCACTTTTGTGGCAATAAATTTGGTTGTTCATTCAAAGTGAACACGAACACAACCCTTTTGGTGCCTTTAAAGTGTTTTCTATATTTATATGTTGCCACTCCCCCTTTTCAATTTAAGCTGTCTTTAGGGATTAATGCATAGAGAGATGTTGTAACATAACACCTACACATATGATCCAGTGGCTCGAGACACCTAATCAATGGTTTAGGTCAAAGTATTGAAAATTTTAAGCCTCCTCAAGCTCCTTGTGAGGATGGTATATGGAAACTGTGCCTTAAGCACTATTGCACTCAAGCCCTTGCTGGTGCCATGCATCAGGTGTATGTGTGCTAGTGTGGATGGTGCTCCACTCTGTCCTTACCAAGACTGCCGTTCCTTGCCCAAACTTGAGCCTAGGTAAAAAGGCAAGCCTTAATTCTCTCCCTCTAGCCACTCTCTTTTTCACTTTTCTGAAAAAACAACACTTATTGATGAGGTTTGCACACAAGCCTGTGCAAGTTAACTAGTGTCCACGGCCTCCTGTTGGGGAGTGTTCAATGGCTTTTTGACTTCTCCAAATTATGAACACCAACTGGATGGGAACCGATTACCTGTCCCTTCCATATTTAGAAATAAATCTCCCTGCAATTAAAACTTATTGAAAACAAAGAGATGAAAGAGTGGATCCGAAAGGGAGATGAAATGGTGGGTTTGGAAGAACTCGAATATGGTAGACGTAGATCCGTCTATCTACTTTACACATGGTGAGGTTATTTGCAAACAGGATCCACCCCATACGCAGGGCCCTATCATGGATGGTTTGTCTAAAAAATCACATCTATTAGACAATTCTATCCATCTCTTATATGTATACCAGTGTTTTAAATAGCGGTAGCATGTTGCGTAGCATTCAACCCTCCGTAGCGTGTAGTGTAAGCTACAAAGTACTTCTATTTTTTAATTTAATATATATATATGATAAATTTAAATAGTAAGAAAAAAAGCAAAATATATAAATGTCACATTCTTCAAAAAAATATACATCATAGTGGACCCTACCCATGTGGGCCATGCCATACACACACCACAGTGAACCCCACGCGTGTGGGCCATGCCATACATACACAACAGTGGACCCCACGCATGTGGGCCATGCCATTCACACACCACAATGGACCCCACACATGTGGGCCATGCCATACACACACCACAATGGTCCCCATGCATGTGGGCCATGCCATACACACACCACAGTGGACCCCACACATGTGGGCTATGGCCGCGCATGTAGGCCATGGCATAAAACACCACAGAAGACCCCCACACATGTGGGCTGTGGCATAAAACACCACAATGGACCCCACGCATGTGTCCCACGTGATGGTTGGATGGGTCAAATTCATGCCATACACACCACAACCCCCATAAAAAGAAAACAAAATTGAAAAAATGAAAAAATCACACAACATTTCAGCATAAATAAAAATAAAACTCATTAACAATGATTAAAGTGCCAAAACATACCTTAAATAGAGATTTAATCAACTGAAAATTGATTTTTGGGAGCTACGTGTCCGCGTGGCTGCAAAAAGAGGGATACGCGATTTCTCCCTTGTTTGGGCTTCAATGCTCCCGAAATTCTAACAAGATGATGCTCTTGTAATTCTGATTGAACTCCAAAAATCAGATTTGAGAAAGGGTTCTTCGAAATCTTGGAATCAAAGCTTCAAAAATGGGGAACCTGTGGCTGCTGCGGCATTGCAATAGGCCTGTTCGAAAGCCCTATTGCGATTGTTTTAAGTTATAAAAAAAAGACTTATAATATGAGTCCCCCCCCCCCACCACTCAAAAGGAAAGATGCCCATTCACCACCATTTAAAAATAAGTTTTTAACTAAAATGACTTTTATTTTAAAATTCTTACGGTAGTCCTAAGGCATACGCGATATACGCTACATGCTACGTATGTGTAGCATACACTGCAGCCCTTGTAGCGTACGCTACTGTGTATTTACGTTATTTTACACGCTACGTAGCGTTTTTCGTACGCTACGCTACCACGCTATTTAATACACTGATGTATACATTAAGGTTGGAAAAAAAAAAATAGTTAGTAGTTAGGGTTGTCAATGGCCCGAACTGGCCCGATGAGCTTCCAGGCCTGGCTTGTCATGGGCTGGGCTTGGGCTAGAGGAGTATTAGGCCTGAGGGCCGGGTTCAAGCTTAAAACTTAAGTCTGTTTGTCAAGCGGACCGGGCTTGAACTTAACTGTTTAAAAGCCTGTCACCTGGGCCGGCTCATTAGCTTTTTCAAAATTTTAAAATTGTAACCCTAATTATTTCTCCCTCCTTCCGAAATAATAAACTCATCTTTCCCTCTTTTCCAAAAAATCAAAATTTAAACCCTCTTTCCCTGCACCGGTCTTAATATTACCCTCATACACAACTTCAAAGAGATAAAATTTCTGAGCATCTCCCCTCGCTTCAAACTAAGAACCCACGCCTCTCACTCCCTCTCTCCCAACTTCAGCAACAACGCACCATCCCTGTTTCTCTTAACTCCAGTAGCATCAACACGCCATCTGTCTCTATCAACTCCAGTAGCATTAACACTCCATCTCTATCTCTCAACTTTCTTAGCAGCCCACCATCTCAAATTTTCTCAACTCTAGCAGCAATGAATCATTGTTGGGTGGGAATCCAGCACCCTAACTGTATCACACTCCTTTTACGCTCTCTAAGTTTTCTTCTTCTTCTTTTTGTCTTTTTTTTACTTTTCTATTTTTTGTTTTTGTTTTTGCTGGTGAAGTGGGTTTTGCTTTAATGGAAGAAGAAGATAGGTTTTTTTGGGGCTCGGGCCTGGGCCTAGCATAAACATGCGAGTTGGACTCTTTTGGTGTATCACAGTCCTGGGTCAGGCTTGAGCCTACATTTGACAAAACCCGGCCCGTTGACACCCCTATTAGTAGTCAAATTAGCAATGTGATAAACTATACAAAAGGTATGGATAGGATTCAAAATCGATGGACGGCATGGATAAAATCATACATTACAGTGGGCCCCACATGACCATCCCTATCTAGGTCCTGCTACCCAATACATGTCACGTCCCATCAAGTTGTTGCTGATTTCGAGCAAAAGCCTTTTGCAAGAAGCTCCTGCCACTGGAAGCTATGTTGGGCCCATCATGATGTTTGTGGGAAATCCACTCCCTCCATCCATTCTGGAAGATCATGTTAAGACACGAGACCAAAAATTAGGCAAATCTGAAACTCAAGTGGGCCACACAACTGAAAACAGTGGAAAGGGGTTGCCTACCGTTCAAACTTTTCTAGTATCTACTGTGATTTATATGCAATCCAAGCCATTCATAAAGTGGCTCAAATGCTCATAAGGTCCTTACCATGGGGATGAACTGAATATTAGCCTGATCCAAAGCTTCTGCAGCCCCATGATTGTTTCAACCATGGGCATACGATCTCCACTGTTTTCTGTTGTGTGGCCCACTTGAGCTTTGGATCTACCTCATTTTTGGGCCCATGTCATAAAATGATTTGGCAAAACATGTGAATGGTGTGGATTTCTCACAAACCCCATAGAGGGCCCCAAAGTGTTTACTCCATCCGAATCCCTCCTGCCATCATGCTAGGCTCTTTGCAAAAGTAGCCTGGGGCAATTTTCTCCCAAATTTTTTTTAAAAGCTGTTAGGAGGCTATTGCTGGAAATTTCTTGAAAGTCTCATTTTTTGGGGCGTTTGGCATTACCACGAGTCTACTTTGGTTAAAATCCCAAATTATAAAGAATGTCCGCAGCCATGATAAGCTTCTTTTTTCTTTTTTTTTCCGAGATGGGAAACAAACATCTTGTCAGTAGCATTAACCACATTACTTCTTGTTATTTCGGATGCAGCTGAATTTGATTTATTGAGAAAAGAAGTGGAGCGTTTGCGAGAGGTGTATTGTAATCAGCAGCAGGAAAGATCAAAATTTCAATGTAGCAATGAAGTGTTATATGCTGCTGCCGATCATCTTGACGTTCGGTTTGGCTGCTTGTCTCTCACATCCACCACCCACATGGAGACGGGCGCTATACAGAAGCCTGGAGGTATCAGCAAGGCACCTTACCATTGCATGATGCTCCAAAAGTCATGAACTCAGCCACTAGTGCCTGAAACCGCCACTCCATTTTTTTGTGAAATTTCAGCAATTGTTGTTTCCATTACCAGTCCCTTCTTCTTCTTCTTCTTTTTATTTTGGGACAATTAGAAGGCCGTCCCGTTTGGATTGTTTGCTTTATTTTAATCTCAGTTTGAAAATGTGGAAACAGGCAGCCCCATCTTTAGATTGTGCAGAAGGCGGCGGAAAATTCAAATCAGCTCTTATTCAGAGTATCTTATCTGGTTTATGTTTTCCAATTTATCAAAGCTGAAATGGGTAATAATTTAACTTACAAATGTAAGATTTTTTGTTTTTGTTTTTGTTTTTGTGAGTCTGGGGGTAAGGACATCGTTTGACTTTTTCCCAGTTATTAGGATTTCATTACATTGCGATGTGGTGGGTTTGGATGTAAAACTTACCCAACTTTGCTTGCCTGGTGCAACAAAGTAGGAGTTTTGCTTGCCTGGTGTTCTTGCATTTCTTCTTCTTTTTTTTTTCTTTTTTTTTTTGGCATTCTTCAAGTCTTAACTTAAAATAATTTTAATCGCAATTTCGGACCAGTTATTGATTCAAAGAAAAGTTGGGACTAACCCAACTTTGAATGTGTCACTTCATTGCAAGTTAACTATGCAATCAAGTCCATTGCACATCCAAACGTGACCTGAATGAGTTTATATCTAATTGCTTTGCTACAACAATCCAAACTGTAGCACCTCTGTTAGTTTCATTTTGTTGTTTTATTGATTTTTCTAATGACTGAGCTGACCCTAGGCTTTGCATTGGATGTGCGCTTTTTAGCCGGTGGTCTAGACCATTAGCCTGTTGTGTCTTGCCATGGGTTGTCCAAAATACTCTTGAGGAAACTCAGACTTGAATCACCCAAGTTGACTTGACTCAAAACCAGATTTTACCCAGACTTGAGAAAAACTCAATAGAGTCACAACTTGAGAAGAACACAACTAGACTCGAAACAGCTCAGAAAAACTCGTAACAACAACCTGATGAAAGTTGATAAAACTTAATTTGACTCAACACGACTCGACATTATATGTATTCTCTATACATTTTTAAATATTAAATATTACTGAAAATTCAAAGTGAATTTGTCCAAGTTTTAAGTTTTTTTTTAACATGCACTTATACCCTCACACACCACAATGGGTAAGCAATGACCTTGTGTTGAAATTCACACCGATGACATCGTGTTGGAACTCTTGTGAGTCTACCACCGAGGCATGAGTAAGGAATCAAATTTCAAGTTGAGTCAACTAGATTCAACTGGGTTCTCAGTCAAGTTATCAGGTTTTTAAACTCTGTGATGGACTGGGCCCCAAAATCAACTTGGTAGAATAATCAGAATCGTTATATTTGTGGCCTACAAATCGATGGTAAGTAAAGAAATACAGCAACTAAAAGAAGTCCCAGGACTGGTGACCATGAGTTTCTGGTTGGGAAGATTTTTGAAAAGTCCATCCATTGTGGGAGGCAACAGAACAAAGGTCTGGATTAAACCCGCTTACACATTGTCAAATAAGTATTTTCATATTTTCCTACGTGTGACATGAAGAATAGAAAATTTTCAAATTAAAGCTTGGTGATCTAGGAAAGACGTGATTCAAAAGGACCACCAAAGCAAATGGGCTATGTTGGACTTATCCTAAATGATTGTTAGTATAAGTGGGCTGATCGGTTTGAATGCTCTGTTGTCAATTCACTGATCTAATGGTTAGGATCAACTTACAGGTGTAGTTTAGTGGCCCATCTAGACCCACCGAGTATCCATGTCTATATTTCCATGCAGTGGGTGTGTGTGGGATGTGAGTGCGTGTGTTAAAAAAATAATAATAATAAATTAATTAATTAAAACCAGTGGGAGGATATTTTTACCCTTCCGAGCAAAGACTTTTGAATTAGGGCTAAAAGTCGGGCGGGTTGGTGCTCAACCCTAGCCCAACCCAAGGTTCCTATACCTCAACCCACCGAGTATCCATGTCTATATATCCATGCAGTGGGTGTGTGTGTGGGATGTGAGTGCGTGTGTTAAAATAATAATAATAATAAATAAATAAATAAAAACCAGTAGGAGGATATTTTTACCCTTTTGAGCAAAGACTTTTGAATTAGGGCCAAAAGTCGGGCGGGTTGGTGCTCAACCCTAGCCCAACCCAAGGTTCCTATAGCTCAACCCTAACCTAACTCAGGTCGGGAATTCTCAACCCAAGCCCAGCCCAAGTAGACTCGGTCAGGTTGATGTAATGGAGACATGCTAGTATAACTACACAACTTATTTTTTGTACCTATGATTTTATTAATTATATATGTAGTTATTTATGGTAAAGAATTTTATTTTTTCTAAACAAACAAGCTAAAATATAGGACAACTACTATTTTAAAAGTCATGTTGTGTAGCATTCATTCTATTTGGGAGAGAGAAATCTGGTGTATCTTGTTAGCTTAAGTTATCGGAAATGACGTGGACCAATGAAACCCTATGGCATTGGAATTTTCTGTGCTTTCAACTCGGACTATCCGCACTCAATTATAATTTGAAAGTAACTTATATATTGATGGTTTTGCCCAAGACCTCAACCCAATCCCTACCCAAGTTTTATTGGGTTAATGTTTGTATAGTCCAAGTTCGAGACCAAACCCGATACATCCAGCGCAACCCAATGTCCGGTAGGGCTGGACCGGCCCGACTTTCAGCCCTATTCGAATAATGTAAAGGACATAGAAGACATTTTGACTGAAGGTAGGGGCGTTTAAGGAAGCCTAAAATGTAGCTGTTATCGATCGAAGAGTTTTAAGATTTAACCTCCAACCCTTTAATTTTATCCCAAAAAACCATTGCTTTCGTGGCAGTAGCCAAATCTCCTCTTGCATGTAGCCTGTCTTATTGTACCGCAGGCGATCCGTGCAACAAATGTTGTGTGGGCCATGATGATGAATGTACGTAATTCACTCGGTATATCTGTTGTAGTATCTCATGCCAGGAGATTTAAAGCTAAACTACTCATGCTAGATGTCAGCCAAAACTATGGAAATTTAAAGCTCGAGTGAGCTGGCTCTCCCCCACAACTTGTACAGTTAACAGGATGCGTTTCCCTGCATACTTCATCATTTTGGCAGGGAAGCAGATTGCCTAGAGTAAACTCTGTGGGGCCCACCATGGATGTATGTCTTATCTACCCCGTAAATCTGTTTGTACAGATTATTTTAAGGCATGATACCAAAATTGAATCATATCCAAAGCTCAAGTGGACCACAACACAGGAAACAGTGAGAATAATGATGTTCGCAGTTGAAAACTTCCTAGGGCCCAAAGTAATGTTTATTTGTCATCCAACTTGTTCATAAGGTCACACAGACATGGATGAAGGGAAAACACAAATATCAGCTTGATTCAAAACTTGTGTGGCCCTCGAGAAGTTTTCAACGGTAAGCATTCAATTCACAAGGTTTCCTATGATGTGGTCCGCTTGAGATTTGGATATACTTTAATTTTGGGTTCATGGACTAAAATGACTTTTAAAACGGATGAACGGCATGGATAAAAGACATAAAAAACACTAAAAGACATATCACGGTGGGCCCCACAGTTTACTCAGTACGCTTCCATTTGGCAGTAACTCGGTGGGTCCTCCCAATGCCTAATCTTCTGGGGTTGGACCCTGGTTCCTAAACTTGGCCTGACATCTGGTCCGGGCTTCAAATCTAGACCTGTTATTTTGGCCGGGCTTGGCAGGGCCAATGATGAATGGCTTGGATCAGCCCGTTGGTCTAGTCCAATCATCAAGTCGGCCACTACCATATGTTATACAAAGCATGGATGAACCATGAGTAGTCCTATCCCCTAGTTTAAAGAAACTCGTTGGATCTAACATCATGCTTCAGTGATCCAAACCATTTATGTGATAGGACTTGTGATAGATGGAGGATGCCTTCTTTTTTTTCTTTTTTTTAAAAGATTGAACTATTTCAAACTTTCATCATTTATAAAACTTTCCTTACAAAGTCATAGGGGCGGATTAGTGCCCTAGCCAGCGCTCAGAGTTCTAGGGCTGGGCTAGGGCTAACCTTGGCCCACCCATTGACACCCGTATCTGGAAGTGTCCTTGCCCTATGGCTTCTGATTTCATCCATACCTAACCTACCCAAAAATAAGTGGGCCTTGAAAGCCAACCATAAGAGTCCAACGCAGAAAAGATATTCCATGTGATTTACCCTCCACATATGGTCCCATGGCCCACCTTCTCTCTTTTCATTGCATGTGGGTGGACCGCAGCGTAGTCAAATCGTGGTTTCCTTTTTTCTTTTTCTTTTTTTGCAGCCTCCATTTTGTGGGTCAGACGTGTCTGACGGTCGCACGTCTTTCTCTTAGAGCGTGGATTTGGAACCCCTGGATTTGAAATCCTCCTCCTGTGTTTGACACCCTAGATTGCAAATCAACTTTAATCCAAAAGTAGCTATGCATGGTATATTTACATTTTAGAGGGGTTTGAATTTAATTACTAAATCAATTTTAATATCTCTAATTAGTGAATGTATACAACGATTGAACACAATGGTTGTAATAAGCTTGGTGAAATATATACTATGCCCAAAAATGATGAAATTCCAAGTCTTAGATGGGCCACAAGCACAAGATTATGTCTGAGTGACTAATTGACAATTTTTAACCATTGATTTAAATGGATAATGTTTGGACAGAGCTGATCATCGTATTAAAATAATTATAGTGATGCAATTGATAATCTAGTTGTTCTCGGATATTATTCGTGGGACATGTGCCCAATATAATTTAATAATCTAGTGGCACACATATTACAAATGCAACTGATGGAAGGATTTTAGATGTACTCCCAATTCTCACCCTGATCTCAAACCCACTCTTTGAGATCATTTGAAACCCCCAGTTACTTTACGGTGGGGATTTGAAATCCTCTCAAATCCATGGTGCCAAACGGCCGCTCACTGAAGCGGATTAGGTGAGACCCTGGACTCACCTAAGATGGTGCAGCCCTTACTGTGGGGCCCACCTTAATGTATGTATTCTGTATCCACGCCGTCCATCTGTTTTTCCATATCATTTTAAGGCATTATTCCAAAAATGAAGCAGATACAATTGTCAGGTGGACCATACCATAGGAAACAGTAGTGTTTGAACACTCTGCCATTAAAAAGTCTTGGAGCGCACGTTAATGTTTACGTAGTGTTTTATTTGCCATCCAATCTGTTAATAAGGCCATATAAGCCTGGATGAAGGTAAAAAAACAAATATCAGCAGATCCAAAACCTGATAATTGGATCTGCTTCATTTTTTGGATAATACATTCAAATGATCTGGAAAAACGGATGGACGGCATGGATTTCAAATATATACATCAAGGTGGGCCCTAGTGTAAGGGCCGCACCGTGTTGGGTGACCCCGTGGTCTCACCTAGTCCGCCCCTTTCTCAGACAGCTCCTTCTATTTCATCCCATGGAGCAAAACATGCCACGTGGCAGAAATGCCGGATCCAATCCGTCCATCACGTGAGAACCCATCACATACGTGGCCGGTAGACCACACCGAACGAAAAAAAATGAACAGCTAGAAGAAAGTTGGCCAATTGTCTGCAGTCAGTGCAACATGGCCCACCTGATGAGTGGACCTGTCTGGGATTTTAGGCCAGATCAATGAAATGGATGATTGCTTGGATCCTTCCCCTCCATCACATTAGCATATGTGGCCAAGTGGCTCTTTAGAAGGGTGGGCCCCACCAAAAATCAACGATCTATGTAGGCCACAATCTCTAACTTTTATACTTTATTAGCTATGAAAATTTAGGTGCAAGTTGGGTGGGCGAACCCTCTACACACCACAAGCTTGAATTTCCATACAACCTATAGTCATGTGTTGGCCAATCGCTTTTAAACTTTTTCTAAATACTAGCCTATCACTTTAGAATACAGTTAAAATTCTAGCTGTTTTCCCTATTAAAAGATGTGTTTGCCCTCTCTCCTAGGAAAACAGGAGAGAATTTTCTAACGGTGAAACCTTCATGAGCTCCACCTGGATGTTTATACACAATTGAAACCGTTTATAATGTCATTTCCACTAGGATGAAGTGAAAACACTGAAAATATAGTCTGTTATGAAACTTTTGTGACCAAATGAATGTTTAATCGGTGACCATTGAATCTCCATTGTTTCCTCTCATGCAGCCCACTTGAGTTTTGAAATTTTTGATCTCATCCTAAAATAATCCGAAAAAACTGATAGACAGAGTAGATTTTTTAGAAACATCATGGTGGGCCCGACCTAAGCACCCAGACTAGGCCTTTTCTAGGAGATCCAGGTAGGGCTCTCAATGGAGCAGGTTAAAACTGAGTTCTAATTCGCTCTGAACCTATATGATGTGGAGTTGGATCTTAAAATAGGTTTGATTAATTAAATGGACGAAATTTGGATTCATAAAAATAAATCCAAATCATATTCGGATTGGATATGGATCTAATGGTGAGATCCAATCGAATTTCCACTATTGCATACTTCGACGATAATAAATTCTGTAGCCGTTCAACTTCTGCTCTTCAAACTTCAATACTCGTATATCATTTAATTTGAAAATATTTAAATTACACTATTTTATTGCTAAATTAAATATATATTTTATATAATTTTATATTTGTGATGTGATGGATTTAAATTAGATTTAACCCCAATTCAATGGCTATATGGATTTTTAGATTGGAAATGGATCTAACTATTTATAAGTGAATCGAATATAGATATCACATTTTCAATCCGAATTAAATTGGAATATGGATCTAAATCAAGCTAAAGATTTCAAACTTGAAGCCAGATCCGATCCAAATCCAACCTATTGAGAGCCCTAGATCCAGGTCCTCTTTAACACGTATCACTTTAGTGGATGTTACCTTCACTGTGTGAGGCCAACATTGATGCATTTTTTATATATTGGCACAGTTCTCATTTTAGGACGCAGTCACGAACCTTAAGTATATCCAAATCTCAACTGGACCATAATATTAGAAACAGTGATCAATGAACATTAAAAATGTTTTGTGGGCCACAAGTTTTGATCTAATCATCTTTATGTTTTCCTCTTCATTTAGGTTTTCTTGGCATTATTATGATGTTGGATGACAAATAAACATTACAAAAACCTTACCAAACTTCCTTTGGAAGTTTGAACAACGAGTCATTCAATCACCATTGTTTCCTGTGGTGTACCCTACTTGAGATTTAAATATACTTAATTTTTTTTACCACGACATAAAATAGATAAGAGAAATAGATGAATGGCATGGATATACAACACATCATCAAGGTGGGCCCCATAATAAGAGTAACCCCCACTAAGGTGGTACCCTGGTGACACTTAATCGGCTAGCTCCCCTTGCGTAGGATCATATGTCAATCCACGTGTACAGGAATTTTGATGCGGGTTCTACAAAAATCTCTTTGTTTGATCCAAGCCGTCCATCCTTCTTGGATAACCATTTTAAGAAATGAGCTAAATAATGACATAGATCCAAATATCAGGTGAACCCTCCAATAAAAATAAATAAAAAATTAAAAAAAGTAATTAATTTATTGAATGTCTACCATCAAAACTGCATAGGACCCACTAGAAGATTTATACTTGCCATATATATATATATATATATATATATATATATATATATATATATATATTTGTTGTGATGTAATCCACTTGAGATTTGGATCTGCTTCATGTTGAAGTGATGCCTGAAAATAATGTTTTAAAATTCACAGTCATGGATAAAACACATTCGTTAAGGTGACGCCCACGTATCACAACAACAGAGGATTGGAGCCGTATGATGATTGCATTTATCTCCTTTTTCTTACCATCAAAAATTGATTTGGCCCACCCTAATATATATATGATGCTAGGATTTTGGCTTGCGGAATCACACATATCTAAATCTAGGATAGCAATCCAATGGCACCAAGCACACAAGAGAACATGCAGATTTAACGTGAAAAACCCTTGTGAGAAAAAACTATGGCACAAATCGACAAATCTTCACTATAAAAATAGAAATTACAAAGAGAGAGGACTTACCCAATTCGAACAACCTTGAATCTCACCCTTACTACACCCTTTGATAACCCTAGAACCCTTTAGAATACCTTTAGGAAGCCTTAGAATTACCTAGAAAAGCCCTAGGGACCCCTATTTATAGTTTAGACAACTTTCTTTTCGCACCCTTGCGAAACCGCATCAAATTTACACAGTGCGCACCAAATCCGTGCAAGAATCTACATAACTTTGACTAGTCAAGTTGAGGCCTCGACTGGCCGAGGGACCCTCTCGACCGGTCGAGCCATCCCCTTGATCAGTCGAGTGCCCCGGACACCCAAATAAGTAGCACGCTGGATTTTGAGTCGAGTGACCGGTCGAGCGGCCCACTCGACCAGTCGAGCCAAGCCCTCGACTTGTCGAGCGGCCCAAAAAATCTGTCAGATTTAAGGCATCTGACAACAATCTTCACCATGCCTTCAATTTACAACCGTGTAGCTTATTGGCCTATTATCTTATCTCTGCATCACATCATAGCTTCTCGTGCATACTCCGTCCTTCTTTTACTCCATCGCCAAGCCCAGAGAAGTTACACAGAACTTGAACTTTTCTGCAGGAACGAGCTAGGTGAGCATGTCTGCCGGATCAAAATCTACGTGCTCAACTACCTTTATCCTGTCTTCTTAAAAGGAAAGACGTAATCTTCTTACCATCTCACCGCTACCTAATATTGCTTGTCGGGGTACTTGTTCACAATAATGATAGCCTGTGAAATAACCGGTCTAATCCAGACCATGGCATACACTGCTAACCGCATTAGAATAAGGCTCATAAGATATCCTGCTCTTCCTCATCTGTTTTGGGACATGTCTTGAACTTGAGGAGAGACACGTAGGGAATGCTCTTCGGCTTTACCTGGCCCATCACATCCCTAATCAATACCTACACACAAGGTATTCCTCCTGTGATTACCAAAGCCGACTCTTCCTTCAGTCTCAATGCCGAGAACCATCTTTGCAACCTCCCTGATCCTTCATCCTGAATGTCCCACTTAATCAAGTCTTCAGTACATTGATTTCAGACATGTCATAATTGGCGATCTACATGTCATCAATTCCTGACTCACCATGAAGAAATCAAATCACTGCCTGGGCGACAGGTCGAACCATAACCTCCTGCAAAGTCTTTTCTCAGCCCCTTTAACTTCAAACCACTATAATTGCTTCATGTAGATCTGCTTTTCATTTTCCCTTGTAGAAGCGCAGACTCCACATTCATCCTTCCAGCTCAAGATCACATTGGCCAACCAATGCCAATCACGGATCTAATAGACATCTGTTATACCGTCGACGTAAATATCTCTGAAAAGTCGATCCCTTCTCTTTGAGCATAACTCTTCGCTACCAACCTTGCGTATCTATGCCGTATCCTCCTGAAGATCCACCTACATCCAATCACTTTGTGGCCCACTGGAAGCTCTACCAGCTCCCATATGTCGGTCTGGTACAACGAATCCATCACATCGCCTATAGTCACCATTCACTTCTCACCACCAAGCTTACCTAGAGCCATTTGAATAGAAGATGAATCCCCTACGATATTGGAGTCGTCCATGTACCTCGCCGATACCCTACAATTATGCCATATGATTCTTCACACAGGTGGCTGCTCCACCTGCTCCATATTCCTATCTGTGCATCTCAGCCTTCCTGCCCTGCCATGCCCGCTCATGCGGCCATGCCCAACATACCACACACGTGCAGAGGTGGAATCCTCTACATCCACTGCAACTCCACCTTTTGAAGTGCTCCTGATCAACCTGTACATGTTACCGAGTTGTTATGCTTTCATGATTACACGTGCCCCCTTAAATATTTTAAGAACACTATGAATACCTGTGTACTTGCATCCTTTTGCATCAAGTATACCAAGAGAAATCAGATTCTGCTTTAAATCAGGAACGTGCTTCACATCAGTCAGGGTACGCTCGATCCCATCAAACATCTTAATACGAACCGTACCAATAGCCACAACATTGCAAGTAATCTCATTGCCCATAAATATCTGTCCACCATCGCACTCCATGTAGCTGGTGAACCAACTCCGATGAGGAGTCATGTGAAAAGATGCCCCTATGTCTAGTATCCACTCGTCTTTACGATTATCGTATGACCATCTGAGTGAAGGCACAGACAAAACATCACCACCACATCTACTCGATCCATCTGATGTGGCAACATTGGCCTCCCTATACGAAGCTTCAGAATCTTCTTTCTTTGATTTAGAATTTTCACAATCCCTCTTCACATGTCTTTCCTTCCCACAGTTCCAGCACTTTACCTTTCCCTTGCCCTTGCTCTTAGATTTGGATCTAGAACCTGAAGGACGTATACCTTATTTAGAATTCCTACCCCTTGTAACCAGTACATCAGAAGATATCTTCATGTCGACGTTAAGTTTTCTCATAGCCTTCCCTTGAAGGGCTGAGATAACGGTGTCGGCACTCAGAGTTTTATTCGTGGAGCGCATTGTATCCTTAAATGACTCATAAGACACCGGAAGAGAATTCAGCAACATACATGCTTGTTTTTCATATTTCATCACTTCTTCCATATCCAGCAATTTGCAAACCAATTTATTAAAGTTGCTGATGTGAACCTCCAGATCTCCACCCTCTGCCATCTTAAAGTTATACCACTGCCACTTCAAGTGCAGACGATTTTCAGATTTTTTCGCATAGATATCCTCTAACTTCGCTCATAACTTAGCCGCAGTTTTCTCCCTCACGACGTTGTAGAGAACCTCATTCGCGAGGCATAAATGGATCGATGATAATGCCTTCTTATCAAAAGTATTTCATTCATCATCAGTCATAATAGACTTCCGCTCCTCAAGAGCACCATCTTTGCCTTGCTTGCTTAAGGAACTCATCATCTTGATCTTTCATAACTCAAAATTATTTTTTCCTTAGTACTTCTCAATATCATACCTAGTGCTTGTCATTATTACTAATCCCTCAGATTCAGATTTGTGCCCTAACGATTGCTCTGATACCACTTGTTGGGATTTTGGTCTACGGAATCACACAGATCTAGATCTAGGATAGCAATCCAATGGCACCAAGCACATAAGAGAACATGCAGATTTAACGTGAAAAATCCTTGCGGGAAAAAATCACGGCACAAAGAGACAGATCTTCACTATGAAAATAGAAATTACAAAGAGAGAGGACTTACTCGATTCGACAACCTCGAATCTCACCCTTACTACACCCTTTGATAACCCTAGAACCCTTTAGAATACCTTTAAGAAGCTTTAGAATTACCTAAAAAAGCCCTAAGGACCCCTATTTATAGTTTAAGTAACTTTATTTTTGCACCCTTGCGAAACCGCCTCAAATTTACACAGTTCGCACCGAATCCGCGCAAGAATCTACATAACCTCGACTAGTTGAGCCGAGGCCTTGACTGGCCGAGGGACCCCCTCAACCGATCGAGTGCCCCGGACACCCAAATAAGTAGCATGCTAGACTTTGAGTCGAGTGGTGCTAGACTTTGAGTCGAGTGTCGAGTGGCCTAAAAAACCTATCAGATTTAAGGCATCTGACAACATATGAAACTCATCCGCACCAAGGAGGATGATTTGAACTAGCCTTTTGAGCTATTCTCAATTCGAGTCATATACTGAATTCACCAAAATTGTAATTTGTAAAAAAATATAAAATTAATTGATGAATTTTTCCAAGAAAAACTTAAATTTCTAACAGAATAGTTTTTAATTATTACAATGTCTACTCTTAGTAGAATAACCCTCTATCTTAATTCAAATCATATACTGCATTTCTCAAGCATCGGCATTAGCATTGGTAAAAAGAATCGAAAAATTCAAAAGAAACTTTTCTGAAACCAGATAAGAAAGAATTCCAGTTGTTTTCGATAGTTAAAGCATCAGGAGGGAGAGAGAGAGAGAGAGAGAGAGAGAGAGAGAGCTTTTCCAAAACAGATTTCTTCTTTCTACCTCTTAATGATTCAAATCATACACCGCATTCATCAGAACTGCAATCGGCCCAAAAAAAAAAAAGACGGTGAGGGAGAGGATTTTGGCTCCCTTTAACGGGAAGAGAGATGCGTGTGATTATAAGATTAGTAACAAGTAAGAGGGTATTTTTTTTTATTTTTTTTTTTTATCATTTTTTAAAATAAATTATGATGTTCTTGACCCAATCTTACATTAGGCGTCAAAATAACTAACAGTTGAAAAGATAGGCGTATTTTTTTAAAATAGTTTAAAAGCAAGGTTGATTTTTAGGATATCAAAAAAAAAAAAAAAAAAAAAAAGAAGAAGAAGGAAGCTGGTGGATAACTATAACTCTTATTTTAATAAATCTTTATTAGAAATGTAATTAGAAGTTAATAATCACTCCTTAGTGAAATAACTTGAAAAAATGTACATGGAGACTAGAGGCTGAGAATGAAGGAAAGGGACCCTTGATAGGGACCGTCTATCACGTGTTTGTCAATGATAGTTGTTTATAACAAGCTCATCTTCGTCGTCAAACCCAAAAATCATTTTTGGGTCTTCCACATATAGGCATCAAAATTCACAGCGAGTTTGATGGGCCGAGTGGTACAGTCCCAACTGTGACTGCCGATGGACGGCCATAAAGGCGTCTTCGTTTAATATTGTTTAATCTAATGGGGAGATGGGAATGTCCCAAAATTCTAATGAAACCACCCCAATTCCTTGATCATTGGCAGAAATGTAACCATGGTCCACCTATAACAGGGAGCAAGAGAGAAAACCTTTTATGCTCTGTTAGAGTGTGATGTATGATACACATGCACTTAGAATTATTAAGATATTGCGTACATGGCGTACCATTAATTCGAATTAAAGGGTCTAAAATATGTGTCCTAGTTTAGATGTATGATGAACCAAACGTTTTTTTTATTTGATTATCTGGTTGTTTGGATTGGTAGACATTTATGGGACGGTTTAAAATGAAAAATATCAAACGGTGTCCTATTTCAAATAACAAGTGTCCTTGAATCTGAGGTTAGGATTGCTTACCTAATCTGCTTTTGGAGTGTTACTTAGAAGCAGTGTATTCCATAATTTAGCAATTTTATTTTAAGCCAATCTTCGAGACATGTAGCGTTTCAGAGTGTCTGTGTATCAAGCGTCATACGCTGCGGAGTATCAAATAAGTCTTCCAACCTAACGCCACGACTTCCACGGCCTGTTTGGCCGGCTCGATCAGATGGGCTTAGGTGGGATGGAATTGCATCCGGTCCTGTGCTAATTCCACTTCATGTTAGTGGAAAAGCTTGGAAGTAGGCAAGATGGAATCGCACTGGGTCCTGAGTCCTGTTCCAATTTTACTCAATGTTAGCAAGCTGTGTAGGTCCCACCATGATGTGTGGGCTATATCCCCACCGTCCACCCATTTTTCAAGATCATTTTAGGGCATAGCCCAAAAAATCAAGTAGATCTAAAGCTCAAGTGGACCCCGCCATAGAAAGCAACCGGGATTGAATACTTACCGTTGAAAACTTCTTTGGGGCCACATAAGTTTTGGATCTGCCTCATTTTTAGGCCCATGCATAAAATGAGGTTACAAAACAAATGAACGGTTTAGATATAACACATGTGTTGTTCTCAATAGTTTTAAATGATGATGGGTATATCCTTTCAATGTACTACTGTATTACAAACAAAGCCAGAATTAAGTTTATCCCACGGTAACAGGACCATGGGTAATGATTATGTTTTTTGAATCCCATCCCACCAGATCCTTTCCAATGCAACTGGCCAAACAGGCCCTATGAATTCGGATAAGTACAATAGAGGAACGATAGAGTGACATGATTTGTATGATCCTTAATGCAGGGCGCGGATTCGATACTGACAAGGTCACTGGCCAAATCCTATTGAAGTGACGTTACCAAGTTCTATAGACCCCACCATGATGCATGTGTTGTATCCATACCGTCCAACCATTTGTAGAGATCTTTTTATGGCATGAGAAAAAGAATAAGATAGATCGAAAGTTCAAGTGGACCCACCATAGAAAACCGTGCGATCAGTCATACCCACCATTGAAAAACTTATAGGGCCCACCATGATGTATTTTTTAGATCCAACCTATTCATAAGTTAACATAGAGATAAATGAAGTGAAAACAAAAACGTAAGCTTGATCAGAAGCTTCTGTGGTCGCTAAGAAGTTTTGAACGGTGGATGTCACTGTCCCCACTTCTTTCTATGGTGGGGTCCACATGAAATTTAGATCTATCTCATTATTTTTCTCATGACATAAATCGATCTCTCCAAATGGATGGACGGTATGGATACAACACATGCATCATGGTGGGGTCCACAAAGCTTAGTGACGTCACTTCAGTAGCGATTTAGCTACTGACCTCGTCAGTATCTAATCCGCACTCCTCAATGCACAGGATATGTATTGGGTCCTCAGTCCTACAAGTGGGGCCAGATTTCAGTGATCTTGAATCTGGAGCCCCACAGTAGATAGCCATCTCCCCAAGATCTCCCTCATGGAACGATACCGACCCTTATATCAGTACCGTGACATGGACGGTTCAAGAAAAACGAAAAAGCTAAGGTCCGCATTCAACATAAATCAATGGTGAAGATCAATGGTCCAGATCACCGAACTGTGGGCCCCACTTGCCGGAACTCAAGGATATGATTTCATGTCCTTGCAATTGGAAAAATAAATAAATAAATAAATAAAGAGATATTGACCACCGTTCTCTAAAATGGTAGTCCTCGGGTACTGCTGCAATGGTGGTCCGAAAGATAAAACAAGGAAATCGGCATCTTTTCAAGCAGTAATAAGGAGCTGACCCTGAGCCTGTGTTGGCCCATTATTTCTAAGGTGCAATTGAGTTTTCGGTTTTTACAATTTGCCACTATATTTCAGTAATCTAAACCGTTGATTTGATGGCCCGTTTGCAATAAATTGATAAGACATGTACCTTAGAAATAACACGTCAACCATTAAATAACCATACCATGTCCACTAAAAGCTGTTCTCTCTGTAACTCCCTACCTTTACCGGCTTAAAATCAATTTTCCATCGTGTTCACGGTGTTGTGCCCTATTTCTTAGGGTTCCGAAAAAGGTCAATAAAGAAGTGGCTTCAGTTAAGAAGTGTATGAAAAGATTTTATGATATATTTTGTGTGCTCGCTGTGAAATTACAGTGACAAAAAGGTAATATGGCCAAGGCATCCACAAGCAAAATGTGATCGGAGGAGAGTAAACCGTTATAAAGAAAAAAAAAACTTGTCCCAGAGGAGAAGAATAGTCAAAATGAGAAACGTAAGGAAATAATGATTTATATGATATGACACCTCAATTGTTGTAACCGTCCAATGAAGAAGAAAAACGTTTGAATAACGGCTATAAAAAAAATCCATAAATAGTAAGAAGATTAGTAGAGAAGGACAATCAAATCCAATAAAGAAATCAAATCTATTAATTTATCTTAGCTTAATCTATCTTAAGAATAGTGATAATTCAATAGTAGTAATTTCTTAGTTGTAATCTAAATTTATGCTCATATGCTGAAGTTTATCCTTATCCAATACAAACAGTTCTTTCGGAAGAAGCATTCTTGCAGTGGTTCTCAATGATCGGCTGTAAGTTTTTTCTTTTCTTTGATTACACAGGTATACTGAAAAGCCATTTCTTATAAAAGGCAAGGTGCAACCCATTTTCGGAGGAAGAACCCCACCCGCTGATTATCGCCTGATTATTACAGATATTCTGCGAGTGGCCGAGTAGGTGACCGATCTCCTCAAATTCGATTATTTTAGCGCTTGAGGTCAAAGTTGATCAGTTTGAATAGAGTCATTATATCGATTCAGGCATGCCCAAACACACCGCATGTGATAGAAAACAAACCAACTGCCGACAATTTCTGGCATGCCCGGTGGGACACTGATTATACCAATCGGTGTAAAAGTTATGTGGAATTATGAGCCGAAGAGGTAGTCAAAATACTTCTTTAGCTACTAATGCTGAAGCTAATGAACCTCCTACCTAGGAGGAAGAGTAAGTACCCGAGCAAGTGAATCCACCACCTAATCTAATGCCTTCTCTTGCAAATCCAGATAGAACATCGACATCTCGGGTTGAACTCCTTAAGATTATTTCAGTCGGGATAGTCAATATGCAAAAGGGAATTCAACACATTGCGAAATTATCACATATTTATGCTAGACAATCATGGGTTTAGACCGAAGCCTTGAATAGATGGATGAGTAGCTACTCTGAAAGCATGAACCAGTTGATGGCTATATTTATCAAAAGGGCACATGCTACACCTCAGCAACAGGTTGACGCTAGTTTAGTTAGAAATTTGGCACCAGTACCTCTAGTACAACTAGTACCACAAGCACCGGTCCCCTTTACAACGAAATATACATCTTACCCCTATTCCAATTCAAGACATGCGAAATTCACCACCGCCTATGGATTTCAAGTAGCCTAAACATGAAAATAGGAATTTTGTCCCTAAAGCTAGGAATCAATGGATACTTGGGGCGCCTTTATCCCGAAACCAACCTCGTAATGAGGAACAATACTCGGTTGGTCCAGAGCCACCTCTAATAGTTGGGCAGCAACGTTGGGATCATAATCAAATTGTACAACTGGTTTAGGATTAGCAAGCCATGTTCTTGGCTAAACTACTACTCCAATGCATCACAAACCTTATCTTGATTGGGTTAACTGACAATATCCATTGTTGAGGAATTATCGACCTGATTTTATAGTATTTATAGGTGATATTGGTCAATTAACCATAGAACATATATGTTGCTTTACTATACAATATAGGGAATTGGTCAATATTAATTACTTTAAATTATAATTATTTGGCCATTCACTAACTGGGGCAGCATTTACTTGATATTCTAATTTGTTACCAAATTCAATTTAAACTTGGCAAGAAATGGAAGAAAAGTTTAATGCCTAGTTCTTTCATAAGGATAAGAAAATTTTTATGGCCAATCTTGCACGATTTCAGTAGTTGCCAGGAGAAGGGTTGAAATTTATTTCTCTCGATTCAAAAGAGTAAAAAGTATATGCAAGGTAGTTACAACCAATGTAGAATTCATTCAATTAGCCTAGGATGGTCTAGAATTTAAACTTTGAAAGAAATTTATTAGAACAGAATTCACAAATCTTTACAATTTAACTAAAATGTATCTTGATATTAGACTCTGCTTCAAGAGGTGACACGACAAAAGAATTCATCAGCAGGAATATACTACTATGATCCTGTATATAACGTCATAGTGGCTGAAGTAATGGTTAAACAACCATTTGTCCATTCGGCCTTGGTTAAAACAAATGCAACTGTGCCCTCTACTTAGAAATTTCTAAGGACATATACATTCGATATTACTCGAGTTGACAAAATTTTTGATACCATGTTGGCTAACAAATTTATCAAAGTTACTATCAATCATAAGATATCAATACCCTAAGAGTTAAAGAAAATCAATTATTGCAAATGGCATGAAACTTAGTCTCATTTCACTAATAAGTGTATTATTTTTAAGAATGTTATCCAAGACAACATCAACTAAGGATTGTTGAAATTTCTAAAAAAAGAGAAAGAGGCGATGCTGATGGATATTGATCAATTCCCATATAATATGGAAATTAACATGGCCACAGTTAATCCTCAAATGTTGGTTTAACCATGATAAAAAAATTGACATTAAATCTCAATATGACAATCCCAAGGAATGAGATGTTGGTAAGAAGACTGTATACGGTTGAGAAGACCAAAGCATATCCAAAGGTGGCAGACTCAACTTGCCAAAAGCCACACCAATGTGAGCAATGTGCAAGGCTGATTTGGCAAAATAGACGAGATTATCGACCGTACAGCCAACCAGAACCATCAGCCAATCAAAATATTAATGAGGGTAACTCTTTTTACCAACAAAGGGTTAAGTACACTAATAATCATCCTACGTCGACTCCTGGACAAATGATGGTTAAACCCAGCATACTCGAGAGGGAATTTGGAAAAAGTCGAGTCATCCAAAGTTTCCAGTTGTATCAAAAGAGATGACACGTACTCAAAAGTAACATTGGTAAAGGCAACATGCAGCTAAACGAAAACACCGTTATAAGAGGTGAACCTCAAATGAAGGCCATGCAAATGTAGTCAAAGGTTGACAATTCCAAAACCAAAAGAACAACTAATGGTAAATATGGTTGAACTACATGTGGAAGCTGAGTCAGCCGAGAATGACCAGAATTTCAAGAAGGATTGGATGAACATTGAATGATCGACCAAATACTTCAGTGATGAATGTTTTTCGAATGATCTTTTAAGTGAGGAATTGCTTCAAAGTCATTAGAACAAACCTCTTCTAATCCGAATTAGGATATTAGCCTAGAAACAGTGAAAGAGACTGACAAGCAAATGAATTTGGACACACCTAGGGGCAATGTCCAAATTTGGTAATTCAATTTGAGTCGTTTCCACCAATCATATTAAATTGCAATATGATACTTACCCTACCGTTGAGTTTCCAAGCTAAATCGTCACAACCAAACCAAATTGAAGGAGATGTGGAGGAGTTTAATCCTTCCATAATCATACAACATGATTCCTTCAATTCAGAAAAGAACACCAAAAATGTGTCTACCATTTCGATCGAACCAATGTCACCTTTTAAAAAGATAGTAATTGAAAAACTGACCCTTAGCATGACTCAACATCTAAAATCTTTGTGCATTTAGAAGGATGTCCAGTCATTAGGGTTTTGGTTGATAATGGTGCAGTCGTAAATATACTTCTGGCCAGGATGATGGCCAAACTAGAGAAGACTCAAGACAATCAGGTACTGACTGAGGTCATGGTCAATAATTTTGTTGGAGGGGTGGCACAAAGGAATTAATGGTGGGGACCAAGAAAATGTTGGTCGCTTTCTTTATGGTCGATTCCTCCTTAAAATACAATACTTTGCTGGGAATGGATTGGATTCATTTTTTCTCATGTATTCTGTTAATGGCCGATCACTACTATTTCATATGGTATGGTCCATCTGATAATTAGCTTTGCTTCATTTTTGGGATCATACACTAAAATGATATGGAAAAAAAAGAAGATAAATGGCTTAGATATAGAATAAATACATTAAGGTGGGGCCCACGGTAAGGGCCGCACTGCCGTAGGTGAGGCCGGGGTCTCATCTAATCCACTCTCATCTTTCAAATTCTACCCCTGAATTCTAGACCATGGGAAAAAAATATAACGCAAGTCCACAACTCAAGTAGGCTGTGCCATGGGGAACAATGGGATGGAATGCCAGCCTTAGGTTTGTGTGTGGGGCCGATGATGGAGAGGCTAGGATGGACTGCCAACCTTAGGTTTGTGTATCGAGCCATCTGAAATGTATCTTTCGTGTTTCACTCAATAAGATGAAGTGAAGATACAAAATTGGAGTATAATATAAATCAGGCACGATACACCACATGAACTTTAAAGATTTTAAGAGCAATTTTACATTATTTATATTGTTGTGGCTCACATGAATTTTCCATTCTCTCCCCTCCAAATGATAGTAGCTCTTAAATTGTATACATAACACAGTTGTAATATGATCTAGACCATTAAAACCTATGAATTGATTGTGGTTGGAGCATAACTCAAAAGTTACACTTGCCTGTTTGTTAAGGGCTTATTTAATTTGCGGTAATTACTTAAATTAAAAGTAAATGGGTAATCATTCTTGTTCATACCCTTTTGGAACAAAGGAAGAATTGCACCTTTAAAACCATGTTAAACTCAGCCTCATCCAAGCCAAACTTTGTGGGTCCCACAATGATGTACGTGTTATATCCATGCCGTCCACTCATTTTTTCAAATCATTTTAAGGCATGAGCCCAAAAATTAATTAAGCAAACCCAAAGCCTAAGTGGACCACACCACATAAAACAATGGGGATTGAATGCCTACATTGAAATCTTCTCGGAGGCCATAGAAGTTTTAGATCAAGCCCATATTTATATTTTACCTTCATCCATGTCTGTGTGACCTTATGAACATGTTGGATCTCAAATAAACATCACGATGGCCTTGTATGGGTTTAAATGATGGGTGTAATTATTCCCACTACTTCCCATGGAGTGCACTATTGGAGCTTTGTATCTGCCTCATTTTTATCTATTATACCCTAAAATGATATGGATATGGCAAAATTAATAGATGGCATCTGTAAAACACATGCATCATAGTGGTACCCACAAAGTCCGTCTCAGTTTCCAAGGCACAACTTACCCAAAAGGTGTAGTTGTCACCGTCTAAAAACCTCCCGTCCAACCTAATTTTCATGATAAGTAATTACTATTGAAAAATATCGAATTAATAGTAAATTTCTTTGAATCAAACAATTGCATTTGACTGTCCATTCTCATATTTAGTTTATTGGCAGTAAAATTGTAATATTAAGGAACTAAAGTCAGGCTCAGCGGTAAACAGAGTGCATTTCAATGCCGAGGTCAGAGATTCAAGTGCTCATGTAATGTATGTGTATGAGTGTGTTAAAAATATCATAATAATAGTAATTTTACATTATTTTAATTTCAAATTATCACCAAAATATACTTTGGATTTCAGATTTTTTCTGGACAATTCCCATGTCTTTCCGTTACTTTGAAAATTGGCGAAACAATCAGTTAAAAGAACAAGACGATAGTAACATGTATTTTTCCATTGGAATTAGGACTACTCTTCTTCTTTTTTTTCCTCCTTTTAATCATTCATTTAACAGCCATCAATTGGATGGTTAGAATTGCTTTGCAATGAGATTTAGATGTAAGTCCATCCACAATACCCATGATTGGGTTGGTCCAAAATGGTGGTGGACTATCACAGGAGACTAGTCCAGTTTTAAATATCGGTGATCCCTTTTAGATTTCTTAATGTTAGCCATGTGTGTTAGCGGGCCTATCTTGGACACGATACAAGTATAAACCATCAACTATTCTACTTGATCCTAGTAACTCAACTGCTTGGCCATTTATTATATCCGCACTATGAAAAAATCAAAATGGTTAAAATAACAATGTACAGATCATTTTTTTTAACCTAGTGACTCAGACCGACTCCCTTTATACTGATTGACTCGTCCAAGTCAAGCCCAATTAGGCATCTTTCAAAGAATTTAGTGTCTTATTGAACTAGATGAGATTCGACTGAGTCTGAGTCAACTCAGACAAATCATATCTGGCTCAAACCAGTTGGCAATCCATGGAACAGAACTGATCATTCACCTAGGGGCCTACTTTTTATGCAAATTAAAACTTTGGGAGTGAAGTAGACCATTTAATTATTGTGGAAGTAGTGCATTTTTGGATGATATGGGATTCTCAATTGCTAATCCACATCTTAGATGGGCCATATCTGAGTAATTTTAACCATGATGTAGAGTGGGTCGTGTACACTTTCATGGCCAAGATGGACCAGAGAAGGCCCGATTGGAGGTGGAGGTGATCAAGATCATTAGTACCTTAAAACAGTTGTATCTCTTAAACTGGAATGAGTTTTTCGACATATCATATATGATTTTGGGGTAGAAGAAGCTACTTTAGACAACCAACTAGCTACGCAGGGTTGCTCATGCTGGATTTATGAGATTCCATCAAATCGACAGTTGAAAGTCCATTTTATTTATGTTTTTATTGTAAATAGTAAGTTTTAATTCGATCATATAACTTTTGATCCTTCGAGTTTTAGGAGTCATGCCCAACATGAAAAGGGCTTAGAAAATTAGGAGAATAACGTGGTTAGGCCAATTGGACACTAACTATTTATAGTAAAAACGAAAATAAAATGGACTTTCGACTATCGATCTGATAGAATCTCACAAATCCGGCGTGGGCAACCCAGCATCGCAGGTTTGAGAAGTGTGCAAGGGTGGATAAGAATCATAAATTTCATCTTTTAAAGTGAGAAGAAGTGTGTAAAGTGTTGTCTGAAGGAAGTGTAGGTATGAGGAGTTTAGAGGTAATAAATTTGGCTTTATTGGGAAAGTGGGTTTTGAGATTTGGAGTAAAGGAAAGTAGTTATTGGAGAGAGGTATTGGGTAGAAAATATGGGTTTAAAGAATGAGATAGGATAAAATCTTCTTCTTCATCATATAAAGCTTCATCATTATGGAAACTCTTAGTTTGTTGAAAATTAAGGTTTGACTAGGGGTGGGCTTTTCTATATATCAAGATGGAAAAAATGTTCACTTTTGGGAAGACAGGTGGGTTAGGAATCAAAAGTTAAAGGATGTATTTCCTCGATTAGCAAGAATATTCTTAGAGCCTTATCTTTTGATTAATTGATGCTTCTCTATCCTCTATCCATGGAGAGAAAATTATTTGGGCGCCTCCGTGTAAGAGGCATTTGAAAGATGATGAGGTGGATGATTTAATTAGGTTGTTAGAAATGCTTTTAAATAGTCATCCATTCATTTTGGAATCATATTCAGTGGTGTCGTTAAAAGAAAAGTCTAATAGATTTTCAGTTAAATATTTTTATTTGATGATCAAGCGGGAGCTTCATGAGCAAGTTAAGGGTTATACAACACATGTTTGGTATTATATTACTCCCTCAAAAGTTGCAGCTTTTACTTGGTTGGTGGGTAAACATAATGTGTCATGCCTCGAAATTTGAAACCTGAATATAGTGATTATGATCCCGAGTTTTAGAGTGTAAACTACTATTTTATGCATTCATTCATTATATTCTCATTCAAATCATCACACATCCAAATCATATCATAATTAAATTATTCAAACCATTAAAACTTAACTTTAAACTAAACTTCATGAATCCATGATTTAACTTCTCTACTAATATTAAATCCCTTGCATAATTCTCTTCTTAAAATTTATTACAAGTTCTCAAATAAAAAATAAATATACATTGAATCTAATGAAAATATCCAAGTATTATTTACCTTTTTCTCTTTTCATCTAAAAACTTATAAGAGTTATTGAATATGGGTGACTTAGGAGCCCAATGATATCATATTCACCATAGTTAAATTCCAAGAGATGTACCAAATAGAACAGTTCAATAATAGATGAGTAAACATAATATCAACATAATAATGTCACAAATGTAACTCACACCAAGATGTCATGAATGATGCCATAAAATGCCATGAATATAATAGTATATGTAAATTGTATATCATATTCAAATTCAATTAATAATTTTTCATGAACTCATATTGCTTTAGGCGTTAAAAACCTTTTGCAAATCAACCATGCTCACCTAACTGATCTAATGAGGCTTATACTTAAATTCATTTTTCTACAATCTTGCATGGTTCTAGACTTTAGAAACCTTTTGCAAATCAACTATAGTCACCTAATCGGTCTAGTAAGACGTGTACAATAACCCAGATCTCGTACGGCTCTAGACGTTATGGACCTTTAACAAATCAACCATGCTCACCTAACCAGCCCGACAAAGTGGCAAATCAACCATGCATGGCGTAAGCAAATTAACCATGTATCACTGATCCAACTGGTCAAATCAACCATGCTCAACAATCCAACGGAGCAACCAAATCTTACATGGCTTTAGATGTTATGAACTTTTTACAAATCAACCATGCTCACTTAATCGATCCAGTGGGATGTTAAATCAACTATGCACACTAGGGAGCAAATTAACCATGCATCACTGATCCAATCAAGCAAATCAACAATGCTTACCTAACCTGTCCAACGAGGCAACAAATCAATTATGCATCACTGATCCAACTGAACAAATCAACCATACTCAACAATTCAATAAAGCGACAAGATCTCGTATGTCTTTAGACGTTAGAAACCTTTTGCTAATCAACCATGCTCAACAAATTGGTCTAACAAGGCGACAAATTAACCATGCACACTGGTTAGCAAATCAATCATGCATCACTAATCTATCGTCCAACCAAATGACATATATTCCATGATGATGCAATCAAATCAATTCTCAAGCAACCATAATGCAATTTAACAACTTCAGTTCAAGCACAGTACCATAATAATGATGCATGTAATATCCATGAATAGACAACTTAACGAATAAATATGACTTAACAATGATTCAAAAGAGAAATTAACAACGCATTGGATTGAAGCAATACGAGATTACAACATAAACCAAGGAAACACACAAGATTTAAGATTTTAAAAGAATAAATTCTAAATTCAAGATATCAAACAAAAAACTAACTTGAACGATACGAACAATGCAATAATAATAACTAAATCCTTAGAAATCAAATAAAGGTAGTCAAGGGAAGACTTCAGTCAAAAATGAAAGAAAATGGCTATTCCTACAAGTGAAAGGGGTAAACCCGAAGCAAAACTGCTAGACCCTAACAAAAAGTTACTTTAATGTATATATAAAATTTAATTAAGGAGAGATACAAGGAAAAGATCCCTTACTTAGGATCTTAAAAGAAAATTTCATAATTAAACTTACATTGAAGGACGTGAGCAACAATACAAATTTATGATTTTCAACGAGTCAAAAGATTTTAGAAGTAACAAAAGTAAAAAAAAAAAAAAAAAAGATTCAAGTTAAGAGGAACACTTATATGTCGATGATTTTAACCCGAACCAAACCCGAATTGAGCTTGATTTGGCTTGACTCAGTTGTAACTCGGTTGCAACTCGAGGCATCACAGCACTGACTCGATACACGACTTCTCTTACTAGATTCCCAGCTCTCACCAAAACTCGTAGAGATCCAAGGTATCGATCACTATGGGGTCCTTCTGAATATGATTCGGAATCCTCAGACTCATCCCATGTAGCAGTCATTGCCTTTCTTTTTTATTTTGATTTACTAGGACATTCAGAGGCAACATGACCATAACCCCTTACAATTATAACATTGGATCTCTTTTAATTTTTGTAGTTGATTTGCATATATTTTGTTTGGAATAAAAAATTTGCCATTTTGTCCAAATTTCTCCCTCTTCTATTCTGGAAGATTTAAAAAAAAAAAAAAAAAAAATTCTTAGCAATTAAAGCCATTTCTTCATCATCACCATTGACGAAGGGATGGACATGATGAGGTTGAGCACCGTCTCCATCAAGGATAACAACTCTAAATCCATGAAGTTCCTCTGGACTCCTCACAGAGATTCCTCGAATCCATGAGAAAATAGAAATAAATTCTAAATAAATTGGAAATAAATTGATTGATAATTGTCTAATGTGTGTGTCCCTATTATAACATTAATAAAGAAAAAATTCATAATTACCAAAAATAGTAAAATTCTAACTATAATAAAAATCCTAATTCGAGTAAAACTCTTCTAAACCATAATTTTTAAAAATAAAAATTCCAAATAAACTTTTGCTAAAAGAGTCCTATCATGATTAAAAGTTATTTCTAAAAAATAAGAAAATCTAAAACTCTAAAAATAAGAAAATATTATAAAAATTGAAATTACTAAAAAATAGTAATACTAATTTTTCTTATATTTTCATTTTTAAGCTGAAAACACGCGTTTTCTGGCGAAATGGACAGATGAGACCCACTTTGTGGGTCGGTTCACCTCGGATGGCCCGTTACAGTAAAGATTGATAAGTTGTACATCCCATAACAATACCCGAATCAAAAGTTATGATCAATTTACGGTCCACCTTCTTTGGGTCCAACCATGCTAGGAATGTATCGATGCCACGTCCTACATTAGCCATCATCATCTTTACTGTCATATTTCGATTCATTTTTCTTGTTATTATGTAAAGATTTTAAGACAGTGTTTTTGCCTTTAGAGGAAGTCTTGAAGTGTAGTTCAAATATTTGTAGGGAACCTATAAGTTCTTCTATTTTTATTGTATATGTTTCTACAGTCTTCAATAGAGGTTACTTTGGGGGTGAATCTCTTCGGTCATGACCTAAGGATTTTCCTACAAATATGGACCTCCAGAACTCTTTCTCCTAAACTCCATATGAAGTTACAAATATCACTCAATTTGGTGTAGAACTCCGTAAATGTTTTATGCTCTTTCATTCTAATATTCTCAAATTGGGTAATCAAGAGCTAAAGCTTGGAGCATTTAACTGTACTAGTTCTTACGTTGGTGGTTTCCAAAATGTCACACACTTGCTTCCCAGTTTCACATGTGTATATTCATTTAAATTCATCTTGAAAAACCATATAATATATGGAATTGAGAGCTTTGGCATCATAGTCATATCTAGTTCTCTCGAAATCAATCCATTATTATTGAGGTTTTGTTGTGGTAATTGTCACACCATCTCTCATTACTTGTTCTACAGGTGTATGCTAACCTTGTTCTACAATCTCCCAAACTAAAGGATCTAAGGATCTCAAAAATATTCTCATCCTAACTTTTTAATATGCAAAGTTAAATCCATTAAAATATGGAGGTCAAGAAATGTAACTCCCTTCGTTCTTAAACATATTTTCAGGCTCCCACGGATCTCACTCTAAGCGGTTAAGCTCTTAAAGAGAAACCCGCTTTGATACCAAATTGAAATTGTGGGTATTGTACTAATACCATAAAGTTAGGGTCTTGGAGTTATAACTAAGTCTTATAGGGGGAAAGGGTGAATATGACCATTTTTAAAATATTTGCTAATCAAAGCAATTTAGTCCACATCGACAAGGTGTAGTGTGTGCAAGATCACAAATTATCAAAATATAAATTTCATATGAACCCAAGTCTATGAAGTGAGATAACTATATCTATTGAGATAATGATTCAAAAACTTAACATACCATCTACTTATTCATGCATCCATATAACAGGAATAAAGATAAATCATAAGTAGATAATCATTATACACTGCACAACATAATGATATATAGCGGTTCGACGAATTGCCTACTCTATTTATGAATGACGAACTCAAACTCAAGTTTTCTGAATTTCACCATCTCACATGGTTTTCAAGGTTCATTACTAATATTTACCATTCAAATTCCTACACAAGGATACACATGTACACACCTGTCGGTGACCTGCACAAGGTCTTGTGCGTTTGGATCTCAAACTCTCGATTAGTCCTACACAAGAACTAACTACGTACATACTCGTCGATGGCCAACACAATGACTTGTCTTAAATTTGGGTCTCAAACTCCAAACTTGATTCTTCATAACAATAGAGTTTCATAATAGACTCTACAATAAACTCTTATTAGTTTAGATAAGCACCTTCATAACACTTGTCTTGAGATTCTCCTTTAAACTTGAATCGACTTCTCTTCAGCTCCCACGATTATCTACCTTACAACATATGTACCTGTAAACGTGCCAAGGTATAGGGAGAATGGATGGTGTATTAATCTCCTACAAGTAAGGTTAGTTGTTTTCAAATAGGGGATTCATCTAAATAGGTGTCCTAGGCTCTTAGACAGGTGATGTTCCTATAGAATCAGAGTTTAAAACCTAAAGAATGCAAGAGATCAAGCACATCATAAGAGAGAGCTTGGAATGCTCATTCAAATTGGTAAATCACAATGAATGTGACATGATCTAAAGGGATTTAGAGTTTAAACGAGAAAAACTCATAGACTCTTGCTCTATCAAAGAACCATCAACTTGCAAATGTCTTAAGAGACACAATATATAGAGAAGTGAAGCAATGGAGAAAAAAGGACTAGGAAACAACTACCTGTTGGTTCTACAGACTATCGGTTCAACCGATATGAGGTAGGGCAAAGATAGATAGTTGCTAGATGAAAAATGACCATGTTGGTTCGACTGACAAGGGCCATAGGTCGGACCGACCCAAACCGATAGCCCTATCGGTTCGACCGACAGGTCAGTGAATTTGCAGTCAGGTTGTTGTCCAGATGTTGTCCATAGTCAGTTCGTTGGATAGATTCTTAGGTTAAACCGACAACTCTGTTGAACCTCTAAACACCTTGTTGAAATTGTTTAATTTGTTTTCTAAGGCTTGAGATGATCTAAATAGGTGTTTTCCTATTAGTGTGGATCAGGAGAAGCTAATATTTTGGGCTAAAGTAGGTCTAAGGTTAGGAATACCAAGGCACTTTGATTTACCTATGTCTTCATGCCTTGAATGCCGTAATGCTTCAAGTCATCAAAATGTGTCTTCAAGTCTTTGGATGTCTTCAGCTACCAATAGGGCTCAATTGACTTGATGACATACAAACTCACGTTATTGACAAACATAGGAACTAATAGTCATCACATACAATTAACCAAGTACATTGTGATACGTATGTTTCAGCTTAATACACTTTAGGGAAAATATTTTTGTTGATCGTATCCTGAACGGTCTTGACTATGCGACAATTCTTCCACTCAACAATCTCATTTTGTTAAGGTGTTCATATGTAAATAGTTATCTTTTAATTTTATGTACTTTTAAAAAGTATTCAAATCATTAGACATATACTCTATACCATTATTAATTTGTATAGTTTTTATTTTTTTTAAAAATGATATTCGTAAGTGCTTTAAATTCTTTAAAACATTTAAATACTTTATACCTTTTGACATAGAAAAAAATCCAATTATAACGTGAGAACTCATGAATGATTGATACATGATATCTCATGTATGTGTTTCCACTAGCTCAACTTCCATACATCATTATAGATTACTTCAAGTTAAGGGTTGTGGTGATAGACTATGTAAAAGAATAGTGTGTCATTTTTTACAAATTCACATGCCTCAAATATGTAACTCCCATTGTACTTTATTATTAGTATTCTAATGACTAATCTCTTTCCTACATGTCTCTAATTTTCTAAAGGTTGTAGTAACACTCTCATATGCCCCAAATTAGTAATTTTGAACGAAAAATTCTCATAAGATAATTTCATCATCAGTGTAAGTAACCAACCCACTTTCCTTCAATGAACAATGATCCTATTATCATCATTCGATAAATTTTCACATCTTCCATCACTAAATATGACATTTTCACTTTGATCTATAAATTATCCTATAAATATGAGATTTTTTTATGGCTTTGGCAAGTGTAATACATTAAAATCTTATAGGGTAATGCTACCTTACATTCCACTTCAAGGGGAGATATTATCTCTAGTGATAACACATGATACATTGGAAGTTGACTTTTTATTAGTGAAGAATAACTGGTGTCATGTGACTTAGACACACCTAATCTATAAACCATTTATCTGCACTTAATTTTGAAGCTTGCATTGCACAAAGGGCTTCTTTGGTCTTCTCTTCATTGTCTCTTTACTTATTATATTTAACAACATAGTTTCCTTCATCAGATTTACATTTGTTTTGCATAATGCTTGTATTTCTTTTTTCAATTTTAACACTTAACCTTAGCCTATACCTCTTCAGGATTGCCTCAATTATTGTTGTTAATAGGTAATTGAGCTTGTTGTTGATTATTGAATTGTTTATGATCTTAGTAAAATTCAGAGAATTTTTTCCTGATATTAAAATTTTCCCATTCCATAGGGTTGACCATATGTTTGTCAAAATAAAATATCATTTATCGTTTCTACCTTTTTAAAACCACTTGGAGCCTCTAATCTTTATCCTTTCAAAAAAACATTTTCTTGTAGTAAAATACTCATCACCTTCTTCATATGTGGCTTATTTTGTTGAATTAATACTCTCATAACATGATACATAGTTCTTAGATTGTTTTCAAGATAATTTCTATTAGAGTGTCGTTTTCCATCTAGATATCAATTCCCTCAATCTACTTATATAGATTCTTCATTTTTCGAGAAAACTTCACCACAAACTCATTGTCTTGCTTGATTGCTCCTAATTTCGCTTTCAAAATCGCCTTCCTAGCATCGCTCGCTTTCTCGTGAATAGTGGGCACATGATGCCATGCTTCTTTTGCTTAATCAAATTCCTTAACTTAGGAAATCATATCTAATCCATAAGATAGTTGGATTGCATGTAGAGTTTTCTTATTATTATTCCTCTGAGATTGCTACCGTCGACGATATCTCAAAGGCATTGGCCCATCAAATAGTTTTGTAGCCACACTTTCCGATTTCCTTGATTCTTCGTTGTAAGAACTTTAAAAACAATAGCACTTGATTTTGACATGATTGGCCGCACTAACACTAGAAACAAGTTTGCAAATGAGGTAAATTATGATAAATTGGAAGTGAAAACATTCAAAACATGGCCAATCTACTCATCGTTAGGGCTTTTATGCTATGTAGAAAATAACATAAGGCCATAAAGAGGGGGTTCTTTACATCCACGAAGAAAAATGAAGAAGAGAAAAGAAGAGAAGAGAGAGGAGAGAGTGAGAGAGTGGGAGAGCGAGAAAGACTAAAATGTGAAAACTAATTTACATAAATCCTTCACTTTTAAAAAAAAAAATCACTTATTCTCGTCCATAATTGGCTTATTCAAAAAGTAAGAAAGAGAGGAGAGAGTTTTTATATATACGCTATGTAAGAAATAGCTAGACCTTGTATAAAATATGGTTCTTTGTTTACTAATCCTACTAACACCATAACTCTGAGAAGTAAATTTCTAATTGACTACTTACCTAAACTTAATAACTTATATCCATGCTAAATTGATATTTGGAAATAATCATAGGCATCTATACAATATAATATACATCAACTATAAGAGAGATGCTATTAAGACTTGCTAGCAGCGCTTGCCCCAATGCCTCACCACATGATGATTAAGACTATTGATCCAAAAGTTCATGCCGTAGATTATCTATTTGGAGAAAACCACACTCATTAGGGATCTCCTTGTCTGCAGACGGTGACATGGAGAAAATGGTAATGAAAACTAGTTTTCAAGTCACCTCTGCATGGCCAACGAGGATTTTTCATCGGTGAGATTTCTTTTTTACTTGGCCCAATATAGACATCCCACCTCAAGATGAAACTGATCTACTCTTCGATTTTAATCTGGTTTCGACAAAAAATGTCTTCGAACGATTTGATATCCATCACGCGACCATACCAGTTGGGCATGAGAAATTTTTGGCTTGTTTTGGGAATATTCATTGAACCAGGTCGACAGATCAGGGACTTGACTATTACGATCTTGATTAAACTTCCTGGACCCTCAAGAGGCTCAAAACAGGTACCACGCCGATAAAATCCCAACATTTCAGGCAATGTGGTTGCACATGCCAAATTCACTAAAGTTTTTGAAAAAAATCAAAAAACAGTTGAGTGTCTTATCACCCTATTGAACTCAAAAGGTAAGAAAGAAGAAGAATATTTATATCGAAATAGAAGAAGAATATTTATATCGAAATAAGCCATTAAAGCTAAAGGTAGAGTTGAAATCAAGGATATCCAACCATCCTTTTTGTAAAAAAAGGGTATTTGATCCCCTTTTTCCTTCTCACTTCTCAAGCCAATCTGCATTCCATTCCACACATTTTTAGAATATTAACAACATACACTCACTCTTAATTTTTTTATTTTCACAATCATTCCTCTCATTCACTTTTTTTTTTTTTTTTTACATTCCTTTGCTTACTGAGAGTCCTAAACTTTGCGAAGTAAAGCTAGATGTTGTTTATTTTTTTACCTGCCCGAGTCTTAAACATTGTTAAATAAGGCTAGATGTTGTTTATTTCCTTGTCTACTTGAAGTTTTGAACTCCGTGAAGTATAGTCAAATGTAGTTGACATTGAAATTTTATTAAATCCCTTAAAAACTTTTAAAATTTTAAAGTAGAGATTGCACAAGATGAGAGCTGAAAAGGGTACCTAACCCCTTCATTTTCTATCACCGAAACTCTTTTCCTGAATCCGTAGTTGCAAACCAACCATCGAAGTCACTTGAGTAAGAGAATTCTTGTAATTCCTCAATCATGAAAGTTATTCCATGGTTTTTATTGAAAAATAATACAAAAATGATATTTTCTGTAAAATATGAAAAACCGAAAATGATATGAAATTAGGACAAGTTGAAGCATGTATGAGAATGTTGTCCTTAAAGCATTATTTGCCCCTACTCAAGTAGATTGAGTATGCTGAAAGGATATAGGTAAATCGCTTCTAGGATATGACAAGCCTAATGTGGATCTATGTCCAACAAAAATGAGGACCCACCAATGGAACTCTTGTACATAAATATCTGGTAGAAACAATAAAAGGAAAATTTCAAAAAGAAAGAGAAAAAGAAATCTGAGTTAGTGTAACACCCCTAACTTTTCAATACCCGAGTATTGAAAGTCCTCGAGTGTTACCATAAATTTAGCCTATTATGTACACGTGTACAGTACCAATCTAGTCAACCTAACTTTACATCCATCCTCCAATATGAATCTCACTGATTATGAATGATATTCATCCATAAATCAAGTCATCCAACTATTGATCATGTGGTCTGATACATGTATCTTCCCTTGAATAAATTGGTGAATAATTCTTTAACAATAATGATTTAAATGCAAGTTCTTTTGTAAGAATTGTTTATAAATGGACATAGAACCAAGTAGAACCATTATATTTCACAAAACTCTTAGATCAACAATAATTACGAAAATGCCACTAACCTAGACCCCTAAATCCTATATCACATGATTCCCATTATCCGTTTAATGTGAAAATTTGTACCATGCCTATCTATCATAAATTAACCATACACGTCAAATTTCAGCCCTTAGATCATTGTAAAAGTGACCTAATCGACATATCAGCCCCTTAACCGTTGATTTTGGTGTCTATTGAGTGAAGAAACCTTAGTTGGATATTTTCCTTCATAAGAAAGACTTGGATTACCCATCACATGGACCAAGGGTGAAGTATAAGGACCCCACCTTAGTAGGTCTTTTCTTAGGCGAGAAGTTATCCTTTCGAGCTTATCAACTCCTTATAAATCTGGATCTTCAAATCTAGCCACTTCCTGTTGTCCATCGCAATTCAAACTTAGACCACACCTTGGCCTCATATGACTACGAGGTTATACAAAATTTGAGCCCCGATCTATGATCCTACACCATTGAACGCTGAAGTCAGTTCCTTCCTTTTGACACAAAAAGTGATATTTTAGATTTAAGTTGTTCTCACCATCCATCAACCACCAAATTTGGTCTAAAGGTTTACCTATCCTAACTACGCATTTCTTCCAAACTTGGGCCCCGATCATCAAGTATTGACTGTTAATTTGGATCAAGTTCGTTTTGGGCATCCACTAGGGCATTTTTAAGATAAGCCCTGATCAACTCCATACTTGGGACCATGGGCCATCATGGCATGCCGAAATCAATGAAGAGTGTGGGTCTTCTTAAATGTCATCATAGTGGACCCCACATTTTATACAAAGACAACCGGCATGCGCATCCAAACTACCTCACGTACCTAGACGCATCGAGGGAAATTTCCTTCTCTAAAACCCTAATTCTAAAAGATCCTCTATCATATTAGTGTGACTTACCTAAATCTTAGATCAACTCCATATTTAAACACATGGGCTTACATGGTCCAATCAAGAGGATGAATGGAATGGATTGATCAAACAAACATCACAATTGGACCCCACCTGGCCCGTGATTATTGCTAGTTGTTATAACCAACGTGAAAGGAGAAAAAAAAAAAGGAATCCCATATTCGACTCCCTCCATTCCGGCCACGGATTCGTTGACAAAACCAATGAGGAAACTCCCTCCTCAGTCTCGGCTAGGCAAACAATCTTAACCCTCTAATAACATAGGATGCCTTCTCATAGATATCAATTATGTGGGCCATCCAATACTTAGAGTAACATAATATTTTGGCCATGGCCTAATGCGACCTTACAAAACTGACAAACGGAGTAAATTCCTCATAAAATACCCCTATGGCCCCACATCCAAATGCATGTGCATAAGGTGTGGGTACACCCCAACACATCGAACCGTCAAACACAGTTAGACTAGGTTGGATGCGTAAAATCCCAAAGGAAAAGAAGAAATTCCTCCCCATTTCCCACGGCTCACAACTTAAATGGACAACATCCGTTTGGAGTTGTTGTGGCCCATTATTATGAACATCATCGATGATCTAAGCCGTCCATCTTGTAGACGGGTCAAAACCGACTAGACCCGTAGTCCACGCCATCTATTTCCAAGCACTCATGCACGCACAGTTTCGAGTACAAACAACCGATTGTAAACGGATCCGCACCATGATGAACTATGCGGACCATCCAGAGCATGGATCCACCTCATATTTTGATTTATGGACCGAGGCTTCTCGAGGAATTTGATGGAAGAAGTGGATTCCTCGGACATCAAAGGATGTGGACCTCACGGTTAATGCCAAAAATGGCTCGTCCATAGCAATACGCAAGAAACAAGAAACCCGGAACGACCCGAATTTCTCTGCGCATTGGATGACCCACCTCCAGATCCTTTGTCCAATCCAGACCATCCAAACCCTACCAAAGGGAGCTCCAACCATTCCTAAGAAATCAGGTCAGGAGGATCAGACCGATGGGCACCCCGATCTCAGTTGTTACACAAGTCATCCTCCCGGTTTTCGCTGCGCAGGAGAGAGACTGCGTAAGCCAGACTGGCAAAAGCTTTCGTAAGAAGAGTCTGGAAGACTCATTGATCTGTTATAAAAGGGTACCCTCGCCCAGTGATATGAGAAGCACCGTAGGAAGAAAGGAAAGAGAAGAGAAACGTGAGGAGAGGGAAAGACGGCCAACCCTCCCACTGGACCTATCAGCAACAAAATACGAATCGAGATGGAAGAAAAGGGAAAAGAGAGAGCAAAAGAAAAGAGAGAAAGAAAAGAGAGGAGGATAGTGTGGGTACGCGGGTTGCTACCCTCCAACTCCAGCACGACCGAGTCAGGTAATTCATATTTAATCAATGCTATTTTGTATAATTCATATTATTTAATATTAAATATTTTCAATTAATAATATATATATATATATATATATATATATATTCATTATAATTATAATCTTTAATTTTATATCATGTATGATTATTACAAATTATTCTATAATTTAAATACTTTTACATTATTTAATTTGTTATAATTTTTAAATCATATTATCCAATATTTGAATATATAATATTACTACTTTTAAAAAATCATATATAAATTGATATCATTAAGTAATAACACATATATATATATAATAAAATATTAATATTTATTATATTTGAATAATATATATTATTTTTCTAATGTCATAATAATTCGTATGTATGATATAATATTAATATTAAATTATAATATTGATAATTCAATAATATATAATTAATTATTATATCTTTATATACTAACATATTATTTATATATCATATAATATTATTCATGATTACTCCACTTTTAATTATATATATTTATATTACTTTTATTTAAACTTATTTATATGACATTAATAATAATGAGCCACCCTTTGGACCACCTGGCTGAGTCAAACCAGGCTCAGTTCAGGCCTCGAATGTTGGGCCAATTTAGGCCTAAACTTGGAGCAAATCCTAGGCCCAATCTGAGCCATTTGAATAACAAAATCTGGTGGGCCCAACCACTCTAAAGCGAACCCAAGTGATTCTGTTCATGGGCCCTTCGAATTTTCAATATGTTTAGAAGTTATTATCTAATGCAAGCTAATCCTTTAAGAAGCTACTTACGTAACTTGGGGCCATTAGTTGCACACGGGGATTCAGATCAAGTGCAGGGTTACGACGACTCAGGTGATGACTTTCCCATTGGGCTTTCCATTTCTAAGTTAGCCAAACATAGTATACATTAAATTGCTACTACTAGTTTAAGGTCTTAATACTTGCCATAAATTTCTAAGTTCTATTAACTGCCTTATCTCAAATTCATGATTAATGTATTTTGTTCATATTACATGCTAGGCTCATATGCTAGTTAATGAGTACCATTCATGAATAATGATCGTTGTTCTTATGTTTAGTATTGTATCAATTGATAGTTGGTACTATGGTCTCATGATGACACATTGAAACTTTTACCTTCATTATGTATTTCTATATACCTTCATATAAGAACTTATGATCGTGAATCGCCTTAATAACTAACTCACAATACTACGAATGGAGAAATCCACTATTGTATGTAAGCCACACTTGGGGTGTAACTAGACGGATTTTATGTGGAAAATAGGGCCCTTAACTTAGTGTCATTTTGATCAAAGGGTTTTATTTAACATCCCAAGTTGAAAAACCTAATGAGCCGGAGATGGTAGTCATGGGACACTATATCCGAACTGTCGGCCTACGCTAGGTGATGATCCCCCCGTAGTGACCATTGAGTTACTTAAATTGGCCGATTGTAATTGGAATAATAATGGCTTGGCTAATCATGCATTCATAGCATATTGGCGATGACGGGTGACTAATTCTGGATGTTGTAGCACGTGCCCTAGAGTTATTGAGGTATCATTTCGCTAGCTCCCAGACTATCAACTATCGGCCTATTTTCGGGTGACGAGCCCAAGTTCCGACTGGATGAGCATTCTCAGGTCGATGATTGCATAGGTGACGAGCCCAAGTCCGACTGGATAAGCATCCCAAGTCGATGTGCATTCAAGCATCCATTCATTTAAATAAGATTGCATTTTGGTTATTTTGAATGCTTGTTGTTTTTAACTATGCTTAGTTAAGGCGGCGATGTGTAATCTTGAGGGAAATTCAGACTAAGCTGGTCACTCATTCATCGAATATCCAACTGTGTAGTTGATGCAGGTGTAGAGCGAGTTGATGCTGTTCACTAGGTTGCTAGAGCAGATCGGGTAGCTGAGGAGCTAGACGGGGGCCCTGCGGCTCATATTGAGCTCCACCACTAGTTGATAGATTTATATTTTTGTTTATATGAACTTTGTTATTTGGGATTATATAAGTCCTGTATGGGTGCTACATTTGAATTTTATTTATGGTGTTTGAAGTGCTTTTATGTAATGCATGGTTTGCTCTAGCTTTGTTGCTGTTAACTCTAATTAATGATAAGCAGTTCAAATTTATACTGAATTTTATAGGCTAACACTCGAGTTTTTGGAGGACGAGTCATATACTCGGGTTCCAAAAACCAGGGTGTTATAGTTAGACCACTGCACTAGTCTGTTCTTCAGCTAATTATTTAGATGAACCATTCTAGACCACCACACTGGTCTGTTCTTCAGGTAATGGTTCAAATGAACCTTACTATTTTGCTGGAATTTCTGTTTGTAGGAGAGGACTTGATTCGTATGAGTTACTGGAGTGTGATTGTGCTAGATTGTAAACCCATCCAGGCCTTGTATATATAGGCTAGGATTGCTGACAGTTTTGGTCCGGGGACTTAAATCATCATGACCGTTTTCTAGTTGTCGTGAGAAACTAGCCATTAATGGCAATTTCTGACTGTTGTGTATGTGGTGCAATAGCTACCGCATGCAACAGTTTCTGACCGTTTAGACACACTGGCTAACCGTTTCTAGCTGTTGAGCTAGCCACATCCAACAATTTCTGCATGGTCAGGTATCAATTGCATGAGGAGTTATACCTCTCTGCAATAGCTATATTTACAGCCTCTATATAAGCTAAGGGATCTCGTTCAATCCTCTAGACTCCCAGCCATCCGTCTTAACTCTCCGTCGCACACATCTCGTGCAAGTCACGAAGGAGTAACCCTCTACGACATGATGCGGACGTGCGAAGTACAAAGTGCGCCACTACAGCCATGCTGCCTCACAAGCTCACGCCCTCACACCGAGCCTGTGACCGAGACCGAGACTGAGACCGAGCCCGAGCGCGAGCATGCGCGGGGGCGTTCCAGTGTGAAAGCTCGATACTCCTCGGACTAGGTGAGTAAACATTATATACTCCACCTTTCTCATATAACCACAAATTTCTCTCTCTTTTTCCAATGTGGGACTATTCCCAAAATACGTGAAAAAAGGTTTTTGCAAACCATTTTATAATATATATTTATATTTAAAATATATTAAAATTAATATATTTCAACAATTCCCCACTTGATTTTAAAATATACTTTTCAAAAAAATATTTGTCAGAATAAAAAACAGCTTATATGCATAAAGAAAGATATCTTTCAATTTGAATATTCCCTTAATGTAACTATCTTGAAGCTCTATCAAAATGACTGGTAGCCACAGTGTTGAACCAGTTATTCTTAGATAACAGAGCCGGAGAAACTATACACATATTCACTATTGTGTATTTTAGAGTTCTCATTATCTTGCTTAGCACAATTAAAGGCCATGTGCTCATCCTACTTCATGAACAATCCCGAGAGAAACTCCAACTCTCATGAAAGACGGCACCATCTCTACGTCTACATAGGTGAAATCCTTCCAGTATCCTCGTTACTATTAAGATACTTGTTCTTTATATTGGATTTCATTAAGAGTTCTAAAACTCAACCATCTGTCGTAACGCTCGATACTTATCTATTATGGATGAGGTTGCATATATAATTTTAGTGCTAAAAACTTTCCACATATCAGTAATTTGTTTTTATCCATTAAAACTAAAATTAGAGATTTTCTGATTTTATGTTGGATTACCATCACTGGTGAAACTTTGGTTGAAGAGTTTCAATCTCATCCCTCTAGATGTTGCCTTTACTACCTCTCTCGGTGGAGGTTTAGTAAAAGGGTCCGCTAGGTTATTGCTTAATTTCACATACGAAATAGCAATGATTCCATCTCGAATCCATTGTCTAACATAATCATGTCGTAGACTTATATGTCTAGACTTACCATTATAGGTGACGTTATAGGCCGTAGCTAACGTGGCTTCACTATCACAATGTAGTGACACGATCGGTATAAGCTTTATACAAAAAAGAATTTCTAATAAAAGATCCTTTAGTCAATCAGCCTCTTTGCATGTTGCAACGAAGGCTATAAATTTAGACTCCATAGTCGAGTGCGTTATGCAGGTCTGTTTCTTGGATCCCCAAGATATAGCTGCACCTCCTAAGGTGAATACCCACCCTGTAGTAGACTTGTTGTCCCTTGCACTCGATATTCAGTTCGCATCGGTATATCCTTCCAATACGGTAGGAAACTCTAAATAAAATAGTCATAAGTCTTTGACTGCTTTTAAGTAACTAAGGACTCTACTGATTGCATTCCACTGTTCAGTATTAGGGTTACTAGTAAACCTACTAAGTTTACTTACAACATATGCAATATCTGATCTAGTGCATTGCATAGCATATCACAATGTAATGACAATGTAGTGACATGACCGGTATAGGCTTTATACAAAAAGAAATTTCTAATGAAAGATTCATTAGCCAATCAGCCTCTTTGCATGTTGCAGCCAAGGTTATAAATTCAGATTTCATAGTCGAGTGCGTTATGCAGGTCTGTTTCTTAGATCTCCAAGATATAGTTGCACTTCCTAGGGTGAATACCCACCCTATAGTGGACTTGTTGTCCCTTGTACTCGATATCCAGCTCACATCAATATATCCTTCCAATACGGCAGGAAACTCTAAATAAAATAGTCATAAGTCTTTAGTTGCTTTTAACTAACCAAGGACTCTACTGATTGTATTTGATTCTTCAGTACTGGAGTTACTAGTAAACCTACTAAGTTTACTTACAACATATATGATATCTGGTCTAGTGCATTGCATAACATACATAAGACTCCCCATAACACTCATATACTCTAATTGTACAACTACTCTTCTGTTATTCTCTTTCAGCTTGATACTTGGATCAAATATGGTTTTTGCTTATTTTATATTCAAATGGTTAAACTTGTTTAGTATCTTCTCAATATAATGAGATTGACACAAAGTATAACCCTCACAATATTTTTTTTAACTTTGATACATAAGATGGTATCTACTTATCCAAGATCCTTCATTTTGAATATGGAAGATAAAAACCTCTTTGTTTCAGTCACACCTTCTATTTTATTACCAATTATTAATATGTCATCAATATACAGACAAATAATAATTATATAGTTACCATCAACTTTACAATATATGCATTTATCAGCTACATTATGCATGAAACCATGAGACAGTATTTTGGAATCAAACTTCCTATGTCATTGTTTTGGTGCTTGTTTTAATCCATACGAAAATTTAATTAATCTATATACTTTATTTTTATTTCTTGGTAGAACGAATCCTTCAGGTTATTTTATGTATACCTCTTCATTGAGGTCACCATTTAAGAATATGATCTTTATATCTATTTGGTGGATGTGAAGATAATGTATGGAAGCTAGCGCAAATAATATCTTAATTGATGTTATCCTAGTTACAAAAGAATATGTATCAAAATAATCTATCCATTCTTTTTGTTTAAAATCCTTATCTACTAATTAAGCTTTAAAGGTTTGGATAGTCACATCAGTATGATATTTCTTCCTAAATACCCATTTGCAACCTATGAGTGTATAACATAGAGGTGAGTTAACTAGTTCTCATGTTTGATTTGACATTATAAATTCTATTTCATCATTAATAGTCTCTTTACAAAAAGATGAGTCTCTAGAAGATATAGTCTCTTTATATGTTTTAGGGTGATCTTCTATAGTCATTATTATATATATTTTTCTTATAATATTTTATCTATCTCTTTCTAAAAGATGGAAAAAGATGTGTTGAGAGTTTATATAATCATCATCTAGATTCTTCTCTACTCTTATCCTCTTTGACTTCTACGAGGTTCAATAGGAGCTTTCACTACTTGTGGAGCTATACTATCTGGTTCTCTATTAGGAGTTTGGACTTCATTATCCTTTGACTTTAAGGATACTGAGTTATCAAAGAACTCAACGTCTCTTTATTCTATTATGTTGTTAGACTTTAGATCTAAGAGTCTATCAGCTTTATTATTTTGTGCATACCCTATGAAAGTGCACTTAATAGCTCTGTGTCCTAACTTAGTTCTTTCTAAATCAGGAGCTCTGCAATATGCAAGACACCCACACACTTTAAGATATCCTAGTGTGGACACTGAAAATCGGTGCCCACGCTGATTTATATGTTTGGTTTTGATGGTGGGGTGACTAGGCTGATTTGTGGATGTTGGAGTCGCCACTAGCCAATAAATCTTAGAATCCCGCAGTTGGCTAGAATTCACGGAATACATAAGGTTGGAGACATCCGAAGATTCTCCTACCTTAGATTGACTCCTGATCTGCAATCCGGGATTCCGGATAGGGACCTCGGTTATAAAGAGGGAAGGTGTTAGGCACCCTCTTTGCCCCTACAAATGTACGATCTCTACTTGGTGTGGTAAAATAATCTCAAGGGATGATGTATACTGTGGTTGAGATGGGACTAGGCATACATGTAGATTTCTGATGCAGCAAAATTTGAGATTTCGGTAAGCCACAGAGCATACACTAACGTGTGTCTAAAAGGCTGATGTGATGATGTTTATGCAAAGAGATTAAAAAATCGGACTCGATCGCTAGAAATTTTTGATGTGACAGGATCCGGTACACAACAAGTCACAGAGCATACGTTCACCAGAAATTTAGAGGAGTAGGGGGGTTGAGAAGGGAATAAATGTCATGATGAATGCTTGTGTATGAGATGAATGGATCTTTGGCTTGAACTTGAATAGGCTAAGACGTGAACCGAGCCATGACCACTTTGGGCTGGGTTTAAGGGTTGAGATGGTTGAGGTGAGGCTAGGAGGTGGTTGGAAAAAATCTGGAATTTAAGGCTTGGGAGCTCCTCACCCTCACTCCCACTCTCTTCTCTTCTCTCCCTCTCTTTCTCTCACACTTGAAAATTGAAGTGGTTGTTGTGAAAATATAAAGAGGAGAGGGCTATTTATAGCCTTCTCCAATGGTCTTATAGTAAATGTGAGGTTTGGGAGGGATAAAAGCTGATGTGGCAAGTTGTGAGTGGTTGAGGGGAGAGAAACGTCACGTGGCGCACTCCTATTGGCCCTTGTGTTTGGTAAAATAGTAAATAAGGTCAAATGGGGGGTCAAAGTTGATTTTCGGGCGCTGGGCCAGCTGTTGCTCAGAGGACACATGCGCTCCGTGAGCGGTGGTCGGAGTACCGCCAGCAGTACAAACTACCGCCCGAGCCGAGCTCAGGCCGGGCTCGAGCGTGTGGGCCTCGTTTGGTGCACCAATTCGTCCAATAGCCTTATTTTTTGGATTTTTTAGCTCGACTGGCTGTATTTCATGTTGATCTTGATTCTAACGGGTTTTAGGTTCAGACTGAAATTTGGGTTTGGTTGGGTTCAGGGTTTAAGTCTAGGTTAAGGTGGGGTTTAGGGCCTGTTTGTTTTTGCGGGTAGGGTGAAATCACCGCGAAATGGGTATTTATGATCATTTCGCGCGTTTGATTGATAGACGGGCGGCGTGCAGATGGCAGGGGTGATTTCACGTTTCCAAGACAAGGGATTTGCTAGGAAATCTCAACGATTCGGGCGAGATTTATTTCAAGACTACAAGATTGGACGGAAGGGAGGGTGGTCCGTGAGAGCACGTAACACCTCGGGCTCATCTCCATCTATATATCAGTGTCCCCGCCCAAACCGCATATCCATCTCTCGCAACGCTCCCTCACAAGTACGTCTTCCTGCAAACCTCATCTCGCATGTACTCCCGCTCCGCTCCAACTTCGCATTTGCAATCCTGCCTAACCTATCGTCTTCCTTTAAACAGGTTGCCGTGCTTGAGCGGGAACAAGGCCGGTCGCAACACTGTGTGCTTAGGATTGAGGGAGAGAGAATGTGATAGCAGAATCTGGCAGAGGTGAGGAGAAAATCTCTTGAAGATTCCTATTCTCATTGGGAAATCAAAGCTTCAAAAACAGCAGGTTGGTTTTTGAAGCTTCGTTTTTTTCTATTTCTATTTTTTTATTTGTTTTCTCCTCTATGGTGGGTGGGAGAGTATGGAAATTATGCTCATTTTTAGCTGCTGCTTTCTTCTCTCTCTCTCTCCATTTTTATTCATTTTGGTTTTGTTGCTATGAATTTTGAATTGAGATTCTAGATGGTTTTTTTTTTTCTTTTTCTTTTTGTTTTGTTTTGTTTTGAAGAGAAGGATTGCATGGAAATTGTGGTTTTATAGATGTCAGTTTTCAGTTTTCAGTTTTTTTTTTTTTCTGAGATGGGCTGTGTTATCGAAAATGGTGCGTTGGTCTGGTTATTTTGTTTTTCAGATTCTGTTACTCTTATTTATTTATTTAATTTATTTTCTGCATTCTGGAATTTTCTAGGGTATTTGGAGCATTTCTGATGTGGGGTTTTCTTTTTATACTCATTGCTTTTCCAAGTGCTTACTATTAGTAAAATCTGATCTGTGGTTTAGAAAAATCTTATCTGTGGTTTAGTTATTAAATATCTGTGGTTTAGTAAAATTGAGTCTTTGAGTTCACCCAACCTAACTGGATATCAAGTCCAGTTTTTAAACTATGCTGTTGTGCTGTCCCTACCTAAACATCATATTCAAAAGGGTAGAAGATGCCATATATGGCCTCGTCATTATCCATGGAGAAGTGGGCAGAGTTCAGTAATGGAGCAGATCATCAATCAATGGAAAGGTCAGTTGCCAATTTGTTCTGGCCTATTCTACAAAATCCATGCATTGTATCAGGTTCCTATCTTGACCCAGTTATTTGCTAATTTAGTGGATGTTGGCAACTACAAAATCCATGCATTGTATCAGGTTCCTATTTTTTGTTTTTTTTTTTATTTGAGTAATTTGGGTTCTTGTATTGGTGGATTACTACAACTTTTTGCTTCTGATTGCTGTTGGGTTTTGTCGTGCTATTCAGGTTTTTCTTTTTCTTTTTCAGGTGGGTGTTTTGAAAATTTGGGATTACCACAACTTTTTGCTTCTGATTGCCTTTTCTTTTTCTTTTTCTTGGCATGCTCCATCTCTTCAAATTATTATTAGTGTTTTTTTTTTTTTTTGTTTTTGTTTTAAGGATGAAGACATTTGATTAAGATTAAATTCTCAGAACTAATGTCATACACATATGGCAATCCAAACAACCAAACCTATTGTGGATGAACTTAGCCCAAAAATCATACTGAATGGGCAATCTTAACCATCTGATTTCCCATTACTCTTACACTGGTGAATAATTTATTGAGTAGTCCCCACCAATTGGACAGTTAGGAAGATTTAACCACAGTGCAATTTTCAGCGCACCGCTAGGAGCTAATCCAATATCTTGTTAAAGTCTAGCAAGATCTTGTATGGAGCACCATTACGGGTGGCATGATCAAGTATCGTCTCTTATTTTCATTTACTGCAATTGATAGAAGATTGAAAATGTCAAAAATTAGGATTGTTAGGTAAATCCAGTAACTTCTCTTCTGAATTACCAATAGACGAGCTCTGTTATGGCTGCTTGCAAGAGCAGGATCTTCAATCATACTCTTCCCACAAGTGTTGATGTGGAATTACCATTTGAGAGTCTGATTTTCTTTATGAGTTTTGATTTTGGTAGGCCCGAGCCTGGCCCATTGACAGCCCTATTCAATGTAACCTAGATGGCAAATGCATTAAAATTTGTCAGATTGGAAAATCGTAGTAATAGGTTTTTTGATCTTTTTTCTGGTTGAATCAGAGACATTACTGTATATTTTTTTCTTAACCATTATTTATTTTTTGAACCACAACTCTTCTTCTCCATTAATCTGTTTCAGTTTTCATGACTTTTCCATTAAAACCCATCAATGTAATTTTTCTGTCCCAAAATACATATTGTCGTGTCCTCGTCCTAATCAAAGTCACATGCATCCTATATAGAGAGGGGTGAATCAATATGGATGGGAGCGACTGGTCGAACGAAGAGTTAGAATTCTTCACGGTTATATTGGCAGCGGGATCTGCTGCAATTGCTACTGGGGAGTATTGTCGCACGTACCTCTTTCGAAACCCTCCCAGGTCTGCTGATTATGACCATGCCTGTATTATCAATGAGATTATTAGGGTAAGGGAGACTGATTGTGTTTCGCAACTACGGATGAAAAAGATCACGTTCTTCAATCTTTCCTCAATCTTGCAAGATAAGGGACTGTTGGCGGATGCGAAGCACGCAAGTATGGAAGAACAACTTGTCATGTTTCTTCATACATTAAGCCACAATGTCCGGAACCGAGTGATTGGACATCATTTTATAAGGTCAGGCGAAACCGTAAGTCGATATTTTAATCGAGTCTTGGATGCAGTTGTCTCTTTATATGCAGACTTTGTTACACTACCTACACTCGATACCGCATCTGAGATTTCATCCAACCCACATTGGGCGGATTACTTTCAGGTATGATAATAGATATACTCATCACAATTAATTACGATCTGTCGGGATTGAATTACATATGCCAATATCACATAATGATTAACAAGTTTAACTTAGGATTGTATCGGAGCAATTGATGGGACATGCATCCCAGCTTTCGTAGCATCCGCGGATAGTGCTGTCTATTGAAATAAGAAAGGATATATATCACATAATGTCTTGGCTTCTTGCAAGTTCGACATGAAGTTCGTGTACGTGTTAGTGGGATGGGAAGGTTTTGCATCAGATGCACGCGTTTTGTAAAGTGCCTTAACTCACTCAAGCGATCCTTTCGTAATACCCAGTGGTAAAACCCATGGACATCAAATACTCTGATGGCTTTATAACATCAAATGAATAAGAATTGATATTGATCAGAAATTATTTTTAAAATATAGTTAAATACTACGTAGTTGATACAGGATATGCGCACTCACCCGGTTTCATGGCCCTATATCGTGGTGTACATTACCATCTTAATGAGTATCGTACCGGTCGGAAACCATCCAATGCTCGGGAGTTATTCAGTTATCGCCATGCACAACTGAGGAATATAATAGAAAGATGTTTTGGAGTTTTGAAAGTCATGTTCCCAATTATGAAGACTGCTCCACAATATCCGATACAAACTCAAGTAAAGATAATGCTAGCTTGTTGTGTGTTATACAACTTCATAAGAATATCTGGAGACGATGACATGTTTGAAGTTGAGGAGTCGTCAAGTTTGGTGCCGATGGTGTGATCCCATCACCTACAGAAGTATCCGTCCTCGATGAAGGTCGTGTGCTGTTGAATGTCACTCCACATGAAAGAGAGGAGTGGGCCAGAAAACGCGATGAAATAGCTTCCAGAATGTGGAACCAAGCTCATCTAGTGAGTCAAACAAATTAAATGCATTGTAATGAGACGTACATCAAAGATGGTTTAACTGAGTATCATTCAAGACTGTCAAATTAGATCACTATTTTCTGTGTGACATATTTTGTTTTATTTAATATGCAAGCTTTTTTGGACTTCATATTATTTACTCATGCGGTAGAATAATTTTTTTAACTTGTTGTCGCATCATTTATCTTCTCATAGATTGAGGTAGACCAAAGTGGCTCCGTGTCATCGAATAGAGACTCTGTACTATCTACTCCGACGAAATATCACGTTGGATCACCTACTAGTACCCCACGGAGATCGCCCAGGAAACATACACTGAACAGTGGAATTGAGGACCAGTCCTATGGAGGTGTCCTTCGTTGGATGGACGACATCCTAATTGAAGGATTAATGGAGTTAGTCATTGCTGGAAGACGAAGTGGTGCTGGATTTAAAATAGAATCATTTACAGGAATCGTTGAAAATATGATGTTGAAGTTACGCCTCAAGATCACTAATGTGAACGTAAAAAATTGCATCCACACAGTGAAAAAAAACTTCTTCACTGTCAAAGATCTACGGAGTGCGTCTGGTTTTGGATGAGACCCAGACCTACAAATTGTCGTCGCATCAGATGAAGTGTGGATGGACTACGTTAAGGTGTAGTTTCTTTAACAATTACATCATATCTTATCATACAAAGTGCAATATTAATGACTGGTTCTTTTTTTTGTGTTATGTCTAGTCTCATCCAGATGTTGCCCAGTTTCGCGGCAAACCCATGCCCAGATATGATGATCTCGAGTTCATTTTCGGAAACGACAAGGCTATTGGTAAAGCATCTGCCACTGGTAACTTCCCTCCCTGTGCAACCACTCCTCGATGGAGAGAAATAGATGTGTCGTTTAACCACACTGTTGATCTGAATGATGATATTAACATAATATCTTCTGAAGAACGTGGCGATGATGCACCGCATATCCATTGGTCTGACGACAGCCCTGGAGGCGACAACATTCCTCGTCCGAGTCCGACACAGCATGGGAATGCCTCCCGCAACACGAATTCCATGGTTAATTCTAAAAAGAGACCGAGGGTGGAGCGACCTGAACATCAAATTGGCATCGGGATGGTCGATATTGGGGGTGCCATGAAGTCAATTGCCATTTCCATCGACAGGGGTCCGAACTTTGGTCGGATGACACAAATTATACCAGCTTTGGAAGAGTTGGAGGGACTGACGGCTGATGAGGTCTTATGGGCAACGAAGTTGCTATCAAAAGAAGAAGCGTATGGGGCCTCCTTCCTTAACTTTGCCAAAGAGAAGAGAATTTCATTCATAAGAATGTTGCTGACTGGGGGTGGACCGCACGTATGAAAGAACATTTTCCCTAGTTTGACTGGCTAGAGGCAATCATTTGTAGGCTTTGCCTTTAAGACAAGTCATTAACTATATTATTTTTGGGACTTGTAAAACTTAATTTTGGATATTTCTACTTGTTTCTTGTTGCACTTTTGGATAACACATCACTTGTTATTAATACTTGAACACAACACGTGCATTGATAGAGATTATTGTTATTAAATTGAACTATATGCAGGCTTTTGTTTAGCGCAAGTTATGGTGACACTTGCGTCACGGACATATTACCCAGTAGGTAATTGGTTATAATTATGGATACTATAAAGATCATTAATGACTTGTGCCAATTAATGATATGTCAATGCAGATGGGCAAGGAGAAGTATTACGTCGTGTTGGTGGGACGTAGGCCTAGAATATACGTGTCTTGGGACGACGCGAGGTTGGAAGTGGAGGGATTTTCTGGAGCGAGACACCGCGCATTCAAGAACTGGAAGGAGGCAGTTGCATACTGGGACGGTCACTTCAGTAAGGCATGTGCACCGTCGAGACCTTGCACGGATTCTCATACAGTTCAGTATACTGCATTTTCTGATGACCTGGACATCCTTCATTGTACGTCGTCGTCCATCCGACAGACGATACAGACGACATCGGCGACCCCGGCCATGGTTTCCAAGGCTATGTCGACTGATGATCTTTGCCCAACAGACAGAGAGATATTCTGTGCCCTTGTAGTTGGTGTCGGTGTCCTTTTTCTTGCCTTCCTTGTTATTTTTAAATTATAAGATGATTGTATATCTTTATCTGCCACTTGTTTCTTTTCTATTCCATCTGATCCCGCACAACTTATGATAGACAGTCTTTTGCTTATCATGTTTTCATATATTTGGACATTTTCGACTGGCGTACATCTGTTGTGATATACCTATATCACACCGCCGTGTCTGATGCGGTCCATGGGAATATATGGCTATGTTCTATGGTGACAGTGATATTGACCACAATGCATCCATCCATCCATTAAATTAGTTTACTTTCATGACCGTTCATTTTCCAAAGCATCCACGGTATAGTTACCATCCACATTCCGCACAACAGTCGAATTGCCAACAAGAAACACGTGTACAAGATCCGAGCTTTCCAAATGGTTGGACATAATGCTTAGATCTTTTGCTTCAAAAATCAGGCCATTTCACACCTTAGGTAGGCCACACTATTCAAAATAAATGGATGCATACTGAAAATTATTAACAATTAGTTTGATATGTATGTTCAAATTGACGGCTGAAATTTTTTAAAATTTCCAAACAGTGTGCCCTACTTAATGGAAAGGTCAGATCTCACACGTGTTTCAAATTGACACGTGACATCCTTGCGTAACAATTCAAATGGTCTAAATCATGGGCCACAGTGTGGATGGAGCAGATCCCTAGTCCATCAATCCCTTGCAGTCTAATCGATGACGAAGAAACTATGAGATTAGTAGGATGGTACACTGCAGTGGGCTAGATAGATGAACAATCTGGATTACTGAAAGGACGGTTGCTAGGACGCGAGAACCCTGCCCATCTACACATAAGCGCACGTTTCCTGTAATGTGGTCCACTTGAGATTGAGATATGATTGCATTTTTTTCTCATATTATATAATAATATATATAAATAGATGGACGGCATGGATGACACACATACATTATGGTGGGCCCCACAGAGAACCGACCAGCCGCGAAATGGCTGGTGTCAGGGCGGAGTAGCCAATCCGTTCCCACTCATTTTTCTTGCCTCAGCGAACGCGGGAATTGCCATTTCTCTCCTTTTTAGAAAATTTTCAAATACGTGAAATCCAAATGATGGTTTCCGCCACTTCACTGCATTTACCTGAGCAAGTAATAAATGCTCAGGGAAAATGTATTTACCAGCACATTGAAAAAACAAACAGGCCCTTAATGGTTCAGATTAGGGTTTTGGGGTGCAGATTAGGGTTTTAGGATGCAGGTTAGGGTTTTGGGTACGGATTAAGGTTTTGGGTACAAATTAAGGTCATGGTTCTCGGACTGTCTTAGCCTTCTCAAGATATTAGCCTGGGTGGGGTGTCTACAGATGCCCCTCTTTGGCTGAGGTTGTGAGCAACCGAGCGCCAAAGCGAGTGGACACCCCACCCTTCTGGTCAGAAAGGGTAGTGATTCGAAACTGTTGCCTACTATTATATCATTATCAATTGACTGTTTAAAAAAGAGATGATTTGCACATATCATGAGAGCTAAGGAAAACGTTGTGATTGTCCCTGCGCATTGGTGTGACATTGTGGGTCACCAATCACAACCTTTTCACGTCAGATTGTTAATAGCATTGGAGGGTAAGTCTGAAAGTAGGGCCTCTACGCGTGGGTGCGGCTTTATGAGGATTCACATACTGTTTGATCTATCGTTCCTTTGCTACGTAATCATCCTAGGAGTATTCGATCCATTTGATCGTCAAAGTGCTTAACTACCCTGCGCATTGGTGCGGCCTTACGGGGAACTTACTACGCCAACTTGGACTCGATTAAATTTTTCGAACACCCCGGACTAGGTATGTGCAAGTAATCTTTTACCATGCAGTCTACTGATTTTGATACTTTGGTTACAATGGATTGTTGTCACTTTGAGTTTGATTATTCTTTCTAGAGATAGATCCACTCATTTCTACTAGCATTCGTACGACTGTCCAGATATAGAGATCAGGCTAATCATACATGTATCATGTACGAATTCGATCATCCTCCGGGGATGCCTGAAGATTGAATTCGATCATCCTCCGGGGATGCCGGAAGAGCGAATCTTATTTAGTTGTTTGGACTGACCGCAACTGGAGAATATGGAAGATTTCTCAGTGTACTGCGCGCTGCTTGCGTTTTTTGAAAACTTTATTTTAAAAGCTATTCCCTTTGGAGCTAGACTCTTTGAGGATTTTATTTTAAAATATTTTTTAAATTTTTTGGAAAATATCCGTTCGATCTCGCGGGTGGGCGTCGTCGTTCGGTTTTTATTTACAAAAATTAATAGTAACATTGCCTCCATAGATAAGCTGATGGGGCTAATGATTTGAAATATTTTTGAATTTTTTTAAAGATCCGTCCGATCTTGCTGGTGGGCGTCGTCGTTCGATTTTTATTGTATGGTCTAGATCGAATAGCCTGATAGGCTCCACTAATGAATTAATGGGGCAATTGGGGAACATGAGCCATGATTTGGACATGTCAGCCTAGGACCATGGGTGTTGAAATCGGGCTTGTGAAGTGGGCCTTGCTTTGGATATGTGGGCCTAGGAAATGGTCTTGAAAACATGGGCCTTGAATCATGGGCCTTTAGACAATGGGCTTGGTGGGCTTTTGACATGTGGACCTTGTGGACTTTGATCTTGTGGGCCTTATGAGCTTTGAAATGTGAGCCTCTGGATCTTTGAAATGTCGGCCTATGGGGCTTTGAACTGTGGGCTCTTGGGGCTTTGACTTTGACTTTGTGGATCCCCGACTTTGTTGGCTGCTTGTTCTGTATATGTATGAATGCCTTTTTTTTTATTTGTAAAGAAAGGAAAGTGATGCATAGAAAGACTTTTTTTAAAAGGAATGAAAATTTTTCCTTGTGCCAAATTTGTCAGTGTTTGCTTGTGTTTGGATTTGTGCTTTGGATGATTGGGATCAGAATATTGAACTCAACCCATGTCAAATCCGGTATTTTGAGTTGTTTACCAGGGATCTCTGTTCCCTAAGAGTAGCGCATATTAGGATCATACCCCTTTGATTTGAGTAGAGTTTGATAGAATTCTGATCCAGGACTTATCTCTTCCTTTTGCTTCTTTACTTTGCTCGTTGCCTTGGCTTCTTCTGTACCTGCACTTTTTATTTTTTTTATTTTTTCTCTAGTCGTTTTTGCGCGTAGGCCCTTTTGGGTTTTCACCACAGCTAGCTTTCCCGTCATTTTTGCCTGTAGCTCCCTTTCAGATTTTCACCACGTCCCGGGTTTTTGGTCTTGCCTGCCCCTTGGCAGCTGTGCTCTTTTTACCCTTGGTGCATTTTTAGGTTTTCACCAAGTCTACTATCTGCCTGCTGTTTTTACTCGAGGTGCCCTCTCGGGTTTTCACCTAGCCCGTTTTGCTTAGGCATGCTACTTTTCTTATGATTTTTCTTTTTCTTTTAAAGTAACTGAGGTAGGAGGCTAGACTCCATTCATTGTCGATCGATTGGTGAGTTGCCTGACTTTATCTTCAATCACAACCGTAAAGCTGTTGACATTGGTTTAAACTATCCTGAGGAGAAACGGGCTGGTGACTTGTGTTCTCACTCATTGGGTTTGACTTCTTCTCTTCTTTTTTTTTCTTCTTGTAAATTTTTTTTTTCAACTGCGCGCTTTATTCGTCTGTTTTTTTAATCTCTTTTTTTTTTAACCCTTTATTTTTTTGGAACACTTATTGGAGGGAAGGAATGATGATAGAATGTACCTCAGGATGCTAATCTCTTGTCGTTTGACTTTAGCTTTACGATTGTGGTTGTTGACATAGTCGGGTAGGATTACCCATAATAGATATTCACGTTGTCGGCGTTGATGGGCTCTGGAAGATCTTTACCCCTAATGTTGGTGAGACGAAGGGCACCTCCCGGAAGAACCTCGCGAATGATCAACGGACCATCTCAGGATGGCCTGGAGTTGCCCCATGGATCTAGTAGGCGCAATGATAAGATGTGCATTGTTACCATGTTACTAACCTTTCTTTCAGACTTGTTTGTCATTGGTCTTGGCGATCGTTGTGTGCTTTATGTCTTTGAGATGTAGTTGGTTGCATCAATCTTACCACCAATCATTTTCCTTGACTTCTTGCTTCATTCGTATCCATGATGTAGGATGTTGTTGTTGCTGCCTGCTTTTGTCTGATATGAGAATGCGTTCATGATCATTGGATGCCTTTGGGTTCATTCTTTTGATGATGTCCACACCCCATAATGAAGAAGTGCTAGAGTGTTGTTAGGTTATAAAGATTCGAAGCATGCACATGGATCCGTTATATAAGCTTTGAATACTTGAAGCACTTACTGACATGCTGTAATAGCTTATCTCCATCATTCATCAGTAGGACTCCATCGTGGACTTCAGGCATGATCTTGACAGCTTTACTTGATGGGCTTGACTTCAGGTTTCATAGAAGATGGTGTAAGATTGGTTCTTCATTTGATATGGGTAAGGCTTCATAGGAGAACGCGAGGTTGGATAACCCTGGCCTTAAGAATTTTGTCATCCTCTGCTTGTACTCAAGAGGCGAGGATCTCTTGATGTGTCACGACATTGACCTTTGTTTCGAACTTTCTGAGGGAAATCTACGGAATACATAAGGTTGGAGAAATCTAGAGACTCTCCTACCTTAGATTGACTCCTGATCTACGATCCGGGATTTCGGGTAAGGGACCTCAGTTACAAAGAGGGAAGGTGTTAGACACCCTCTTTGCCCGTACAAATGTACGGTCTCTACTTGATGTGGTAAAACAATCTCAACGGATGATGTATGTTGTGGTTGAGATAGGATTAGGCACACATGCAGATTTCTGATGCAGCAAGATCCGAGATTTCGGTAAGCCACAGAGCATATGTCCAACGGTGTGTCTAGAAGGCTGATGTGATGATGCTTATGCAAAGAGATAAAGAAAATCGGACTAATTCGCTAGGAATTTCTGATGTGACAGGATCTGGTACACGACAAGTCACAGAGCATACGTTCACAAGAAATCTAGAGGAGCAGGGGGGTTGAGAAGGGAATAAATGTCATGATGAATGCTTGTATATGCGATGAATGGATCTTTGGCTTGAACTTGAATAGGCTAAGACATGAATCGAGCTATAACCACTTTGGGCTGGGTCTAAGGGTTGAGATGGTTGAGGTGAGGCTAGAAAGTGGTTGGAAAAAATCTGGAATTTAAGGCTTGGGAGCTCCTCCTCACCCTCACTCCCGCTCTCTTCTCTTCTCTCCCTCTCTTTCTCTCACACTTGAAAAGTGAAGTGGTTGTTGTGAAAATGTGAAGAGGAGAGGGTTATTTATAACCTTCTCCAATGGTCTTATAGTAAATGTGGAGTTTGGAAGGGGTAAAAGCTGATGTGGCAAGTTGTGAGTAGTTAAGGGGAGAGAAACGCCACGTGGTGCACTCCTATTGGCCCTTGGGTTTGGTAAAATAGTAAATAAGGTCGAATGAGGGGGCAAAGTTGATTTTCGGTCGCTGGGCCAGCTGTTGCTCAGAGGACACATGCGCCCCGTAAGTGGTGGTAATCGGAGTACCGCCGGCGGTACAAACTACCACCCGGGCCGAGCTTGGGCCAGGCTTGAGCATGTGGGCCTCGTTTGGTGCGCTGGTTCGTCCGATAGTCTTATTTTTGAGTTTTTTTGGCTCGACTGGGTGTATTTCATGTTGATCCTAATTTTAACGGGTTTTAGGTTCAGACTGGAATTTGGGTTTGGCTAGGTTCAGGGTTTAGGTTAAGGTTAAGGTGGGGTTTAACGGTTCAGATTAGGGTTTTGGGGTGCAGATTAGGGTTTCGGGATGCGGGTTAGGGTTTTGGGTACGGATTAGGGTTTTAGATACGGATTAAGGTCATGGTTCTCGGACTGTCTTAGCCTTCTCAAGATATTAGCCTGGGTGGGGTGTCTACACCTACGTTAGGTTTTCTATCTTTTCATATTTCATATGAAGATGTTTTATATTTTTTAGAAGGAATCCTGTTTAATATGTGACATGTTGTAAGCAGTGCCTCAACCCATAGACTGAGTGACAACTTTGCTCGTATTAGCATTGAGTTGACCATCTCTACTAATGTTTTATTCTCCCTTTCTGCTATTCCATTTTATTGCGGTATATATAGCACAATACATTAATGTATTAGTCCATGTTCTTTACAGAAGTTATCAAATTTATTAGAAAAGTATTCTCCTCTTCTATCGCTACAGAGAATCTTAATTTTCTTGTTTAGTTAATTTTCTACTTTCAGTTTATATACTTCATTTTTGCTCTTTAATAAGTATATATACATATATTTAGAGCAATCATCAATAAAGGTTATAAAATACTTTCTTCTTCCGCGAGTAAGAATGTTGTTTAACTCATATATATCACTATGCACAAGATCCAATACTTGAGATGATCCCTTGACAATTGGAAAAGGTTTCTTTATCATTTTGGATCGTATATACACTACACATTTATCGTTTTTATTATTTATGTATGAGATTAAACTATTTATAGTCATTAACTTTAAAGTATTATATCCTATATGGGCTAGTCTATCATGCTATAGTCCAATGGATTCAACCATATACGTAGAAGTGTTATTTTCATTCAGAGAAAACTTAACCATTCCATTACAAGTATATCCCTTTCCGACAAAGTTCTCATTCTTTGATAGAATCAGTTTTCCTGACTCGTATATCATCCTTATTCCAGGTTTGCGCAGAAGATCCCCAAAAACTAAGTTTCACCTTATGTCTGGGACATGCAGTATATTTGTCAGAATTACTTTCTTCCTAGAAGTAAACACTAGTTCGACGGTTCCTTTGCTGACAACCTTCGATCGGATTTCATTACTCATTTGGACTTCTTGACCAATGATCAATTCCTCATAGGTTTTGAATGTTGATCTGTCGTAACAGACATGTACGGTAGCGGCAGTATCATACCACCAACCGGGAACTTTTCTTTGGATTGTGTTCACCTCTGTGATCATTGCTATGATATCGCCTTATACTGCACTTGTTTCTTTTTTATATTTGCGATATCAACTAACTCGAGTGTAGTGTCTGATTTTTCCACAAACATAGCAAGGGCCTTTGAGCTTTCCATTCTTCTTCTGAGTGTTTTTCTTGAATTTTCCTTTATTAAATTTCAGGAAATCGTCCTTCTTGTGATTCTTGTTATTTGTATTCTCTACTGCGTGCACTTTGGACGAGGAATCCCCGTTGTCATTTTTTTTATCGCGGTTGTGGGATTCTTCCTCAATTCTTAGATATTTCTCGTTTTGATCCAATGTGTAGTCATCGATCTTATGCAACAACTTCTTTCTATAGTCTTTCCACATCAAGGGTAACTTTGCGATAATGGCCCCGACTTGAAATTACTCAGGAAGATCAATCTTAATGGCTTTAATTTTGTTTACTATTAGTTGTAATTCTTGGATTTGAGTTAATAGCGGTTTGTTATCTACCATGTTATAGTCGAATTACCTGGATATCAGGAACTTGTTGGTACCTTTTTCTTCAACTTTGTATTTGAATTCAAGTACAGTTCAAATCTCATTTGCAGACGACATTTGTGTGCACAGATCGTACAAACGGTCAGAGAGAGAATTCAGAATGTGTCCACGATACAGGAGTTTGTCTTCATCGTGTTTGTTACGGGCAGTGATCTGTTTAGGTGTGTCTTTATCGGTTGCTTTAGGCAGCGGTTGCAGATTCGGATCTAGTATGTAACAGATCTTTAGTGACGTTAGAAGGAACTTGATCTTGTCTTGCCACTTAGTGAAATTGGTTCCATTGAACTTATCAAGCCGAATCAAGTCCTAATTCATTAGTTTGATGGATGATATGCTTTCGGCTTCCATATCAAATAATGCTTTAACATTGTTGAAAAATAATACAAAAATGATATTTTCTATAAAATACGAAAAACCAAAAATGATATGAAATAAGGACAGGCTGAAGCACATATGAGAACGCTGTCCTTAGAGCATTATTTGCCCCTACTCAAGTAGATTGAGTATGCTGAAAGGTTACGGGCAAAGTACTTCTAGGATATGACGAGCTTGATGTGAATCTGCATCCAGCAAAAACAAGGACCCACCAATGGAACTCTTGTATACAAATGTTTGGCAAAAACAATAAAAGGAAAATCCTAAAAAGAAAGAGAAGAAGAAATCTGAGTTAGACCACTGCATTGATCTGTTATTCAGCTAATGGTTCAGATAAACCATTCTAGACCACAACACTGGTCTGTTCTTCAGGCAATGGTTCGGATGAACCTTAATATTTTGCTGGAATTTCTATTTGTAAGAGAGAATTTGATTCGTATGTGTTGTTGGAGTGTGATTGTGATAGATTGTAAACCCATTCAGGCCCTGTATATATAGGCTAGGATTGCTGGCAATTTTAGTCCAGGGACTTAAATCCTCATGACTGTTTTCTAGCTGAGAAATTAGCCGTTATTAATAGTTTCTGACTGTTGTGTATGTGGTGTAATAGTTATGCATGCTACAGTTTCTAACCATTTAGACACATTGGCTAGCTGTTGGGCTAGTCACGTGCAATAATTTCTGCATAGTCAAGTATCAATTGCATGAGGAGTTACACTTCTCTGCAACAACTTTATTTCCAGCCTCTATATAAGTCAAATGATCTCATTCAGTCCTCTAGACTCCCAGCTATCCGCTTTAGCTCTCTGTCGCACCGCGACTCGCACACGTCTTATAAAGGAGCGACCATCTATGACACGTGCGAAGTGCAAAGTGAGACTATTCCCAAAACACTTGAAAAGGGGTTATATATATATATATTATAATATTAATAATAATAATTTTATTTAAAATATATTAAAATTAATATATTTTGACAATTTTTGGCCTACCATGGATTTCGAGCTTTATTTGGGTAGCAGCGACTCCAAATAAAATATATTTTTATATTTAAGTCAATACCACACTCCAAGCAAATAGGGATATAAGTTTGATAGTGGAGGAATTAGCCTTGTATTTAGGCCTCATATGTTTAAATTGTTCTTTTGAAATCTGATGGAGATTGAGCAACAACAATTTATGAGTCCCATCATGATATATGTGTATGATCCGTACCATCCATTTATCTTACTTAGTTCATTTGGGAGCATGAGCAAAAAAAATAAAAACAAAAGGGTAATATATTACTTCACGTGGACCACACCACAAGAAACAAGGTGGATAATAATGATGTCTACTATTGAAAGTTGAAAAGTTCTTAGGGCCCACAGTGATGTGTAGCAGTAATCCAACCCGTTCATAAGGTCAAGCAGACATGAATGAAGGGAAAATACAAATGTCGGCTTCACCCAATACTTTTGTGGTCCTCAAGAAGCTATCAACGGTAGGCTTCAATCCCTTCATTTCTAAGTAGTGTGGCCCACTTACATTTTGGATCCTTCTCAATTTTGGGCTCATGCCCTAAAAGGAGTTGGTAAATTGGATGAACGGGATGGATCATACGTGTACATCATGGTGGGCACCACATATTGTAGTTCTCAATCCTCAATTTTAATATTCAAATCTATCATGTCGTAAGGCGGCTGGAGAGAATTCCTTGCAAGTAATAAATGTTTATTTACCACCCCATATAAAACTATTATTTTTACTATCATTTCTATAAAACAAATAATATAATAAAACCATCATGGTAGTAAAATGCAAGAGATGTCACTGACGACCACAGTGACCATAAAAGTAAATAATAGTTACTCATTTACCATCATTTATCATTGTAACGGGAAGGAGAGCCAGACGGGGTTAAGGAGGACGCCTTGCCAGGACATAATCGTCCAACCGGGGCCTGTGGGGCTATCATAATTTATTGGGTTTATCCATGCCGTTCATCAAAATTTACATATCATTTTAAGTAATAAGCTAAAAAATGAAGCAGATACCAGCTCAAGTGGACCACACAAATGGGGATTGAACTTCCACCATTAAAAACTTCTCAATGGCTACAGAAGTTTTGGATTAACCTAACATTTGTGTTTTCCATTCATACATATCCATGTGACCTTATGAACATTGGATGACAGATAAATATCAGGGTAGTCCTAAGAAGGCTTCAATGGTATGTTATTATCACCACTGCTTTTTATAATGTGGTCCACTTAATCCTTGGATCTTCTTCGTTTTTGGGTTCATACCCTGAAATGACCTGTAAAAATGGATGAACGACATGGATAAAACCCATACATCTTGGCAGGCCCACATAGCTCCAACATGGACCCATTTTCTGCCCCAATCCGCTTCGGAAAGAGAACTTAGAGGTGAGGGCACCACGGCCTGACGGTATCTACCTGGAAACGGATTGGCTACTCCCCGTGCCACCAGCCCATGGCTGATGGTCAGTGCTCCGTTGGTCCCACCATGATGTATGGGTTTCATCCACGTCGTTCATATATTTTTATAGATCATTTTATAGCATGAGATAAAAATGAGGTATCTCCCCCATCTAAAGTGGACCACATTATAGGAAACTGTGTTGAATGAGCGTCGACCATTGAAAACTTTTTGGAGGCCATAAAAGTTTTGGATCAAGCTGATCTTTGTTTTCTCGCTTCATCCAGGTTTGTATGACCTAATCAAATATCAAGTAAATAGTACAGTGGGCCTTAGGATGATTTTAATGGTGGATATCCAATCATTATTGTTTTCCTTTGGTGTGGTCCACCTGATATTTACATCCTTCTCATTTTTGGGATCAAACCTAAAATGATCTATAAAAATGGATAAACGAAATGGATGAAACACATATATTATGGTGGAGCCCACGGAGCACCGACCCCAGCCACAGAAGCGAATTAGATATTGAACACTTCAGTAGCCATGTGGCAAAACGCCATTGGTTAGATACCAATGGTACGTTCCCTTGTATAAATGCTACCCTAGTAGATCCGTTAATGGATCTTTCTTGGTTTTCGCCGTGCACCCACTCAACCATGAAATCAGATTTTCATACTGAGAACATTTAGTTGGGCCCACTATAAATTTATGTGATTTATCCACACCTTCCATCTGTTTTTCCATCTAATTTTAGGCGCTGAAACCTAAATTGAAGCTTATAAAAATCTCAAGTGGACCATACCATAGGAAACAGTGGAAATAATGATTTCCACTGTTGGAACCTTTCTGAGCCCCATAGTGATGATTATTTTTCATCCAACTGTTCAAAGTTAAAAAAAGCATGGATGAAAGTAAAAAAACAAATATAATCTTGATCCAAAACTTTCGTGGCCCTTAAGAATTTTTCAACGGTATAAATTCAATTTACACTGTTTCCTTTGGTGTGGCCGAATTTAGCCTTTTATATGCTTAGGTTTTGAGCTAAGGCCCTAAAATTATCTTATAAAATGGATGGACAGACGAGATAAAATAAATAAATCACGATGAACCCCACAAAGTTTACTCAGCATGCAATCCACTGGCCACGTGCCGGTAAACTCCACGTACGTTTGTTTGTTTGTTTGTTTTTTTTTCCCTTTTTGAACATGGATTTCTTCTTGCGCTAGGAACTAGGTGGGGCCCATTGTGATGTTTGTGAGAAATCCTCCCCTTCCATCCATTTTTTGAGTTTATTTCAGGACATGATGCCTAAAATGAACCATATCCAAAGCTCAAGTGGGCCGTACTAGAGGAAAATGTGGTTAGGAAAATTCATACCGTTAAAATCTACCTGAATTCGACAATGATCTTTAATAGCCATCCATACCGTTAATAACTTTATTCCTATTGAGATGAACTGAAATCACAAATATTAGCATGACTCAAAACTTCTGTGGCCCACGAATATTTCACCTTTGGATGTTCAATTATCATGTTTTTGGCCCACTTGAGCTCCAAAAACAGTTCATTTTTGACTTCATGTCTTGAATTAAACTCAAAATATGGATGGACAAGTAGAATTTCTCACAAGCATTATAGTGCCCCACCTAGGTTCCAGTGCAGAAACTTCTTGCGAAAGTCTTTCACTGGAATTTTGCATCATTTTTTCTTAAGATAAGCCATTACATGTGGGATGCAGATTGCATACTACTCCAGCCTGGCCTGTTCAGGCCCTAGGCTCTGAGCAGATAGGTTTATGGGTGGGCCCACCATGATGTATTTGTACATCTAAGTTGTCAATTGCTTTTCTCATATTATTTTAAGGCATCACAGCAAAAAGGAGGTGAATACAATGATCAAGTGGACCACACTAAATAATAAGCTTGGTTGCATTAAAATATATAAAGCATTAAATGCCAATTGCATTAAATGCAAGAGTCATCTGTGGTGCGGTTCATTTAATCGTTGGATCTACTTTATTTTTGTCTTGATGCCTTCGAGAAAATGGACGGATGCTTGAATGTACAGATACATCACGGTCGGCCTGCCTACAGGCGTTTCCGCTCGGAGCTGGGGACAGGCGGGGGTAGTACGCAACCCGTGTCCCTATTGGAAGGAAACGGTAGATTGGTATTCACCAATGCCATTTTCCAACGTCAAAGGCTACCGAAGCGTGGACGCGGAATTCCTGCAGTAGCCTTTCGCAAGAAGTTCCTGCACACGGATGGGGCCCAATAACATGTTTGTGGGAAATCTACTCCGTTAATCTATTCAGAGAGCTTATTTTAAAAATAGAGCCAAAAGTTAGGTGGATCCAAAACTCAATTGGGCCACACGAGAGGAGACTGTGGGGATTCAGTGAGAACTATGGAAACATTCTTATGGCCATAAAAACTTTGTTTCAGAATAAATATTTTGTATTCTCACTTCATCCCAGTGTTAATGACCTTATAAACTGTTTTGATGGCATATAAACATCAAGGTGGAGCTTAGGAAGGTTTCAACGGTAAGTATTTCTTTTCCCAATGTTTCCTCTCGTCTGACCTACTTGAATTTTGGATCCACTTCAGTTTTTATCTCTTACACTAAAATAATTTGAAAAAACAGATTAACGGAGTAGATCTCCCACAAACATACTGTTGGGCCCCACCTAACATCCTTGCGCAGGAACATCCTGCGAAAGCCTCGCAGGAAATCCGCGTCCCTGTAGCGTTCAGTATCCAATCCGCTAACCCCAGCCAAGGGCTGGTGGCAGCCGGCAGGGCTATCTAGTGGCTGGGGCCGGCAGGGCTATCTAGACGGGCAGTGGATCTCGGGACAGAAGGATGAAGCGTTACCAGCACCATGCAAGCCTGAAGTGTGAGTACACTTGACACATGTGTATGATATCCAGGCCAAAATTGTGAGGGTCCATGTACAATACTCACTTTGAACAGATGATCCCAACCATCAGATACGAGACATGAGGTTGACACTACATAAATGAAAACAAGCCGTTGTCCACTTTCAATGGGCAGACGTTCCAGCCGATCATGTCGAGTTTCCAGTTTAAAACCGACACGAGATGGCCCACTAAATGAATGATCCGGATCTCATCCATGTGAGGTGTGTATGGTTTTACTCAGCGACGCACTTACTGAAATGCATGGTACCAACAGTAATAAATGCGGGTGTCAGTCCTACCCGGCGTCAAACGTGCTGTTTGCCGACGTGTACAACCTCAAGCTTCTGTGGCCCGTATTCAGTGGAGGAAGCATACGATCCTGTACCGAGGATATGCACTGTATCCTCCGGTTCCTACTTTGTACATGTGTGACCAGGAGTTTGTGATCGAGAGCGTTGACTGCATGGGGCGCAGTTTGATGGACCATAACATAAGAAGTAGCCTTGATGGGACAATCTCAACCATTCCAACGGTGGCCACCATACAGACGGTTAAGGAAGGAGGAAAAATTAGTATGGTCCAAACTAGATACGGATGCCCGAGGAGATCAAAATCACTAATCTCATGGGTCTCAAATAAACCGACTTGGATTTGGGATATAAATATTCCTTGTTTGAATAATGAATTTCCACTGATGGATGCGAGAATGATACTTTCAGACAAGAAATCAAACAGTTACGGACTTCACATTACTGCACGTTGCATCAGATCAGATCAACGGCCTAAGATCACTAAAACCTTTGACCCCAGATGCACCGAGTAGGGAGACACCCCAAGCCATACATTTGGTGCGACCCATGCTCTCTCGGTACCGCCGACTCATTCCTGTGATTCCTCAACCATAACTTTTAGCGGGTGTCGTTTGGTACTCTGGCGGAGCATGGTGGTTGATGTGCAAGCACTCAAATCTTACAATCAGGCACACATGAACTCAAATTAAACCGACTAACTTGTGGGGCCCACTTCCTCTAACTAACAGTTCCAAAATATTTTTTTTTTTGAACAATCCTAACTTCTGGTCTGTGGGCACTTGTTCGTGAAATAGGACCATCAGATAAGTTTCATTCTTAACCGTCCAATGAGTATCCACGAATCCGACAGTCAGACAATAAAAATAATCGTAATTTAGTTCACGATGCATCTGAGTTGGGACACAAATCTGCATATTTTAGTTATCATATGGCATATACGAAAATTTAAGTAATTTCTAAGCTCACGAGTACCATCTACCAGAGCCTGCCAGAGTATCAAAGTTTTTCTCTAGCTTTTATGGTAAGAGAGAAAAACCCAAAATGGCTTAGTTTTCCTGTGTTGTGCACATCTCTCATTTGCTGTATCGGACTCACTTTGGAAGTGTACCAGCCATACAGCTCGTCTCATCTCATCTCACCCAACCATTCTCAGCCGTTCGTCATAGGGAAGGAGGAGAAAAAGAACGGATTGATCACCATCATCATCATCATCCTATGGTGTCTGTGAACCCTCCATCAGAGGGATTTTTCTTGGACCCTTTGGGGATGGCTCTTCCTGGCCTCGGCTCCATCACCACCACCACCACCAATACCAGCACAGCTCCTGCATCTGAAGATCCCAACAAGAAGATCAGAAAGCCATACACCATCACCAAATCCAGAGAGAGCTGGACTGAACAGGAGCATGATAAGTTCCTTGAAGCTCTCCAGCTGTAAGTATATACACTCAGCCACTTTGTACGTCCGCCTCTCTCGCTTACACTTCATTTCCTCTCAATCTTATTCGTTTTGATGTTATGGGTTTTTTGGAGAATTGGGTTTTCTTTATTGGGTGTTACATTGGTTTTGAACTTGGGCTTTGTCTGAAATTCGATTTTTATTTTTTATTTTTCATTTGGCTGATATCATAGATTTCGGAGAATTTTTTATTTTATTTTATTTTATTTTTTCCCCTGGCTATTGGAGCCTGGGTTTGTTTTAATTTCCCTTTTTTCTTGTAATATTGTAGATGGAGCTTCTTTCCTTTTTTTTTTTCTTTTTTTTTTTTTTTTTTGTGTAAATTTGGTTTTGGACTTTTTTGTAATCTGAAATTTGCTTTCTTGTGAATATTATGGTTGCTGGAGATATGGATTTGAACTTGGATTTCATGTGGATTTCATTAGTTTTAATTTTAATTTTAATTTTTATTTTGTTGATATTATAGATTTTGGAGATTTGGGTTCTTTTAAGGTGTTTATATCAGTCCGTGGTTGGGTTTCATCTGAATTATGCTTTTTTGTTTTGCTTTTCTAAATGTCATGGCTGTCGTGTAATTTTAGATTGGTATGAACATGGGTTTCATCAGAATTTTGCTGCTTTTATTTTTATTTTTATTTTTATATATCATGGCTGTTGGAGATTTTTTTAAAAATAAATTTGTAAGTGTTTATGTTGGTTTTAATTTTTAAACTCGGGTTTCATCTGAAATCTGCTTCCTTTTTTCTTTCTTCCAGGATTTTGGATTTTTTTTTGGGTGTCCAGGTGTCTGTATTGGTTGTGAGATTTGGAGAAATTAATTTTTGGAGAGATTTGTCTTTTTTATGTGTCAGAAATATGGTCTATTGTAGTCGAATTAATCACATTTGATGGGTGGTTGCTCTTGTATATTTGAGTTCTTTATATGGGGAGTTGGGAGTTCTCCCAAGGTTCTACCTATGAAGGTATTTTTGGGTGTTGGCTGTTTTTCTGTCAATTGCTTGGGTTTGCATGAATTCTCTGTTTTACCATGAAAGCACTAGTGAAGTAATGAAGATTCAAGTATAGAGATGGAAATTTAATAAGGGAAAGTTTGTGGTTAGTCTTCGGTTCATGTCTCTCTCACACACTGCATCACTTAATTATTTTCCAATTTGTCATAACTATGGCATAGATGACGGGATTTAACCGTGACATGCTTGTAATTCTTCTCATTATTTTCAGCTTTGATCGTGACTGGAAGAAAATCGAGGCATTTGTCGGCTCAAAGACAGTTATTCAGGTAATTCAATACATCTTTATTTCTTGCTAAAGAATTAAGTTGCAACCAAACTGTAATCTGCGACTCATGAACTGCAACAAAATCATCATTGTACTAATAATGTAAAGGCTGTAGGTTCAAAACTGGCTTGGGTCAAACTTATAGTTACAATGTTCCGCTTCAAAATAAATAAATAAATAAGTCATTACAAAATGAATTGCACGCATCCAATTTTTATTTAGCTGAGCTACTTAGAATTGTTTTACACCTTTGGCTATGTCAATGAAAATGAAAAGAAGAAATAAGATCTTTACACATGATTTTGAATCCAGATGGTCTAAAAGTTTTGCACTTTCTACTGGAGCTTCTTCCGAAACATCTTTCATTCCTCCATTAGGAGTCATATACTCTTAATGGCATGTCCTGTATCACCTTTTGTGGTCTATGAAAGAATATTCAATGCAAGCATCATTTTATGAGGCGTTGAGGTGACTATATCATTGTTGAGGAATAAGGCCTTTTGGTGGGCCCTTATTCATAGGGATGTTTTGTGACTTTACAATGTACAACAATATTTGTGGTGAATGGAAGATGGTTAATTCAAAATTGTCAAGCACCTTGAGACATGGAAAGATGGAAGGTGTCCGACCGGAATCTAAATTTGACCTTGATGGTAGTTTGGGTGGTGACTTTGGTTCTTTTGGAGTCGGATTGTCTTATGAAGGATTACAGAAGCATGGTGAGAGATCGAATGTGAATCTCTACTAAGTTGGAGGAGTCTGCTCTACTTGAGGGCCTTATAGTATTTCTTAGCTTTTTCTTTGGTCCTCAAGTCATCATGCTGCATTTTTCTCCATGTAATCATATGGGTGACTAGCGAGGGTTTGGCCCATGGAGATCAAAGAATATCCTAGATGAGGGACACAAGCTTTGCTAGGTGATGGTCATCTCTTTCCATCATGTCCATTGGAGATAGATGAGATTTTGAACTCTTTGGCCAGGGACCAAATTAGAAAACCAACATTCGGGCATTGGAGTCCCCACATTTATTCATGTTTCTCTTCTCAATGTGTATCTAATGTGCAATTTTGTTCTCCTTATTAATAGAAACTTGTTATGTGACAAGGTAGAGAAAACAAGGAATTGGCCATCCCTTTATCTCTCATCATTCTTAGCTCATAGTCATATCTAAGAATTAAAAACTCAGTATCAAGGGCCGATTCAGCCCGCCAGAGTATACTCATCAAGTATGTTATTATTCAAACAAATTATTCTAATCTTTAAAAAATCTAAAGAAAATCTAAGAGGAACTTTATGTCCTTGGCATGTACCCCTTCTTGATATTGGGTGATTTGAGCATGTTACACTTCCAAGAAGTTTGGCGTGTTGTCCTTCAGTATCTTAAAATTTTGAACTGCGAGCCATGTTCGTAGTATTGGTATCGATGCATTTATCACACCCTTGGGATATAGAAACATATTAGTATTGCAAGGGAAATATCGCATGTATTAGGGAATTTATTGTCGTTTGCGGGAAACATTAGGAAAATGGAGTTTTGAAATGAAACTTCAGGAGATGTTAAAAGAAACATTGTTATACACTAAGAACTTCAGGAGTTTTTAATGCATAACAAAAAACAGATATGCATTAAAAACTTCCTTTGTATAGGGTCCTAAGCTATGCACTATTTGATTACAGTGATGCAGTTATATCCAAATTGAGTTCATACTATTCTTAAACCATATAATACAAATGCCAAAACACAACAAATACATCTAAAAAATAAAAAGGGAAGCAAAAATGCATTTGTACCTATTACATCTCTACCTCATACTCACATAGAGTTAAGAGGCGATTGGAAGTCAGTCTCCGTTTCCAGTAGGACAAACATAGTACTCCTGCTACACGAATCAATAATATTGTGCCAAGGTCATGGTACAATGGTACCAATTCAGGTACTTTCTCTAGTATCGTTAGTACTCATCCTCTCCGAACTTGATAAGTACACGCCCATCCGTGGGCACTGCGTAATCGTCACTTTCTATGGCTGATATGGATCAGGGGTTAGAAATGGACTATGTACGTACGTCACTGTCGGATACATCTAGCCATAGTTATATCCTAGATGCCCCTCCTTGCTTTCTGTATTCATAGGCATACTCTTGCCCATATTTGTAGTCGGATGACCGCGACTGTGTGCTTTAGCTGTTGGCGTTGTTCGTCCCATATCCATGAGGAGTATAACTGTATCCATGCCCATCGCCATACTATGGCATAAAATTGGAGTTGCCTTGCACACCACTGACGTTCATGGACCCTACGCTCTGTGTTAACAACTCCTCATCATGACTCAACTGTTTCTTCTTACTGCGACAATCACACTTCTTCGGCTAAGAAGCCCTTGTTAGGACAAGACGAGAACCATGGTCTTCATTTTGGGTGGCATGCGATCCATCTCTCTCCTAAGTGAATGGGCTAAGAGGCCTTTGACTATGACTCAGACCATTATCACCGCCATCGTTGCCTTTGCCGCTTGTGTAACTTACCATCGCCACCATCCTCAAACTAGTTAGTGTCATTAAGAGTGATCCCACTACTCGTGCCATACGATCCTAATGTTTAGCTGCCTCTCTACATCAACGGTCAAAATAATCGCGCTCCTGGGGCTATGCCTGTCTTTATGAGATAACATCTACGTTGATGCCTTGCGATGTTGCCTCACTAGCTATCTTCGAATCAAGACATCCATTAGCACTTTCTAGGTCAACTTAACTCACTCGTCGAGTGGGCCTCCCGCTTCCCCTCAACTTGTGCGTAGTGGTCGATCATCAAGTCGAGCGGGTCCTTATCCGCAATTCCATCTTCATTTGCCTGTAACTACCTCTCCTGCATTTTCATGTTGTAGTGATAGAAAATTAGATTTTGGAGGCTTAGAGCCTCGTGTACCCCAACTCGTTTTGCTTGTTTGTGTGAATAAGTGAGAAAATGCTCCAGTTTCACTCATATGGTGACAATGACATTGTTTGTGCAAGTATGTAGACTGCTAAGTGTTGTAGGGTTGGCAGTCACTCTTGTAAAAAGACTACCATTTGCGTGCAAATTGCTTTTTGACTATCCGTTAGCTAGGCAATTACATTGAAATGCCACGTGCATACTAGATGATTGAGAAATAGGAAAACTAACTAGATGATGCTACAACTCACATGACATTAGTTTCGACTTTGGATTTGATGGCAGATTCTTTCCGAAATAGGCCCTCTCATCTTGGAACATCATAATCTGTTAAATAAAATTATCATAATTTGTTAAGTATGTATATGCTACCAAATCACAGAATTTAATAATAAATGAATACAATATTCTATAGGTCATTCGCAAAGTTTGTTTTCCCCAGTCACTTTGAAAATAGCTTCTCATATACGTTGTGCACTGCTCTCTTTAAGTCATTGTCATCACCTGACCTTTATTGTAGTGGTACTTGGGGTTAGAAAGTGTGTTGAATCCCATTGAATAAATTATAGTCAATGAATTATTGTGATGAGGTAACATGTAAGAAAGTAGTAAAGCAATGCCGTATGTAGAAAATTAAATCTAGTTACTTACCAGTCGCATGAAGAGGGTGAGAGAGTCCCCTCCCATTGATTGTCGATGATCATGTGTAGTTGTGTACCCATTTATACAACTTGGGGGCTTTTGCTTTAATCACATCTTTCATGAAGCACATCGACTCTCACATAGAACCCATCGACAGATGTCTCATGATCCATCATCCTCAACACTATGTATGGGCTATAGAATCCCCAACACATCATGCATGTGATTGCAAAATGTGTTACCCAAGACAATCGCCAAAGCCCTCCTCCTCATAGGAGCTTATTGCGTTCACCCCACTCAACAGAGGAGAACAAGCGGCTGAGTCCCTGCTTATGTTTCTAGAGGCTGCTATAGCCGATGAAATTAGTAGCGAACTATGTTGCCCCAGGCCGTACTATCTCGTCATTACACCTTCGCTTCTCAGTAAGAAGTAAGGTGTGATTTTACATGAAGTTAATTACTACTCTCTGTCAGCAACCACACTCCTAATAGTTGACCTCTCTCTTATCGCCTCCAATATCAAGTCTATGTAATGGGTAGCGCATAGAGTGCAATACACATGGTACTTCTTCATCAACTCCTTTACCTTCACAAATGTGCTCCCATTGTTTGTGTGATTTGGGCAACATTCTTCCCCGCCTCCTTCATCATATCTTTAATTAGCCCATATATGTAATTTGCATTCTTAATCTCATTTGATGTGTCAACGGACTTCAGGAAAATGGCCGTCCCCTACAATAGACTATAAAATTTGTAAGGGACAGTCGAGTTGGCCCTGTCCATCTGTTATAAATCAGTGTGATGACCCTATTTGCTCCTAATATGGCCTCAATGTATCATTGTATTGCCTCATCTTCGCCACCTCAACTTCCAAGTATGTGCCCATAATCTCACATGGGGAAGGCTTTACACCCGATCCCACGCATTGTACGTCAACAATCATGTTCTTAAAGGATGGCTCTTGGCACCATGGGGAGGCACACGGTCATAAATAAACAACTTGGAAATATACTTGTCTGTCCTGCTCCTCAAATCCTTTCCAAATAACATGTCCTTCAATTGCTTTAGTGCCCCACTTGCTTTCCCATAAACTACTGGTCCGTTGGTGGATTTGACATCCTCGTACTATGTGAGCAGTTTATGCCCCAACCTTCCCTGCTACCACTGCCACCCTTACCCTCTTACTACTCCCACTCCATTACACCCACCAGCCTCCTGTGCAAACCCCTGGAAAGTGGGCTTACTTGACTCCCATTGCCTCTTCTATTCCATTTCTCACTACTCAGTCAAAGACTTTTGAACCGCCCACCTATACTTGGGATCGTCCTACTTCGCTCCTTCTACTCTCCCTAGACCCAGTACATGACATGCTAGCTTCTCCGTATATTTCATTTCATGCTTAGTCCTCTCCTGCCTCACCATCACCCATTTCTTTAGTACTTCATCAATGCCCTCACCTCTTTTAGAACACTAGGATTCAACAATGTTCCTATGCCCGCCTGCCAAGTGTTCTTTCAAATGGTACATTCTACTACTCCTAGACAAGTGCCTGCAATATTGACATTTCAACCTGAATCGATTATTAATAAATGGACGCGGATTGCCGGGTGACCCGACGTAGTCGGATTTGATTGGGCCATGAGTCACTGTCCGAGATGGGGCCTAATAGAGTATGTGCTTGACCGAACAACTTCTAGCCTAATCGAGTACGTACTCGACTAAACAACTTCCAAACATGCTTTGTGTGGGCCCCCTCTCTGACAGCAGCATGTGGCTCAATCAAATTCCACCACGTCGGTTCACCAGGCAATCCTCTTCCTCAAGAAGTGGAATCTCACGCTGCTGACCAATGTCTACCTGCTTCCTTTTACCAATCAATTTTTTTAACCTACATGGTTACAATAGAGAAAAATGAAGTGTTAGAAACAACAATTAACATCATTTGGATAATTTTCAAAATATTTGTAACTTTTTCAGTCTTTTTATTTTTTAATAATAAAATTCCATTAATATATATTTAATGCACTAATATATGTTACACACTTACACTAACTGACTAATAAATCAACTTCACTTAATCTGTGCTAAGTGCATTTTTAAAAAATAAAATTTTAATATTTTAATGTTTTTACTTTCTTACAATACCACAAAATGTGGCTAAAACTTTCAAGAGTACACACTTCTTAACTTGTACATAGGTCAACCTATAATGATAAATCTGTGTGTGTGTGTGTGTGTGTGTGTGTGTGTGTGTGTGTGTGTGCGCGTGTGTGATTCTTTTCTAAATTATTTTCGCTATTTTTAATTAAAAAATATATTTTTTAAATGATGGAAACTGTCGCCCAATTCGTAGATCGGCTTACAACTAGAGTGTTGTGATTTTTTGACACTATAGTTTCAATTTAAATGGGTGAAAGTGGTATTGAGAATTGTCCCCAATTTCTTCGATTTTCCCCAAATTTGAAAATCAGAGGTTAAAATCTATGATTTTGCATCCAAATCACACATGATCATGGATTTCAAGTATGTTTCAACAAGTTATGAGCAAGAAATTTAGTGAAAAGCGAAAAAACGCAGTTTCTTACCGAATGGGTTTCTGGCCCTTTTTCGTGTTTGATCTCAATCTCCTGCCCAAATAGGTGATTTCTTCTACAACAACTCAAAATGAGTTGCCTAAGTCTACTCTAGAACAGATCCCAACAAAGAAATTGGCGAAAAAGTTGGTATTTTTTGAGATTTTTATTTATTTATTTATTTATTTTTTTGAGGTTTAAAGGGAGAAAGGGGTGTTGTCCATATATTGTCAATACATTATCACATGTATCGTGAAATATTTATCCTGCAGCAGGGTTGATCTCACACAATACATTGTGATTTATCGACGATAATATCATTGATACCAGGGAGTTTGTGTTTATCGTACTACTCGGTAGTGATACTGATAATAATATTAATATTATCAATATTGCGAACTTTGATTGTTAGAATCATATTGTTTTTATCTATTTCCTGGATGAAAAAGAATAGCTCTTGCAGATACGTAGCCATGCACAGAAGTACTTCCTGAAGGTTCAGAAGAATGGGACGAGTGAACATGTGCCACCCCCTCGGCCAAAAAGGAAAGCAGCTCATCCTTATCCGCAGAAGGCCTCTAAAAATGGTTAGACGAGTTTAAAACTCCTTTTGCCTTTGTTTCACGATGTTGTGGAATTACTCAACCCCTCATTTTCCATAAATATTTCAGCTCCTCTGCCTGCACAAGCTGCCATCCCATTTCAATCTTCATCCTTTCTGCTTGAACCGGGTTTTGCTCTCAGGACAGATTCATCTTCGATGCTTAGGAACTCTACCACAGGTGCAGCTGTGTCTTCCTGGGCCCACAATTCTGTTCCGCCACTCAGCGTATCACATGTGACGAAAGGTTTTTATTTCTTGACCAGTTTGACCTTGTTTCTTGTCCTAACATAACTCCAACTCCTTAATCGTATATAGTACTGATGAGCTATTTTTACAGATGATATGGGGCCTGCGGGGCCTACAGTAGTAAATAATTGCTGCTGCAGTAGCACTGAAAGCCCTACTGGGACATGGCCAACTTGTGAAGCAACCGATCATGGGAACCATGGTGCACCACTTCGAGGTAATGGCCTTTATATCAGTAAGGTCCCTTGGTTGATATGTTTTTGCAATTGCATTTTAAAACCTTGACCGTTTAATTTCAAATGATTATTGTGGATGGAAATGTTACCAGCAGTTGAATATTATAATGACTTATATGAAAAATCAACAGCTTGATCTTTACCAAAGCATTTGTTGTATGCATATTGACCCACCTGAAGTGCGGAACTGCCTGATTTTTTGGCCATAAGAACTAAACTGTGTGGCCCACCTGATAGAAAACTTGGATCTTGCACATGCGTGTTGTGTTGGCATGTGTTCTTGTGTGTGAATGAGCACAGCTGCACATGCGTGTGGACTTTAGCAGCAGACACATGTGCATGTGTGCACACATGCGCACACAAAAACACAAAATTTAATACCATTGATGATTCAATTTGGTCAATTTCTACCCATACCTAAGCCCAAGGTGTGCTTTTGAGACATGAGCCACAAATTCTATCAAATCCATATTGAAGGAGTTCACCTTATGCAAACTCCTGGAGAGTACTACACAGATTTGCTAGGGAATAGCAATTGCATACATGTTCCTTCCTCTTTGGTTTATGCTTCGAAACTTCTGGTTATTTAACTTGGTGGTCATGCAATTTCTCCCTTTATATTTCTTGTGGGTCAATTTCCAGTGTCATATTAGACTAGTTACATTTCCATGGTCACACTGTAATGCTTTTATTTTTATTTATTTATTTATTTATTTTTTTAAATACAGTTATGCCAGACTTTGCTCAAGTATACAGCTTCATTGGCAGTGTCTTTGACCCAAACACAAGTGGTCATTTGCAGAAACTGAAGGAGATGGATCCAATTGATGTTGAAACAGTAAGTGTCTGATCCAACCTAAATGATTTTTATCATCCAGTGAACAATATTTTTTAGTTGTTCTTGTGAACCATGCTTGAAGTGACCTTTATATTATAATAGAGAGATTGCATGTAATTCCTCTGTGTGCTGTGGGGAGATACAAATCGTACATTTTTAACTGTCAGATTAGATTTGTTTAGAAGTTCAACTTCCTGATTCAATTTATCCAAGATTACAAATCATTGTAGATGATGAATATTTTTCCTCTCAAGTGGATGTTAAGAGAAGAATAGTTTTCTGAAAATTTTCTGCATCCCTAAGGTTCTCGTTGGTATTTGAAAATTTCAATAGAGAAAGAAAAGAAGAAGAAAAATAAATTAATAGATAGAGCAAGAAACAGTAGCTCATTGAAGGGAGCTTTTGACTTCTGTTTCTTCCAATTTATACAAACCAACACAGGTAGTGATCCATCGAACAACTGAATTTTCTTCTTTTTCTATCGGCGACAGCTTCCCTTGTATATCTTCTTGTAATATTTTGACATTCTCCATTCAATGTCTCGAAGTTTTTTCTTATCTCATGGTAGCTTTGGCTTAAGCCCATAGCTAGAGACCACCTCAATCATTGTTAAAAAGCTATTTCTTTTTCCCTGTCATCTTCTTAGGTACCAGAGAAGCATTTTACCCATTTGGGATTGCAAAGTCATTTATAGCAATGTTAATATGGTTTTAATAGGAACTCATCCATCCTCTTAGCTAATTGACTCATTTGAGTCAATAAATGAAATTAGTTGAAAACTTCTAAACAGAAGAAATTACATAAATCATAAAATTTTGGGCAAAGAAAAAGACTAAAGGTTTATAATGTATTAGTTTAAAATCTCAGTTCAGTGGGTAGCACTTGGGTGTGTTGATTGAGAGACCCATTAGTTTCTCTTTTTTGGATATTCAAAGTCTTTTATTTATACCTCTAGTATCTATTGCTTGAAACCATCTTTAGTCATACAGGGATCTATTGCTTTTTCTGAGATGGAAAAAAAATTTTCAGTCATTCATTATTTTTGCTAACATTGTTTTGACAGAAACTTGCTGAGAACTCATGGTTACATACCATTTATTGCTTATCATGAGTCAGGCCAATCCAATTTGACACGTTGCTTGATACAAGTAGAGGACGCATTGAGTTAATCCATGACAATATATTTATTTTCATATCAGCTATACTGACGTGATTTTGCTTTGCTATTGTTTGGCATAAAGTTCCTTCGGGAATACCCATTCTCAGTTTAAGGTCCTTGTCTGTTGGTAGTCTAAATACTGTTACTAAGAGAACCTCAGATCACAACTCCTCAAGTTGCTTGCCCGTGACATGCATATGCCCAAGACTGCTTTGCTACAGCACCGTGCATGCATATATGGCGTATATGCCCAAGACAGCCTCTCTACAACACCATGCATTCATGCATGTATATATCAAGTTGCTTACCCATGACTGATGTATTACACCCAAGATGGCTATGCCACAGCATGAGTGGTTGTATTGGAAAAGACCATATCCAGAATTACACTGCCAAATCCCATGGTCTAATAATTGCCCAGTCTTGCTAGCTACAAGGTTCTAGGCTGTAGCCATTTTCATTGGGTCACTTAGATATGTGTTCTTCATTGAATAGAATGTTTTCTCCCATCATTTCCACGAATCTTCCCTAATGGGCAGTTTACCTGTGTGTTTTTTCTTGATCTCTAGCTTATGCTGGTATTCCAAGTTGGCATCCAGAAGATGGTCTCTGATGGCTCCAAGGAATCCCTCAACCATTTAGCTTACTGAAAATAGAAAAACACGGGACAACATTTCTCTGCATGAAATTTTCAGATAGATTTGGTGGCATGCTTTCGCTAATAGAGAACTGATACAGACTCTAGGAGGGAATGATGGACCACCTATGATAGTACAATGTTGTCTCCTGCTTGAGATGATATGCATTGCTTTTTTTTTTTTTTAAAAAATTTTATTTGATTGTTATACATGCATCTCTTTCTATGTTGAAAATAGCCCTTGCAATTAATGAATTCTCTTTGGTTCCTGTCCAGGTGTTGTTGCTGATGAGAAACCTCTCTATCAACTTGTCAAGCCCTGATTTTGAGGATCATGTGAGTGCCTTCTTCCCTAATACCTTTCTTTTTTCCCCCACTTATTTTTGCAGCATCGGTTTTTCCATCAGATAGTTTATGTGATATGTAGTACAATTCACGATGCATTCGAACCCATCTATTATAGTTTTAGTTTTTATTTTATTTTTAAATGAATTAGCACTTCTGCCATTTGATTTCATCATAGCTCACATATCCCATTCTTGTAGTACTGAATTCAATTTACCACTTGTACTTTACCAGTCATGACTATTGTAAATGGCACCACACTGTTTTATTCTCTCTATTTGCGGCAGCGTGGGTTCAGTTTACATCTTGATATATGCTGCAAGATGTGTATTGTATTTTATTGTCTTCAAAATGAAGTGTTCCTTTCCCCAAATAAAGCTAATCTCTGTCATTGACTTCAACAAAATGGTATAGCTTGCATTTATGTTTTCAAGGTTTGCTAAGCATTTATGCATCTTCATTCCTGGCCTTACATGCCAGTATGGGATATCTGAACTGTCATCAGGTGGGCCCACCCATTTAGATGGCCTGGTCAAAAAATCAGCCTGTCCACTCATCAGGCAGGCCAATGTGGTGAATTTTATTCATTAACCATTCCTTTCGTACATTTGTTGCCAAAAGATTAGCTGACCAACCTGATTTCTGTGACTGGTCATATACATGGTGGGCTTGCCTGTTCCACGGCTTGGATAGTTGGATGTCCTCAGGTTTCAGGCAGCACATGGGGATGTGCATATGAGTGCTGGTAGGCTTAGCAAAGCTCTCATGTCTAGTGTTCTACATTCTGACAATGATTCAAGATGTGACAAATTAAATCTATTCGAGGAACCTTTTTCGTGGACTGATCATCTACAACCGGTTGTAGGTTTACTTAACCTACAAACCACTTTGCCAACAAAAAATTCTGAGAAAAAGGGTCAAGGTGAAAATCATTTGTATCATAGTTCAAAAAACCGGAAAACTCTATGTCAAAAGCGAAAGGCCTGGTTGTTGAATGGGCCTCAAGCTTAAAAGGGGGCATTGATTTCTCTCTTCTCATGTACAGTTTGCCTTTTCTTTAATACATTCTTTGTTAACTCAATGTTTGGCCAGGTTCGGTTGACTCAAAGACTTGACTTGCTTCGACTTAATATTTGAGTAAATTGAAAATGTTAAGAATTCTAATAGATGTTTAATATAGTTAAGTTTCCTATAGTAATATAAGATGTAGCTTAAACCAACAAAATGGCACACAACTCAATGTTTGAGGTTGGGGGTTCAAATCCCCTATACCCCACCTTTCTTATTTTTAATAAAACCCTATCTTCGAAACCGACTGACTCAGTTTGAGTCACGCCGAGTCGACCGAGCCATCATGTCAACTTGACAAGTATCTCCATCCTCCGAGTCTAAAATGAGTCAGGCATAACACTGAGTTTGCTAGTGATTTGGCTCGAGACCTCGCTGAGTCTAGTTGTCTCGTCGAGTTCTCAGTCAAATGAGCGAGTTGTGGAACTATGATTTGTAGGTGATCAGTCTCCCCCCCTTTCTCTTTGGTTTACTCAAGTAGGTAAACATGACAAGTACTACTGAAAGCCCGGTCAAAGTTAATCGGCATCCACCTTTATGGGAAGCTTTCCACGAAGTGCGTTGGGTATTCTGAGAATTTCGATGAACCCTTTCGATCCGATTCCCAGACCGTTGATTTACTCTTAGCAACAATTTGCCATTCCCCTTGGTCATCACCATCGTCCCCTCCCAGCTTCTCTTTATCTTTTTGACGACCTTTTTCTTTCCAAACCGCAACCATTCAAAAGTTATCGAGGTAGTTATTCCTAGAGAGAGACTCTAAGTATCATTAGAGGTTTCACTTTTGTCCGAATGAGCACATAGAAAGAGGTTGACAAGGCAGTGCAACTTATAAATGGAGAAAGTTTTGGGGGGATTAAGCTCAAGGTGCAAAAAACAAGATATGGACCAGAGAGGAAAAACAGAGAAGGGAGAGTGGGGCTCAATACCTATACAACTGGGCTTAAGGAGAAAGGTAGGATGTGGAGAAAGGAAAATGGTAGTCAAATAGGGGATTCAAAAATGGGAGCAAATATTCGGTTACGGAAGGAAAATCCTACTAGGAAGTGTTGTAAAAAAGGCAGTAAAGGAATCCAATAACTCAGGGACATGCCAAGTCTGGGAAACAAGTGGGTTTGGAGGGAATCCATGGAAGATGGTCCGGTTGTGAGGATTCATAAGAAAGTATTAGAGGATTCCTTGAAGACATTTGAGTTATGTTTCGTCATTTTAGTTAAGCCGAGGGTAGCGGAATCAAGGGTGGTGGAATGGTTAACACGGAAATGCGAAGATCTAACCAAGGAAGATATAGTGATCAAAACTATACAATCCGATACGATACTCGTTTCGTTGGATAGAGAAGATCATGCAGAATTTGTTTTTATGGTTTGCAGGGCTGATCAGGAGGATATGATGCTGGAAATTCAAAAATGGGAAACCTGGTCAGAGTACGGTTTGAAAGAGCACTGGTATTAGTTCTGGAACATTCTGCTTTAAGTTTTGGATTGACAACATTTTCAAAGAAATTGGAGCCTACATCGGGGAGCTGCTGGAGACGAATTCACGAACAAACAATAATGATGAACTTCGTTTTGCGAGATTGAAGATTGGAGAGAAGAATCTTCTCTCGTTCCCAAAACAGGTAATTTTAAGGGTTGAAGACGCCAAAATCAAAATAACAGTGGTTCGGGAGTTGAACGAACAACATTTTGGTGCGACTAAAGCTAGAAAAGGTCTGTCAATGGCGCTTGTGAGGATCATCGAAGGAGTATTTTCCCCATTCTCCTACGGGATACCGTTTGGAAAACGGATGTGTTGTCGATTGCGGAGTGGATTCAAAAATGTGACCTTAGACAATATTAATGATGGAGCAACGTGTCTAGCCATACAATTGTTTAGCAAAGCACGTGTAGAGAACGAAAAGGAAGTTGGCGAAAAAGTCTTTCTCAAAGGAGGTAATCCTCCAACACGTGGAAAGGAGGGTACAAGTGCTTTTAAGGAAAGGGATATCGAAAGATAACATCGATACTGGGTCTTGCTTTCGGGTGCACGAGTCGGTAAACGCTTGTGTGGCTTTAACTAGCATGTTCGCACGTGAGGATACCGATTCAAGTCAAGGCATGTGCGACGAATTTTGCCCTTTTAATCTTTCTCCCAAATCGGAGTTGGGGGAGGCGATAGTTACGAGTCAGAAGTTTTCTTTGGAGAAATAGTCAGGGTGCAACTAGTTCCCAGCAGAGCTACCGTCTTCGTTTTTGCATCCAAGTTCTTCTTGCCACGAAAAACTGAGACAAGTGGATAGAGATGAAGTTTGTCAGACGAACGTAGAAGAGTATAGAGTTCTAACAAGGTGCTCAGTAACTCAGGGGGGGGAGCTTTACGGTATGATATCGAATTGCATCCTGAGTGGCCAACGATGGCAGGGGGTCAAGTAGACGTCAGGTGTTTCCAAGTAGTCCCATATGTGATAGAGGTAAACGAGTCGTGATTGTGTGAACAAACCACAACCAAAGATCAGGGTTTCAATGGGGGCAGAGATAGTAACCAACAAGGTAAGAGGTGTGATCCTTTCATCTGGTGGTGTAATATCGTAGGTGGAAGGCCTAGATGATCATGTATTGTGTCCCCTTTGGCTACTGATCATCTTTCAAAAGCAGTGGTAACGTTGGATAGGAGCTTGGTGGAGCAGGTCAATATTCCTCTTATTTCAGAGATGAGGAAGTTACAAAATAGAAGGGTCTGCATGGCTCAAGGTATGAAAATAATTAAATTGGTTACAATGGAGGTTGCTTGATTAGCGGGGGTTAGGTTTGGGGATGGGCTAAAGGATTATGTGGCTTATTTTGAATTCGTAGAAGCAAGGGGGAGGCGGACAAATCCCAAATCAGGTACAAACTACTAACAGAGATTTGGTGGTTTTGGAAGAGAGTATTCTGAAAGTAAGAAATAGAGAGGATCAAAAGGTGGATGGGGGTCAGTAGGGATTAATTGTTTGCCAATGAAGATGATGACTTGGAACGTGAGGGGTATGTGATGTGGCTTATTTTGAATTCGTAGAAGTAAGGGGGAGGCAAATAATCCCAAATTAGGTACAAACTACTAACATAGATTTGGTGGTTTTAGAAGAGAGTATTTTGAACATAAGAAATAGAGAGGATCAAAAGGTGGATGGGGGGTCAGCAAGGATTAGTTGTTTGCTAATGAAGATAATGACTTGGAACGTGAGGGGTATGGGATGTGTACAAAAACTTGGGCAAATTAAGGATATGTGTAAAAGATACAAAATCCAGCTGGCGGCATTCCAGGAGACTAAACTGAAGGAGATTTTAGAAGCTAGTAAATTCGATATGATGGGGACATCATGAAGATTGGGTAGCTTCAAAAGCGATAGGTTCAGTAGGAGCTATTTTATTTATTTGGAATTCAACAATTTGGTGCAAAGAGGACAACTGGAAGGGTGACTATTTTGTGTTATTTGTGCTAAAAGAGATCACGTCGGATTCATATGGTGTCTTTCAGCAGTATATGGGCTGTGCAAACCAAAATACTAGGATAAACTCTGGGCAGAATTGGACAGATGTCCTACTAGATGGGATTTTCCATGGTGTGTAGGCGGGGATTTTAACATGTTCAGATTCCTTCATGAAAAATCAAATGAGGGCGGATTTCAAAGAGCATGAAGACTTTTTTGAATGGATCTTAAAAAAACGAGTTAGTGGATCTACCGATGGGAGGAATCAAATATACATGGTCTAACGGGCGAGCGACGCCAATTAAGTCACAAATTAGATAGATTTCTGATCTCACTAGAATGGGTAGAGAAGTTCCCTATGATTTATCATAATGGGATGCCTAGACCTTTTTCTGTCCATTGTTCGGTTATGCTTGAGGTGGATGAGGATAATTGGGGTCATCGGCCTTTCAGATTTGGGTTAGCATGGTTAGAGGTGGAAGGGTTTGCGGAGAAGATGGTGGAGTGGTGGTCTTTATTTTTGTTTCAAGGGGGTGCGGACTTCTCGCTTTTCCGAAAATTAAAGGCGTTAAAAAAGAAGATATGTGAATGGAAGGAGCACCTAAAAGGTCGGGAAGAGGAAACATCAAAGTTCCTTCAAGAAATTCAAAGGTTGAACTCAAAAGAAGAGGCAAAGGAATTGTTAGAGGAGGAAAGGGCATGGCGGGAGGTTTATTGCACTAGGTATAACGCTAGAGTGCAAGAGGAAGAGATCAAATGGCGACAAAGATCGAAGGCCACGTGGTTGCAGTGTACGAAATATCGGTATCGCGCTATGTATCTCACCCTTGGGATACAGATACGTATTGGTTATCGCATGGGATATATCGTTTTTATCGCATAATTTATCGTACTTTTTGGGAAACATGGAGAAACATTGAAAAAATTGTTGAATTTTTCAATGAAACTTCAGGAGTTGTTAAAAAAGACCTTAATACACTTTTAAGTCATAACATCTCAAAAAAAGGTGCACATAATAAATTTCCTTTGTGTATAGGGTCATAAGTTATGTGATGTTTAATTGAACTAATGGAACTATATTTAAATTGAATGCATGACATTTATAAATGTATCAAAGACATGTATGATTCAAAATATTAAGCAGATCCAAATCCCAGGTGGACCATAATACATGAAACAGTGGTAATCAACCATTAAAAACTTCACGTGGGCCACAAAATTTTTAGGTTGATTTGATATTTGTATGGTCTCTTCATCCAGATCTTTGTGACCTTATATAGGTTAGATGGAAAATAAACATTCCGATGGCCCCATAAAGTTTTTAATGGTGGGGATTCAATCACTACTGTTTCCTGTAGTATGACCCACGTAAGATTTGGATTTGCTTCGTTTTTGGGATCATAGCTTAAAATGATATTTCAAAACTGTTGGACGGTATAGATTTAAGACACATATCATTGTGAGCCCCACAATCAAAGTCCCACCCACCTCTGTGGATCCACGCCCACGGTCATAACTGGCCCATTTGCTGCCAAAGCGTTTCACGTGAAGTTTCTTCGCTGGGAGCCTAGGTGGGGTCCACTGTGATGTTTTTGAGAAATCCACTCCTTCCATCCGTTTTGTGAGTTCATTTTAGGACATGAGGCCAAAAACGAGCTGAATCCAATATTCAAGTGGGCCGAAAACGTGAGGATTGAACGTCCACAGTTGAAATATTTGTGGGGCCACGGAAGTTTTGAATAATTTTAATATTTGTGTTTTCAGTTAATCCCAATAGGAATGATGTTATGAACGGTATGGATGGCATGTAAACATCAGTGTCGACCCCAGGGAGGTTTCAACGGTTGGAATTTCACTAACCACGTTTTCCTTTAGTACAGACCACTTTGAGTCTTGGATCCTGCTCACTTTTGGTCTTATATGGTAAAATGAGCTCATAAAACGGATGGACGGTATGGATTTCTCACAAACATCACGTTGGCCCCACATAGGTTTCCAGCGCAGGAAATCCATAGAAAAGGCCTTCGAATCCACGTCCGTCCGGTGTAACTCATTGCGCCAAACGTACTGAGTAAACTCTGTGGGGTCCACCATGATTTATATATTTTATCCACTCCTTCCATCCATTTTACCATATAATTTTAGGGCTTGAACCCAAAAATAAAGCTTATCCAAAGCTCAAATGGACCACACCATGGAAAACAGTGTGAATTGAACGTCCACCATTGAAAAATTCCTGAGGGCCACAGAAGTTTTGGATCAAGCTTACATTTGTATTTTCCCTTCATCCATGTTATTGTGGTATTATTAAAAGCTGGATGACAAATAAACATCACTGTGGGCCCTAGCAAGGTTTCAATGGTGGAAATCATTATTCCCACTCTTTCCTGTGGTATGATCCACTTGAGCTTTGGATATGCTTCAGTTTTGGGCTCAACCATTTAAACGAGCTGGAAAAACTGATGGACGGTGTGGATAAACCACATATTCACGATGGGCCCAAACTCAGGGATTGGATACCCCATTTAAAGATATCGGACTGCGTGGATAAACTAGATACATCATGATGGACCAAACTCCAGGTTAAAAGGGATCGGATTTCCCTACTACAGAGACCGACTGAAGTCATTTTCGAAGAAAAGAGGGTTCCGGTCCTTCCGGAACCCCAAATCTCCCTGAAGTTTCTCCGTTTCCATCGCCATTTTTGAAGAAAGAGAGTTCCGATCCTTTTGGAACTCCAAATCTCCACGATTTTTGTGGATTTCTTGCCGAAAACTGCGTTGAATCTTTATCCATTGGAAGAAAAAGAAAAAGGAAAATGCAATTACGACGCACCGTTGTCAATCGATGGAGTGGCCCACCAAATTCTTGGTCTGATTATGCAATCTTCTTCTCTACAGGTACTAAAACCCCCTCTCTCACATCGATTCAAAGATTTTTATTTTTATTTTTAATTTTTTTCTCGATTTTTCAGTAGTTACTTGACATCTCAGGCCCTTTTATCATCGAAATGTGAATGTATTGATGAAAATTGTGCGATATCCTGCGATATAAGAATCCTTATTTTTTAAAAATTTCTGAGTGATTTCTGGGGGTTTCGTATCGCTTGCATGCGATAACGATATTATCTGCTGATATATCGGTCGATAGTATCAATATTGCGAACACTGCGTGGTTGAAAGGAGATAAAAAACACTAAGTTCTTTCATGCTATTACTAGTGCTAGAGTGCGCGCAAATAAGATTAAATCATTAATGGAGGGCAAAAGGATAGAGGGGAAGCTTAAGATTTGTGGCTCAATGGTTGACTTGTATAAAAATCCTTTGTCCAAGGACATATGTCATATGCCTTCTCTTGATAATCTATGCTTTAATTCCATATTGTTAGATGTGGCGACCTCTCTAGAATAAGCTTTTTTAGAGGATGAAATCAACGGAGTGGTAGTAGAGTTGGGGGGTGATAAAGCCTTGGGGCGAGATGGTTTCCCATTGGCGTTTTTTTCAGAAGTTCTGGGAGGTGGTGGGAGGGGATGTGATAGGCATCATGAACGAATTCTATGAGAAAGGTTTTATAGTGGCGGAATTAAGGGCCACTTTAGTACTATTATTCCCAAAAAAGGATGGAGCCAAGTGCTTGAAAGGATTTTTGTCCCATCGGCTTGCTAGGGGGCCCATATAAAATTCTCGCTAAGGTCTTAGCTTCTAGATTTCACTTGGGTTTGGGTGAAGTAATTTCGGTTTCTCAAGGGGCGTTTGTGGATGTCAGATAGATCGTTGATAGTTCTTTGTTGGCTAATGAATGTATTGATTCTTGTAAAAGAAAAGGTGATAGGGGCATTGTTTGTAAGCTTGATATCGAAAAGGCCTATGATCATGTGGATTGAGCTTTCCTAGACTACATGTTAGGTAGGTTGGGATGTGGGGTCAAATGGCATGCCTAGAGTCAAAGGTGCGTGATTTTAGCTAAATTCTCAATTCTGGTAAATGGCTCGCCGAATGGTTTCTTCTCAGCCTCCAGAGGGTTGCATTAAGGTGATCTACTATCGCCATACTTATTTGTATTGGTTATGGAGGCTCTTAGCAAAATGATTGAGAGAGGGGAAGAGATAGGTTTGGTGGAAGGTTTCAGGGTGGACAATTCAGAATTCAAAATTTCGCATTTACAGTATGCGGATGACATGCTGCTATTCTGCATGGCAGACGAATTTAAAGTGCAAAATCTTCATTTGATAGTAGTTAGTTTTGAGGTGGTTTCCAGTTCGAAGGCGAACATTAGCAAAAGCGAGCTTGTAGGGGCTCGTATTTTTTATGAAGAAATTTGGAGTTTCTCTTTAGTGTTTGGTTGTAG